>NC_139349.1:145182390-145906553 GCF_055883805.1 Amblyomma maculatum
TTAAGAAGTTCGCAGGGGCCAAGTGGATGCAGCTAGCACAGAACCGGGTTAAGTGGAGAAATATGGGAGAGGCTTGGGAGAGAGATATAGTCCGGCTGATGACGATGAAAAATGAGCAACTGACTTCGTGTATTTATTGTCTCCCGTCTGTGGTCATGCATTTGCAACCATATCAAATGTGCTGGTGTCTAAAGGCAGTTCCCTTACAGTGGCAGTTGTATCAAATAAAGGAACTGAGTGTGTGAAATTACTGCCTTAAGCTTTTACAGAATGGTGAAACCCCAATATTGAATTTTATCGAGCAACGATACCTTGTGGAACGATACATTCAAGACCTAGCTGCTCGCGTTCTACACTGACGATAAGCTGACGAGCCTTTAACTATTCATAAAACCAGGCTTGTGATGTCTGCTTCACACCCGAGAGCGACTGAATGCCTTTCATTCATTATTATCGACATACGGGCAATTCCTGTCTATATAACGTGAACTAGTTCAATGCAAAGAAATATTTAGAAAAGACGAAATGCCCTAGTTGAGTGCAACCAACTAAGGGAAATTGAACGTAGCCTAGCCTGCAGCATTTTTGTTTGTTATCTAACGTTGACTGATCAGTGTAGACTGATCAGCTAACATTTCAGTTATTGACTTCAATAGCAAGCTGCCAACTGAGAAATTGTGGGCATTCATAAAAACTGCTTACTAAAGTATTTGTGCCAAGGCTCCGTTCACGCAGCTTAATTTAGCGGCCTTATAAAAGAAAACTATCACGTGATAACTGCAGCTGCCGACTTGTATGCTTCATCCAGTGCACACGCAAGGAGATACTGGAGTGCGCCCCTGATAAAAGCGCATTTTTCGGCCTTTGAGGCACATTTTGAGACAATAAAGCAGCAACGCTGTCCCGTGGAACCTCTTTTGCTGCGAGCATAAAGGCCGACAAGAGATGTATTTTACGTAAGCGGCATCTTTATGAAAATATTTGAGTTTGCTGTTTTTGAAATGAAGCTTCTACACAGACACGTCATTTCTGGGACATTACATATTAAAACGTTCACAAATTTCTCCTTTTCGTCACAAGACGAAAAACAGCAGTAATTAAATGGCAAACTAAAGTTGTCGAGCGATATCTCGATTTTTTTTTGCTTCGGCAAATGGCGATCTGCAGTGTTTTGTAAATATTTTATTGATTGCATTTTTTGACTAAGCCAAGGTAAGACTACGGTTAGCAGAGTGAATCACGTGTCGTCTTCTTTCGTGGAGTTGACAGCTATTCTGTCGGAGACGCGTACAAAGATGGTATCGTGGTCATTGAAGTATAGTTTGCTATGAAAGTCACGCTTGGTGAACAAACGCTCGAGTGCACGGCTACACGCTCGAACCCTAGATCTATTAATGTGTTCCACTGCGTGGTAGAAACTGGAGGGTTCATCAGCTGGCGAATCTGTGTAAAAGGAGTCCTTGCCGAGAGCAGGCGTTCGGCGCCATCGTTCAGCGGTGGTAAATTGAGAGGAATTGGTGGGTAGCTGTAGTCTTCGCTAGCTGAAACGGGGAACCAATTCTGTTTCAATAGAGGTCCCTTGCACCTATTGCACACTTTAACTGAACGAACACTGGCTTTCGCTCCAATCGCAGTTTCAAGATTGGAGTACACCGGTTAACTTACCGGAGTCAAGTTCTTCAGATGGCGCAATTTTTCAGACACGTCACAAGAGCACCCTCACTGGTTATCCGCAAAGTCACGCTTGGACCGATTTGTTGCCGATGTAGTACACCGAGGCAAAACGAATGTTGCGGTTCGTGCTCTCGGCAGCAGCGTCACCTCCTCGTTGAACGGCGGTGATCTGGGCTAGCGCTGAGCGTGATTTCGCTAGCACGTGAACTGCTTTAACGTTCACGTTTAGCCGCCATTCTTGCTTCTTGTTATTTGGGGGGGGGGGGGGGGGGGTGGCAGCAGCGGCGTGGCATGATGCAGTCAGGTTTATGTTTAATTCATGTAGCCGTACACCTGTTAGAGAGCTTGTGAAGCACAGCGGTTTGCCCACGGCGACTGTGCTCAGTGGAGCCTGCTTAATACGGTTTTTAACTTTATAGAGCACGGTTGTAGTCCATGCAGATGGTGGGGCATCATAAGGAACAAAAGCGCAGAAACGACAGAACTGGCCCGTGTTGTCATCTTCGCTGTGTCCCACCGTTTCCAAGGTTTTGTTCCTTACGAGGATTAAGATTTCTGTCTGATCTGGCAAATGGTCATTACAACGTTATTATTTCCCATTTTTTACTTACTCCTCAGGTTACAACACAAAACAGAGGCATGGCTCAACAAAAACCTTCCTCTTCAAGAAATCTGATTTTCGAAAAAGGCATGTTGTAGAGTATTATTAACAGCGATAAAGTTTCACCGAGAAATGGATTGAGGTGTTTGAGATACGTCTGCTGACGTTCTGTATTTCGTAATTTTGAGTGTGCGTGCGTTTATGTTTGATGCTTACCCACCCTGCTACTACCTATATCGTTAGGTCGCAGTATATGTACACAAATATTCTAGAATACCCACAAATAACCTGCAATATGTAATAGCGTAGCTCTCTTAACAAAAGTTCAAAATTGCAATGTATAGATATCTGAGCGCTTCTTTTGCTGAGGCGCGAGTATGAATTCGATGTGAAGCGCATTGAGACGTTCTCGAGATATAGTAGAGAGAGAGAACAGGGTTGGGAGTGGATAGAGGCCTAGGCGGCACGAACCATCGGCCCAGTGTTGGTACTATGCTAGTAATGCACTGGTCCTATGTTGGGCCGAACATTCTAAACGCAGTGCGAACGTTGGGCCAACGGTTTATTCTGCCTGGGGCACGCTATCCACGCCATTCGCCCTTTCATTGCAGCCCCCTGCGCATGCGCATCGGCGTCCCTTATCGACGTCTTGATCAACGATAAGGTCACCCTGTTCTAAAACGTGTATAACTTCGACCACTGGGATGCCTCAGGTACCAGGGATGCCAAGACGGGGATGCGAATGATTTGACGAGTAGAATGCTGGGGAGATCGACTGAAAGAGAGTGCTCATAAGCCCGCTAATCCAAAAACACGCTGATGATTATCTTAAATACTGTGCCGCAACGCTCATATGCAGCGAATGCCAAGAAGTTGCCTGCTTTATTCGAATCTTTATACAATGGGCGTTGACTTTAATTAGTCACGCTGCATGCACGGCTTCATCGCAACGACTCATTAAGCGCTCATTGACGTCGGCTGATTCCCGCTTCCCCGTCCTCCACGCCCTCATGCACACATGTATAGTCTACACTGTTGCATAAAACGATTCATTACGCTTGTTTTGAACACGCTGGTACTGGAGACGTGGTTTATCAAAGAAAATTCATATACGCAGCCAGCTTCGGCAAGAACGTTATCATTTGCTCGTGGCCAGCTCCTGCATAAGGTGAAACGATTCATTGAACGTTTTTGGGTGTCATCTTGCGAAGTTCAATAATTCCCACAGCATAGTGGTTTTCTGGCATGCTACTGTCTTGCTATAAATGCGGCTGGAAATTGGTGAAGTTCTGGCGAATGTTTCAATCATGTCCATCATTAAGTAGAAATCCTGTGCGGCTAAATTCGACGGTGGCAACGCGCTTCATTCCAACTTAGTCGTTCCGCTGGCAGCTGGATTATTTCATTATGAATCTTTATTTTTTTTAATCAATAGCAATGAATACCATACACAGTTTTTTTTTCTACTCTAAAAAAATTCCAGTTGCTTTAATTTTTAAAACCTTTTTACCAGTGAGACATTTCTTAATTGATTTATTTCTTGCTTTAACGGACGTTTTAGGCGCTTTGTATAATAACCATTAAGCTAACAGGGATGCTGTCGCCAACAACACTTCTATTGTAAAAATATGGTTGTGGGTATTTCCGAAATATATGTCGCTAGTCTTGCATGGCGTGGCAGATTATCGTCAGCAGTGAATACCGTATGACGCAGGTTGAGCAGCTTTTTTCATCAAAGAAACACGACGACGCACGTTAAAAATCACTTTGCAGTTGCGTTTGCTCATAATGCATTTAGAAACATTATTTATTTTATATGTTGTGAGGGAACCGACCGTAAACGCTAGCAGTTTATGACGTCTCATCCCCTATAGCTAATCGTAGCATAAGTGCGAATCTTGCAGGTATGCAAAGAAGTCAGGCGGCGCTTGCATGAAATTTTCAGGGAGCGCTGCTATTGATTGAGAGCAATCTAGACCTTGCCTCTAATCGTTAACGGTGTCATGTCATACTTTTTATGCAAATTGTAGTTTTAAATTCCCGGAAAGCCCATTTTATTCCATTTCCAAGGTTTCAGAGCCCTGGACGTACAGTGTGATTAAAATGAGAGGGATGCCGACAGCGGGAATCATATTAGAAATATTTCTGGAACTACAGCTTAAGGGCTCAGCGCGTGAACCAGCGTGAGCTGAATGACATTTGTGAGGAATGATAGAAGGCTCCTAGTCGAAGACAGGGGTATAGACGTACGGAGTTTGATTCTGCCGTGAGGGGTACTTCTGTTGAGAGCGTGGATGGGATGCCGGGAACTTGCCTGTCTGGAAAGTTCTGATGTCTCCTGAAAATTATTTTAGAACTGTAAACGGTGGCATCAGCGTCAGTTTCTCAGCGAGGGGAGGGGGGGGGGGGGGTTAAGCGTTTAAAAAAAATTTATAAACGTAAACAAAGGGACAAGGGGTTTTTCTATGGTTGATATTCGTCCCTGTCTCGTTTTTTGGGCTGTATTTTTTGTTCACGGTAATAGCTGCTCGAGAGATACATTCGCACTCTGCTATGGAAACTCACAATGTTTATTCTGAGGGGCGCAACTTCACGGAATTCTGGGCTTCAAGAATGAGGTGCACTTGGATCTGGATGCGCTCTGGAGAGCCGAGCGGCATTCCACCAAATATCAGCAGTACAGCAATTGCAGAAGGGAAAAGTCGAACATGTATTTCGATACGAATGATCCTTAGATGCTATAAATCAGGACTTAGCCTTATCATACAGTCCTCAGAAAAATCGCCTCATTGGGGCCACACCAACAAACAAATTGGCACCCTATATTTTGCCTCAAAAGTAAGACACCAAACACTAATTGCAGAAAATAAAATCTGAAAAATTGGTATCTAAGCTTAGCACATAAATGGAAACTGACTGGCATTCGCATGCGGTTGGTGCATGTTGCTGTTAATTTTGAGCAGGTTGCTTAGGTTTTGATTATAGGCTTAAGCGTCCCGAAGCCAGTCAGGCTATGAGAGATGCCGTAATCGAGGTCTGCGTACAATTTCGACCACCTGGTGTTCTTTAACGTGCACTGACGTCGGGCATTACACGTGAGCATTGTTCTTCATTGTTCGGATTTGATCCCGTGTCCTCGGCTTCAGTAGTCCAGCGTCCTAACCACTGGGCGGGGCAATGATCAGGAGAGTGCTGCGAGTGGCGAATGCTATCGTTTACACGGGACACGATGCCATGTGACTTTCACGAGTGGTCGTTTGCTGCCTTCACGCCGTCACGCTGACGTCTCCCCAATTAAAATGGAAAACATATCCATAGAGAAAATGACCCCTGATTACCACAGCGTAAATATTCACAGCATATAACATAGGTAACTAATTTAACGTTCATGAATGATGATATACCTAAAACTGACAGTCAGAATGAAAAAAGAAAACTAGAAACAAACATGCTGTATCTTGAGTTTCTATTTCGGTTCCCATTTGATGGATTGACTTTTTAGTTGTGGGCTAGCTAAACATGTCTACTTGTTTATTGGCTGTTTGTGCCAATTTTTTTAACTATTAATACCTGCGCGCATCCAATAAATCTGGTCTTCACTTGGCCTTCTCCTGGATATAAGCCGCGTTATACATTCAGTCTGAGTTCACTTCCGCCGCATCAACTGTTATATCAAAATATTTTTTTTTGCCGCCGCATCAACTGTTATAACAAAATATTTTTTTTTTTGAGTGGAGGTGTTAACGCCCCAAAGCGACTCAGACTATCAGCGACGCGTGACAATATTAATGCAACAAAAATATGCAGGTCAGCACCATGCTCACTAGAATAACAATGGAAAATAAAACAGAACACGCACCAGCTAAACAAAATAAACTTCGCTCTCTAGAGCATCGGAAACAAAGATATAGAGGTTCTGGAATCCATAGAAGGAAGTTTTAACTCTAGGCAGAAGTGGGCTGTGTACGGCCGGTAGGTTTTATGTAGTTCCAAAAGAGCAATAAACTGAGGAACAAAACAGCGCCGAAACGCATAACACCAACCTACAGCATAAGCAGTGCCTTTATTAGAGGCGTACTTCACAGATCAGACGTTTGGGAATTAAAGTTCGCCAGCCAGCTAGCTAGCTGCTTCATGTGCGCTACCAAACTGAGTTACCGATACGTTGGCCCATGAGATAAAATGCGCGCGGCCATTTGAATTAACCCCACTCATAAGCATTCCCAATCTCCCCCTTTCGATCATGCAGTTCTTCCGCGTTTTCGCCGTCTGGTGTCACTATCGAGCCTTTCTCGATTCTCGCAGTAGCCGAGGCGACCTGTCGACGGCGGGTGAACCGGCTTCTCCCAACACCGGTGTCATTGTCGTCGTTGAGAGGAGGAGAGACAGTCTCCGGCAACACCGGTCCCTGATACGCAGCTGGCCTGTCCGCGGTCGGCAACCGCTGCTGGGGTCCTCGTAGCGTATAGGCGACGAGCAGAGGCGGCACGATGACCAGCGCTACCAGGAACACCGTGACGAAGCACACCCACTTGCGTCCCCACTTCTCTCCGTCTCGCCTTTCATCGAAGTTAAGTGGAGCGAGTGGGGTCTCCTTGAGGACGTCTGCGGGACGTAGCGGTCCTGTGCCACCAAAAACATCAGCGGGACTTTTGCTGGCGTGAACCATCTAGCCTTCCTCAGGGGTCCGTATGCGCAGTAGCGGTGGAAGCGCTGGTTTTGACAGCAGCACGGATGCACACACCCCTTCGAACACAGAACACCAGCTTCTTCAACGCAAGCTCAGCGTTTCTATTGGCGCCACTGCTTCTTCTTCTTCTCGGCATTTTGAAACACGACACATACCCACATGGCGGGATTGGCCAAGGTGCAGTGGCATAAACAAGAAAATTGCCTTAGGCGATTACTACAAAAATATTAGCAGCAAGTGGGAATTGGAAAAAAAAA
Organism: Amblyomma maculatum; assembly: GCF_055883805.1. Classification (NCBI taxonomy): domain Eukaryota; kingdom Metazoa; phylum Arthropoda; class Arachnida; order Ixodida; family Ixodidae; genus Amblyomma; species Amblyomma maculatum. The sequence goes on from NC_139349.1 coordinate 145,189,613, forward strand.
GTTAACGATGAAAAACCAAGAAAATAAAGAAAAATAACAAACAGGATATTTTGGTGAAGAAGAAGATGTTTAATAATTTTAAGAATCAGCAACTAAGCAACCATTTCATGAATTTTGCTATGTAATTATACATATCAAAAACAAATATATCTGCACCCCAATTCTTGGCGGATCCCTCTGTGTGGGTATGTGCCATCAATTTAGAGGAGAACGACAGCAACAGCAGTCTGCCAATTGCAACTGTGTACTCGTGATGATGATGAAAACGTTCATTTAGAGCCGCAACAGTTGAGACAAAGGGCCTTAACGGGTCCCTGGTCCGGGAAAACTTTGGTGAAAGTCGCTGTCCATGTCTTTCCGACGAGGCCTCGTTGTTCCTCGAGACCCGAGCTGGGCAGGACTGCCTCCCAGCCATCCCACGTTGGCTGCTTTATCGTGCTAATGCTGCTATTTTTCTGAAAAGCCCACACCACGTGGTATAGATTTGCCTTCTCGCCTCAAAATTTGCGCTGGTCCGAAAAGGAATCCGGCTCAGTGGCGTGAAGTGCAGCTGGATTGCTAAAAACATATATTTTGTAGCCTTCAAAGGTGGCACTCTTCTGCTTTATTAAGACCATTAGCAGGCCTCGGGTGTGTCTGCCTTTTAAGACGCAAATGGTGTAATATACGGGGAGCTTAAATCAATAAAGGGGGACATAGAAGGATTCCGTGGAAGAAAAGCTCGGGCCGAAGCGTGGGCACGCTCTTTTCCTCCAACTCCCTGGTGACCTGACACCCATACCATCTCCTCTCGTGCATATGAAGTCGTGCACCAAGTTAAAATCTCGCAGGCTAGCAGCGTGATTATGCCATGCGTATAGTTTCTATACGACGCCTGGGAATCTGTTACAAGGTGTTTCAATGCGGAGTGCTTCGCGGCTAGGGCTATCGCCACTTCTTCCACAGCCAGTGTTTCCTCATTACAAACTACGTCTTCCAAGTGTTTCCTCATTACAAGCGTCTGCCAAGCAAATGCGTCCGTCCGCATTTTCCGCATATTCTGCCATGTTCCGGTGCGTCCTTTCTTTGCGAAAAAAAATTATCTTTTGTACCCCAGCCTTCATTTTGCAGCTATCGGTAGACTGGATGCATGTATTAGTGCAGAAAACAGACTATTATATGTTCGTGTATGGATCTTGTAATTGGCAAGATGGGCATCCGGGTTCCTTCGTACTGTATTGTTGCTTTTTTTTTAGAACAGAAAGGACCGTGTGGGCGCTTCATGTTTTTTCGCATTTAGCGGTTACGTAAAGGCCGCACCTTGATCGGATCCGAAAGTGCGCATTTGAAATGGTCGCGTCGTCTATCACTGTCCGACATCAGAGACCTGCGACCCGAGGCGTAAGATCACTCACAAGTGGCCACCGGTGTAGCGTGCACACCGTACATCCTGAAACGATGGCGCTGAAATAGGATTGGCTGTCTCAAATGCCCTGCTGACTCCGTCGATGTGCGTCACCTTACATGGACCTGTCGTGGCGCGGCGACCCTCTGCACTTGCTACACCTCTACCCAAAACTCTAATGACGGGACACCCGCCAGAGGATCCCACGAGCGATAGTAACATAACACGCCTATCGCTTGACAGTGCACTTGTAATAGAATAACTCAATTCTTGGTCTTGATGCTTAACCTGGCATGTTTTCAGAAGTCCGTTGCCCGTGGCTTTGCAGCGTAGCCGGACGCGGTTGAAAAAAAGGTACCAAACAAAAAATACGAAAAGCAGAAGGACGAGAGAAACTCTGCAGAAAACACGATGACAAGCCTTAACTCTGCTCAGCCCTTCGAATTCACGAACCCCACTGACTGGCCGGCATGAAAAGAAGAGTTTGACTTCAGCTACGTTTCAGGACTCTGGGAGAAGCATGAAAAATTCTAAGAGAACGGATTTATACCGTAGGTTGAAAAGCATGAGAAATCCTGCGGACTCGTAACGCTACGAATCCAGAACTCGAGAACTTCGCAGCCGTAAAAAGCAAAGCTTCAAGGGCACTTTCAACATACAAAGAACTTAGTATGTGAAAACGCTTGTTTAAATCGCCCCAAACAAGAGGTGGGAGAAACACTCGATGAGTTTGCTATGGCGCTGCACGATCTGGCAAGTCGGTGGGAATTCAGCGACTTGAAATAAAAAATTGGTGGGCGATGCATGTTTGTTGTGGTCCTGCGCCCAACCAGCCACTTTCTGAATCATTTCAAATCAACTCAGCGCTTACGCTTGCAACGAAAATTGCGAGGATCAGAACAATTGAGACGGTGAAAAGGCAGTAAGAACGACTCAAAACCTGAACCGAAACACCAGGCATCGACGCGGCTAAAGGGAGACAGCCATAGCCAGCCGAAGCAAGCGAGGAACGTACAAGTCAGACATCATCGAGTCGAAGGTTCGCCACAAAACACCGAGCATGCATCTTCTGTGACTGCGAGGTTCGCATGCTTTCACAATCTACAGCGAGAATAGAAAAATATAACTTTCGTCACAAGAACGAACACTTTGAGATCGCCTGCAGCGTGAAGACGGCATGATTGAACGAGCTGACGGTCGACGAAACCGAAATGGTCAAGGCGCAGTTGAAGAGCGATGAGCCAGCGAGAACAGCATTTACGTGAACGCGATGAAGCAGGCAAATAAAGAATCGGCCAGCTTCGTGGAGGTTGTGACCAACGCCTGCTTTCTGCGAGCCAAGGTGGACACGGGTGTCGAAGCAACTGCTGTTGGCGAGTTATTTCCGGAAGTACCACCACAACTTGATAAGGTACAAGATTTGAGAGGAGCGAACGGCCTGGCGCTGTACACTCTATGAAGGTTCGAAGCCCAAATCGAATTGGAAAGTGCTCTCAAGAAATGGTGTACATGGCCATCTACCTTCGGACTCCTCTGCTTGGAATGCCGGCGGTTCGGGCCAGTGCCGTTGTCCTTTTCAGCGACACCGTCGCAGCGACGGACTATAGAATGACATATACGAAGCTGTTCTCTGGTATCGGTTGCGTACCAGGTCAACATGCCGTCCACCTCCTGACTGACGATGAGGTACCGTACGTTGTTGCTGCCCCGAGAAGGGTTCTGATTCCCTTGATAAGCAAAAAAGGACCTCTAAGACATGAAGAAATAAGGCATATGTATGTATGTATGTATGTATGTATGTATGTATGTATGTATGTATGTATGTATGTATGTATGTATGTATGTATGTATGTATGTATGTATGTATGTATGTATGTATGTATGTATGTATGTATGTATGTATGTATGTATGTATGTATGTATGTATGTATGTATGTATGTATGTATGTATGTATGCATGTATGTATGTATGTATGTATGTATGCATGTATGCATGCATGCATGCATGCATGTATGCATGTATGCATGCATGTATGCATGTATGCATGCATGTATGTATGTATGTATGTATGTATGTATGTATGTATGTATGTATGTATGTATGTATGTATGTATGTATGTATGTATGTATGTATGTATGTATGTATGTATGTATGTATGTATGTATGTATGTATGTATGTATGTATGTATGTATGTATGTATGTATGTATGTATGTATGTATGCATAACTTTATTAAGGAGCCGGAAAACGACGGGTTAAAGCGTCGTGACGCTGGCCAAGCGTCGACCCGGGGCTATGCCCTAGTTCGCAAGTTAGAAAAGCCAACTGGCTGGTGCTCTTCCATAGTGCTAATACAGAAGACATCAGACGATGTGCGCAAATGTGTCGACTTGACACAGCTGAACAAGTTTCTGGGAAGAGAACGACATGTCTGCCAACTGTGCACGCAGTGCTGGGAAGCATAGGATATTGAACAGTGTTCTCTAGATTAGATGCCAACTCGGGCTGCTACCACGAAGATTCAGATTGCACCGTGAAGCTAGGACCTAGCAAAATTCATCACACCGTTTGGGTGATTCTGCTACTGCAGACTCCTATTCGGCATCATTTCAACTCCAGATATATTTATAAGTATGTTCTTTGATATTCTGGATCAGCTTTCGGTGTTGTGAAATACATGGAAGGCATTGTTGCTCATTGTCAGGACTAGAAGCTCCATTATCTTCAGCTGCTGCTAGAAGTATGACCAGCACTACACCATAAGAAAACCAAGTTTGCTATGGGCAAGATCGTTTTCATGGGCTTGGTATTAGACGCCGAGGACATGGGAGTCCGCTGAACCTTTCCGTGGACTCTTTCTCTGTGGACATCTGAACCACGCTGTAAGGGAAGGGAGGAAGGTGGGAATGAATGTGGAAAGAGAGAAAGGGGTGCCGTACTGGAGGACTACGAGTAATTTCAGCACTTCTGTTTTCTATCCCTTCTTTTTGTGCTCGTTTCGATGGAGCATAAGGACGTCTCAAGAAACTTCGTAACATTTAGACTATGTCAAGGCAAATACACACCTAATCATACGTAATTAGGGCTTAGGAACAGCTTTGTCTTCTTAGGATAGGTAGTAACCGCAGATCCGGACCATGAAAAGGAAACAACAAGAAGAATAAGATTGAGATGGAGCGCATTTGGCAAGCACTCGCAGATTATGACTAGCAGCTTAACGGTATCGCTCAAGAGGAAAGTATACAACAGTTGCATCTTGCCTGTACTCACCTATGGGGCTGAAACGTGGAGGCTAACCAAGAGAGTTCTACCTAAGTTGAGGACAACCCAGAGGGCTATGGAACGAAAAATGGTAGGGGTAACATTAAGAGATAGAAAGCGTGCACAGTGGGTCAGAGAAATAACTCAAGTTACCGACATTCTAGTGGAAATTAAGCAGAAGAAATGGACATGGGCAGGACATTTAGTGCGAAGAGAGGATAACCGATGGTCGCTGAGGGTAACAAACTGGATTCCAAGGGAAGGAAAGCGTAGCAGGTGGCGGCCGAAAGTTAGGTGGGCGGATGAGATTAAGAAGTTCGCAGGGGTCGAGTGGATGCAACTAGCACAGAACCGGGTTAGTGGAGAAATATGGGAGAGGCCTTCGCCCTGCAGTGGGTATAGTCAGGCTGATGATGATGATGATGATGATGATGATGATGATGATGATGATGATGATGATGATGAACAGCTTTGTTAATTGTTTTCCTAGCTATTGCATGTACCTATATATAAGTGAAGCGCGGTTTGTTAAGTATGTGCAAATAATATCTGTCTGACTGACAGAAACGTTAGCATGGGAAGATAACCCAAGCCCAGCTTTAAAGATTCCTGCTAATTATATAACCCTGTTTGATCCAACAATCCACTTGCCAGTAATTTAGCTCCCTGTGATTGTGATACGAACACACAAGGACAACTGTTTCACGCGTGTATTCACTACTCAGAGTGCCTTATTACCCATTGTATTTTGAAACATGCAAAAAGATGCATGTACTCGCTGGAATAATATATTTTTTTTACACTTGAAATTCTAGTTATCTTAATTTGCTGGACATGCAGACAAAATAGAATGCTAATTTTCAAAAACGTGTTGAAAGCGAATACACACGCAGACAGAAAATAATAATCTAGCAGTACACACAACACAGCAAAACTCATGTGCAAATAGGCCCATATTCCTGTTAACAACAGTTAACAAGAGGCTCAAACTGGACTTGTTTGTTCACTGACAATCTTTTTAAAAGCCGGAAGTGCGTGTAACAACACAGAAAAGGAAAATGCGGTAACTGCGAATAAATCAATAAGAAGCTGATACAGATTGGTTTTCTAGCATAATTATAACTAATCAGGCTAGGGTTGCTTTCGCTGTGGTAAGAGTTTAAGTGAGCTTCACCTTTTCATTGGGAATCCCGGTATTTTCTTGCACAGCTGCTATAAACTTGAAAACAGCGCAGGAATGCTTACACGGTTTTTTGTGATAGGAAAAATGAAGAAGAAAATACAGTGACTTGTTGGAATAAATTATGTTCGTAGTGTCATCAGCTCTCTCGGAGTGAAGGGATAAATTGCCTAAGACAGGCAGCTCATTTCTGTCAGCACGGATGTATTTCCTGGCATTCACGAGCCTCCTCAACATATTTTAATAAAGTTTGGCAGCTGGCCATGAAGATACCTGATAAGATTTTAACATCTACTGCCTGCACAACGATTATTGTCTCGTCTGAGATCCATGGAATTTATTTTCGTTCTCAGGCAGGTAAGAATGTACAGGCGACGTTATTTATAAAGGAAGTAAACGACTACTTTACCTTGCGCCCTCGTTATAGTGCACCTTGTGCATCCTATTGTGGGCCTCGAAGTCATTGTTTGTTGTGAACAAATCCCATTCAACTCGGTACAGCAAGACCTAGGGCTCCTTCACAGTGAGCCACAATGCTTTGAATTAAGTTCGGAATTTTTCACTCGCCCAATATTCTGAACGGATAAAGGCTTCCATTGCCTTCTCAAGTTCAGTGTGACTGGAAGTGCTAGCCACGTGTTACATTAGGGTACGGGTGTCACGATACGCCATTTTCTTTTCTAGGGAGCCAGCTCAGCCACGCATGGAAGCTTGTAAAAATCGCAGATATTGTACTGCCTGGAAATGTTTGGCGGGTGGCAGCCGTCCCTGCTTGGCTATCATCTACATCCAGTATACTGTGGAACAAGATTGTCACACCATTTTCGGAACACACTTAGAGCTCCAGAAATACAGGAAATAGTCTCAAATTTCACGATAAAAACGCGATTTTAAAAGACGCATGCATGAATGCATATGATTGCGCATGCGAGTGACTGTGCACAATACACGAAAAAAAAAAAGAAATGGCGATGCATAAATTGCCTAGGTTAATGAGGCTAGTGAGCTATCATTAATTGTTATAGTTATTTCAGTAGAGGCGCCGATTTACGCTCAGGAGGTAACGACGGGGCACAATTAAATTCCCGTGATTCAGAAGTGGCGGCAGCGAGCGTTCGGATGTTTAAAATTTACTCTTTACTGTTCGCCAACGCAACCAATGGCTAACGTTTTTTTCACTCTGCTTATTATAGATATATTGCACATAGAAAAATATTTCAGCGAAACGAGCAAACACACATCATTCACTACTGTTTCACAACAACTACTATTTACATTGCAACAAATAAATTATGGCTTCTTTTTCACCTCATCGCCTCAGAAGGAAATCTCACGTTTCCATCCCACCCGAAACAATGATCGAGATAAAAAAAATTACAGCGCTGGTACAGCTTGAACACTGTTTCATAGAATACGGGGTCGTCGTCACTATCCGCGCCGCAGCCGCTGACTCCGTGCCTCCGTGCTCGTCGAAGCGTTGACGTAGAAACACGTGACAGCAGCGAGGGACCGCCTCGGTGTGAGATACTGTGAGATTTGTCTCGCCCGTGTACTCCGCGCTTTCGTCTAAAAAAAAAAAAGAAAAAGAAAGCCATGCTGTCTCACGTGCTGTAGCAGCTGTGTGGAGGTGTAACGCGTTTTTATCCCAGTTTCAGTGACAGTAGAAACACGGCGCGTACTGCGCCTAAACAAGTGGTTATGATTATAAGCCTATAATCATATCCACTTGTTAAAGCATTAACTGCATTAAAGCGCTGCACGAATGCTCACTCCAGTAACATGATTCTTGGCAATCAGCGAAATCGAAGCCGAGACCCTGTTATAAAGGAATAAAGGAACGAACCCTGTTATAAAGGAATCGTTCGCGACATCTTGGCAGATTGCTTTTGGTACAGCCATAAAAAAATTAAATGAAACAATGTTTCACACAAATCTCTTTCGGAAGCGGCGGTTAGCTGTGACGCCCCATATATTGCAAAATGAAATAAAACTGGCATTTATTGCCAGTTTTGGGATTGCAACGCGTTCCATATTACCTGCAGTATAACTATACGCAGTTCCACAGTTTAGTGCGAGACACCGCATGTACAGTGCAGCAGCAAATGGATGCGAGCATGGCTACCCAGTAAATGCGCGCTTTAGCGACATTACTCTTGGTAAGCAGTGAGATCGAAGAAAACCATGATGAACTTTCGTTAGAAATTTCGAAACTGCTTTTAAAACGGCATTCATGAATTAATCTAGGAAATGAATTTAAATAATATTTCACTGGTATCAGTAACGGGGAACAAAACGGCCTTAAAAGCCGCAGCAACAATTGAAAAACGTGGTTCTGTCGCAGCTTTCTTAAGAGGAAGCGTCAAAGAGTCGGTTTGGAGAGTTGATTATTGTCCTTTTTCCCCAATTTTACTTTTATTTTGATGCATTTTCACGCTACTGATTTTCTTAGACCTCCTCCCCTTTATGATGCTTTCTTGCGGCTCCTTTCGACCGCTGTTTTTGTTTTCCTTCATCGTTCCTTCGTTCAGATTGCCTCCTCTGGTCCTTTTCTTATCTCCCCTATTACCTCCTTTTTACCCCTGTTTCTATTTGTTCACCTATATGGCGGCCGTTGCCGTTTCTCCACTCACCTTGCTTGGAGACTTCAGGTTTTCCGTACCTACAAGCCGTTACTATCCCGAGCTTTCTCTGTTCTCCCCCACGCAAAACTGTAACGCTTTTTTCTAGAGCACATATCTACGTTACAGGTGTTGGCTCAACCTCCGCGCTGTAGGCTCCACATGGCTTGGATTTTCCGAGCACCTGTTTCTCGTTTGGAGAGTTTTGGGTTTGGGAACTTCAGTGCGCAAGCCTAGGGCTGCTGTCTATATATTTTATAGTTCTTAGCTAGTTGTGAGCCGCATGCTCTACATGATTTCATGTTGCAATGACCTTTTTTTCGCTTGGATCATTTTAGGTTTTTGAGAAAAGCTGCCAGCTGATTTGTTTGTACTGCTTGAGTAGCTCCTAAATGAAAGCCAGTAATATCCAAAATCTACTACTCGAGAGTGGTGACAATTCTGCGCCCCAGGTGAAAAGCAATCTCCCTCGCTACGTTTAGGTTCTGCTTCAAAGCAAAGACATGGCTTTTGCGCATAGTACTCTATGGTGTCAACTTTATTTATGCCATAGGGGAATCACTTCACGTATGAGCACCCCTTGCCTCTCGTCGTTGACCATTCTCATTCGGGTGTAGAAGACTTCTAGTGGTATGACATCGTCTCTACGTCGAACTCCGGTGCAAAACGACGTCACAACGTTCGAACGAACCTTCTGTTTTAACTACTTGCTGTTGTCGTTCGCATCTAACAACTACCGAGTTATCTGTCTTCTTCTTTTCTTCTTGTTCTTATTCTTCTTCTTTTACTTTTTCTTCGTCTTTTTTTGTTTTTCTCCTTCTTTCACTTATTCTTTTACTTCTTTCTCTTCTTCTTTTCTTTCTTGTTCTTCCTCGCCTTCCACGGTTCCACGGTAACACGGTGCCAAGCCGACGGTTTGAAAACCTACCGCAGTGTAACTTTTGCTACAAAATGGATGCACCATGGTCATGGGCAGCTTAGGGGGCGGCCTGCGGAATCTCAATGTGATCGCACACGAGGCGGCGCGAGGACTCATCGACCGCGTCCCTCCGGTTTCCCCTGCTACTCCACATATCGAGTACAGAGATCAATTATTCACGTACAACGATAAGCACTTTTATCTAGACAGACGAGCATTTCCCCTCCCGGATAGGAAATTAACCCGCAGCCAATCAGTCACGTTACGCTTGCTCCAAACGAACTCATACCCCAACCCCTGGCGCATGAAGCACATCGACCCAGACTATGACGGACAACATGTGTGTGAACGGTGCAGTGACCGTGTAGACTTAAACCATATGCTGTGGGGTTGTGCATCGAGCGACGCCTACGCCAAGAACAAGGAACGTTGGGACAAAGTGTTAAAAAGTGCTTCACTACATGATCAGCTTCGAGCTGTCCAGGAGGTCCTCGCGGCGGCGGAGAGCTTCGTGCTCTCTGTGCCGACGTGGGAGCTGCCCTCTACACCTGGCGCCTAGCCGAGTGTCCTCCAGGACCCCTACTGTGGGAAATAAAGTTTTACCAAACCAAACCAATGCACCACCACCTCCTGGTCGCTTATCCGAAGAGAATGAAAATGCCAAGGGGCCGGTCCGCTCGATCAGGCGCGTGCTGGTTCCAGAATCACGTGACCTTCTGCGACTCCGTTTGAGCTGGTACCCATTTATTCGGCTGTTGTCCCGCCAAGGATGCTTCTCAAACAGCACTGCCGGATTATTCCATTCTTTTGCTGCGTCGTCTTGGAGGCGGCTGTTCAAGGTACGTCTGTCAATCCTCAACTTTCCAGCTGCGATCTCTTTTCCCGAACATGTTGTTCCTTGTCGTCTCAGGCCGCGTCGCTAGGCCTAGATACCCCTGAACATTTCCTCGAATCAACGAACCCTATGTGCCCAATGAACAGTCAGGAACGCGTCTTGCGCTAAATTGTATGCCAATTTCCTCATGCCAATACAACGCAGCAAATAGGCGCCTTGCTTTTCACTTCCATCGAATCCCTCCTCCCATTTCCAATGGCGCTCTATCACCAAGCGCACCACGAGACGTAAACATTTGACACTATGCTGTTGGATAAAAGTCGAAGGCGAATAGTGACTCATTGGTTTGGCTCCCGAGTTTCCATGGCCCTGCATTAAGAGCACTTATATTTCGACGCATGTCCCAGCTCCCGACTCTACCCGAGTTGCGATAAAAAAAAAGAGCGAAATCAGTATTGTAGAGCCGAGCGTCAGTTGTCATATTCAAGCAGACATTGAATCCTGATATCATTTTTAAAGGGGAACTTGAGTCGTCACTGAAAATGAGCTTTCGCGCCTTTTGGAGACCGTTATACCTTTGCGTCAGCCAACGCTTTTCATACACGTAGCCCGTAGGCTGAACCCCTTCGTGCGCCACTTCGAGCCCTTGTCGTACGAGCCTCGTCGAGTACACAGGGACCACGTGCGTTTCAAGCGCTCCCTGGGCCAAGACAAGCAGCAGCCTGGACACGTCTACCTGCGCTTCCATGGCTTCGACAGGTAAGTCCCGGTGTATATCCGTGCACTCAGTCGACAACGCTTACGCGGAACTCTCAAGTCCTCGCACATATATATGACACGCGTTAGAGATCCTGTACGGCGAAACATTTGTCATCGGCCTGGCTGGAAAGTTCTGATTGGTCAAATGCTGCCCTAGGAACCATCAAAAATAAAGTACAGCTTGTCATTACGAGGCCGTGAAATGACTCTAACATCATCTAACACCATCGAGGCGCATGTATTCGTCCGACTAGTTTAACGCAATATTTGAGGGAAACAAGGGGTTCGGCGACTGATAAAGGGTGCCTCAGAGGAACTGCAAACGACTGTAGGGACCATTTAAAGCTATCACGTCATGCGGTTAAGGTGAACTTAAGTGTCCCAAAAGGTTTTGACGTCCTGATGACTTTGGCTATGAGGGACCATGTAATGGAGCCCTCCAAATTAATATATACCACATGAATTTCCTTAAGTTACGCTGACACCGCCGAGTACATGGACGCCTAGCTTCTCACCAGCATCGAAAAGCGGTCGCCGTGGCCCATGTCGAACCCACTACATTAGGATCAGCACCTAGATGCCAAAGCCCTGAGCTACAGCGGTGGGTTGACATTTAATAAATGCATAAAACTTCATGTTGTGCACCTGGCAATCTCATGAACCGATAGCGTCTCTCCTTCTGTCTTGTTCGCTGCTGATTCCCTATAATTATCAACATAATTATCGACCTATTGTTCTGGTTATTACGATGGTTCAGGTGGACCGTGTTCCGGTGGTTACGAAACAGGAGCAGTGGCTGACATGTGTGCTTCCATTGCAACGGACCTAACTGCATGATTAGCATCAGCAACTAATGCCACCATGAAACCCAAGACCAGCACAACAGCACAAAAGCTTTGTGACGAACTGGCGTATTGCATAGATTATTGCAATTTAGATGACCTCTCAGACGCCGCCAGCACTAGTGCACGTTTTGTTGCAGCCATTGTAAACTGGCGAGATGAAAATGTAAAGAATACGACTAGCTAGTCCGCGCTCAGTTTTCCCTACTAGCATTGGTTGTGATGATGAAAAAATCACGCGCATCGCTCATTGCTGCTGTGATTATTACAATAGTTAGTTGTTGTGAAGCGTCCGTAAGTCGTGGCAATCTATTGTGTGCCTGGATGGGGGTACTGTGATGAGATGCCACTTCAAAACTTTTCTAAAACCGTTTCTTTTCTTAGGACAATGGAAGTGAATACTTATATAGTCAATGGATAGATTTGATTGTCGTATTGTTGATGCGGAACACACCTTTTAATATCCGCCGAGGGCGGCGGTTCAGGGGCTATGACCCAGCTGACGAGCTCGGAGTGGCAGGATCAAATGCTCTCTGCAGCGACCTTGTTTAGATGGACGTAAAATGCAAAGGCGTCCGCGTGCTGTTCATTGTGAGTGCAGTATAAAAATGCAGATTGTGTTAAACAATCCGCAGCCCTCCAATACAGCGTCCTGCGTGCGTACCACGACACGAAGATTATTGTTGGATGTTCGCAGTGTTGTGGTTCTATTTCTCGCGGCGCTGACAGTTTAGCTGCGCCACCGACGCATGCTTGTTCGCATCCCGTGATATATTCAGCATTTACAGCAGCCTGACAACATGAACCGTACACCAGACAGTGTATTCATAACCGCTCCGTTCAGCTGTGCCCTCGGTTGCCAACGTGCAGTGGTTTCACTTCGCAGATTGTTCCACCTGAAGTTGAGGCCGGACACCTCCGTATTCCACAAGGACCTCGTGGTGGAGACTACGAGGTTCGGCCGCGTCAAGCCAAACATCGGCCACATCTACAGCGGCGAACTTATCGGTAAAAACATAACTTCTGTTTTTCACCACTTTCAGCGCCTCCTTAGTATTTATTTTTTTTCGATCATGCAATCGACTTGTCGCAGACTTTCCCTGTAAACCCGTTTTCTTTGTGAGGTGATGATGATTAGGGTTTTTGCGCTCCTACCATATTATTTTTCACACGGGGTACTGCGCCCACCTTTATTACAAATAGATGGCAGGTGACCTGTGTAAGCTGCAGCGTGTGAGCTGCGCAAGGCGCAGCGCTCCGCAGAGGAGCTTATACCGGATGGAAGCGACCACATCATGTACTGTAAACTTTCCGCCATGCCATATTTCCAAACGAAAGAGTACCCGAAGTATTCTTCAGGTGCTAATTCGCACAATTTGGCCGCCTCAATTATCATTCGCGCTCGCTGAGCATATTTGCTGCGATCGACGCTGTTATGGATGGATGGAAAAACTTTATTTTCGTCAGAGAGCATGTATGGATGACTCAGTGTTAGATGGCCATCAACCCATGGCTGACGGCGATCTGGGTGGCCCACTCCACGGCCCTGGTCTGGACGACCGGGTCTGAGCTGGCCAACACGGCCTCCCACTGCTCGAGGGAAGGATCACGCATAATATCCGCCGGTGGCGGTGCTATGCTACAGCTCCATAATATGTGGTCATAGGTTGCCAATTCCTGACACCATTTGCACTCCGGCTGAATGTCCAGGTAGATTTTGCTCAACACGTATGGGTTGAAGAAACATCTAGTCTGCAATCGTCGCCAGACGCATTCCTGCGCCTTCACCAATTGCTTGTCCGGGGGTGGGTAAATCCTCGGCTCAAGTTTGAAATGATTAGTAATGCCATGAAAGGATACCAGCCCATCTGTCGTGGACCTTCCCGGAACGTCCGGCTCACCTACTCGGCTGACGAAACCTCGAGCATTCATGTGAGCCGTCTCGTTCCCAGGATTCCCAGAGTGTGCTGGTACCCAGACAATTTCCGCCTCCGTAGTCCCTCGCCCCGTGGCCCGATTCAGCAATCGCGCCGCTGTGACAGATATTCTGCCCCTCGCCAAATTTCGGATGGCTGTTTTGGAATCGCTGAAGATCAAGTCAGCATTACTACTAGTAATAGCTAGTGCTATCGCCGCTTCCTCTGCAGTTTCTGGGGAGCGGGTTTTGACTGATCCGGAGGCGATCAAGCGTCCCCGCCCGTCCACCACCGCAATTGCAAATGCGTCCTTGTCCTTATACTCGGCGACATCTACATAAACTGACCCGTTGTACTTCCCGTACTTAACATGTAAAGCTTTGGCTCTTGCCTTCCTGCGGTCCTTGTGATGTATTGGATGCATGTTCTTGGGCAAAGATTTTATGTACAAGCCCTTGTGCATTTCCCGCCTAATCTGAATTTTTGTGTCACCAGCTGGAGCGTCAACTCCAATGCCGATCCTTTCCAATATGTCCCTTCCTGCTTTCGTTTTTGAAAGCCTACCGAGCTGCATCACCAAGTGCGCCTCCCGTAGTTCTTCTAGGGTGTTGTGCACCCCTAATCCCAGCAGCCTTTCGGTAGACGCATTGTGAGGCAACCCAAGAGCCGCTTTATACGCCTGCCTAATCATAGCCTCCACCTTGCCTTTTTCCGTCGCGTCCAACTTCAAATAAGGCGTCGCATACACTATTCTACTGAGCACAAACGCCTGCACCAGCTTACACAAGTCCTTTTCCTTAACACCTCTCTTACGATTGACGATTCTCCTGATTAGCCTCACGGTAGCATTGACCGTATTTTTAAGCCTTTTCAAGGACTCGCTATTCTTCCTGTTAGTCTGCAGATACATACCCAGGATCCTGATCGTTTGGACCTCAGCGACCGGTACGCCCCCCACTTTGACCTGTAAAGGCGGTGGCGGCACATAGTGCCTAGCATGTATCCCTCTTGGTTTGTCTCTCAGCACAAAAAGCTCGGACTTGGGCTGAGAGCACGAGAGTCCTGCTTCCCATGCTAGCTCCTCAACAATATCCACCGCGTGCTGTAGAGTTTCTTCCAAATGTGCGTCACTGCCTCTTGTTACCCAAAGAGTAATGTCATCCGCATAATATGTATGTTTAAGTCCCGATATCCCTTGCAGCCTGGGTGGTATCTTGATCAAGGCGAGATTAAATAGGAACGGCGATAATACCGACCTTTGCGGTGTCCCCCTGCCCCCCAATGGGAAGGGATCCGATTTCATTTCTCCGACTATAATCTCCGCAGTCCTACCCTCCAGAAACGATCTGATGTACCGGGAGGTTCTACCCACCAGTCTTATGTCCGATAGGTTCCTCAATATTGCCTCATGGGTAACATTGTCAAAGGCCTTAGTTAGGTCGAGCCCCAAGATAGCCTTCGTGCCCGTGCCGTACCCAGGATCAACCACGTCTTTTTTGAGCTGTATCATGACGTCTTGCGTTGATAAATTAGCCCTGAAACCAATCATTGTTTCAGGTACCAACTCCTTGTCCTCTACATAACCCTGAAGCCTGTTCAGGACCACATGCTCCATCAATTTGGCTAAACACGACGTTAGCGAGATGGGACGCAAATTCTCAATGCAGAGCTTCTTCCCTGCTTTAGGAATAAATGTAATCCT
This sequence comes from Amblyomma maculatum, assembly GCF_055883805.1. Classification (NCBI taxonomy): domain Eukaryota; kingdom Metazoa; phylum Arthropoda; class Arachnida; order Ixodida; family Ixodidae; genus Amblyomma; species Amblyomma maculatum. The sequence goes on from NC_139349.1 coordinate 145,205,031, forward strand.
AGCATGCTTCCACTCTGGCGGAATCTCCCCAGCCACCCAAAATTTATTCATCAAAATCGTGAGTGCCCCTACTGACTTGAAATCCAGGTTCCTCAGCATCTTATTAGTAACTGTAGAAGAACGGCTGATTGGGCGAGTTGGTGAACCATGATGGACAGTAATTTATAGTGCGCAAAAAGATGAGACAAAGAGGAGAAGTGGACAACGACGGCGCAGTCTCCTCTTTGTCTCGTCTTTTTGCGCACTATACATTACTGTCCATTATTAGTAACCCCATCCGGACCCGCTGCTGACGTGGTACGAAGCTGACCCATTGCAAACTCCACCTCCGCCACCGTAAAGTCTGCATCTAATTCAAGGTTTTCCTCTCCCGAGTAATCCGGCAAGCAACCGCCCGCCTCTGCGTTTATGTAGCGTCTTCGGAGTTCATGTATTAACTCCCCAGTCGTGCCTTAATACCGATGCACTAACCTAGCCATTTGCCCCTTCTGCGCAGATTTGGTTGCCGTCGTGTCTAAAAGGTGCCTCAACAACTGCCATGTTTTTTTGCATCTGAATTGCCCATTCATCCGGTCACAAATCTGCCCCCACTGTTTCCACTGCAACTCCAATGTGTACGTTTCGATTTCTCGTTCTAACTTGGCCATCTTTCTACGGAGCACACCATTATGCCTTTGTTTCCTCCACCTCCGAAGGAGACTCGCATGTGCTTCCCACATGTGTAACAATCTGGAGTCAGCCGTAGAGCCCTCCTCCTCCGCTGGAACCTCTTTTGTGGTACTCTTCACGGCCTGCTTGAGTGTCTCAACCCAGGCTCCTAAGTCCTCGATTTCCCCGGTCACTGTGTCACTCCTGACTTCCCGAAATCGGTCCCAGTCCGTCACTCGAGTTCCTTTCACCTTGTCTTTGTGCTTAGCAGCACTAATTATCGTTGAAAGGATATAGTGATCACTTCCCAGTGGCTGTCCCGTGTTTACCCACTTTGCATCCCTGATACCATTCACAAATGTGAGGTCTGGAGAGGTGTCTATGCTCACGCTCTTGCCTATCCTCGTATGATCTAGCGGGTTGTTCAAGATCGCCCATCGCAGGTCCTGGGCAACCTGCCAAAGTTTTATTTCCCTTCGGGCTGGCTCGGATGTAGCCCCACTCCGGATGAGGCGCATTGAAATCCCCCACCACGATAAGTTGAGACCTAGCCGCTAGCCGTTGCGTCTTTATCAGGAGGTCTGGCAAGCCCAACCCCTTATCTTTTGGAGAAGAGTATACATTAAGAGCAAAGACGCTCTTATCGCCTTTTCTTTTGGGTAAAATCTCCAGCAGGACGTAGTCCTCCCTGCTGCTATCTATGGTATGCTGAATCACTGTGGTGTTACGATGGACTAGAATGGCCGTAAAGATGCTCGATACGCCCCCTCGATCAATCTCTGGTGGTGTAAATGTCTTAAATCCCGGCAATTTAACCGAGCCGCTAGCCTCCTGCAAAGCTATAATGTCCGGCTTACTATCTAGATTTTGTATGTGCAACTGCAGGTTCCCCCGCTTGCGACGGAAGCCCCTGCAGTTCCACTGCCAAACCTCAATTTGCTGGCGAGGGGCCATGTTGAGGCACTAGGTTCACTAACATCGGCTCCTGGCCGACTACGGGAGGCAATCTAGCCTCTAGCATAGCATTTAGGTGTTTAAACATACCCATTACTTGGGTCTGGAAACCCCTTAAGTCATTGGTGAAGGCATCAAGACGCTCCTCAATCTTGCCTAGTCTGGCTTCGATCTTGTCGACCCGACCTTCCAACCTATCCTGTCTTTCTTCCAGTTTTCCTACTCTCTCCGCAAGGGTAAGCATGTCCCTCCTAAGGCTAGTGACTTTAACTACTGGCTGCGGCGTGTCCGCCGCCGAAGTTTCTGCTATTCTCTTTGCATGAGCTCCCTCATCTGCTGGCGGCGGCCTTTTGACTGTCCCCCGATTCTCCACTTCCATAGCTGTACAGTTATCGTCTATGCTAGAAGCGTTCGCCTGCGCCGCTTTCTGTGGGGCCTGGGCCAGCGGCGTCTGTACCCTTTCTACTCTGCCGGTTTTAAGCGCGCGTTCCATCTCTGCCATCCTAGCTTCCATCTTTTTGATAGTTTCGGCTTGCTGCAACACCTGCCTTTGTAGCTCCTTCTCTCGAGCAGTCTCATTTTGGGAGCCCGCGTTTGGCCAGCTCACCTTTTTCCTTGTGGCACTTGGACTTCTTCCATGACCGAAACCTTGCCCTCCTCCTTTGCCAGGCTCGGGTCCGGGCAGTGACGGGAAGGAAGTTGACCGGTCCCTTCTCTTGCTATCGCCTCTCGCACCACTAGGTGACCGCTTCCTGGGCCTCGAACGCCGCTCTTCCTTGCCAGTTTGGCTCTTGTCCTCGTTGCTGTGCTGCGAACGCCGGTCTTCCTTGCCAGTTTGGCTCTTGTCCTCGTTGCTGTGCTGCGAATGCCGGTCTTCCTTGCCAGTTTGGCTCTTGTCCTCGTTGCTGTGCTGCGAACGCCGCTCTTCCTTGCCAGTTTGGCTCTTGTCCTCGTTGCTGTGCTGCGAACGCCGCTCTTCCTTGCCAGTTTGGCTCTTGTCCTCGTTGCTGTGCTGCGAACGCCGCTCTTCCTTGCCAGTTTGGCTCTTGTCCTCGTTGCTGTGCTGCGAACGCCGCTCTTCCTTGCCAGTTTGGCTCTTGTCCTCGTTGCTGTGCTGCGAACGCCGCTCTTTCTTGCCAGTTTGGCTCTTGTCCTCGTTGCTGTGCTGCAGACCCGTCGGCTGCTGACGGGCTAGACGAAACTTGCAGTTGCGGCTTCCCGTGCTGTGCGCCCCATGGCATACGATGCAGTCCGGCGTGCAGGTCAGCGACTCTCCGTCCGGTGGTGCAGGATGTTCCTTCCCGCAACAGCGACGCAGATTAGTCTTCAGACGATAGCAAATGTCCGCCCGATGTCCCACTCATCTGCAGTCTCGACTAACTCTCTATACGGGATCACAGCGTACAGACAGTTCCAGTAAATAACTTGCCGGGGAACGCGCTTCCCGCCGAAAGTGATCTGAATCGCCTTTGACTTGCTCAAAGGTCTGGCATCCAAAATGTCCATGTCTTCGTTCTTCTTCAAGAATCCTGCGCGAACTTCTGCCAATGGGCATCCGTTGTACGCATTGTAAATTACTCCGCGCACAGAGTTCTCCGGCGCCGCCACGTACGCCGAAACCTCAAGGTCACGACCACCCAGCTTTAGCGTCTTTACATTCGCATATGCCCCACTACGATTCATACACGGCGTGCTCACCGTCATCGTGTTGTTTGTCTCATTGACCCGCACCAGGTCTTCTTCCACCGCAGTCGCGTTCGTCAGCTCCGCTGCCGCTCTCAAGGCACATCCGAGCTCCCTCGGCGTCACTATACTCAAGTCCCAATTCTTGGGCCGGCACACAACCTTGAAATCCTTGGCTGGCATCTTCAGAAATGGTCCCCGTTTCTTCCACACCGGCGCTTTCCCCGCTTGACTTGGGCTGCTCCGTGCGTCTGGCGCCCGTCGCTGCCCGCCTGTTTCTCGGTAGGCCTACTCTCGGAGTGATCCCCGTACAGACTTCTTGAATCGATCTTGCGCCTTGAAAACCCAGGTCCATTCTCCCGCCTCGAACTCTTTGGGCGTTATAGATTCTCCCTCAACGGAGTACTCCATTGTTTTCAGCCTCGCAAAGGCCCACAACCTCAAGTCACAGCCCCGGAGCCCGGTGCCGCAGGCGTCGGCTCGGCCTAATGATTAGGCCTGATTTGCCGCACCGTGGTCTAGTACTAATCGTGAAAAAACCCCTAAAAGGGGGGAACACTTGCCAAAATATGGTGTCCACAGGTACAGGGCAACTGCCTGAAGACGATCCCACAAAAAGCAAGTCCAAGGCACAGCGCGTTCCGCCGAAAATCGGTCTCAAGGCTGGAGCTCATGCGGAACACGTCCGCACAGCGTCCGCTCAAACCTCGAACTCCGACGCTGGTATGATGCCCCAACCCTTCCCTGCAAAAAAAAAAAAAGAAAAGAAAAGAAGAACCGAAAAAAAAAAATGCCCCGCCGGGGTGGTGCAGTGGTAAGACGCCCTACTCTGACGGGGCTGGGGCAGGTAGGTCACCGCCGCTTGCGGCGGGGGCTGGCCTGCCACCGAATTTTCCCCTTCCCTTACGGCGCGGTTGAGGTGTCCACAGAAAGCAAGTGAGACAGTTACCGCGCCTTTCCCTTCCTATAAATCAATGAATCAGGCAGCGGAGGTGGCTCAGCTACAGAGCCAGTAGCAGGCCCGTGCATTTTCTTTTCCTTCTTCCTACGGCCACAACAACAACGACTACTGTCCGGAATACCCGTATTCGAACCCGACCTCGGCGGCTGCGTTTCGATGGAAGCAAAACGTAGAGGCGTCCGTGTTCTGTGCCATGTCAGCGCACGTTAAAGATCCCCAGGTGGTCGAAATTACTCCGTAGCCCTCCACTACGGCTCCTCCTTCTCTTTCCACTTTAACTCCCACCTTCCTCCCTTCCCTTACGGAGCGGTTCAGGCGTCCACAGACACAAGTGTGACAGATACTGCGCCTTTCCTGTGAACCAATTATTATTATTTATTATTTATTAAGAAACAAAAAAGAAATCTATTGAAGGACGCTTAAGCATAGCCTCTGAGTTCAGCGCGATAGCATATAACACCAAAGCTTTGAAGACGATGGATGTATGTATAAAGCTTTGAATCGGACGGTGGGTGGCGTCATCTGTTGCGGCAGCGCCGTACGATCGAAGGAATATTTCAGTGATCGTCACATCGCAGGTAAGCAAAGCGGAAATGTTCTTTGCTACTCGCCTAACTATTACTTCTGTAGTCAGTTTCTTGATAGTGACGAATTTAAACATAAGCCGACAGTCATAAGGCAATGCATACGTAAGGTTAATCTTTATTCGGCAAGAAGCAATGCAGTTCTGTGGCGGAGCGATTGCGTGCTCGCCTCGCACTGTGAAGGAACCGTGTACGAATCCTCGGGTTTCAGCAAGACTTTACTCCTTCTTTACTTTCTTCTGATTTTCGCGTTACAAACACAATGCCGACAGAGGTTTTTCTGTAACACCAGGCCCTTAACGCTATTGCGTTAAAATTATGCCGAATGTGATCCGGCGATTCGGAGCAACAAGAAAAAAATTCCGAATCCGCGATGGAGAAACATATCTAAGGAGTCTAAGAACTACACCCATTCGATATTCGACGCAATTACAGTTCGGCATTTCATTCAAATCGCCCATTCAAGCAGTTCTGTTGAGCAAGAGAATTTGCTCCGTGTCACCGAGCTGAATTCGCCATAACTTGTGCTCGCAACATCATCTGCTGCTGATGTTGTCCTGAACACGTCCTCGCAGGGATCCAAGTCAACGATAATAATAATAATGGTAATAATTGGTTCACAGGAAGGGAAAGGCGCTGTATCTGTCACTCTTGTTTCTGTGGACTCCTGAACCGCGCTGAAAGAAAAGGGAGGAAGGTGGGAGTGAAAGTGAATAGAGAAAGAAGAGCCGTAGTGGAGGGATACGGAGTAATTTAGACCACCTGGGGATCTTTACCGTGGCTGATTTCCCTGATGGGGCTGGGGTAGGTAGGTCACCGCCGCTTGCGGCGGGGGCTGGCTGTGCCTGAATTTTTATCTGTTGTAGGCCGTCAATGCACCCGCCACCGCTTCGGTGGTGGTGGACGACGGCGGTTGTTGCGGCGCGCGTCTTTCTCTCCTGTTCTTTTTCTTTCTTCTCTATTTTCTCTTTTGTCCGCACGAGGCAGCGGAGGTGGCTCAGCTACAGAGCCAGTAGCAGCCCCGTGCATTTTCTTTTCTTTCTTCCTACAGCCACAACAAGACAGATATTTCCATCAGCCATCTGACCCGAAGTCGTGTATTCCTCTTCGCGTTCCACTTATTGCTATCGGTCAACAGTGCCCTCGACATTTTTAATCAGAGGGCCTTAGAATGTGTATCAGATTTGGAGGCTTGAGGTTCGCCGTTATACCTAGCGGGTAACAGCCTCTCGGAAGCGAGTACTGTATGCGTCCCATATGCCTTAGCAGTCCCCCTGTTTAACATGAATGTAAAGAGGCGTTATGCAGATGATGCATTCCTTGGCTTATGAAATAGTTCTAGAGATACCAAGCGTAATTCTGACTACTAATTATTAATGCACGGCTACTCGCAAACTTCCTGCTTACGAGGTCTCATATTGCAAAATTCGTCTACGTTGACACCCTTGAGAGACAACCTCGTTGCTTGCTTATACTCAATTACTGGATCCTCAGAGGGTACTTCTTCCATACCCTAATTGCCAAAATTGTCGTAATGACAAACTTCTTTTTTCCAAAACTGCAATTATATTTGCCAGAACTGCGTATACTTTTTGCAGTAATCCGTAATGCTAGTCTCTTCATCTCAGTCTTGTTGTTCACTACATTCTATTAATCTAAAATTTCCTATGCCCGTAAGACATGCTTTTGCAATAGCAGTTGTGATCAAGGACATGACTAACCTTCAAATGCCACCGAGGTTCCAGTCCTGCCAAATTGGGACGTTTGCAGTGTTGTTTGTTCACAAACAGCCTCACAGTGTTTTGAAGTAATTATCTTCCTGCAGGTTCTGTATAACGCTGCACGCATGTTTCACTTTTCACCATCTAGAAACATTGCAAAACTCTTTCTGAACTTCTCGCGTGCCTAGTAAGCCACCCCGCCGGGGTGGCGCAGTGGTTACGGCGCTTGACTACTGTTCCCAAGGACGCGGGATCGAATCCCGGCCTCGGCGGCCGCTTTTCGATGGAGGCGAAAAGCAATGCGCCCGTGTGCTGTGCGATGTCAGTGCACGTTAAAGAACCCCAGGTGGTCGAAATTTCCGGAGTCCTCCACTACGGCGTCTCTCATAGCCTGAGTCGCTTTGGGACGTTAAACCCCACAAACCAAACCAAACTTCGATGTTTTTATTGCAGGCTTTAGAAAATTTTGCCAACGTACTTAACGCCTTTCTTGGTAATCTTTGCCCCAAGAGACGTTGTCGTAGAAAATTCATCACCATATTTTGCTACTTGTCTATCACGTTTTTTTTCCTCACCTCTGCGGTGCCTTTTCATTTATCTTTTATTGCGAAGCAATACTACTTTAGCTACCACCTCCGTGCCATGCCGCGGCCGCATAGCAACGCTTGACCTTTCGCGTGACCTCGCTGCGTGACGTCATACCATCTGTGTAAAAACGGAGCCCCATCTCACGCCGTCGCCTTGCGCGGCGCATAGCCATGGCCGCGGCCTGACTCCCGATCATCTCACCAGGGGCGCTGCGCGTGATGTGACGTCATACCATCTGTGTAAAAACGGGGCCCAATCACACGCCGTCGCTTTGCGCGGCGCATAGCCACGGCCGCGGCCCGACTCCCGCTCCTCTCAGCAGGGCCGCTACGCGCTATGTGACGTCATACCATCTGCTTAAAAATGGGGCCCCATCTCGCGCCGTCGCCTTGCGCGGCGCATAGCCAAGACCGCGGCCTAACTCCCGCTCTTCTCGTCAAGCCCATGAGATGCCGCCTCCAGCCTGTACTCTTCGGCAGGTTGCAAAGAGAAAGCATCAGCGAGCTACGGAGACAGAAGAAGAACGAGAAGAACGGCTTTCCAAGCGACGAGCTCAAGATGCAGCCAGGCGAAAAAACCTCTCAGCGTCTTCGGCAGCAGAATCAACGCCAGAAGCAAGTGAGGAAGTTATAAGTGTGGCCGACAGTGTGGAATGTGCATCTCGTTCCAGCACTACTAGTTCGGAACGCCGGAACGCAGCCAAACGGGAGCGACGTGCCCAAGAATCTCCGGAACAGCGGCAGCAGCAACTCTAGAAAGAACGTGCGTATCGAGAGAGGCAGAATGAAAAGCGAAGAAAACGACATGCCGAAGAAACACCCGAGCAACGAGAGGAACGTTTGAAGAAAACACGAGAGAAATCTCTCACCCAAGCTACCCGGACTCAAACCGATGATAGTGTTGTGGCACAGCGCCGTGAAGAACATGCAAGGAGAGTGAAGGAGTTTGAAGCGGCAACAAGTGAATTCAATACACGCTTTACTAACAATCCGTTTGGTTATGCATGTTGGGTGTGTGACCGGTTGTGGTACAAAGACAAACTTACGCCGGTGAGTTCCCTCATGTTTCCTACATTGCTTAAGGATTTACCGCATTGGAATGAAAAGGATTTAAGCCAGTGCTGTGGTGTTGTGCAGACCAAGAGTAATTTCTTCACAGATCACCGAAGCGTATTTATAGGTTTAAATAAAAGATGAAAACGAGTAACATGTGTGTGTCGTCATTCTTATCTGTGCGTGTTTACCCATGCCAAACATAGTAGAAACATAGCACAGCCAAGAGTATCACCATAACCATACTAGAATAAGCATAACCAGAGCATCCCCACAAGCGGCAGAATAGCAGAACCCATGTATTGCTTCGCAATTACCAGGCTTAACCAAGCTGAGCCACAGCCAATTTTTTTTTTTTTTTACTTGGGGAGGCGGGGGAGAGGCATTTAACCTACGTAGAGAAGTCGACTGAACTGCGACTCCTCCCTTGGTGATACGTGCAGGGGAGCCCTCGAGCCGTGTGTTTGGCGCCTTGCACGACGGTGTGTTCGAAGGGTCCATCCAGTCCCGCGGGAACCGCTTTTACGTGGAGGCCGCGCACAAGTTCTTCGAGCGGCGCACCCCGTTCCACTCGGTGCTGTACTCGGCCGGAGACGTGCAGATGCCCGGCGGATGGTGCGGCGTACGCGGGGAGACCGCGCAGTGGATGCAGCAGTTGGCTGCCGCCGTCAAGCAACCTGACCCAAAGCTCAAGGTGAGATAGCACGCGCAACACTAGAGCGTAGTGTACTGCACGCATGCTCGCCATGTTCTCCGCGGGGAGGTCAGGCGCGCCATGACGCCCTTCAGCGTCCTGTTTTGAGCAGTGCCAACGGGTGTAACTTGTAGCACGGCACCGTCTGACTAAAGCTAAGTAAAGCGTTTGGAACTGCGTCTAGTACTGGGCATACAGGCGTTTCCCAGTGCCGTCCGCATGACGCGACGCTTACAGCTGGACGGCGGAAACAGGCTACTATTTGGATACAGGGGCGTGGGGAGATTACGTAGCCACATATTTATGACAGGTTTATCTTAGTCGGATGGTCACAGGGTCACAGGAAGTTAACGATACCGTCGTAGTTTAAAGAAGGAACCGCTTTTATTGCACTTGCTACCTTAACCTAGTTTCTCCAATTTTTTTTCGTGGTTGTCGTCGTCCTGTCCACATGTCCCAATTTCCCCATCGTAAGAAGATGCAGTAGAAAAGTAGATTGTCCACGTAGGCAAATTGTTCAACAGAATTCGTACCGGTGTGCATCGCCGGTTGAGGCATATATGCCGTATTTATAAATGCAACGCAGTCAAAGCTACGCGGTTTTTTCAACCTTCAACGTCTGTACACGAAGCGCTACTTGTCAACACTTCTATGGATATTTAACAAAGAAGCCCATGGTCGCCGTCACGTTTGACGGCGCACTGTGGTAAGAAGCCGCCAACTTTCATCTGCTTGTAGAACTGCAACCAAGCATAACCCTAGAATGAAACTGCATATATGCCTCTTAAAGAGTACCTTCCAACCCATCGCGCCAATCTTTTATAATGAATTCGCTGTCAGCTGCCTTAACGCGTGCTATTGAGTAGATTATAGCGACCGTGATAGAGGGTCTGCCGCTATGTATCGGAATGTAGTCAGCGTAACTGGTTGCAGGGCACCTTTTGGGGGCCATTTGTCTTTTCGTTCTTGCTTTGTATTGCAACTATATATTGCAACGGTTTGATTAGATTTGTAGAGTTTAACGTTCAAATGCAACTCACTCAAGTAGGAATGCCGTAGCAGTGCGTTGCGAATAATTTCGACCATTTTGGGTTTTTAAACGCACATCGCACCGTACACTGACGTTTGGCTTTTCAACGTCTTCGTAAAGCGGTCGAAACTGCGTCCTTGGTTTGGAATCAGCAGTCGATATCCCTGGCCACTGAGGCACCATAGCGGGACACCATATCGTAATTGACGAGATGCGAAGCTCTTGCGCACTCCTCTCTCAGTTCAGAAGCCGCAAGCCGCCGATATCCGTGAAGAGATCAATATAGTTTCTGGGCCATATTTGCAGGCCTCGCGGACGAGACGTCGCGGTTCGCGACTGGAGCGCTGGATTGGCCGGCGGCCCCTGGCTGAAAAGGCCGAGGAGTACTACGACGATGACGACTTTGAGGAAGAGAGCGACGGCGGCATTAACGCGACCGTCCGCGAGGACCGCCGTCGGAGGAGCGGCCGACGGCGGCACACCTACCGCGTGTGCGGCCTGTTTATCGCCATCGACCACCTACTGTACGCAAAGTTTAGCGAGCAGGACAACGACGCCGTGCGCACTCGCGAACGCCTCGCCACGCTTATCGCGGGTCACGTGGAACGCGCCTCCCAGGTCTACCGACGCACCAACTTTGACGGCATTGAGGACGTCAGCTTTAACGTCCATAAGATCAAGGTGCAGTATCCCGCTGGCTCGACAGGCAGGATGAACGAAGCGCGCAACAAAGAAGTGCATTTAGGTTTCGTTATCTGGTTTATATTCTACTGGAAATTTAGAAGAAGAAATGGACATGGGCAGGACATGTAGTGCGAAGAGAGGATAACCGATGGTCGCTGAGGGTAACAAACTGGATTCCAAGGGAAGGAAAGCGTAGCAGGGGGCGGCAGAAAGTTAGGTGGGCGGATGAGATTAAGAAGTTCGCAGGGGTCAAGTGGATGCAGCTAGCACGGAACCGGGTTAAGCGGAGAAATATGGGAGAGGCCTTCGCCCTGCAGTGGGTATAATCAGGCTGATGATGATGATGATGATCTGGTTTATGGGGTTTAACGTTCCAAAGCGGCTCAGGCTATGAAAGACGTACGCCGTAGTGGAGGGCTCGGGAAATTTAGGCCACCTGTGGTTCTTTGACATGCACTGACATCACACAGCACACGGACGCCTTGCTTTTTGCCCTTACCGAAAGCGGCCGCCGCGGCCGTGGTTCGATCCTGAATCTTTGGGCACAGCAGTCGAACACCCTGACCACTACACCACCGCGGCGCGGCTCATTCAAACTTAGTAGGGACGTGATTGAAGGAAGCTGCAATTTAAGAAACAGGACCTAAACACAAGGTAAAACCATAGAACTTGGAACCATGGGATCACGCGCGCACAAACTATGGTTAACCAACTAACAGCAAACGCATGCACCCCTTTACCTGCACGTCCTTCTCGCGTCAAGTATGCCTCCATATCGCTACTTTTCTGTACGTGCGCGCGACCTGCCTGGCTTCAAAAAAGTTTATCATGCTTGCCGCGAATATTGTTTGGTGGCATTAAAGAAAACGTATCTGTCTTGGAGGACATTAGGACGGATTCAAGAAACATCGAGTGTACAGATTTGAGTGTTGTACCGACGATGTCCCCAACACACTACGTGAGTGATGAAAAAAAAACAAACAACGTTGTGTTTTGTATCGTCAGTGAAGAGAATCGTATTACATAATAAACATTAAAATGTTCTACCACAAAAAAGATGTTCCGCCAGATATGGTTTCGGCAGGGTAGTATATTGGCGCGCAACTCTTTTTTCAATTTAAATACCACCAAGGCCTCAAGTTCTTAACTTGTGAGATCGAGGACGCGAAAAACATGTAAAGGTGGTATTTTTTACATGTTCAGTGGCCACCAAGAATGCAATTTTTCTTGATCGCGATTTAAGAAAAATGGTTCGGTTTATATCTGAAAAAGGTTCGAGCAACCCCGAAGAAACGTCTTTGACGTTTTTCATTTTCGCAAGATATTTTCCAGCATACGTAGTAATGTCGTGTTTGAATTCTTCTAGAGCACACTTGAAAATATACTAAAATGTGGGAAATAAAATGTAGTATACTGATATGTACATTTGTAATTTAATGATTTCTTTTTGTTAGGAATGAGCCACCTCACGAAGACTAGAAAACGATCGTTCATGTCGGATGCGATTGTGCCACACGATATTAATATCAAGATTTACAGAAGGAGTTGTAACGCATGCTGAATTTGTAGGGGCATTTTTGTAACGAGCTAAAAATGGGGGGGGGGGGGGGGGGGAGGGGGCATGGAAGGACTCTATGATTAATGTTATGGTGGTTTCTGCTATCCGAGACAATACTAAATAACCTCCACAATTGAAAGCGTATTTAGGCTATAAGAACGTGAGGAACACATCTGTTGTTCCACTGGGAGGTGAGTACACAGCAGAAAAAACTTCATTTCCGACGTTTACCGTGAACACATACAAAATAACCAGGTAATGCGCAAAAATTGATAATTGGTTTACAGTGGCACTCCGTGGCAATATTTATTTATTTATTTATTTATTTATTTATTTATTTATTTATTTATTTATTTATTTATTTATTTATTTATTTACTTATTTATTTATTTATTTATTTATTTATTTATTTATTTATTTATTTATTTATTTTCGATACCCTCAAGCGCCGAGGCATTACAGAGGGGAGTGGGCAAGCAAACAACGCAAGAAAAAAATTATTCTTGTTAAAGGCGGCACAACAACGTAGTTAAAATGTAGCAACACACAGTATTCGAAGCAGTCAAAAAAAAAAGTGCAGAAACAACAACTGTAACAAATGCAACGCAAGAAACTGAACAAACATAGCAGAAAAAAATAATAATAAACGAAGAAAATAACAAAGCAACAAAGAAACTAACTATTCGCATCAGATAAAAGCATCGTCATCAGAGACTGACGATAAGCAGCATAATCCTGTATACAAGCCTGTATACAAGCGTGTATACAACTTGGTGGCTTAATAATTAATAATATTAATTATTAAGCCACCACCTCTCTTCTCTAAGCGGCTGAAAAAAAAGTTGGAAACCTTCTATAAAAAAATATTGCATCCATTATTGCACCCGCGGTTAGGTTACGGCTTTAAATTAAAAAAAAAACTTAAAATAGGTGGTCCATCGGGTGTTGTTTGTTTCGTATAAAAAGGGCACTGAAATGTAGAACACATATATATATTAGGCGGTAGACGGTAAGGTAAATTAGAAGTACAGCAGTATCGGCCTCCACAAGCTCTGGAGCAGTATGTCCTTCAAAGGTTTCAATAAGCGACTAAAGATCACTTCATTTAATTTCTAAACCGGATGGCAGTCTCGAGAAGGATATTCAAAGCCGGGCAGGTGTGCTATGTAGAAATATAATCACAGCTTTAAAATGTACGCCGATGTTTTGCGGTCATCTATTCATAGCAGCATCTCGTTTCTATGTGGGCTTCAAGTGTGGCCCCATAACTTGTTTTGATGCGCCCTCCGGAAGTATCCGCTACTGAAATTATAAAGTAACTATCTTTTCGAACCCCATTTCAGAGCGCTGTCCACTACGCCACGACGGCCTCGTGAGAAACTGATCTTAATTCTCCTTGTCTAGAGTTAGCGATGACAGTGACAATATGGTTATTGATAGTGGTGACAGTAGCGGTGATAATGACGCTGCATTTAGTGATGATGGTAATAGTAGCGATGAGAGTGACTGTGTATTTAGTTGATATCGATGATCCTAGCGGTAGTGATGATGTGGTAATGACAGCAGGGATGAAAAGGACGAAGAAGTTAGGGAAGAGCAGTCACGCAAAGTGGCTTTCGCCATTTACACTCTGAAGCAGACCTTACCGCTGTCGTGTAATTTTGCCTTCCTTGCGGGTCGTCACGTGATGCCATAACTCAGTCTCAGACCGCAAGATGGGCTGCTTCACGGCATTTCCAACCTTATTTAATAATTCAAGCAACGTCTTCATTTTCTAACATGGTTATGCCCCGAATTCCCAAGTTTCCAAAGGGGCGGCGGTAAAAGTGACGTTCTCAAAAAAATCTGTCATTGGCACTATCGGTGCTCTGAGCGAAAACTCGGGACGACGCATCGACACGACGGCCGCGTATCTAGCTGGTGGTAGTTACATGTTCGGGTAATGATTGGTCGGCGGGTTGTGTGACGTCACGAGGCCGCGTGACATGGCCGAGTTAGCTGAGAGCTGCTTACTCAAGGAGGCTTTTGATATGGGATTCGAACACGGGACCTTTCGATGATGAATCAGACCGGCTACGCACGAGCATTCGTACGGCTTCGATAAAGCGGAAATTTGTATATCAATGTCGCGTGTTCTCGCATATAGTGCGACAGCTTACCGCAGCAGGCTGATAAGTCCGCGCGAGATATAGGGCACAAACTAAGCCATTATTGATCGCAGCTGTCGCCGCGTACACTTAAAGGCGAGGTTTAAGTGTCCCCATTTTTTTCTCCTGAAGTATTTTTCCACGTGTGGAATGTGCCCTTCTAGCTGTATCTAAGCATCTCCGCCTCTCGCACTTCAGTGTCATGTTGTTCAAATGTACGATTCGTTGCATGTTATGCACTTGACTATAAGTCGTACGGCGTAATCATTAGCATATTTTAGGCTTTGGGTTATGCACTATTGTTCCAATGTCGAGTAGCAAATTTTATTACCTAAATCTTGTTCTCTCTAAGCTTCTCCTTTAGTCACTGTTTTAGTTCCTTCTTCATGGTAAGTCTATCCTGCGCTGAATCTAGCTAACTAGGTACTTTTGCCAAGTATAAACAAAGAAATAACGTTGCTGGTGTGATTACATCTGCAACAGCGACTTCAGCAAAGAGGAAGCATTCTGAATATTAGTACCCGTGGCAAAAAAGCTCAGTATTGCGTTGATCGTGCAGCTGCTGCCAGGTTAAATGTATTGAGATAAATCATGCCGTTTGCGAGGCAACTTTCAGAGTTCGGGTACTGCGGATCATGAGCGTTTCATTGCCCAAAATAAAAACTAAGATTCTTGCTATGAACACTATAATCTTGCTCCCAGCAATACTAACTGCAAAGTTTCCGGATCCAGATCAACGATACGAAAAGCTGTTCAGCTGGTAGCAACCCGTTCTGTCAGACCAACATGGACCCCACCCTGTTCCTGCTTACGATGGCCAAGTCGGCAAACTTCGACGAGTACTGCCTCGCTTACACGTGGACCTACCGAGACTTCGACGACGGGGTACTTGGGCTGGCTTACTTGGCAAACGCGACGGGTGAGTGGGGCTCTGATCCTACGCTGAGGAAAAGGGTTACGTCCTTGTTAGGCCCTGAATCGAAGCGGTTCAATAAGAGTTACCTTAGAAGACGACTGTCAGTGTGAAAGTTCTAATCCGCAGGTTTATAGCAGAATCATGTAAAGTATGTATTTACACTTCATGTGGGTGTCCGCCGGCAGTGAGTGCCTTACTGATCGGTGCACTGCGCTTTTCCGAAGCGACTCAAGCTACGAAAGACGCCGTAGTGAAATGTTCCAGAAATTTCTTTAACGTGCACTGACATCGCACAGTACACGGGCGCATTGAAAATTTTGTGTGCGTTTTAAATCTGTGTATAGAAAATGAATTGCGGGGTTATCTTTCACACTCTCACATGCTCGACCCCTGAGCAAATCCATGCCAAACAACGCCTTCGCACGTCGAGTTCAAGCTCAAGACAACTTTATTGCCGTCGATGTAGAGGCTCCTCTGCCCCGCAGGGAGACGTCTTTCGCAAAGCGTCCCGTGCCAGACTCGAGCTTGCTGCGGAGGAGGGCATCCCAGGTTTCTTAATCAGTTTAAGCAGAATTAAGTAAACCGCGGGTAATTTTCTTTTCTGAGTGACTGCTGTATAATTTGTGCGAGTTGTGGCATCAGAACGCCACTGCGGAGGAAAACGTGGCCCAGAATAAGTGAGGATAAATTTTCAAACCAATCCTACATCTTCAATACTAAATCTATACATTGAGTGGTAGGGTGAATATGAGCGACGAGAGAGAGAGAGACTGAGTGATTGTACTGCGTCGCCGCACAGCCACATGCTTCCTTGATACCACTAAGCCCGTGGCTGCTAATGAATTTTGCAACAGGTGGTTCTTGAGAACGCTTCAAAAACAGCGGTTCCTTGGCAATCACGTCTTATTTGGTAGTTTTGCTGACTAATCGTTCTGAAGCACTAACCAAAGGCTAGTATAGATGTGAGCGCGGTAGTCTTTAAATGTTCAACGGTGACTGGTCCAGGATAGGTTTGGAGGATTTATCCCGTATTAACTTTGCGCACAGGTTTATGCTCCGGACAAAGCACGAGGAGAACCTTTAAAAATAAAAATTTCCGAGATCACTCCAGAATCTGCACTGAAGAAACGCGTAAGCCTAAACGTTGCTTTATAAAGCGATTTCGCCGTAGCACAAATTTCCACTAGCCCCGCCGGGAAGGTGCAGTGGTAAGACGCCCCACTACTGCGCCGTAGTTCCCGGCTTTGAACCCGACCATGGCGGCTGCGTTTCGATCAAGGCGAAACAAAGTAGCGTCCATGTGATGTGCGATGTCAGCGCACGTTAAAGATAATAATAGTAATAATAATAATAATTGGTTCAGAGGAAGGGAAAGGCGCAGTATCTTTCACACTTGCTCTGTGGACACCTGACCGCGCCGTAAGGGAAGAGATGAAGGTGGGAATGAAAGTGAAAAGAGAGAAGGGGAGTCGTAGTGGAGGGCTACGGAGTAATTTCGACCACCTGAGGATTTTTAACGTGCGCTGACATCGCACAGCACACGGACGCCACTTCGTTTCGCCTCCATCAAAACGCAGCCGCCGTGGTCGGGTTCGAACCTGGGAACTCCGGACAGTCCCCAGGTGGTCGAAATTACTCCGTAGCCTTCCACTACGGCTCCCCTTTCTCTCTTTCCACTTTCACTCCCACCTTCCCCCTTCCCTTACGGCACGGTTCAGGTGTCCACAGAGCACGTGTGACAGATACTGTGCCTTTCCCTTCCTGTAAACCAATTGTTTGTTGTTGCATTGCTCTTGGCATTTTCACTCACACCTTCCTCCCTTCCCAAACGGCGCGGACAGGTGTTCACAGAATAAGTTTGACAGATGCCGCGCCTTTCCTTTCCCATGAACAAATTAGAAAAAAAATCAGAGGTGAACCTGGGTTGTGCAATGTCACCTTGAACAACCTTAAAGTTCAGACATACCGCTCGTTTTCTTTCTTATAAATCAATGTACAACATACAAGAAAAATATGAAAACGAGATTAGATATATAATATACAAGAAAAAATATTAATCGTGACCTGGTTAGGTTAGGTGTCCACAATTCCGTGGCATCCACTCACAAGTATAAGGCTCCTTCCTTTCCATAAAACCTAATTTAAATAACAATCATGAAAAAAAAAAACGCGGATTGAAAATCGGGTGTCAAACGGTATCGCTGCAAAACTCAGGTTTCACTGTGTCACTAGGTTACACCGTGCACTAGATCACGTGCACTAGGTTCAAGCCATGCTTAAACCCCCATAATTTTTTTGTCCGCGACATGTCAGCAGAATTCCACGAGTGATAAATACTGGGTCTTTCCTTTCCTGTAGACCACTTGTCTCTAGTTAGTTACCTAATTAACTCTCACTAACCATTTTGTCACTTGCACATCTTTCCGATGGTACCAGTCTACCAGTCTTTTTCCGATACATCCACTAGGCTCTCTTGCGAGTGACAGATACGGGGTCTTTCCTTTCTTGTAAACCACTAAGGTAGGTAGGTTACAACTTTAATGATTCAAAAAGAACCAGGTGAGGGGGGGGTAAAGGGAAGCGAGGGAGCAGGACGACGATGGGCCCTCAGGCCGCTCTAGATGGCCGGGCACTTTTGTGCTTCGGCGACCCCTCGGGCCCAGCTCACTGTCAGAAGCTGTACCTCTGGCAGCGAGCTGCGCAGAGCAGCCTCCCATCGCTCCTGGTGTCTTGGCCCTTGCCACGGGGGCTTGGGTTTGTTCGGGCAGTTCAGGAAGACGTGAGTGAAGTCGGCTCTGGTTCTAGGACACAAGTGGCAGTGAGGAGAGGTTTCGCCACGGTTTATAACAGAGAGAAGGAAAGGGGTCATGACTGTGGGCGTCTGAAGTCTGCGCCAGAAAGCCTGGTCGCTTTTGGGAAGAGATTTATGCGGAGGAGGGAACAGCAGGCGGGAATTTCTATAAAATACGGTGAGGTCGTGGTAATTAAGAAGCCGATCTCTGGCACTGCGAGACGAAGGCACCAGGTCGCTCTCAGCCCGGTTGACGAGTGCTCGGGCTTGGGAGTGGGCGGCCGTGTTGCCTGGGTGTTCGCTGTGCGCAGCGACCCAGAGGAGGGTGATGAGGTGATTCGGTGGAGGGGATGATGCTAGAATGTTTGCGGCCGGGGAGTGGATTTTGCGATGGGCATAATTACTAATTGCTGTTTTGGAGTCTGAGAAGATATACTCCGCAGAGGAGTGTGTGATTGCTAGGGCAATTGCTGCTTCTTCAGCGTGCAGGGAATCCTGCAAATTTGGAATGGACGCACTGACTATCGTGTTGTGGAATCCATCCACGACGCCTAATGCGAAAGCTGGTCGGTTTGAATATTCGGCCGCGTCTACGTAAACTGCCGGAGCGCCAGGAGGGTAGTGCTTGTGCAAAGTCTTGGCTCTAGCTTTTCGTCTCTCACGATTATTCTCCGGGTGGGTATTTTTGGGAAGAGGCGGAATGTAAAGATTGTTGCTAACAGCGGTGGGAGGATTGCGTGTGGCCGAGGTATGACCGGGTAGGTTTATCCCAATTCGGCGCAGAAGAATTTGGCCGGTTTCGGTATGTGAGAGTCTGTGGTACTGACTAATGAGGTGAGCTTCTACCAGCTCTCCCAAGGTGTTGTGAACCCCTAGTTGAAGTAGTTTTTCAGTAGGCGTTGATTTAGGGAGGAGGAGAGCGCTTTTGTAAGCTGTGCGGATAAGTCTGTTGAGTTGCTCGGTCTCCGTGGGTGTGAGGTAGAGGTAAGGGATGGAGTAGGTTATCCTGCATAGGCAAAATGCTTGAATGAGGCGACGTGTGTCTGCTTCCCTCATGCCGCGATGGCGATTGGCGATACGCTTAATTAGTGAGGCTGTATTCAAAATGGCAGCACGAATTAATTTTATGGTCTCGGCGTTGGAGCCGTTGTCAGAAATACTGAGACCTAAAATTTTGATTCTACTAACTCTGCGGATGGGGGTGTCGTTTAATGTGACTTGAATATTAGGGGGGTTCCGTTCTTTTAGGTCCATGACTATGAGCTCAGATTTAGCTGCCGAGCAGCTTAGACCAATGCTGCTTGCATGCGTAGCAACAGTGTCAGCGGCCAGCTGAAGTTTGGATTCTATTTCGCCATGGTTGCCGGTATTGACCCAGATGGTGATGTCATCCGCATACAAGGAGTGGTAGATGGAAGGAATTTTGTCAAGATCCCTCGCTAACGGGATAAGAGTAATGTTAAATAGAAATGGGGACAAAACTGCTCCCTGGGGCGTTCCCTTACTGCCTAGCGTGAAAGGGCAAGTTTTTACTGTGCCTAATTGTAGGCAGACGGATCGGTTGCTGAGAAAGGCAGCAATATAGTCATGCGTGCGAGAGCCCACGTTTAGGTCGCTCAGTGATTGTAAAATGGAGGAGTGGGCAACATTATCAAAGGCCTTCTTCAGGTCCAATGCAAGGATAGCTCTGGTGATGTGAGGGAAAACGGGATTGAGCACATCCTCCTTAAGTTGTAACATGACGTCTTGAGTTGACAGGCCCGCGCGGAAGCCAAGCATGGTGGTGGGGAAGAGCTGGTTTTGCTCCATGTATCGGTTAAGTCGATTTAGGATTACGTGCTCCATGACTTTACCTGTGCAGGAGGTGAGAGAGATTGGTCTCAGATTCTTAAGGTCTACAGGTTTGTTAGGTTTTGGTATGAAAGTTACCTTGGCTGATTTCCATTCCGGAGGCAGCGTGCCCTGGTCCCAGTGTTGATTCATGTACCTAGTGAGAGAGGCTAATGATTTGGCGTCTAAATTTCCTAGCGCTTTGTTAGTTACTCCATCAAGACCTGGTGCGGACGTAGTGCGGAGCCTACCCAGGGCAGCCCATACCTCCGCCTCTGTGATGGGAGCGTCCAAGTCTGAATTGGGGGTTCCTTTGTAAGCCGCTAATGGTTCCTGCTTTAGGTCGGGGAAGTATGTGGCTTTAAGAGCTGCTTCAACGTCTTGCCCCTGTTTTTCCGCCTCGTGCAGTAGTTTGGTGATTTGTTTATTATTTTCTGACCGTGAGGAACATGGGTTTAGCATATGGCGGAGGAGGGGCCACGAGTTCTTCATGTATAGAGTGCCGTCTAATCGGTTACATAACTGATTCCATTGCTGTGATGAGAGCTCGGCCGCGTGTTCGGTGATGAGCTGGAGCGTTTGCGCCATTTTCCGTTTTAATTTGCGATTATGTTTTTGCCTGAGCCATCGTTTCTCTAAATTCTGATAGGCCTCCCAGAGGTGGAGTAGTCTGCTGTCAACTGGATCGCCAATATGTTCTGCCGGGGCCAATGTTTCGCTAAGGGATACATCTCGTAGGAGCTTAGAAGCCCAGTCCATATAGTCATGAATTTCTTGTGCCGGGTTTTGGTCTCTAATTTTGCGGAACTTGTCCCAGTCTACAATAGGTTTAACGTGAAACTGAGGCCTTAAACTAGCAGACGGCAGCGTAACTGTTAGGATGTAATGATCGCTGCCGAGGTTGATTCCCGTGTGAGTCCAGTTAGCCTGACGGACGTTCTTAGTAAAAGTAAGGTCTGGGCTGGTATTTCTGCTCACACTGTTGCCAATGCGTGTGGCTAGTGTACTGTCAGTGACTAGGGTGCACCTATTTTGCTGAATGTACTGAGATAGGCTGGTGCCCTTGCGAGTGTTCCTATTATATCCCCAGTCTACGTGTGGCGCATTAAAATCACCCGTTACCACTATAGGAGCGGAGCCTGCTATTTGGATGGCCCTGTCAACTGCTTCAAATACAGCAGTAAGGTTATCTCTGGGATGAGAATAGATATTTAAAATGAAATATGAGAGTTGTCTTTTACGATGGGGGAGGAGTTCGAGAAGAGTGCAGTCGGAATAGAGGTCAGACAGATCGTGAGCTACATACACGATATTTCTCTGGATATATGTGGCAACCCACAGGGAAGTAGAATGGGAGTGTATAGCCTGATAGCATAGAAGCTTGCATGCCTTTAAAGGCTCTTGTATGCAGATGACATATGGGGAAGGTGTAGAGTGCTGTATGTATAGAGAGATTGTCTCTCTTCCTTTGCAACCCGCGGCAGTTCCATTGCCATATGCAGAGTGAAGAGGGGGAGGAGGAGGCAAGGGCGCAAGGGGGGGTTATTGCTGGGAAGGCGCTTGAGAGGGGGAGGATTGTGGCAGGGCGTCCAAGGGGGAGAGCCGAGCAACTAGCATGTCGAGAATATTCTCTATCTTGGTAAAGCGTTCGGCGATTTGGGTAAAGCCTAAATCAACCTTTTGTCTGAGCCCCCTGTGCTCTTTACGGATTTGTTGAAATGCGCATTTGGGGTCCTCGTAAGCTGGATCGGGCTGTTGTGTCCTCTTCTTTTTCGCGGGCTGGTGGGAGGATTCTATGGGATCGCTCTCTGATTGGTCTGCTATATCTGACTCCGAGGTGGAGAGGGCGATAGTAAGGGACGGAGAAGGTTTAGGAGTAGGTGCTGTGAGTGTATTTAAGCGTTCCAGTACCAGAGCCAACTGTTGCTTTAATTCCTGATTCTCTCTAGTTAGACGTTCGATAGTTTCCTGAGTTTTAGAGTTTTCATTTGATTCAGATCGAATTTTAGTGGAGCGGGAGGCTTGCTCTGCCCAGCTCACCTTTTGGTAATGGGTCCCGGTGTCCCGGCTTTGGGATCCAGTTCGTCCAGGACTTTTGCTCCTGTTGCGATGGTGTCCGCCTTCGATTCTTGGGAAGGGCTCCTTCGTGAGGTTGAACTCCTGCTGCTGCTGCGCCTGTCGTGGACGGGAGGGACGACTATAGCGGCGTTGGTAGCGTTTCTTGCAGGCCCTGTCGCCCGTCATGTGGGCGCCCCCACAGATCACGCACGCCGGAATGCAGAGGAGGTCCGCTTGGTGCTTCTGTCCACAGCCTGGGCAGGTGAAGCGATTCGGCAAAGGGCACATGTCGCGTCGGTGGCCAATTTGTCTGCAGTTCAGGCAGGCCTCCACTTTGGGGCGGAAGGGTAATACTGCGTAAAGGATGCCAAACATTTTCACCGATGGCGGAAGTTCTTCAGCCTTGAAGTGAATGAGCACAGAACGCGAGGTTCGCCCCATGTCCCTGGCCTGGACAATCGGTAAGAGAGGATTCGCCCGGCGTAGTTCTCTGAGCAAGTCCTGCGGCGACTCACCGTTCCAGGCGCGGTAGATGATTCCTGGCCGTGCCCCGTCCGGAGGAGCTACGTATGCGTGGAACATAAGTTTGCTGCCACGAAGTGTGAGTTGTCTGATTTTGGCATAATTGGCAACTCGGTCTGCGCAAGAAGTTGCGCAAGAAGAGACGTCCGTGTGCTGTGCGATGTCAGTTCACGTTAAAGATCGCCAAGAGGTCGTAATTGCTCCGGAGCTCTCCACTATTGCACCCCTTTCACTCTTTCCGCTTTCACTATAAAAATGGCTGAGGCTTAGCTTGGTTAAGCCTGGTCAGATGCGAAGCATATTGATTGCTAAACTCGGCTTTCCATGGTTACACTTGGCTAAACTTTTCTTTCCTTGGCTATACCACGTGGTCCGCACAGCGTGCAACCGCAGCCGACGGCGCGAGCCGGTCCCCGTCTCTCCTCTGTCGTGACGTAAGCGTATCACGTGGTGTGACGTCACCATACCACGTGGTCCGCACGGCGTGCAACCGCATCCGACGGCGCGAGCCGGTCTTCCGTCTCTCCTCTGTCGTGACGTCAGCGTATCACGTGGTGTGACGTCACCATAAGACGTGGTCCGCACGGCGTACAACCGCAGCCGACGGCGCGAGCTGACCCCCGTCTCTCCTCTGTCGTGACTCGTGACGTCAGCGTGTCACGTGGTGTGACGTCACCATACCACGTGGTCTGCACGGCGTGCAACCGCAGCCGACGGCGCGAGCTGGACCCCCGTTTCTCCTCTGTCGTGACTCGTGACGTCAGCGTATCACGTGGTGTGACGTCACCATACCACGTGGTCCGCACGGCGTGCAACCGCAGCCGACGGCGCGAACTGGACCCCCGTCTCTCCTCTGTCGTGACGTCAGCGTATCACGTGGTGTGACGTAGCATTCCACATTCTTTGCACGGCGTGTAACCGTCACAAAGGGCTGTGGTTTACCTCTGGCAATGTGCTTCGCATAATAATTGATTCACAGGAAGGGAAAGGCACAGTATCTGTCACACTTGCTCTGTGGACACCTGAACCGCGCCGTAAGGGAAAGGAGGAAGGTGAGAGGGAAAGTATAAAGAGAGAAATGGGAGCTGTAGTGGAGGGCTACAGAGTAAGTTTGACCACCTGGGGATTGTTAACGTGCGCTGACATCGCACAGCACACGGACGCCACTTCGTTTCGCCTCAATCGAAATGCAGCCGCCGTGGTCGGGTTCAAACCCGGGAACTCCGGCACATTATCGGACGTCTTACCACTGCACCACCCCGGCGGGGCCCCGCTTTCACTCCCATCTTGCTCCCTTCCTTTACGGCGCGGGTAACGAAATTGCCCCGCCGGGGTGGTGCAGTGGTAAGACGCCCGACTACTGTGCCGGAGCACCCGGGTTCGAACCCGACCTCGGCGGCTGCGTTTCGATGTAGGCGAAACGAAGAGGCGTCCGTGTGCTGTGCGATTCAGCGCACGTTAAAGATCCCCAGGAGGTCGAAATTACCCCGTAGCCCTCCACTACGGCTCCTCTTTCTTTCTTTCCACTTTCACTCCCATCTCCCTCCCGTCCCTTACGGCGCGGTTGAGGTGTCCACAGAAAACAAGTGAGATAGTTACCGCGCCTTTCCCATCCTATAAATCAATCAATTCCCAGAACGTATGACAGAACTTCTTTCATTTTCTGTGAACCGATTATTATTTTATTAGCTCTAATTACCTAATCAAACCTTATCAGCCATTTTGTCACGCACAGCTTTCCTTGACGCTCTATGCTATGGTATACCATTCTTTTTCCGGTTTACCTATGCTGTACGTGCAGGTGAGGTAGTTGGCAGCCGCCTTGTTGTGAGGCTCCCGGTGCCAGAAGCCGATATATGCTGACAACTTTGACCTTTGAAGCGGCAACTAGAGCATTTCTATGAACATTTTAATTTCATAATCACATAACGATCCTATAGTCCCCTGTCTCCGGTACAAAGAGCCGTTTTTTCAAAATATGAATCGAATATAATCAAGGGTTGAACGAGATTAAGAAGTTGGCTATATGAAAGAGAACGAGGGTTGGGGGGGAGCCTCAATATTTCAACAAGGCGACCTGTGGAACCCTCCCTTTCATACATTTGCATAGAAGTATTTTGAAATACAAGAACTAGAGAATCGAAAGCAGTTTTCGACAAACCTTGCACCCCATGGACACGAATGCAAAACGTCGTGTACGCGTTTATTGGCTGAAATGGTGACTGTGACACCAAGGCTAACTATCCGTTTGAGATGAACAAACGCAAGCTCAAAATTAAGTTCTGCGGCAAGCACATAACGAATATAGGAGGCTGTGGATCGAATGCAGTCACGAACTCAAGACTGCTCTGATTGAATTCACGAAATTGAAATTTTTAAAATTCATTTGCGCTCCCACATAATGCATCAAACCGCGGTGAAAGGTTTTTGTAAATTCTCGGAAAACTGATTAGAACGTACACTGAAGGTTCCACTGAAATCTGAGAGAGCTGAAAATAAGGTCATAACTACCCTTTACTGAAGACGTTCGCACCAGCAATGGGCAAGCAAGTTCGAGGAGGTAAGCGGCAGGGAGCCCAACAATTGTTCACATATGGAGGGAGCTTGGCTGAACTACTTGTGACTGAAGATGAGCACAGGGGCGAGTTTGCAAAACTCTCGGAAAGAAGAAAGGGGGAGCAGGGAGCTGGTATACCTACGTAAATCCGAGATTTTCTCCGCGACATGATTTCTTTGGCCCCAAAGATGGTTTCGGATGTTTGTGTAAACACGCAGTTCATTGAGTCATTGTCTTATTGCGCCCGTCAGCTCAATCGCAGCTGTCAATAAGCTCAAGAAAAATGAAAGCGCATTTCGCGATCCTCTTCTGCAAATGTGCTGCGAAAATGCAGCTGTTTATTTTTTTTTCCCGGTGTACGTTAGTGCATGAATTGATGTATTACTCCAAAGTCGTAATAAGCGGAAAATCTATAGGGGACATGAATGGAGCTTTCATCTTCCCATGACATTTGAGGACATAACACTACGACTAAAGACTTTGTCGCACAGCGCTATCCTACCCAGCAGTATTGCACGTATTGCCGCCAAGTGCACAGCGAGTGATTCCCATGAGGTGCAAGCTTTCCCCGTGGTCTGGTGCTCGGCTTTCTTGGGGTTGAATGATTGGGAAAATGAGCTTTGATCCCACGTTGGGCTGATATACCTGGTCACGGTGCTTACCTTTAACCAGAGTTGCCTTTGCACCATTCGTATGCATCATCGTCGTCATAATCATTTATTGATCCTTACAGACCCTGGGCAGGGCGTTAAATAAGCGAAGGGAGAGAGGGGAGGGGATTCCTATACAATTAAAAACAAACAAAAAAGGACATGGCAACGTTGGACTTTTCTAGGCAACCGTAACAACTGAACAATGCAAAAAGAAAAAAGAAACGCACAAGGGCACCAATGCATTCAGGTCGGTATATGCTTACAGAATATTTAAAATGGATTATCAAACATGCGCAAAGGAGTATGCAAGCACAGAAATAACCGGCAGTATGTCAGTGAACTTAGACCACTAACAAAGCAAACATTTAGTTTGAGTCTGGAGCAAAGTAGTGAAGAAAAACTGAAACCCAAATGCTGTTTTTTACAACATACCAAATGAGCCGATATTACCTTCGAAATTTCGATTTATAATGTTCGTGGACAATAGATCACAGAATCGATCGAATTCCATTCTTCTATAGCAAATGGCAAGAATGATCTATTGAAGGCATTTATGGAGCCAGTTATACGCTGCAGACTAAGAGAATTTAAAATCCGAAGATGATCCCGCGGTTGACACTAGAAGGGTGGCTCAAAGGTCGGGGCGGTTATAATACCGACTATGAGACCGCGATGTATTTTTTCGATGATGTAATGATTCGAGATCAGTGAACGATTTTATGGCACAAACGCTTACCCGTGTATTATATATTCAATTCAATTCAATTGAATTTTTTTTCAGAAAGTTTCTGAAAGGTCACCTGGGCTAAAAGTTGTCATGTCAGCTTGACAAGGCCCAGGTGCCCGATGTATAAGGCAGGGCATGGGGGCCTACCATGCATAGGACAGTACACGGAAAAATAATCAAACACAAAATTCATGGCACAGATTTGTACAAGTGAAAGCCAACTATAATAGGACAACATGAATACACGTTTGTAACAAAACAGCAATGATATCATTCAAAGAATAGATTCAAGAGAAAAAAACCTAGAGATGCAATACAAATAGTACTTTTTAAAAGAAAACATACAAGAAACAAGTGCATTTTCATATTAAAGGCTTCTGAGAATCAGGATAGCAGGAAATACCAACCACTAAAATCTAATGGGATAAAAAATACTGCCCTAATCGATTCAGGTTGGGGCTGCTAAATTAATCATACTTATTGAGAATTTGTGGAAGAATACAAAGACTGTAGTTTGTAATTGATGCGGAAACGTGGAATCAGCCACAAATAAGTGCTGCGTGCAGAGGCATTATTTTGATTATGTTGGAAGGATGCGATAGACGTAATGAACGGCCTGAATGCGAATGATGATAAAATAAGCGCCACATACGAAATTCATAAATGTTTTGTATCGGGACAATATTGTATTCAGAAAAATAACGTTCAGTTGAAGAGAAATAGTCAATGTTAGCTATAATGCGCACAATCTTCTTTTGCAACATGTAAACCTTCTTAATGTTGCCTTTAGTTGTTGTCAACCTCACCAAATTTCAATAGTTAATGTATGAGAAGAACAGTGCCTGATATATTTGAAGTTTAGTATGCACTGGAAGTAATGAGCGGCAGCGAGATAAGGCCCCGGCTGTTTTACTGAGTTTTGCGCAGATATTGGTGATGTGCGAGTCCCATGTTAATAAATTGGAAAACGTCACTCCCAGAATCTTATGTTCGTTTACAACTGAAATTTCTTCTCCATCACAATGAAGAGTGGTCGTCAATATTTTATTTCTCGGCCGAAAAAGAATTACTTTTTTGCCGGATTAATTTTCAATCGGTTAGTTTTTACCAGAAAACCAATCTTTCGAGAATGTCGTTATATTGTTCTGCAAGACTGCTTTCTTCTGGGTCAGACAAAAAAATGCTACTATGATCAGGATAAATAATAAATCTGCTTTCCAACCCAATCGTCGCAATGTCATTAATATACACATTCAAAAGGAACCGCCCTAAAATACTACCCTGTGGAACTCCAGTTACAATGGGTAGAAAAGAGGATTGTCTGTTACCTAAGCGTGCGTACTGACTTCTGTCTCGAAGGTAAGATCTGATAAGGTTTAAAGGTGTTCCTCGAATTCCATACAAAAATAATTTATCTAAAAGGATATCATGACTGAGTGAATCAAAAGCCTTGGAAAAGTGAATAAATAGACCAAGAGTAAGCTACTTATTCTCAATATTCTCTAAGATCTTCTCTTTGAGAATCACCAGAGCATGCTCTGTCGAGCGCCCCTTTCTAAAACCAAACTGGGCATCAGAAAAAAGCCTCATACCTGGTCAAAAAAATTTTGTCAACCTTACGGATAAAATTTTTTCGAACCCTTTTGAGAATATTGGTATAACAGATATTGGCCTGTAATTTTTTGTGTCATTTTTGTCGCCGCCTTTGTGTATGACAGTTACTCTAGACTTTTTCATTTCGTAAGGAAATTCGCCATCCTAAATGATCAAATTGAAAATGTGCGTGAGAACAGGAGCAATGGACGGGAATACATACTTTACAGGCTTGATTTGCAAATTATTTATGTCAAGAGCTTGGCTATTCTTAAGTTGCATGAATGTTCTTTAGACTTCTGCCTCTGTGACAGGGAGACAAACAAAACTGTTTACAGGGCTATTAATTTCAGGGGGTGAAAATTGGAGGCTATGATCCGTCGTTATGCGGTCGATAAATACTTGATTGAAGTGATCAGCTAGAGCTTGACCGGAAAGTTCACGATTATGAACAAATATCTTCTCAGGAGCGGTGGTCTTATTTCGAAGGCCAAGGACCCTATTTATGGCTTTACAAGTGGCTTCTGGTTGATACTTGTTAATATCAGCGAAAATATGTTCGAAATATGCCGCCTTTGCACGCCGATGCTCAGAATTCAATTTATTTCGAGAAGCCTTGAAATTTTCGAGCGCCATCTGCGTACGCGCATTTAGAAATGCATGAAAGAGCTTATTTTTCTTTCTTATCATGCGTAGGTGAACTGTGGTAACCCACGGCTTTTTTATCTCTTTTGATGGACAGAAAGTTCTGAAGGGAAAGTGCGCAGTATATATCTTTACGAAAATTTCAAGGAAATTCGAGTAGGCGTCGTTGCATTTCTTTTCAGAAATATAAAGGACAGTCATATGTGCAAATTTCTTGCTCAAAAGATATCAGAGCTCCGTTTGAAGTATATTGCATTGTAATAAAATCAGGGCGACGTTTGTTTCAGCTCATAGGGAAACGATAAAACATAAAAACAATGGTCACTGATATCCGCAGTGATCGTACCGGCATGGGACACGGCTGTTTCAGTGTTTGTGATAAGTAAATCAAGGGTGAAAGATGTGGACACTGTAAGACGGGTGGGCGTTGTGATAACATTTGTGAAACCATTTGCACTGAGTCTTGTCTCAAAATCATGGACACTGGCATTGTCATCCTGCATAGTCAAATTGAAGTCACCACCACAAATAAAGTGAAAATTGTTCGTGCGCAGGTATTCCAGGAATTGGTAAAAACACTCTATAAACGCTCCGTGCCCGCCATTGGAAGGACGATAAACAACAGCCAAAATCTCAAGATTATGTCGAAGAGTTACAATTTCATAATAGTTGGTGACACGGCAATAATCAGGTACAGTTTCGTAATTCAAATTGTCTTCAATGTAGATAGCTACTCCACCACCACGTCGGCTTTTGTGATTAATGATGAAGTTTTTGTAACCGTCAATGCGAACCATATTACAACCATCATAACACCAATTATGCAAGTGAAGCGAGCAAGTGAATTGAGCAAGTGAAGCAAGCCGCCTGATTCTGGATGCTTTCTAGTAAATCAATTGGGCAATGCTGATGAGGACTCCATATTGCGCAGCTAAATTCAAGTTTAGATCTAATGTATACATCGTAGGAGAGTTCTTGGATGTAACTGGGAGGTAAGAAAAGAGAACGTCTTATAAAGCCAAGTGTTTCAGATGCATCAGCCACAAGTTTTGTTATATGTCCAGACCAGCTCTGTATGTTCGTAATAACAACACCTAGATATCGGTATGATTCAACGCGTGAAAATGTCAGAGTTTAATGACACTTTTGGTTGCCACTATTTATTTAGAAACAATTGTGTTTGTAAAACCCACACATTGTGAGCCATACATGATAGGCACCTTAGAGCAAAGCTCTAAATGTATTCACATTACTAGTACCCTCGGACATCGAGGCCATAAGGCGTAGGAGACGCCCAAGTCGAACACTGCTCGTCAGCTGACCGATCGATTGAAGGGCGAGTGCAATCATTAGTGTGTTCTACATAATCCGGCCAGTAAATCAAGTTAGCTTTCAGCGTAGCCCATGAATTCTCGCAGGAAACGTCCTGGGAGTGTGCGACAAGAATCGCTTGGCACCCGAGGACCCTTCAGCGCCACAGCGCGGCCTGGCCCGCTTGAGCTTCAACACGGGAATGATTACCTTCGTCAACTACGGGCGCTACGTGTCCCAGGCCGCCAGCGAGATCACACTGTGCCACGAGATAGGCCACAATTTCGGGTCACCCGTGAGTACACGCTAGTTTATTATCTAATAAGGAAGTAATTACTCATTGTATAGCCTTCCTTTGTAGCCGTATGGCTACGTTCGGGTGGATGACAATGAGTGATTACTCCCTTATTAGAAATCTACTCCACCTTAGGGGTTTCCCCTAAATATTTGACCAACTAGTTTATTGTCATGGGAATTTATTTTTTCAGGAGAATAACGTCAAAACTAACTTCGTAGTCAGCATTATGCGCCGGTTCAGAACATTATTGTGAACCGCCGTGGAAAACAACTTTGTCCAGGGAACTTGCGAAGCATGTAAATATTATTTCAGTTTCAAGCCGGCCACCGGCTACAGGAGGTACAATCCGGCTAAAATCAGCCTGATGGTACGGAAACTGGTCATTGCTGGCTTACGACGATAGCTTGATAAAAACTAAAGACGGAATCCGGCTTTAGAATGGCTGGGTGTACCTGTGCTCCTAAATTGACCTGTGCGACCTCACTCGCGAGATGATCGTGGCGACTTGTTATTCAGTCACATTGATTTAAGCTGCACCAGTTTTTATTGTGTTGCTTTGCTACGACGAAGGAAAGTAATCGATCTTTCAGCTGAATGCTCGCCAAATGTATGCGCAACGACGCACATAGCGTGGGAGGAATTTAGCCCAATAATGACTTTTATCAAACCAGGATATTTAGCCTTGGAAAGCAAAACAGCGCACTTTAAAACAAAGGTCTAAACCGCAAGACACTGCACGTGGTATTGAGCTCGCGCGGTTTGAGCAGCCAATGGCGACGACCGATGCCCACGACGTCGTTGATAATCCATTTAAGACCTGCTAGCATAACACAGTGTGTTGCACATGAAAGGGGATTCGCCACGGCTGAACTGACCACGGCGCCTTGAATCATTGGTCGTACGGCACTGGCCCTCATTGAGGAACATCTGCTGCTTTTACTTTTTTTTATGTGAGTGTCTTGATC
The DNA here is from genome assembly GCF_055883805.1 of Amblyomma maculatum. NCBI lineage: Eukaryota > Metazoa > Arthropoda > Arachnida > Ixodida > Ixodidae > Amblyomma > Amblyomma maculatum. Next base: position 145,236,201 of record NC_139349.1, read on the forward strand.
AGGGCTTTTCATCAGAACGTGTCCACATGAACTAATACTTAAGAAAAAGAAATCGTGTCGCCACTAGGAATGGAACAGCCCTCCGTACAGAGCAGTTTTCCTGGCCCAGGCAAGAGACCATCCTGACAGAATACCATTATCGCCGCAGCCGATCACGCCTCGTGTAAAACTGTAACACCCTCTCGCGCTATGTAGTAAACAGCGTTGTCTTCCTCAATTTCCAACTGCAGAGCACTTTAGCACTGTACAGTGAACATCTGCGTATTCATGAAGTTACATCTGCAACGCTCTTTTATTTACGCTGAGTAAATACGCGTACGCATATCCTATCTGGCCGAGTGCGGCAAGGTCCGCTAAGCGCAGTGTCGGTCGAATCCGCCAGACGGCGTGACAGAACAGTAAATTATTTCGCATTACTACACCTAAGCAGACTTAAATGTATCCCTGGAATTTTTTCGTTTTTGTTGTACCCAACTATAAATACATTATTCTAAATCGAAGCCTGAAGACAATGCATTCGAAATGTTAATGTGCCCGATTTTTACTGCATTTACTATCAGCAAATAATTTTGCGTCCTCGTGTTTGCATTTCCGCTCTATTGTCTCATTTCCTGCCTATAACAGAGAGGATGTGCGTGACGTAGGTGGATTTGGGCAAAAAAGCTTTCGTAATTAGCTCTTATGTATCGATTTCGAGATCAAAATAAATGGCATTGCAGCATGACCAGCCGGACAGCAGCCCATGTGTACCAGGCGAGAAGAAAGGCGGCAACTACATCATGTACCCGCAGGCGAGCCGCGGCACCGAGCCCAACAGCCGCACCTTCTCAAACTGCACTATAGGCAACATCTCCGAGGTCATCCGGCCAATGGTGCAAGGAGAGTCCAGCCGCGAGAACTGCTTTGAAGGCAAGCTGCCATTGATCAGTGATTATCTCGCCCCTTCTGGGAGCGTCGGCGTTGCGGGCCTGTACTTAGCATATTTCATGGAGCGAACGACTACATTTCTTCCTTAAAAAAATTCTGGGTGGGAGAGAAGTGCGATCTGAAATCCTCTTTATCCGTATGTGTCTGTTTACACCAGGGGGCTATAAAATATTTGCCAACTTCCGCACACGTTTCGATTTCATTTACCAATAATTACTCGCACAACACCACTACAGAAATAGAAATCTCTCACATATAATCAGCAGCAAACTGCCTTCTAGGAGTCAGCTTGTAAACATAGACTCTGTTTATTCAAACAAACATGACATTTTTCCTATGAGAAAGCGACGTTAATTAAATAAAAGCACACTTGCTAAAACTTGCTAAAACTGCGTTCCCTTCTCACCCTATACAGGGTACGCTTGACAGAAAACACTTCATGTTAGTGAGAAGTATGCTTCATATATGGTACAGAATTAATTCAGAAGGGGGAGTTTGGCGTAAGTAGGCGGATGTGGGTGGGTGGTGGGTGGTCGAGCATCCAGGATACAAAGCTAAGGGGGTGGAGAAGGGAGCAGGTGGTGGACGGGGCTTATGAAAGGCAGCCTGTTTTAAGTGTCCCTCTGAATGCAGCCTCAACGTGATAGCGTCAAAGGCCTCAGAATGACGCGACTAACTGCGTTGAGCCATACCCATAAAGGTGAAGCGCAAGTGTCCAATATCCTTTTTTTTTTACTATCGCTTTTTTCATTCTTTGCTATACTTGTGGGCGTCGTTTGGTGGTAAACGGTGACGTCAGATTAGAGTGGAGGTGGGCGGTTGAGCGTGTGTGCACAGTCCCCTGTCTAGGATGTGCGACAAGGAAGTGGTTGCCAGGAGGTGCGTCGCAGGGTTGAAGCCTCCTCACTATAACCCGGAGCCTTCACTTTCAAAGAGGCCAATTTTAACCCGATAATATTAAGGGTCCCATTACGCAGAAAATCTGGCATTGGCGTGACGAGCAAAAAATCGCTGGCGCGGCGCTGCCAGGTGGTAGCTGACAGCTGTCATGGCCGAGTACTGATTATTCGATGGCCTGCGTGATGAGGGCACATTGTATAAGTTCGGAAAAACTAACTGCCAGCCCAGGTTGCTCATTTGAGGTGGAAGGGTGGAACAAGGATCAACCTTCCAGTGCTTTTGGATGCCAGGTCAGGTCTCTACTCTAGCCCTAGAACACGCAAGTGCGTTCAACAGTTTGGTTAAAGCGGGGTTTTATATGTCGGATGGTAGCTTACGCAACCTCATATAAGGTAGAGCTTAAGTGGCTGCCATAATTGTTTTCTGGGAGAGGCGTACCTGAAGTTGGCATTGTTTTTGCAGTACAAAAGAAAACGACTGACAATAAAGACTGACGATTACAGTACTCAGTGGTACGAAAATTGAGCGCAGGTCTTTATGTCGCAGAAAACATGGCGCCTTCGACGTCAGCGGCGTGATCGAGAAGCATGCAACCGCTCCGTAAACAATACAATCCCGCAGTCCACAGTGCTTGTGGTTCAGCAGCCTCACATAGCTGTCAATTGGAGAAATTTTGTGAAGATGAATTATTGTTCTCATCCCTACAGCATTCTATTGAGCAGCGACAGCTAGATAAAAATCATATAAATTTTTGCGAAAATAATTACAGTGCAATTAAACGCGCTATTACTCCATGTCGCAATGTGCGTTTCTTGAAGCGAAAAGCGGCAGGTCGTAATCAGTTTCTTTTTTCTTTCTTATTTATCTGCATTACTCTACCAGATATTTTTGTGAACGTTGAAAAGAATCTGAGGGGATACTTAAGCTTGGCTTTTAAGAGTATAGGACTGATACCGTAAAGGGTTCCCTCAGGATCCCTACCCTGCCATTTCCTAAACGGCGGAGGTGCCAGTGACCATGAAATTTGCCTTAGCCCGAGCAGATTATTACGCCCCTGGTTGGCTTTTGACACTGGGAATAAAGTAGCCACCCGGGGCACCCTATCCCATATACACTTAATCTTCGCCTTTAAGTGTAGGGAGCGAAAGCGCTAATGGGTCCCTCAGTATCCCAACGCTGGCATTAACCTGACTGTCCGAGACACCGCGGATGATTGGTTATGGGATAAAGATCACAATATTGCGGCACAGGATGGCGAGTGCCAACTGAAATAGGGTGGCCTCGTGGGCTACCCTGTCACAGGAACCGCAGCGCCGTAGCTACCATAGCTACCCACTAATTATGCCGACCACCTTAGCATCACCTTCGCCGCTCAGGCCAGGAATGGATGCCTAACAGCTGTGCTCTAAGATAAGCTTTTGGAGCTGAAGACATAACTCAAGAGCTAGAAACAGCTATTCCAGTTTGGACAGCCATACGTACACCCGAGCTCGGCATTGCAAGCTTGTGCTTGGTACTCAGCCATTATTGAGGGTCTATATGCAAAAACGCTACTTTCAGTGATGATTATTTGCGTATGGAGGAAGACACAGGTAACTCAATCAGTTCTCTGTTCAGCTTCTCATTGAAGCTGTCTTCAAGGCAGATAGTGTTTTTCGGGACGTAGCTTTCCTTTCCATAAACCTGCGTGCGCTGAGAAGGGAATTTGTGACCTGCGCAGAGGAGAGCAAGCCCATCTGCGGCAACGAGTTGGTCGAAGGGGTGGAGACGTGCGACTGCGGCTACACTGAGTCCGAATGCAAGGACAAATGCTGCTACGCACGCCACAACTCGGTCGGGGCCCGCGGGTGCACGCTGCAGCCGGGCAAGCAGTGCAGGTGAGAAGAGCCACAGCAGAGGCCGCAAAGAGGCACTGACGGTGACAGCGCAAAATATCTTTAAGGGTAGGATACAACATTCAATAAAATGTAAACTGCGGCTGATGCAGTATATAATGAATATCCTCGAGAAATATTTGTGGTAAGTACAACGTTTTGTTGTATCCGGCTATATTTGATTAGAGCGCGGTGATTTGTCGATGCAGGTCAACGTCAATTAGTCCCTTGTCTATTTAAGGGGGCATATGGAGTGAAGATATGGAGTGTATCGTCACTTAAACGGCAATCAGGTTTACCAACTCTTGCCCATCGTCGTCGCATTGCTTCTCTTAATCTGTTCCATAAGTTTTTTTTTTTACGGCTCTCTCGGCCAACCACCCTACATCACACCGCCAACTCGCATATCTCATCGCACCGGCTATCCACTAGTAGTTTCATGCCAACGCGCCCGCACCGTCACTCTTTCTGCATCATTCTTTCTTCGCACTGCAAAAGACTGGAATGGCCTTCCCTGCGATGTTGATGCCATCACCTGCCCATCAAGTTTTTTTTTAAGTTTAAATATGCACTTCATACAATCATATTCAATCAATGTTTGTACTTCCACCCCTTATGTAATACCCCAATGTGGGGTCTTTAAAGTAATAAAGTGAAGTGAAGTGAAGGACATCCAATTTCCATAGCATGTTTTTGTTTTTAGAATAATGCGAAGATATGGAGTGAATCAAAAGCGCTGTGCTGTCCACTACCTCTGACTTGATCACCTTCCGCAGGGCGCCACTGCGCATGCTCAGATCGCCGTACCAGATGGCGCCACGCGTCGGCCAGCTGCGCGCATGTCTGCCGTATGGAGGCTTACCGGCCATGTCGGGACCAATGAGCACGTGCACAATGGCAGTGCGCTTAAGCGGATCTCGGCAGCGGCTAAGGCTCGGGCTGTGCTAAATCTGTTAGAAAGCAAGCCAAGTCAAGTCATCTTTATTTCAACATCGCAGAGATGTTAGGGGCGTAGCTAAAAAGCCTAATAAAGGCTTGACGGGGGCTACGCCCCCTAAAAACACTCTGCAACTTTGGTGCGACAGATAGCAATACAGATATACATTTCTTCGTCTTATTTTCTTTTTTTACAGAAACAGCAACACGGCAAAGCGACACTTCCAAATAATGATGAAACAAGGACATACACGCAAAACAGAAGGCATTTTTATAGAAATACAATTTCAGTCAGTTCATAAAGAGTATGGGATCTGCATAGTGTAATCAATCTATTGTGTTTAACAGAAGTGGCAAGTTGAAATTAATGCTTTGTCGTCCGTAATTTGTTCGGGTTTGCGGAATGATGAAACTATTTTTAGTACGCGCGTGATAGTTATGAGTTTTGTGCTCAAGCCTGTACATTTCTCTGAAGAAAAGGACTGGATTTATTGCTGGAGTCCTGTAGAGACTTAATAAGGTTTGCTTGCATTGCTGCGGGAGAGGAATTATATTCAGTTTTTGAAAAATCGATGCCGTAGGTGTGTCTCTGGAAACGTTGGATGAATAAGTAGAATTCGCATGCACAGCACATACAAGTGGCTATTGGCAGTAAAAAAATTAATTTAGCTTGTTTTAGGTATAGCCAGCTTTCGTAGCAGCCGAAATATGATTGACGTCACAAGTAGGCTTTAATCACGTGACACTCAAGAACATGGTATAATTGCTTCGCCTGTGAAGCTTGCTTCTCTTTCCATGCTAGGCTATTCCAGAAACTGGAGCGACATCGAATGAACACACATCTGTTATATCGTTTTCTTTGCATGACTTGCTTGTGACGCTATAGTTACCATTCGGTGTACTACACGCAGGAGAACAGATAGTGGCTGCATCACGTTATATTGGCACATTCATGTAGCGTAGCCTATCTCAGCAGATGTTTAGCTCAGAGGTCGCAGCTGTGATTTTTTCCCACTGCTATAAACAACGGGTGTGAAGGCGAATTCAACGTGAAGCGAGTAATTAGTGCATTGATGGGCGCAGCAAATGACTGTTGGGTCTACTTGGCACACTTGGCATGGCACACTTGGTGATAACGCGGCGTCTAATGCCTTATATATTCGCATGATCTGGTAAAACTTCAAGTATGTTCAACTTCACTTTAAATTTCCTTCACCCTGATGTCGCAGGCTGACTCGGCTAAAAGTTTTCTGCGTCTCCCAGTTTAGCCACTCGGCGTTGTGCCGAGCGAAAGCAGAGTAGAAGTCCTTGCAATGTTTCACCAGATTTTCACGCAGACAGTCTCGTAAGAATAATTTCTTGCAATTTCTGAAATGGTGAGTAAAAATTCACAATCAATGCGCCCCTTTTCAAAAAGCGGTTATTTCATGGCGTGTGCATAAGAAACAGCACGCAAAACAAAATGCACTCGAGCTGCAGCGTCCGTGCGACTCGACGAGCGAAAAATGTTTTGGCTATGTCTTTAATATGGAGGTTAACTATGTTATCGAAGGCAATATGATGTCCAGCTGATGGTGGGACGCCTTTGTTTGCGTAGTTGGACATTAAAAAATAGTTGTGGTTTAGCTCTGGTGAACCCTAGTTGAATTGCGAAAGCAACAGCGGAAGCTTCTTTTGCCTGCTACATTATTCCCCTATCATGCCCTATCAGTGTAAGTTGCTACATTATTGGGGACACTTAAGCTTATCCTTTAAGGGTATGACGCGAGAGCGTAAGCTATACCAGCCCACATAGAAAGTCATGCTTCGACCAAGCAGTGTGGATGTGCCTGCGTGTCGTAGGGGTAACGAGAATGCGTGTGCTGCGTGCACACATGCGTAACGAGAATTGCGTTTCGCATTTATAGAAACGCAGTCGCCACGGTCGGGTTCAAACCGTGGTACTCCGGTAGAGTATGTGAGTGTCTTGACAACTAAGCTAACACGGCGGGTTTTCGATGGAGACGAAATAGAATGGTGTGCGATGTCCGTACGCGTTAGAGAGCCCCAGGTGGTAGACGTCATTCGTAGCACCTTATTCTGGCGTCTGTTGTAGCCTGAGCCAACTCGGGAAGTTTAGCTCCCCAATAATCCAATTTATTTTTAGCGTGACGGGATCACGTCGGTGCTGTCATTCGCTTCCTATACCAAGTCTCGACCAACGTATTCGATTTTTTCCTTTTGCGGAGAAAGCAGGTGTGGATGGCAACTGATTTGCATGATCTGTTTGTCGGTAGAAAATAATTGTGTACAACCGCTTTGAAGCCAGCCAAACCACGTGATTCAACATGACGCATTCACCAGGGGATACTGACACTGCTTTGATGTGACACTGCATCGAAGTACTGGGCTGGATATAGCCACCCATTCGTTCTCTTATGCCTCACACTTCAGGAAGATATCGACGCGCAGCATTTGCAGACTATCCGGTCGTTCAAAATATGTCAAGGGACCACCGTCAAAGGTGCGCCTACTTCAGTAGAAGGAAATGAGTCACAATTTTTCACAGCATTGGGTTTTGGTTGTTATTAATTATTTCACTGGCGGACCTCCCTCAGTAGCATTGCTGTGATTTACAGTCAGATTTAAGGTTTAAACCGCATTTACAGGGAGCTTCAACTAGGGCAATATGATGTGGAGCGATCAGCCTCATCACCTCCACATAAAACTTCACTTTGTACAAACAAGCGACAAAAGTTTTCAATTGCGAATCATTTCACCATACGCTGAACCTTAATTGTTAGTCAGCCCCACATAAAGTCTCTACCAAAAATATAAATATAAAAGGGTGCTTGCTTCTTAGTGGTCTTGTGTAGCTGAAACTATCCCAAGGAGTTCATATGCTTCTTAGCTATCTTGTTTAGCTGTGACTTTCCCACCAAATCCGTAATCCATAGGGCTTATACCAGCCATGATAGCTCAGTGATTAAGACGCTCGGCTACTGAACTGGCTTACCCGGTTTCGAACATCACCGGGGTGGCCGCGTTTCGATGGGGGCGAAACGCAATTGCACCCGTGTGCTCTACGATGTCATTTCGCGATAAAGATTGCCAGGGAGCCGAAATTGATTTTTAGCACTTAATTACGGTGCCTATTTCTATCGATCTCCTCTTTCACATCCATCTTCCTCCCGTTCCTTATTGCGCGGGTCAGGTGTTCATCGAGAAGAGTGACAGGCATGCGCCTTTTGTGTCTATAAACCAATATACATGTTTTTACAGTGAGCTTTGGGTGGATTAGGGTGGGCGTCTTTTCGATTGCGAGGTTTGGAGCGCTAAGGATATAAGACGTACGAGTCGAACTACTCTGTGGTCCAGAAGCAGGTCTGGAAAGTTACGTATGTTTAACAAAGGATATGCGTCCATATGTCTTCAACTGGCGCCGCTGAAGTTCATGCCCTTGCCTTGCTAGCTTGGTCGCAGCGGCTAACCGCCAATACAGCATTTCATTGTTCCGTATGCGTTCAGGCTAGTTAATTGCTGACATTTCTCTCGTTTCCTTGTGCAGCCCATCTGCCGGGCCCTGTTGCGACAAGGACTGCACACTACAGCCCTCCACCACGGTGTGCCACCTCGGCACAGAATGCAGGGAGCCGGCTTTGTGCACGTATCCTTACTCGCTTTGGGACGCGTACACTCCTTTAGCTTTAGTAGTAACTGCGCCAAACGTTTTGCTGAAACAAGCACGACTCAGCTTGCAGCACCGTAAAATAATATCATAGTCCACTGTACTATACATTACTGCACTGCGTATTCTTGTACATGTAAGCCACTCGCCAGTGCGCAATATTTAACCTTACCGCGCACACAAACCGGCTACCCTGTTCCCCTTCCCATGAAAACTACATGCGCAAAGCATACCGGAAATCACTAAAACATTGGTACACTAAGAAGGGGACCGTATCCTGTACTGTGCGTCGATCGAGCCAACTCATTCTTCCAGCACTTTGTCGGTCGCAGCGATCCCTAGGGACTTCATGAATTAAGGCAGAGGTGCAACAGATACGTTCGTCAGCGGTCCCTGCAGGCCGGTGTGGTCGGAACACGTTACCCGCTCCCCCGTACGTGTTCGCCTTCGTCGGCATTGTTTCGCTTTAAGAGAGAAATTAAACGTGGGGCACAAAAGGGAGCGAGTCGACGCTGTAGCACGCATGTTAGGTAATCCTTTCTCTTTTTTTTTCTACGCTGCGTTCCCTTTCCACCGTCTCCTAACAAGGGAGCAATCCTTAACTCGAGAACGCCCACAGTAGCCATTACGCCATCTGTCCTCCCGGGAAGCCCAAAGCCAACCTGACCACGTGCAACAAGGGCTCCCAAGTGTGCTTGAACGGCGAGTGCTCCGGTTCGGTGTGCCTCAAGTACAACATGACCGAGTGCACGCTCACCGGGCCGGAGTACAACGTCGATCAGAAATGCCTCATAGCGTGCGAGAGCGAAGGTACGGCAACAGACGTGCACGCAGAAGGGCAGCGGGCGCATGCACTCCACTACCAAAAAAAAAAAATGAGAGATTGGTGACATACGCTCGAGCTTGCCGATTTGCTACGGAGCGTACGCGCATGACGTCCGTCAGCGTCGTTTTAACGCCATAGAATATACAGCACGTTGCACTATTATGTGCACACCGTAGAATGCCTCTTCCAGCTAAACCGCTGAATCCTTGCAGCTAAATTTCCTAGAGAGGACATTTCGTCGGCTGCATGTTTTAGTAACAAATTTGTTTGGAGTACATTCTTGGTTCGAAGTTTAGTGTTTCTATCCTATGCGGTGGTGGCGATGCAAGACGACCCAGTGTACAACGATGCCACCGACGGCACCATCTTGTGCTGTTTGCAACAACTCTGTCACAGGAAAGACGTTATTTGTCAGAAGTTTATATATATATATATAGGAAGACAAACAGCAACCATGTACCCTCAGTCTTGAGAAAGGTAGGGCTCCTGCCGAAGCGTCGACTCCAAATAAACTTGGAAACAGCATCAAGCAATTTTTCACTTGTGTATATATATAAAATATAATATAATATATTGCCACTTGGTGTTCCTGAAGTTCTTAGGTGGCGCCTGGAAGAAGAGGACGCGGAAGTCGGCTCGCGTGCTATGGTGCAGAACTGTGCCTGCTCCTGCAGCTTCGCCCTGTCATTCAGTCACGTCTTGCCCTGTTGTCCGCGACATATTTTGGTGTCGGCACCAGGTAACGATCCCAGTACATGTCCCGCACACCAACGCGCTCTCAGGGCTCCACTCATGTGCCGATCGACACCTTTCTGCACCGTACTAACCGGAGGAATCGCGGCTTGCCACATGAGGCCGGGCCGTTAGAGTTCAACACTGCTGCCGCACCTCGACCTGTTATGCAAGCTCCAAGTTACTACACCCTGCAGAACCCACGACCGCCTCAACCCTTCCATGGTAGTCAGACCGAAGACATCGAAGACTGGCTCGTCCAGTTTGAACGAGTCTCCTCCTTTAATCAGTGGGACGACGCCGCCAAGCTTAGAAACGTCTTCTTCAGCCTGAAAGATGGCGCACGTACTTAGTACGAGAACCGAGAAGACGCCCTAACATTATGGCGCGAGTTCTGCCGACGCATTCTTAAGACCTATAGTAGCGCGGACCGGCGAGAACGCGCAAAAAGGGCTTTACAGTCTCGTATGCAGATGGCCAAATGAGACTCACCATTTGCGTGAAGGACATGGCCCGGCACTTACGACGTCCTGACCCGGCCATGATCGAAGACAAAGGTGCGCCACCTCATGCGCGGTGTTAAACAGCAACAGTTCGCCGGCCTCGTGCGCAATCCCCCGAGCATAGTTGCCGAGTTTCCTGCGGAAGCTGCTACAATGGAAAGGATGCTCCAGCAGTGACCTACCACCTACGATGGGGCGAAGAGTTCTGCTCACAGCACGCAAACCGACTTCAACGTCCTCTTTTTCCAGGCGCCACCTAAGAACATCAGGAACACTATTTGGCAATAGAATTGGCCATAGCATTTTCTATTGCCACAAATAGGTCACTTTTGTATGGGTAGCGTTCAGGCTGTGGCTGAAGTAAAACTAACTGGACGCAAACCGGTTGCGTTGATATATATATCTGCCTAAGGTATTTTACCTTGGGATAGAAAGCACGGCAAAATCCTGTAAGCATTTGTTATTGAAACTTCTCGACTATATGGACTAAAGGTCCTCAACCGTACCGAATTTCCTCAGATGGCAATAGAAAACTGTGTTCCTGAAGCTACATATCAGCAGTCGTACCGTTTTCTGTAGCACCGTTTAGCATCTAAAGCAATAGACGTTAGCTTATATTCATTCAAAGTTACAGAGGTGCTACGAAGTTTGCGATATTGGCCTATAGAGAAGAGAATGCCTGCAAAGTCAAGTCATACAAATGGTTTCAGCTGGGTACAGAGCCGTATAACAGCCTAGAACTATAACCCAGCAAGCATACAATTCCCTGCAGAAGCCTATAGACTTAATATACTAACGCAGACTGTCATGCTTCCCACGGCATCGGAGGGTCGTAATCGACCAAACCTTGGTTTGAGGCATACATTTGGAGATACATAATGTGTCGGTTTATATCCCTGTCTAAGTCAGACTAGCGTGTTAACAGATCAATGCTATTTAGGGATAAATTGTATGACGCCACCCGGGACCCTTTGCAACGAAAGGTTGCGTCGAAACTTTGACACGAATGTCGAGAAAGCATACAGCTGAAGGTCCACGTGGTGCTTTGGAGTCCCTATCGTTAGACAGCTTTCAACTTGAATAGCAGATGTATGCGATAAGAAAATGGAAATCGCGTAGTCACAGTTGTGATGTGAATGTAGGGAAAACTACTGCTGCAGGTCTACCTGTGGTGAGTACCGCAGACCCACCGGAGCTTTTTGCCGCAATTCCTGGTAGTTCGTGCGGCATCAACGTATGTACAGCCTAGCTCGATTTGAAGGTTATCGCGCGAATGTGGAGTTGCCTAGCGTTCCAGGCACCTAGCGGCCGGTTTCAGAAAAGGGAAAAGCACGATTTCTCATTCTACTTTCATTCGTTGCCTGTTCCATGCTACAGCCATCACCCACGCGACGAACTCGACACTCTTACTCTCTATTCTAAACTTTCCATTCGTTGCGATAAAGTGGGACTTGGTTATCTCTTACCTTCGTGGACGGTGACATAATTTGTGGGAAAGATCTGGTAAAGCTGGTACTAATTGATGGGCTTAATCTAATGTTCTTCATTATACTGATGAGGGTCCAATTATAGCTAATGCCGCAGAATACGTCTCACGCAGTACGATCTTTGTTCGCTAAAGCAAAAAGAGAAAAGTTTACATTTACCTACCCAGAGGGGAATGGCCGCTGCTTAAGGAACAGCCAAGAGAGTAAGGAAAGCTGGCCTGATGCCTCCCTTGCCACGACAGATGATTCGCTGCCGTGGCAAGGGAATAACGCTAGACTGAACGATTCTACAAATGAACAGCCCAATTTTTAGTGATCTTAGCAGGTTGCTAAAAGAAGAGGAAACTGCAGCTGTAAACTGATATAGCATAATTTCTGAGGCGAAGTATGGAAAACAAAACCAGCAAACCTCTTTGCATTACATTACATTACATTACATTACATTACATTACATTGCATTCATTACATAACGTCCTGATGCCCTGAGGGAATAAATATCATTTATAAAAAACTATGTAAATCCATAAGTAATTATTAGCCATACCACCGTCTTCACGGAACGAATGAATGAACACGCTTATGGCCTGCTATTATTCAAAGGGAAGCACAACCGACATTTTGTACACAATATCCTTTTAGCAATCCGTATATATGGAACAAATATAAAATATAATAGCCTGCTGCCTGACTGCTATGGAAGCATAAAGACCTAACTTTAGGTCGATTTCTTGTAAACCTTGAATATGCATATTAGGAGCTGAAGAAATCATTGAAAGCTACGCCTATCAGCTATAGGGAATCACGTAATGGGGGATGGAGAGCTCTGTTGCTGGTGGTACAAACTGCTTTAGACACACATTGACGTATCTACCATTCGAAAATATTGACAGCCTTAGCTATACATGACTACGGTACTAGCTATGGGCAGTCACATAAATGCGTCAATCTTGTTGAAAACCAAATAAACGTGTTTAGGTGTTTGCGCCAATATTCTATAGGCAACTTTACGTAGCTTTTACTATTGTTTGTATTGAAAACGACGGGGCATTCCCCAAGTACCGCAGTGCGTACGTCCAATAAACGCTACCAGGTTTCGGATCGTGTCTCTACAGGCAAGTGCAGGCCCGCGTGCCATTACCCGACCATGAAGTCGCTCTGCGGGGCAAAGATGCAGCCGGGCGCCATGTGCGACGGCACCCGCGGATACTGCGACGTCTTCAAGAAATGCCGCCGCTCCGATGAGCAGGGTCCGCTCACAAGGCTCGAACAGGCACTCTTCGGCGGACGAACCATCAAGTCCGTCAAGGATTATATCATGGTATACCTAATTATCTTGCCTCGCTTAGCACCTCACCCCTCTGGAGTGTGCCGAAACATTTCGCTTCCAGCATAATGGCGCTGGCATGCGGAGCGAATTTCTGATGAAGGCTAGAGGGCCCGAGATGTAATTCTTACTTTCGCATTCCTTCCTTAATTTCTGCAGTGAACTTTCTGAAATTCAAGTCACACGCAGCGTTGTGCTCGCTCGAGGATCTCTTCTGATTCATTTCGCGGAATGGGTCCATCACGAGCTATAATGTGTCTTGTGAATCTACACAGCCGAATATGGCTACGCCCAACGTTGTTTCGAGGAACACGGATCTGAGGAAGCCTTTTTTTTTCTCTCACCAGTACGCGCCTTGACTGATCTGAACAGATTTAGGGGCGGTCTTAAGAAGAGAATGTGTCGAATAATCAACGGGACAATGACAAGAATAATACGGCCGAAGCCTGTTAGGTACTCCTAATTTATCATCCACGAATTGTTGGTACTTCACATTTTTCCAGAAAGAGAACCTCTGACATGGTGCCAATAACAATATTCCGAGAGTCGGTCTTTAAACTACCCTACTGGCGTGAATACATATGATTCAAGAGAAAATACGCACGAAGGCGAAGTTCTTTCTTTCCGAAGCCCACGAAGTTATAGGAAACGTCATTTCCTCTCGTGAGGTCGGTTCTGCCTAGCATAGGTGTGCATGGAAAGTAAGGGAACAACTCTAACTTGTACGCTGGAGACATGCGCACAACATTGGTTCAGACAGTCATCGATCTAGTACACATTTATTTCTGTAATACTCCATATATTTCACGCTTACGTTTACCTGCAAGAACTGAACAGGGTAGCAGATTTTTCTTCAACTCATTCTGCGGCTATTTATACTTTATGCTCACTGTAACAGAAGCCGTGGACCAGGATGAACTTCTTTCAGGCATTTTTGTTGTTGTTGATGATGATGATTATGATGATGATGCTGTTATTGTTGCTGTTGTTGTGTGAGTAGAAATGCGCTGAGATGAATGATTATGCTTGTTTCCTCAGTACCTTTTTAAAACGCGGCTTGTCACATAAAGAAAATGAGAACAAATGCAGTGCTGCATGGGTTCCTCTTCACTGTATACGGTACAAGTTATATTTGTGTGATGTGGTACCAAGTGTGCTTCAGCGTTCCGACTGCAGCCGGTTGCATTGCTAAGCAACGACTTCATCCAAGATGCCACAATACGTTTGATTTCGCTCAAGAAGTCAGAAATATTTATGCTTAGAGAAGTGCTGCGTTTCTACTTTAGGGACCTAGCTGTGGGCGCATTCCGCAGTTATCGTTTTATTGCATAATTTGTTTCGCCGTTGTGCAAGTTTCGCAGTTAACGCTTGAGACATCACTACTGGTAATTAGGATAGCAGTGTCGTTTATCGAATTCGGCATGTAATGCACGGCCGTCCGACGTAAAGAAAAAAAATGAATAGGAAGAAAACATTCACAAAGTACCATCCCTGTACAGCTTTTGAGGTATGTTGCAGGGACAGCACAGCGCTTTGTAGTGTCCCCTTTCAAATGTCGGTGTTCGTCTTCACACTATTGTGCATGTGAACACTACACATACATACGCATTCAAAATCATACCATAATTTGCCCAAGGCCTCTTAAACAGATATGACATAGTAAAAATGTTTTATTATCCAGGGCTCTGACTGGGCCAAAACTCGCTAATAAAACTGACTGTCGCGTTACCTGTGGACAGCAGAAAGAACTGTGCGCTTGTTTTATTTGTGTGCGTTCAAGGTAAGCGCAGTGACACGGTTGCGCATGAAAATTGGTGCAGAGGTAGTAGTGCAAAAATGCTTTGATATAACCATTTGATAGGCAAAGTGAAAGGAAAAGCAAACAACACATTCAGCGCTTATGGTGGTAAAAACGGCGTATAGTGGTAGCCTTTGTTGGTAGCTTCCAGTGGGCGCCTTCACGCAGTAACCTCTGCTAAGTGGCTGGGTTTTTAGCCCGAGTAAGTGATACGATCATAGAGTTCTAGACCATCTTCCCTTTGACTCTGGTCCGTGTCTTCGTGCGCAGGCACACCCGTTTCTGTCGTTTGTCTACCTGATGGTCTTCGTTGCACTGATGACAGTCTTCTTCCGTTGCTTCTCGCTTCATACGCCGAGCAACAACCCGCACAAGCCCCACCGCAAGCTCAGAGACACCCTGAAAGACCCCAAGAAGTTCTTCGTAAGTTCTACGCATATGCGATCGATAGCTATTGCATAACTGAGAAAGTTGCATCGGTTGGCAACACCGCGACTGAGCACCAAATCACTTCCTGTTTGAATAATTTGGTAGGGCGCTCTAGTAGTTCCAAGAGACCACATAAGATAGGGCAGGGAGATATTGCGAGCGCCGACGTATTACCTCCATCGGCGCATAATCAAAGCTGTTGTATTGAATGAGTCGTTGGCGCCTGTACAACGTGCTCCTTTTCAAGCACCGTATACCATTGGTGCCGAATGCGCCCTGGTTGTTCGCTATCATCACTCAATCCCACTTTCGCTTACAAACATCAGAACCGTGTGTACAGTTATGTGTCATGTCTTCATGGTATACGGAACATAGTATGAATGCAGGTCTAGTAGATATGGAGTCCCGTTTTCAGTTTTCTGTCTCATCCTCATCGATGGCCTAATGCTTTTAGCACACGCCTTGCATGCGGGTTGATCCTTTCATCCCAGTACTTGCCAGGCACCCACCGGTACCTGGCAAGTACCACTGGTTTTACAATGATTTCAAGTTTTTCCTTTGCTGGTGATCAGTATCTATAAAATGAAATACTTGTGAAAAATGGTGAGAATTTCATCATGTATTGAACCTAATTACACAAGCGAAGACTGTTAAGCATGGTTTAGCAAGATTATATACGTGGTTTGACGGTTTGACTAGAGAAATGCCCAAACTTTACCTTAAGAGTAAACGCGATAGCGCCTTTAACACTATTTTTCGTTCGAAATTTTAAAATATGTTTTGTGTCATATGTGTTTTGGAAAAACTAAGGTGCAGTATCTGTCTCACTTTTCAGTGCGCACTTGCACTTAATTTGTGAACTGGCTTACAGGGAAGTGAACGTACAGTATATGTTACAGTTCTCGGTAAACACCGGAAATGCGCCCTAATGGAAGTGATTGGGTTCGAGGTCAAAAGTCAAGGTCATTGCTACCAATCAAGAAAAAACGTTCTCGGATAATATTAACTACTTTCTAGTTCAGATGAAAAAAGGTCTCTGCTGGCGATATGAAAGACACTGAATTCCGCTAACCGAAAGAAATACCAGAGCCAGGTCAGAGCAAACAGTGTGAATACGACCGCGCGTTTCATTCGTTGCTGATTGCACAGAGCGTACAAAACATATAAACAAACAAAAAAAAAAGCTCGAGAGCAGGCGGCAGTAAAAATTTAAACCCCAACAAGGAAAAGCAAATTGAAAAGGAAGAAACAGACACGACGGGTACGTGTCGTGTATTGGGCATTGTCCTATTACAAGCAAGGGCTGCATTCCACGGCTGCGGTTATATAGGAATCATTGAGTGAACAGAAAAACAAAATGGCGTATCTAGCTGTGGCGAGCAGACGCAAACATGGAATGCTTTTCAGGGAAGGTGTAACACATTCTAGGACTACTCCTGCATGGGGTGGCAGAAAATTATGCCAGGCCGCTTGGATAGCTGGTGCGCCTCCAACATAAGGCACTTTTCAGTGAGAAAGCACTTTATAGTCATTTTATCACGAGGAATTTCGCCGTTTTCCGTCAGATACATTCCGTCCGCCAAACCGAGTTTTGCTATGACATCCGACAACCAAGCCTAGCTTTACTATACTTGCTTTTACTATACAAATACACTACACCTTTTTAGCTGGTCAGCACGATCGGCTCCCTTCACCGCTTTTGGCGCTTCACGCGCCTCCGTGCTTCAATCCCTTCTGTTTTTTTTTGTTTTTTTTTTTGGGGGGGGGGGGGATGAACAGCGTGCTCACCACCCCTCGCCAGTTTCGAGGTATGGAGGCCTTCTCACGTTCATGTTATCATCATCGTCAGCCAGAATATACCAACTGCAGGTCAAAGGCCTCACCCATATTGCTCCTATTAACCCGGCCTTGTACTAGCAGCATCCAGTTTAGCCGTGCAAACTTCTTAAGTTCATTGGCGCACACCTAATTTTCTAATACGAATCAAATTTTGTGCCTTAGTGGCAATCGGAGTTCCCATTACATGCCCTGTCCATGCTCATTTCCTCTCCTCGATTTCGACTATAATGTTATTAACTCGAGTTATTTCTCTGACCCACTCAGCACGTTTCCTATCTCTTAACGTACCATTTTTCGTTCCAAAGCCCTCTGCGTTGTCCTCAACTTAAGTAGAACCCTTTTCGTTGGCCTCCATGTTTCAGCTCTATAGGTGAATATAGGTAAGATGCAACTGTTGTAAACTTTCCCCTTGAGGGATGCAGGCAAGCTGATATAGTTATGATCATCAATGATCTCCATCCCAATCAGATTCTTATAATTATTTACCTTTCGTGGTCCGGACCTGCGGCTTCTGAAGTAGATATATTTCTTTACCACTTCAGCACTTCACTACATATATTGTAAGCTGCTGTTCTTTTTCAAGGCTGTTGAAAATTACTTTAGTCTTCTGTATATAATTTTTATGCATACCTTTCCGCTTTGCTTTTCTAGGTTATTCGTCCCCTGAGTTACTTAAAGACAATTACTTAAGTGAATCGCAGACTACTGTTTGACTATATAAGTTAGAACACAACTTGCGGAAGACTGTAACTATGGTGGAGGGGTTTCTCTAAAACGAAGCGGCTATTAACGCCTGCACTAGTTTCAATGCCATTCAGCGCTGATTTTTCTTCCGCCCGCTGTTCTGATGGAAACGTTTGAGAGCTTCTGGTTTAGTTTGCCTCCACATTCAGCCTCAAATTCAACCTCAGGTTCCCGATGGTTCCCAGACAATTGTCAATCGCATTTCCCGAAAATTAGGTCCAAAATCTGGCGTTCTTAAAACTAGCGAAAAATTAACGCATTAAAGAGTAAAGGATGCACTAAACGATGGCAAAGCAACTTGCCCAGCAATTGGTCCAAGATACCGAGTGAAGCCCACCGTCTCCATCTTTTGAGTTGTTGAATATCCTTGCAAGTCGGGTATAGGACGCTGGGTAATAATCCCATGAAGAACCTGCATGGTTGGAGGTATAGCACCTGTCTTGTCGGTTGCTTTGCTTTTTGGCATCTAGTTCACTCTGTCGCACTCCATGAACAGGCTGTAGCGTTATTAAAGGATTACTCGTTTCTAAACAGCCCACATAACCAAGTTAATCGCACACTTCTATGTCCACTCGAGCTGTACAGTCACGGTTGTACCATGTACTCTCGGCACTTATACCCCGCCTTCTTGGCACGTGTTGAGCTCTCCTCTGGTAACGCTACAATTTGCATGTTACTTTGCAGGTTACTAGAGGGAACACTTTATCCGTTTTCAGTGATCACTCTAAATTTGGGCAAGGGGAAATCCACACTATTTTTTAGTTCTAAGTTGCTCGCTTCTAGACGGATAACGTCTACGTGAGACGTTTTCAAGATCTGTGTATAAAATTAAATCGAATTTAGTTCTTGTGTGTAAGCTGACTGTTGGCTTTCGTACGTTAGACTAGCCGTCTGTTCTCAGTTGGTCCAACGGACCCTGGACGTGTTCGATGGATGCGTGGTTGATTTCCCACGGGCCCAACAGGGCTGAAGATTTCTCAGGAAAAGTTCTCCCCGTTTGCCACTGACCGAGCTGTCATGAATGAATGAATGAATGAATGAATGAATGAATGAATGAATGAATGAATGAATGAATGAATGAATGAATGAATGAATGAATGAATGAATGAATGAATAGAATAACAGACTGAGTTTGCTTCCTTCGTTTTGCGGCTTTTCTCGGGAGACAGCTTGCATACCTGCATACAACGTGCCGTATTTCGGCAGAGTTCTCTGCATGCTCATTACCACTACTCGTTTTTAACTTCCAGCTGCCGCGAGCGTGAACTTCGAGTCTTCGTCCCTGGGAGGCGATGAGCATCTCAAGCGGGATGCCTGAGATCGTGCGGGCCCGCTGCCTCTTTTCAGAAATTCAACACCCATTTCTATAATAAATGTAAATGTGAAATCTCTAGAATGATTGAGTCCATTTGTGCGCCTTGTATTTCCTTTATTATGGCATCACTCCTGTGGTTTCGTGCCGGACTTCCGAACGCAAAACCGCAGCACCATCCAACGTTCGTGAGTGGAACCACGGGGCGATCATAGACTGATGCTTGTTGAATGGCGCTCCTTATCAGCACTGCCACGTCAATACAAATGAGAGGGAGCTGAAAGGAAATAGAACTTATTAGGCGTCATTAGCATTCGCCATACGCACTGCAGTGAATTTGCAACTGCATGGAAGCTACTGCACCCAGACTTCTCAACTTGAACCTTCAAATTATTGCAGATTCATGCACTGCCTTGGCGACCATCCCGGGTGAATTGATCCGCTTCGTATATTTGAGACACTTCGCCTACTTCATTCATGGAAACCAAGCCATTAAGCTGAGCGTCTTAAAGCGGATAAATCACGTGACGACGTAGAGCCCGAAAACTCAATGCATTCAAAACATTTTGTAGAGATGCATGCTTAAAGAGCGAGTACTGGAGGTGCATGTGTGTGATACGCTTGTAAGGGCACATACGAAAAGACTGCTATACCAAACTCATGTTTAACGAGGGTTTGTGAGCATCTTCCCTGGATGGCCAACGCAAGTTAGTAGACGGGGCCAGACTTGCGGCAGCCTCTGCAGGACCACGCATCTATGGGCCCCTCTCGGACTGAGCGAACTTTTATCTGGTGAAATAAATTTCTACGTAACCACCTGCCCACTTCGCAGTCAAGGTATGAACATCCCAACACCGAACTTTCATAATACAACACCGAACTCTCATAATACACGCGCTTAACATCGCAACTTTTCCTGGCTAGATGCGCAGTGAATCGATTGTACGGAGTAAAGCACTCGAACGATCATTTTTCTGATTCTAATCGTAGTTAGCGGCAATGCTGCTGTGTGTGCGTGGTCCGAATAATTTGCGACAGCACTAGAGTGCAAGTATCAGCCAAAATAAGTGCCTACCTTAAAATATCACTAATTCCTCCACACAGCACCGCTAGGGCAACTTCGTCGCAGCAGAGGCCGACCGCGATTTCTGACCAGCAACCAGTGGCTTCCTTGTACAAAAAGAGAGTTTTTCTGTCTTTTTTTTCTTTTTCAAAGACTCCGTTTCTTGCCGATAATAAGAACTGCGGGCAGAGAGGTACACTAGATCACATAATCTGACAATGCCCCTTTTCGCCTGGGGCAGTGGCCAACATTCATGACACGGAGGCTTGGGAATCCCTTCTCCAAAACGAAACCCTTGAGACCCAAAAAGAAGTCGTTCGCCTGGCGGCTGAGGCCGCGAAGAACCAATGTATCCTTGCGCGCTTCTAGTCGCGGAGTCCCAGCCTCTATTCGTGTCTGCGTACCTGGATGGGGGAGTAGGGGAACCTCCTGTATCGGCTGCAATAAAGTTTCAAATAATAATAATAATTGCCAATAATAATGACAGGCCTCACTGCCTCACTCACCGGTCACTGATCGTCTATGTAAACAGACGTGGTTTATTCCCGGTCATACACTAAAACGCGTAATTCCGTTCTCTCAAGATCGCAGCACCTCAACTTCTGTTTCGCTTCCTACTTTATATCAACCTTTTCCATCTAACGCTTCTGTTAATGCTCATATTCCGATTAGCCTCTCAAACCCACTGAGCGGCAGTGCTCAAACCATCTCATCACAGGGACACGAAAACTAGCGAGTCAAAACGGATGTGCTTCTTGAAGGGATGGAATATACCAGGTGCACCAGCTAAATGTAATCAGGCTTTTAATAAATATCTAGTTAAATGAAAGCACCGGCTGCTATAAAGAATCCTATGGGTTAGATTGCAGTATCTTTTTCTCCAAAATTAATTAGCAAATAATAATTAAACGTGTTTTTTAATTACTGTCCGGAAGAACAATATATGAACTGAAAAGTTTTCTATCGTTTTTAAAAATAACTCCTACAGAGTATGCATCAAGGTGCCATTCACGTAGATTTACGAGCTCTTTAAAAAAAAAAACATTCCCGTGCACACGTAAAATACCAACTGGGTGAGAGCTGCAGGAAAAAACGCAGATGTTTTATGAGACGCGTCTAAGGGCGCTCACTTTGTTCCGCTGTCACGTGGATGCTTTTTTATTGCGCGAATTATCTGTACAGGCTAGTATTCTTCTAGTCTAGTAGCCTAGTGAAAAAATAATATTACTTAAACAGCAGCTTATCGCAACCATATGAGCTGTCTTTCAAGCGACCTGCAGCTTTCCTGTCGTGTTTTTATACTGAAACCAATAATTTAAAAGAAACCAAGGAAAAGCGTCCACCGCGGTGGCTCAGTAATTACGACTCTTGACTAGCTACTATAGTTCCCGGATGTGAACCCTACTTGTTCTGATTCGCTCCGGTGTTCGTTTTTTTCCCTTTAGTGTAAAAGCACTAACGCGCACTACCTAAATCACTACCAAAAAGAACAAGTTCTAATCTAACCTGGCTTCGAACTGAAAGTCATTCGCCGACACCCGGCGAGTTTCCCCATAAAATATACTCATCGCCACTGAGAGGCTTAAAGGAGTATAATTTTTGGGTTCGTGTTTTATCCTTTGTAACTATACGTAAGGTAGTACTGTACATGGATCACGTGGGGATATTCGCTTACGACTGCTGAATAATTAACAATTGAATTCATTTTTTCACTTGTCTCGGTTTCGGTTTCAACAGCTGAGCGATGGCTGTGACGTCACAGTCAAGTCTAGGGCAGGTGATTGGTTAAAAAAAGCAGTTATACATTCCTGTGCCGTTTGAATTCACTACAACGTTAAAGGCAGCCTACCTAAAGAACAGCAATTACAATTCAAGAGTCAGTGATTATGTCATTGTTTTTTCATGTCGTGCTTGACCTGGACTTGATTGTGACGTCACAGCCATCTCTTGGCTGCTTAAACCGAAACTGAAACTGAGGAGAGAAAAAAATTAGTAGGTGGTGTCTTTTGTGACTTCCGGGTCTATCTACGAGATGCGTGTTTGTTGTGCTGTGCTTGAAACTCGACATCTACAAGCTTAAATTCGACTTTTCACGGGATTTATAAACGCGAATAAGGTCGTAGGAAAGGTCATAACGCTCTGCGCTGATATTATGACCTTAGTTAACGTTTCGTATTTGGAGAAAACGGGTGAAAAATTGTTGCAAGTGCAACCATTACAACTTGTGTCGTCTGTCCGGCTGAAGTTTAACATGCATCATTATTCGGCCAAAGTTCGTCTGTCATTGACGTTATCATGCGGTCGCTACATATATTTCTAAAATATACCAGGGTAAACATGTTTAGAGGTATTTCGCTAGCAGAAGCCTGATAATTAGACTGCTGGTAGCCGCAGCCTAGCGATATGTAGGAGCGGACTGTAGCACAAGTTGTAGCTGCGACGGCAGAGAGCTGAAAGCATGCAAATACCAAGAGGACACTATCCACTTTTTTTTGCAACCTTTACAAAGATTTCTCGATTTATGCTGCACTGCCCGAGAGAGTCAAAACAGCTAGGGTTTCTTGTCTTGCGATGTACTGCAGCTGCCTGCAAGAACGGTTGGTACACCACGTCTTAGTTGATTAGCTATAATTGTGACATGTGATTTTAGCAGCGTGTTGTGCTATTCCTCAGAAGATCTAGATTTACTTGCCAGTGCTTCGTCACCTTAGAAGTGTGCACAATCTTCGCGCTATTCGAAGCTACACGCTCTTCACAGCCTAACTGATTTTGTTCACATATATGTGCTAGTTTTTTTTTTCTTCTAAAATCTATAGGAGGTAGAATGCCAAAGAACTGTATCATGGTTAGAATTATACTTTGAATCGATGAAAACATTTGGAGGATCATGAAATAAATAATGTTTTTCAAGCATTTGATTTTTACTTGAGTTGCATTACGAAAATGCATGACATATAAGTTGCATTTTTAGCATCATACCCCAATATGTACGTAGCCAAGAATATGCGGCCAAAACCCTCCACTAATGCATGTTGAGGGTCTGTATTGGCTAGTGGAATAGCTATTCCGGAAGTCAGAGAAACATATCCACTTGACGAGGCGGCAGTGCATGCGAGAAAACCCCACTCATAAACAAAATTAGCCTAGCATAGTGTGTGGGACATTTTATGCCATTCGCATAACCTGTGGACCTCTCCATTTTTGAAATTGCCATGCTTTATTTCCCAATACTGATTGCTGCATTATGTCAGTCAAAAAAGGGAAGGGCTAAAAAAAAACTGTTTTAATGGAATCTATTGAAACCTCCAGAAGCTTCAGAATGTGAAACCATTATTTCATCTTTTCAAAGCTGGGAAGAGCCTGTAACTATTTTGCTGCTGTGTACTTTGTGCTTCGGGTCTGGTTGGACAAAAAACTAGATTGGGTACATTCAGATGTTTCCAGTAGGCACATAGGCTATTAATGCATATACTGAAATGTGGGAATGTATAACTTGTGCACTATATGCAATGTGTTCAAAGTAAAGGAGTCAAGTACGAAAAACCAGCCATAAAGTCAACTTGTGTCCTGGTTCTTCATAATAAAACATCACTTGAAAGCAAGGTCTCAACGCTTAGCACAGCTTTGGTATGAGCACCAAGAGAAACAGTCAGGCAAAAGAAATTAGCTAAAAGTAAAAGTGACTAGTATTTATTACACAGCCATGAAAGAGCGAAGATTCTTGGAAATGGGAAACCTTTCTCGTACCGTAAATATTATCTTTTCCAGCAGAACTTTTCCAACACATTTTTTACAAAAGAATGTGATTATTCATCTCCAAGCAAGACTGCGAGTGAGGAATAGTAAAATGTGACAAAATGCGTTGTACAGGCCATAGAAATGAGCTTCGATAGACCTGTGGGCCAGTAAAAACAAGCTGTAAGAAAACGCATGGTACCGAGCACAAAAATATTGACTCGCCAAGATTCATAATTCTTACCCTTACGGACATAAAAGCTGCTAGCTAGGCCAGCCGCTGCCTACCTTGCAGAATTTTGAACTTCCTGAGATAGCCAATGGCCACCAGCACGTCGCTTACCTTCTGAAGGCCGCAAAGGAGGCCTCTCAAATGAAAATAACACATAAACTTCATCTATGCAGCACCTTGCATTTCATCAAAATGTAGCCTATGTAGGCATTCATTAATTTTCATGTTTAGCAGCACCTTGGCCATTATAAAACTGAACTAATTATACATGTATGTCAGCTGTCAGCTTCTCTATGTGCCGTACAATGAAAGATGAAAAATAGCTGGACAATGTTAAGGATGTCCTGAAGGGAAGGTTTTCATGACTCTGACCCAGAGTATAGATATATACGGTTAATTTTATCCCTGCAACCGTCTTTAATACCCCTGTCACAAAAACACTTTTGATCCTCATTGAACTCGATCTGCATTCAACTCAATGTAGATCGAGGTTGTCACACGGCAACTATGAAGTGCAATCGAGTTCGAGCCTGCTTGACTTCAAGGTGCTTCCTCAGTCACCCTTGAGAGTTCAAGCACACTCGACAGCGGTCGTCGACACCCTCGTCATCAGCCAGTTTTAAAGTTTGGAAGCAAATGAATGCAACAGAACCGCAAATAATAACATATATATGTATTAAAAGCACGATAGAAAACGTTGTTAGAACTTTCGTAGAATATTAAGCATAATTATATTCAGCTAATTTCATAATCTTGACACCACGGTCCACCACCAGTGCTAGCAAAGATGGCGTCCTCTTCGACTGCGTCGGTGCTGCGTGATTCCGTTCTCTCAACGGTAGGGTCCTCTGAGCAGCGTCACTTGGCGAAAGATAGCGGAAATATTGTAAAAATGAATAAGAACGCATTTAAAAACTGCTACCCGGATACAAAGAATGTAAAGGTTAAGCTCCATTGGCTTCCCCGCTATATGGAGCACCGGATGATTGTGGAAGTTTTAGGGCCTTATGGAACGATTCAATCTGTGGAGCCTGAAAAGTGGCGGTGCCCAGGGATGGAGCATCTGGAAACGGCGAACCGTCAAATCTCCCTCACGCTCAAGCACGGAGTGTCGGCACATTAGGTACAATTCCTCCCACTCTTAATGGTTACGGAATGCAAGCATTATAGTTCTTATGCCAGGGAGACCTCCACTGTGTCTTCGATGAAGCCGGGTTGGACATGTACGGCGCCAATGCCGGACGCCTCGATGCACCCAGTGCTGGCGCTTTGGCCATACTGTGGAGAACTGTGTCTTGAGTTATGCTGATAGGCTGCGTCAAGGCCAATGGTCACAAGAAGATGACGTGGTGTCAGAACATATGGATGTGTCAGAGGTTGTCGATGTGAACGGTGAGCTAAGTCGTGAACCCCAAATTGATGGGGAAGAGAAGCATTCAGCACCTCATATCAACACTAAAGAATCTGAAGTGACTGGTCATCTAGAATCAGCGTCTCTAGAGCCAAAACCGCCGGACCCGGACCCGGACCCGCCTGTGAGTGCCACTCAGAATGCTGTGCTTGCTGCACAGGAACCACCTGTCACTGAACACGTCTGGATATGCCTCCTGTGGAGCCAGTGGAGACGCTACTGCCAGTGGATGCTCGCCTATCTTCCTTCGTCATTGATTCCCCTTCGTTGTTGGAGGGCAACAGTGAGCCGTGTGTGGCGCCGATCTCAGGCGCGTCCGGTTCTCTGTCGGTTGTCAGTGCGGCAGCAAGCGATGTGCTCCATTCAGGCCCCGTATTCCGAGTTTGCGTCGTTATCGAAATGTCGCTATCTCACGTGGCCTCGAGTGATCTGATTGGCTGAAACGCCGGAAGCGGGTGTTGCCGCTACGAACCGGACGAGGTGGCAACATCATGTTCCGGCGTTTCCACCAATCAGATGACTCGAGGTCAGGAAGATAGAGACACTTTCTATAACGACGCAAACTCGGAATACGGGCCGAGGTTTGGGGGCGGGGTGTCTCAGAGGAGGACATGGACAATACAGCACCTTTGAAGCGTCCCGCATATGATGAGGTGTGTATCGATGGTGCTGGCGAGAAGACACACTGTGTAGAGGACACGGGAAGAGTGATTTTAATGAAGAGGGCGATGTCTGTCCGAAAGGCCGCTGATTTGCAGGCAGGCCACCCCATTCCAGGGGATGGTGTTTAATAGGACTGGTATCAAAAATGGCTAGCGTCGCAGCCTATGAAGTCGCTACCATTAACGTTATGGATATGCGTAATCGTCGGAGGCAGCAGCATTTAAGACATCTTTTAAAGAAATGAAGCGTGTCTGTAGCAGCAATCCATGCAGGAAACAAAGTTGTCCTCTGATGAAGAGACAGAAGCTGCTCTCGAGCCGTTTTTGCCGAAATATAACCTTTTTGTTAGCCACGCTAGAGGCTTATCCGGATGGTGTATGCGATTCCTGGCCAAAACGCTAGAGATGACGGCCATGTCTTATTGCATAGATGACGAGGGGCGACTTATATGCTGTGACCTCACAATTTCAGGTGTTCAGTGGCGAATTATTTGTATTTGCGCCCCCATAAAGCAGCGAGAGAGAAGGCTTTTTTAGAGCGCAGCTCTTTGGCGTCCGTTTCTGGGTTTCGCGTCGGCGTCGGCGTCGTCGTCGGCCTCGTAACCAGCTCCGCCCCCCTTTCATCCCCCCAGCGCTAGCAGCGGCCGACTGATACCGCTGGATGCCGCTGACGCCGCTAGAGAGTCAAGATAACGTGACTGCATAGAACACCGTCGCCGCCATGCAGAAAGAGAAGGGGAGGGTCCCCCCCCCCCCTGTTCCTGTGTGGCGGATAGGGTGCTCTTCAGTTGCCGACACGCCGGTTATTTCACGTAGGCCCCGGCACGTCGACGAATACGTGACCACCTTCCCACGGCTAGACCTGGTTCTTGGCGCTGCGGAAGCGAGGGTATCATATTGTTTGCGTCAGCATCGGCGGCGTTGTCCCTGAAACCAACTCCGCAGCTGGGGTTGACTCACTATTGGCGTCAGCAGCATCAGTCAGTCGCTGCTATCTCTTCCCTCCTCCCTTTATCGCGTTGTCCGCTTGCTGCGCGCGCTTCTGCCCCCATCGTTTGCCGCTGGGTGTACACGCCGCCCCCCTCCCCCCTCTTCCTGCGAGTCTCCGGTTGTCAAAGCGCCGGCTCGAACTTAATTCCTTTCTTCGCGCGCTCTAAAAAATTCTGTGATAGCGCATACATGTGTTGCTCGATTTCTTTGCGTCAATCTATCGAAAAGGTGAAACAGCTTATTTACTGCGCTCAAATTTCGCATTAGGAAGTAACGTAATCGTCGGTAATTTTTTCTTCTTTTTTCTCTCATTATATAACCATTTGTGCGATCGCAAAATTACATTGTTGGGAGATTTTAATTTTGTTTGTACGAATGAGGACCGATAAGTGTTATGTAAGAAATATGACCCTAGTGCTGCATTACTTAACGATTTGGCTTGTGAATATAATCTTGTGAATGTGGGGCAGGAAAAAGGCGACAGTATTCATGTCACTCATTTTCAGTTTTCCTCTAATGCCCGCCTTGACAGACACGTTAGCAAATGTGTTTGGGTACTGAGTGCAGCCCCTCTTCAGTGACCACTGTATGGTGTCTCTTCAGATAGGGAGGTACAGTCGGCACATACTTCACCTTCGATGGGAGTTGTGGGAAGATGAATAACTGTCTGCTCTCTGATGAAATATTTACGTGTGCTGTACCTACTTGTTGAACGACATATGGTCACGCCATGAACTGTCAGGTTTTCAAAAATGAAACTTATTTAAACAGGAGACTAAAAACTTGGCAATTGAAGCCTCTGCAAGAATCGCGTTCGTGAAGAGGCACCACCTTTGTGAGCTTGGGTGCACTCTAATGGAGCTACATGAGCTAGACAGAGTTAGCCCGGGTGCCTATGCTGAAGAAATTAATAACGTAAATGCAAAGCTTCAACAATTTGCAACGGAGAGATACAAGGGGGCCCTGATAGATCTAGGACCCGAAGGTTTCCTGACGAGCAACCTTCACGTCGGGCCTTGCGTGATGAAAGAGAGAATGCTCTTACGAAGGAAATATTGGAAATTCAGTATGGTTATTGCACATACAGTGATGCTCCTGGTGTTCTTACTGCTTTCTATGACTACTATCGAAAGCTGTTCGTCAGTTGGGAAGATCCAAATCAGGGTTTGATTATAATTCCTTACTAGAGAACTTTCCTCGACTAGACGATGAGAAGTAAGCTGTAGTGGAGGGACCCATTACTTTGGAAGAACTTAAAGCAGCCATTTCAGGCCTACAAAGCCAGAAATCTCCTGGCCCAGGCTGTCTTACTAGCGAATTCTATAAAACATTTTCGCCTAGCCTAACGCCTGTTTTGATGGAAGCTTTTCAAGCATCTTATGATGTGGGTTTCTTGCCTCCCACTTTCTATTCCGGTCGCACAATATTAATTCCCAAAAGCAAAGATACTAATCGGTTGAAAATTGTTGAAGTATATCGTCCAATTTCCCTCTGTAATGTTGATTACAAAATTTTTGCCAAGGTTCTTTGTGGTCATCTGCAGCTGGCCATTATGGACTTGATAGGTTCGATCAGGTATGTGGTATCAGAGGGCGCAGTATTCATTGCATATTCAGTAATAGATACAGTATCAGATGAGATGGACAAAGTACTAGCTCTGATTCAAATTGACCTGGCGAAGGCGTTTGATAAAGTTTGGCACGGTTTCTTGCTCGCGTTCCTGGAGCATGCAAACATTGGTGACGTTTTGCTCAAAGGCTTAAGGCTGTGCTATATAAACTCGTATACAAGACTAACTGCTAATCAGGAGCTAACGAAACCAATACCACTGGAATCATCTGTTCGTCAAGGATGTCCACTCTCTCCATTGTTGTTTGCCTTATATCTGGAACCGCTCAGTCTCAGTATAATTAACAGTGCAGCCATCCAGGGTTTCTATCTGGCGCAATGTGAACTTAGCCTATGTGATTTTAGCCTACGCTGATGATATCGCCTTGTTTTGTTCTGACAAAAAGAGTGCACTTGAGGCTTTACACATGACTAAACAGTTCTGTGATGTATCAGGCGCGGCTCTTAATTTAGATAAATCGAAAGGCTTTTGGTTAGGACATTGGAGCACTAGACCAAGCCAGTTCGGAGGCATATGCTTGGACTGTAGTCCTCTCCAGTACCTAGGGGTTCCGCTGCACTAAGTTCGTGACAGCGCCGCCTACTGGAATTTACAAATCGTACCTATGTGGCGACAAACACAGGCTTGGATGGGTAGGGAACTCTCAGTGTTTGCTAGGGCACAAGTCTGTAACATATGTTTGTTTGCAAAGCTTAAGTATGTCCTTCAAGTCCTGCATTGTGCGAGGAGGAAGGTATTAGTAATACGCAGAATATTTGCAACATTTGTGTGGCACTCTCAATGGGAGCCCATGCGGCGTGACAACTTGTTCCTTTCAAATCTGCAAACCACCCTTTTCTTGTAGCTATGCTCAATAGGCGTTATTCGCACCGACTGGGAAGGCTCGTGGGGAGAAGGGGGAGGGGGGGGGGGGTATGAGGATTCCTTAAGAAGGTTGCTGACACTTTCAATTTTCTCACTGTGCGCTTCTCGTTATATTACCTGTATTGCCACTCGAGAACGCAGATGACCCAGGTTCTCACTGAGTAATTTTTCCCTACACCATTCTATCGGCTAGCGTTGTTTGGGGTTTTTAGACACCAGTGTTCTAAAGCGTGTTAGGCAAATGTGCATTCAGGCAGCCGCAAAATCGTTCTTTTTCAAACTACACACAGCGACGTTGCCTGTAAAGACATTTCTTAATGATAAGGAGATGTTTGTGCCCTGGACGGTGAATTGTCGTCTGTGTAGCGTGCCTGAGACAATTGATCATTGCTTTATTCTCTGCCATGATGCTATGTTCTTTTGGGACATACTACCAAGAACTCTTAAAAAGGACATTGAAATTACACCGTATACTGCTAGATGTTTGCCTCTTGACAAAAACTCTGTTGTGCCTTATGATCTATTTGTGTTGATGGGACTGTTCAGTCTTTGGAAAAGCCACATGATGTACAGGCATGCCGAGCCACCAAGATCGTCCAAATCTGTGTTTCGGGAGCAGTGTGCTTTGGTGAGGAGTGTATACGCTGCACGCGAAGAACCCCCAAACTGGATGCCGTACATAGATGCATGTGTGTGCTTCCCAGAACTTTGATGTTTTGATGATGGTACATTATCGAGCTAGGGATATGACGAGCTCGTATTAAGCAGCCCAGTAAATTCAGACATGGACAAGTTTAAGTAAGTGGAGTTTTTCCTTTTTTACGGAAGTTTTCCCATGCAATAAAGAGAAAAACATGATTCAGTGGCACAATGGATTAACGCTACTTACCTGCCCACTGAAGGAATAAAACGTATGCTCGAATCCTGTATGTGAAACTTTTTTCAGAATTTTTTTTTTAAATCGCAAAGTTAAAATAAGTTACGAAGATCATTCCTGGGGGTGTTTCCCTTTAGGTTGCATTATGGAATGTTTTTAATTCTTAATCGCCGCAAAAACAGCCGTGAACAGAGCCACGAGGTGATGGCATGACAACGGTAACACTAATTAATTACCTTCACCGCAATCATTCCCTGCCTTCAGTGAGTGTATGTTACCTTTAGGTAGCGTTAAGAGACACCTCTCGGTAACAATCGCCGTTTAACCCGTTCAGAGGCAACCAGTGAGGAGAAAGAAGTTGCGGGACCCTACCGTTGAGGAGACGGAATTACGCGTCGGCGCTACCTTAGTCCGAGGGAGTGTAGTAAAGCTTCCGCGTCGGAACGAGTTTCTCCGTGGTGCACTTTCCACATGAGCTTCTCTATTCCGCCCTCGCCGCAGCGGTTACCGCTGCTCGCAGTCCCAGTAGAGGCGTGGTAAGCAAAGTGAAGTTTCACATACACCATTGTGTGAGTTGATCCTGAGCCATACTTATGGACATCGCTGAGGTCATTACGCAGGCTCACGAATGTCAGGAAATTCTCAATGTGTTTGGTTAAAGCGCCAAGGTTAACGAGTCTTCGAAATTTCAAAAAAAAAAAGAAAAAAAAACTTGTTTGGCGGTCACTAGCCGTCACCTAAAAATCTCGAATTGTAACCGGCGCGTATCTGTAAAAAGTAAAAAAAGGTCTGAAGACGATTACGAGACTTTCTAATATGCATTATTAGCACGGCTATTTAAGAGCTTTTACGATATTTGAAGCGAAGAATTTGAAAGACACTTTTATATATGTGCAATTACTAAGAAAACTTCATTTTTCCCATGAGCAAAAGAGAACTTCCATCTCCTTACATTGCTTGGACGCAGGGGCCTCATCATCGTTCCCTTTAGAACTTTATTAGAACAGCCAACTTTTTCTTTCATTTAATACCCCTTTTAATGTTTTTTTACATATTTCTTTATGCCGTGAACCAATAAACAACGTTACTAAAGAAAGTTCATAAAGTTATTCAGTTAAAAAATTCGTTGGAGGCACTTAGATCTTAAATTAATGCGGCAAGACGAAAGCCTTTCCTGCGGCTCTTTGTACTGAATTGCCGCTTCTTCACTCATTTGCCTTCTTTTTTCTTTTTTTTTCTTTTTTTTTCTTTTTTTTTCTCTTTTCGGTCTTTTTTGCTCTTTATGCTTTTTCTCTTTTGCTTGTTCTCTCTCTGTTTTAACTGTTACTATTTTGCACGTTTTTCGCCTTATTTCGACATCTCTGCCTGCCTGTCTTGACGTCAGTGCACTATATCGACGTTCATGGCTATATCGACGTCGATTTGACTTTTTGGCTGTAATTAATTCACATCAACGAATTTTTCAATAGACATTTTTACCACCTCCCTCATACAGGCGTTCTTTTACTTATAAATCACGTCATTCGTCGACATAAACGATGTGAAGCCCTCTGCGGACGGATATATTGTGCGCAAACTCATGAGCCAATAAAGGTTTCCGCCTTAATATCTGCGCAAGTAATATGGTCCGCCTGGTCATGCGAGCCGACACTGGTTGTACTGGGCCACAAAATCTTTACCTAAAAATTGAGGATTTATCGGCGGGCTTCCGTGAAGCACTTGGCATTTTAATGAAATTTCACTGCGAGAATCAACAAGTATTCCTCATTGCGTTATAAAGTACCTTTGATGTCGTGTGTGATATTTCTTTCGCAAAACATGCATTCCGTCTCGACAAAACATTCATGCCTGCCATACTGGGTTTCGGTTTCCCTCGTGCTGCAGGAAAAGGTTTGCGCGCTTGTCAGCGTAAACAAGCTACACGCGCAAGGATCTTTCAGGACACACTCTTCCATGCACCGAACATTTGGAATTACGGACTGGTCAAAGCACCAAGGGTACGTTTGAGTATTTAAAAGATGCACACACTGGCTAAAGGAAAAAAATTCATTCATCATTACAGTCAACAAAGCATAATGACTAAGATGCACATATTTACATAAAAGCTAACAGTGTTGCAAAGAGCTCAATCGAATTTCCAAGCACTGGCATTAATAACATGTTCGAACAGTCTAGGCTATACATCTTGCGGTTAACAAGCATATTAAACATAAAGAGCATGCTACAGAATTACAAGCAACCGGCTCTTCCTGGGGAGTACCTTCAACTCCAACCGGAAAGAACCTATTCCGAAAGATACTTTGGATGTTGACTTTATAGTCACCTCCCCAGCTACGTTTTCAGTTTAGTTGATAGCCTGAGCGCCGGTGAGCCAATGATGACGGAGCAATCCTACCCAACAGCGTTACAGAGAATTACGATACAAAGCGATCCATAAATTCGGTTTATATTACACGCTCTTGTAGAAGCTTAAACAGAAGAAAACTATTTTGGTGCAATAGTAAAACAAAATCGAACTATGGTTCTTTCACGCCCACATTTCGCGTGCAACGGCGTCCAATAACTGTTTTCTCGTGTGACAAGGATCCTCGTCCTAACATATCGTATTTACCGAACTCGGAGAAAAAAAATCTGAGCTTGGCAGACTGTTTCTTAGGCATTACACTTCTGATGCGACGACATGAACGAATCCTGAGGACATTTGAACACCTCAGCGAACGCAGGGTTCTCGACCAGCGGCCAAATGCACTTGTGGCGCGCACTTACTGCCGAGGCGGTAGACGACTCGCAGGCCGCGAGGCAGAAACGCAGAAAGAACTGCTGCTGCACCGCTGTCCACGAAAGGCCTTTATGGGCCGAGACTGAGAAGTCTTTCCTTAGCGCATCGTACGCCACTCGAGCACTCGTGAGCCAGAGAAAGAGCTCCGATTTGAATTCGGTCGCGTTCCCTACGCGTTGAGAGACTCCGGCGCCCACGTAGCAAATCATGCTATCCAAAAAAGACAACGTGGCTTCTTCCGACCACAACGGTTCGTCGTGATCGAATCGAGTGCCGATGGAGATGGACTTCACTAGCTCCCTGGCCAGCACAGCTCCTAGGGTGCCGTAGTTGAGCAGATGCGCGGGTTCTTCCCAGTAGAAGATGTGGGGGATCTGAAGCGCTGTGGAAAGGTACAGAGAATCGGTTTCTTCTCTGTAGGAGGGACTCGCCGTCATCTCCAGAACGGAGGCTATGTCCCAAAAGATGTTCGGCGGCCGCATTAACGACTGAGATCGGGTTTGGTGTCGAATCCCTACGTAGTTGCGGATGAACTTATCGGCTTGCTTTGACAAAGAACCCCTCTTCAGCATGTAGTTACGGCGACTTTCCAAGAGCTTGCCGTTGGACACGAATGAAATACCACCGAGTGCCTTCTGTAATCTGGAAAATGTGACGTTGTCCACGAAGTTTGCGAAGTAGCTCTGACTGGAAACGAGCGTCGACTTAATAACCTCAAAAATGTCGGATACGTAGTCGCGGTCCGTTTTGTTCAGCACCATCTGCCTACTCGCGAAGGACCACACGTGGGTCGCCGCCTTGTTCACGGCGGCGGAGCAGGCCCGCACCACGTGCCGCTTCTCGTTGAGCTCAAACCTGGTCATGTAGTCGAAGAGCAGAAGGTCAGCCAGCATTTGAATGACGAGGTACCACGACACGTCCACGTTCGACGCGTTTTCGAAGAAATGTATCAAGGCCAGGATGTTTTCATAGTCGCGGACAACAAGCACGCCGCTGCTCAGAGTGGACATGGTAATCAGACGCTTCATAGGTACATCGGTGAGATACCACAGCTCGGGCGATTCTTGCTCGAGGTCTGCTTCGAGGATCTTCTTATGCGCAGATCTCTGACGATGCATATGAGCGATAACGATGCCGTCGAGTGCCACTACAGCCGTCGCGAGGCTCGAAGGCCCTGATGCGGCTCTGGCCACCTCGAGGACGACCCTGATGTACTGCTGCAAGTCGGCCATGGCCGGGAACGACGTCTGCAGAGCGCTGCCCTTGAATGCGTACATCACTACGGCTGTGCCGAGACTCTGAGGGCGCAGCGTCAGAAATCCGTCGAGGCCAAACATGAACGATGTCTCCACGCCCAGTTTCATAGCTTCACGCGACGTCGTGCTGCCGGTTATCCTGCGCACGAGAAACTTGCGCATGAAGAAAAGCATATCATCCTCCAGAGTGAGCGCCCTGCTTTCCATGGCAGCCATACACTGCGAGTAGAGGGTGCCGCCGGTTCGCAGGCCATCGGCAAGAACCGCTTCGGCGGCGTTGGCGCCTGCAGCCTCGAAGATGGCCCGCATCTGGACCAGGTAGTTGTCCAGAGACTCCTGGAGGAAGCCCACGTGCTCTCGGTTCCAGGTCCACCGACTGCACACGTGTTCGTAGATATCGTCGCAGGGTTTTACGGTGTCGTTCACAAGACTTGCCAGAGCTTCGTACGGATCGTCGCATGCCAGGCCCTGGCAGCGACGAACCGTCACCGGTGGTTTGTCTAGAAATTTTATCTTCAGCAGGTATATGATGCCGCAGGTGAAGATAATGATGACGACGGTTGCGAGTAGCGTCGATTTGCACGCTTCCTCCATTACACCAGTATCATGGCCGCTGCTCACGAAACCTAAAACAAAGGCACGAAACAAAAAAGAACGCCTTTTAGCGTTAGCTAGATCATATTGGCTCGGTCCTTAGTTTCACGTCATTGTCACCGGCATCCACAGCGCTACCGCTACCTTCCTCTGTTGACATATCAACCTGCAATTAAAATTCTTACCGTGCTCACACGTCATTTATGTTCATAAGCTCTAACGAGCGTGTTGAAACTCATGTGCAGGTGAACTGTCACTGCTCTAAAGAAGTTCAAAGACCTCTTAAATGCTACTTGCGGTAATATGAATAACACAAGAAATCCGTGGAGGTGGTCTTATATGCGTATTCGAACCAAATTTGAAAGCTTTGCATGGAGCGCATAATTTATAACTAATTTTGAAAAAGTGATCCTGGCGATTACTCGCGACCGATTGGTGCGACATATCCCAGCATGCAGCGCGCGCAAACCTCCCATGTGACGTCATATGGGTTTGCTATGCGCGTTCGCTCATTGGACGCTTCCAAGTTAAGCGGGCAGGACGGGGCGTGATGGGACGCCGAGGCGGCTTGGTTATTTTTTCTTCGCACGCCGGCATGGGCTGAGTTTAGGGGGGGGGGGAGGGGGAGGATCGAAGAGCACCGTTTTCGATCGCACATATCTTCCGTGCTAATAAAGAAAACGTAATTAAAATTTGGGTGGTTGTTATAATTGATGTGAAACCTATATCGCTCATGCGCGCTTTCTATAGTTTTCGTAAATAGCTTTTCATGGGCCCTTTCACTTCAGACTACCAATGCAATCCGGCTGTCTGACTTCAGCATGAAAGACAGAACATATATATTTGAGAATTTATTTGCGGTGACGTGGCATCGAAGCTCAAACATTCACCTTGCACACTCATAGCAGTCCGAGATGTCTGTTCGCGAAAATACTCGTATGTATAGTGCGGTTAAGAATATACATGTCGCCTGCAAAATTCCGACGTTCCTACAATTTCGTTAACCATCCTGTATTTTTTCCTGTTCTCGCCCAGTGCACGGCGATTAGATTCTGGGACAACGCAAATGACGTACGGTCATGGGATGGAAACAGAGCGAGAATGGACATGGAGTCGGACGGATATGACCATAGAGCGAAAATCGTCCGTCAAGTCTGGTCCATGCTCCGTCAGCATTTTTGCATGACGTAAAATTCTTGAGCAATATCAGAGGAAACAAACATTTAGAAACGGCATCTTTCAGTTCTTTCTCCCCACACCAGCATAATGGCTTTGGATTACATACGCCAAGACAAAACCTAAACAGAAAACACAAATTAAGAAGTGGCTAAACATAGTATATCCCGCGAAAGCCGTATAGGTTGTATTCACTGTCGACTGCCACGCGGGGGACGACGGGAAAAATGAAGCCTTTTCGCTTCCGGTCCGCCATAGCCTTGGTCATCGTCTGTTGAAGTTTCGTTTGGGTAGTTCGCAAGATCCAAGGTGCTGTGAACTCTGTAATTTGCTACAATAATAGTTAATTGCGCTGTCTGCGGAGGCGGCAATAGGTTCTGCAGGTGTAAAAACTCCGAGAGCAGCACAGCTGTAAACTTTTTGGGGTAGACGCCTGCTGTGGCGGGTCTTGCACTGTTGCTTCTGCTGCGTCGTTTTGCTAAAACATTGCCGTGCTGACTGTCCCGCTCGATGTGATATAAACGCGGTTGTGTTTGTACAAGTGATCGCTGTTTATGACAACTTCATAAACATGCCACTTTCAACCCTCGGAGGAGAACCTTTCGGACTGCTGCCTTTCTGCTCCCGGTACTTGTATGCAGCGTAACTGCAAGTGCGCTAAAGCGCTAGAGGAAGCGAGGAATACTTTCAAGCCGTTGCACTTGCACTTTACTAATTAGCTATTGCGAGCTTTTCCCTGTGACTGTAGGTACCAGACCAGGCGCTGACCAGACATACCGCTGCGCTCTCGGGATAAGGTGGCGGTTCCACGGTCGCCATCTTGGAAGTAGTTCAGATTCTGCCACCAGGCTACGCCACTAATCCATGACTGATAGGGTGATGACTGAGGAATTGAGTACCCAGCCACCCAGCCCTCTCGACTTGCGCTGCCTGAAGGCTTTTCTTGTGTTGCTGCGCGGACTTTGAAAAGTTTTTGCGGCTCCACATCAGTGTCCAGGCAGAGAAGGGGAGGACTTTTGTCCCCATCCTGCGCAGCATGGGCTGCCCCATTGAATTCCCCTCTTCACCCCACCGCACCACTACTTCGAACAATACGCGCCCCGAAAATGGGACAAGAGCCTTCCCTCTCTTGCTATACTTCGTCTCACAAGATTTTTGCAGCAAAGCGAAAGGCAGAGGCACCCCAGCTGGTCCAACCAGGATCACGCGTACAATAGGCAATTGTGCTCCTAAGCGCCTCTCCCCCCCCCCCCCCCCCCCAAAAAAAAAAAAATTGGCGGGGGTGACAGTAGGAGCACAATTCTCTATTATAGTGCGCACGGGCTAGATGCACTTAGGAGCACAATTGAAAGGGCTCCTCTGGCTTTCGCAGTGCTGAAGATATCTTGTGAGACGAAGTATAGTTTCCGCTGTAGAGCCACGAACCCGATTGCTCCTACCCGCCGAGCGTGAGGGGGTTAGACTGGACTGCAGTAGGCTAGCTTGACTGAACACAAATAAAACAGGGTGTCAACATGATTGCACAGTGCAATCTTAGTACGAGTGAAAAGGAAAAGCGAAGGACATTATTTCTGCAGACTTCGTCAATGAACCTTAGTTGAAGTCGGCGCCTGTCTTGTGTTCTTTTGATCCTCCTCTTTAGGGCTGTGCAATCGAGTGATCATTAGCGAGCTTTAGAATACGGCGATCCATCCGTAAGTGGGATAGAGTAATAGCGGAGCGTGCGCACTATATTAGAGAATTGTGCTCTTACTGTCACCCGCGCTATTACCCTGCCCCCCTAAGCGTTAGGGGTACCATATTCTAAACCTCCCTATTGTTGATGCCATAGATATAGTAGGGATCGGAACACTCCTTGGCTGGAGTGGAAGCTGCCAGCTCTTGCGGTCAACAGAAATTTGCTTTATCAAACGTGATTACAAATATGATAATGTAGCTATAATTAGCTGAAGTTCACTCAACAGCCGCCCTTGTTTATTTTTTGTTCGTGCTTGTCCAATCTTGGAAACTAGAGCTGGTAAGTTACAATGTGCAAATAAGTGAATGATTGCCCATTTTTTCCTTTTGAGATGAATCGATATTTCGAAATAGATGTGAAATCCACCAAGAGGCTATGTATCGCGCAGGCGGCGGGCATGTATTCATGTTCTCTTCGGCACTGAGGAGGCGCATTCACACTAAACTATGTGGGAAAGGGGGGAAGGGGAGAGGGGGCTGTAAAGGAAGGTTGCCGGAAGAAAGGACCTAACGGGGACAGTTTTGTAGGCGCTTATGGCGGCCACTTCCGCACTCCCAATTGAATGCTCCACAGAGTCCTTATGTTATTTATTCGCGCGCGTGCGTGCGTGTGTGTGTGTGTGTGTGTGTGTGTGTGCGTGTGTGTGTGTGTGTGTGCGTGCGTGTGTGTGTGTGTGTGTGTGTGTGTGTGTGTGTGTGTGTGTGTGTGTGTGTGTGTGTGTGTGTGTGTGTGTGTGTGTGTGTGTGTGTGTGTGTGTGTGTGTGTGTGTGTGTGTGTGTGTGTGTGTGTGTGTGTGTGTGTGTGTGTGTGTGTGTGTGTGTGTGTGTGTGTGTGTGTGTGTGTGTGTGTGTGTGTGTGTGTGTGCGCGCACGCAATTAAAGGAACACAGTATTTTCAGGCAATTAGAATAAAATTTTAACAATCAATCTCCTAGAAACATTTTTCTCCTGCAGAATTTCACTCGACACTGAAATCTGATGTGAAAAGTAGCATGCATGGAAGACGCTGACCTGTCCTGTTGCAGCTTCCCGTGATGATGCATGCACTTTCTGAACCAATATATTTGGTGGACTACTGTTCATTATTAGCTTGGAGCCTGACTTTATTGTACTCATTTCACAGGGCACACACACGTATGCAACATGTATACTTTAGTATTGAGCCCGCCTTTCGGCTTCATGTGTTGGTAGTAAATAATTTCGTGATGTGGCACTTACTTGTACATTCACACATTTGCAACATAATAATCAGAGCCCAATTTTTACTCCATGCAAGAGCGCCCATGCTTACCAAATGTTCGCCTGCAAATCCCAAACGATTAGACGCATCGATCACATTGCGTTCTGTCAGATTTGGCATGTGCTATAATTTGTGTATTTTTCCATACCAATGCAGTACAGTGGTTTTGCTTCATGTGGTCAAACGGAAGCACGTTCTTTGTATGCTTCGAAATTCTCACATGCTTTTGTCACTTTTGCTAACATGATCGGGCACCTTTCAGAGCACAGGAAGTCGAGTTGCTTCAAAACAAGGTTCAAATATAAAGTCAACAAATTGGGCGTTGAGACGGCGGGTGAGTGGACGCCTGGGTGACACGGTATCTACCTTACTCGAGATAAGGGCCCCATTCTTTTGGAAACGCTCTGCCTGCCGACGGGCTTTTAGAGCGTTAGCTCTGTTGCTCACTTGCGCGAGTGGTGCGTTTTTCTAAGAATCGTAAACAGTGCCATCACCATAGCAACATCGCCGTCTTCTTTGTGCCCGGGCAAACTAGACCGAACGCTCCACGCCCCCGGCCACAGCGGCAAAGCGCAGTAGCGGGCGATGCTAGGCAGGTATAGCATTATAGCATGAACGCCGAACCAGCTTCCCTGCCGAATGCATCAACGGTTTACCGTAGACGCCGTAATGCTTCGGACAATCCGCTGTATATCCCCCTTCACGAAGCGGAATTAGCTAGGAAGAGGACGGGACATCATGCACGTATAAAATAAATAAGCGCAAATAAAAGCATCAAACGGGAAAATGATTCAGTGTTTTCTCTCATAAAAAAAAAAAATACATATAGGGCCACTGATCAAGTCAAAGTATTTGAAGAAGATATAAACGAATGCTTTTTGTCTGATTTATCCATTGTGAACAACGAAGCTGTAGGGCTTCCGAAACGTTAGTACATTTTCATGAAACTTTGACTTGGTCAGTGACCCTGTATATTTTTTTATGCCACCACCTGATCAGACTGCATTTCGTCTAACTCTTGCTTACAGTGGTTTCTCTCATTTGAGCTAAAGCTCGACATTCGGTTCAGCAGCGTTGAGCCTCATCGTTTTTTTTTTCTTTTCGATTTTTAGTGAAGGGAATGACGGAAACGCAGTGACAAAACCCGATTCAACATTACATTTTTGTATTGAAGAAGCTTCACATGGCTGTTTCCTACTTGCCCATTCACCGAAAAAGTCCCCGGCAGCTACTGTGGCACGGTACCTTTACTATCATCACCGGAACACAGCATTCGGAAAAAAAAAAGAAACATGACTGAAACGCTGGTGATTATCTTCGGCCGCCCACTACATCATTTTTTCTCCTTTTCTTTGGAGCCTGCACTGCTTGCGCTGTATAGGAACTTCAGCAGGAAGGTTGAAGAGGCATGCTTGTGCATGTTCAGGTTTTCAAGTTGCACTTGGCAAACTGTCGAAACATTTCATCTGTACTAGTAAAGTGGCAGAGAGTGCAAGTATGCGTGCAATTTCTCCTACGGAGACGCTCTTTGAAATTATATTAATTTATGCAGTGTTATAGTTTCGTGCCCTACTATTCATTTTATCGTAGAAAGGGGAAGATATTTTTTCTTCTTGCCATTGAAAAAAAAAAGTCTAAATTCCACACCCTCACAATATATGCTAACACCACGAACATCTGAAGATAGCTTTGTGGCGGAGCTAAGACGAGGAATAACCAGCTCCGACAGCGTTCAAGTTCGAACTGCTTTTTTTTTTTTTTTTTCGCTGCTTGCACTGAGACGCTTAGTGCCAAATTCTTCTTTGTCCAGCGCCGTGCCGTTGTTTGTGACAAAAGCGCGGCGCGAAGGGTGCTCCAAGAGGGGCTTTATTCAAGACTACAAGCAACTACGACCTGCCAACCTTTTTTTTTTTTTTCGTCCCTCGGCTGCGGCGGCAAAGTCAAATTTATTCACACTTTTGTAACATTTGTTTTTCCTGTCCTGCCTAAGATATGGAAAATAAACAAGCAGCAATGCAGGTCGGCTGATACCAGTAAATAAACTACACTTTAGCAGCCGATGCATTCTTTATCTTGTGTGCAGAGCGAAGCAGAATTTTAGTATTTCTTTTACCGTTTCTATCTTTGTTCTGAACACGTAAAATCTTCAATTTATGCGGCACTTAACCTCTTATCCTCATTTGATAATTTCCATAGCATCAAGTTTTATTTTTCCTTTGAGGGTTTGCATGATACCGACCCTCTAACGAGTGTAAGACTGACTCGATAATAAGAATGCAGAGATTTCGCGTTGTCTGGAGGTATCTCTATAGCTACTAGGTTGAAATTATGACAGCACTGTTCTTTGAATTGCTCATTCCGCTTAGTCATTTCTGAGGAAGGAAAGAGGCCTCCTTTGTTCGTCGGTTTCCCCATGTTAGCGGCTATTCGCTTCTCGAGCGAGGCAGCCCCATGAGCAGAAAGATGCCTGCTTTTGCCAAACACAAGCATATATCATGTGTGTTACTAAAAAAGCTAGAAACGATAACGAAAGCCACTACTTGTACTGGACAAGAAGCACGTTTCGTTCGCCAGGGTACAGTGTTCATTGTAGCCGGGGCGCACCTCAGCTGCACACGCGAGAGCCTTAGCTGGCAACGTTTCGGCACACAAGCAGTATGACACACTTAATTCGAGGCGATAAATAAATCTCAAAGCAAGCAAGTGTACATTTGTCAAGGGACCATTTTCAAGTAGCGCTACTGCGCATGCGCG
Source organism: Amblyomma maculatum (assembly GCF_055883805.1). Classification (NCBI taxonomy): domain Eukaryota; kingdom Metazoa; phylum Arthropoda; class Arachnida; order Ixodida; family Ixodidae; genus Amblyomma; species Amblyomma maculatum. Next base: position 145,278,499 of record NC_139349.1, read on the forward strand.
AAGCACCTGAGTGCGCGAAGCACCTGCACCTCAGTTCGACCCGACCACTCGACCCGACTCGCCAGTGTTAACCTCACTCGCCCGATGGAAAGGAAAGGGCAGAGGGAAAACGTAGAAGCACAATACCCTCTCGTAAATACCCCTCGATTCAGGTAGATTCAGGGTGTTTGTGGCGCCATCCTCGTAATTTTTCTGAACTGCGACATTTTAGTGCACATAAAATTTCATAGATGGCGCTACCTACTACATTTATTATACGGGGCTCTGTTATTCCATTATTATTTGCTTTTTGTACAATTTGTAGTTGATAATTGCTAGCGGTTGAATAAAGGAACGAAAGCCCGAACTTTCAAGTTATATTCGCCAGAAACAAACAAGCCATGGAGCATTTCAATCATGCTTAAAATACTTCATGAAGAGCTCGCGCGCTTCAAGTGAACCACGAAAAAATTAGCTGACATCACCCTGACAGTGCACATTCCTCGAGAGTCGTAGAACGAAACCGATGCTTATCCTCTGACAGCAAGGTGTAAAGTTTTTCCACGCGAAATTTCAGCACAGATAAAATCTTATTACTTGAACAGTTTAGCATTTACTTTTAGCCATTTTACAAAAAACGCTAAGTTTGATCACAAATAACTTTTCCACTAAATGAAGCAGACAGATGATATTTTCAGGAAAAAGTGAACTATGTACGACCTCCAACTGCGAAAAAAATCTCCGCAGCAGAATGCATATCTTGAAAGTTATTGTATGTATAATTACCTGTTTTATACACTTTTCACAGGCACGTGGCTAATAAACTATGCGATACACAGTAATAAAAATGCTTAACTTTGTTCATTAACATCTAATCTGAAAACACCTCGAACGGTTTTTTTCTAGGTGCAAAAGATTTTGCACAATTTTGCTTTTCCCGAGACAAGTAGAGCTGAAAAGCCGTTCCTTACCTTTGTGTTTTTCTTTACAGCTTAAACATCGTTGCAGCTATTTATAAACCAAATGCACCACTAGAAAGGAGAGGAAATAAACTTTACAAATATATTAAAGTTACATTTATAAACTAAACGCGTGAGGCGCAGTGGGCGTATGAATATCACCAAAAACGTCGTCTTTTCCCCGATGGAGTGGGACCGCCACCATAAGATGATCGGGATACAAAACAGTGCGACGCCCCGTTCATACCTGCTTTTCGGCTGTACTAGTCAGTCCCTCAAAGCCCGCTTTCCTCCGGCGTTTTAGTAGAATACATGTTACGCTGTGCTTAGGCGCCAGGGTGTGGCTGGAATGCTTTCCGCTACAAAAAATAATTGTCGTTCGTGCATGAATCCGAACTACGAAAACGCTGCTCGCGGACGGAAGCAAAGCGGTGAAAATCGCCGACTTGAGAGTCACATCTACTGTATAATAGAATATTCTATCTCACTATAGTCAAGCAATGCCAGATCGCGATAGTGCTTCACGATTTTGTCCGTCGTGTGACTCCACCACACGCCAACTTTGGTATGCGACGACCGGGCAGCGTCGCTCACGTGACCAAACAAATGGCGGACGGCGCTCGTGCGATGACGTCATGGGAAATGGATTTATAGTTTGGTATAGCTTATCTCGGTGCATGGTAGATGTAAATGGCGTTGCCGCTGTCTTCTCGCCATCACCTGTCACACACGCGCGTGGTGAGAACCGCGAATACCGGGTGTAATTTTTAGAAGGTCCAAAATTTTAGGACAAAGGCAACTGCGCTTTAGATTTATTTTAGCTCTGGGGCTATATTCGGGAATATAGCGGACGCCAGGTAAGAGAGCAGAAGGCTGCAATTAGTCCATTCATTAGCTAATTATTTTATTACATTTCTAAAATTTCTTTTAGGAGGCATGTTGTATTTGCGGTAATCTAGCTCGTCCTCCAAATATTAGTGCCGCGAAAAGAAATTTTCTTTACAAAATTGCAGCGCGCGTTGCAAGGTTCACAGATGCCACCCTGACTGGCAGTTCCACACACTAGTACAGCGCCTGTGACGTAGATAGCTCCACCCAGATATTTCATCACTCTGCTAGCATCACCTGAGAGTCAGACGGGTGCACGGCGCTTCGCGGTCAATGTCGTTTCGACTGCGTCCCCGCATTCACCACTTTGGTACCCATACTCGCAGTCATTGCTCTTGCAGCTCGGCCTCAAAGCGAGCATTGATCAAGGGATCTATGCAGGACGCGCCGCGAGTGCCGTGTTATTGGGCGAAATCGCCGTCTCATTTGAGGGCCTTCAAATGCCCGCTACAATTTCTTTTTGGAAAATCTTTTTCACGGGTATAGTATTTGGAGGACGAGCTCCAATTCCGCAAATAAAATGAAAGTTTGAAAAATTTCTTAACGTATTGAGCTAATTACCGAATTGATTGAAGCCTTCTCCATCTTGCCTGGTGTCCGCCGCAGCCCCCAATATAGCCCCAGGGCAACTGTTATTCTAAAGCCAGTTACCGCCTTAAAAATTTTGGACCTTCTGAGTAACACCTGGTATATTGCCTAATAGCCAGGAGTGATAACGACAAAGTCTCGCTTTAGCCGCACGATACGAACGTGTCTGCGTAGGCTACAGCTATAGGGTCAGCGTATCCAACTCGGAATTCAAGGTTCCATGGAAGCGAAGCATGTGTGGGCAAATTTTTTCTTGATTAAAACTTGCAAGTCAGTGCTGATGGTATGTTCCTTCTTGTGCTCTGTTTTTCAGTAAGGATGTTCCGGGGAAGCTGGATTGTCATCTCACCTTCCCATAATATTGGCGATGCCCCACTTAACAGCCCCTGCCATTTCCACGACGAAGGGAATTTTGAGCCGGTCATTAAGCCTCGCGAAGTAATGACTTTGCAAAACAGGAGGGACACCGTCTTTAACTGAACCCCAAGTCCTGTCCCCCTTGCCATCCCCCTCGAGGAAAGAAGTCAGAGTGACAGGTGTAGCGATGCGCAGGTCCTTGGCACAATGTTCGCACCAGGGCCACACGAACACGAATGCCACTGTAGAGGGCCATCATTTATGTGCTGGGCGTGCGTTTGGACTAAAGCCCACCAGGCGGCTATATTTTTGGTGACCAAGTGAACGCGATTGTTGCCGTTCACGACATACTACGTCAGAAATGAAACTGTTGAGATCCATATAAAAGGTCTCTCAGTGCCGCAGAAGCAATGCAGGGAAGGATGGAGATGAATGGTTGCTTCTAGCCTGACGGGGCTGGGACTGGTAGGTCACCGCCGCTTAATTGCGGCGGGGGCTAGCCTGCCACTGGATATGTATCGGTTGTGGGCCATCATTGCAGCCGCCACCGTTTCTGTGGTAGACGGCGGCTGCTATGACGCGCGCTTTTCTCTCCCTCTTCTTTTTCTTTCTTTTTTCTCTATTTTTCTTTCTGTCCGCACGAAGCAGTGGAAGTGGCTCAGCTACAGAGCCAGTAGCAGCCCATGCATTTTCTTTTCCTTCTTCCTACAGTCGGAAGAACAAGCAATGCAGGGCTAAGTAATATATACCCCAAGGAAAGCGCATCACGTAAGGTATTCGTGTGCCGGCACACGTGTTGCTAAACACCTTCAAAGAAAGCAAGGGGGGGGGGGGGGGAGGGGGAGACACCGAATCAAACGCCACCACGAAGTGGCGAATTGAGTTCCTCACACCAAAGCGACATCTATGACAGAGATGCCCACATTTGAGCGGCGTACCTGTGAGAAAATGCGCAGGGCTGCTGCCGTATCTTCGACCCCTGCTTCCCCCGCTGGTGGCAGAAGCGAGACGGGCGTTCATCGTCCCTGCCTTACTCCGGACGGTCTTCTTCTGCTTCGTTCTTCCTCGTGCCGGGGCGTGAGCGTGCGAGCATCAGTAGGCCGGATGGCTATGATGATGATGGCATGGGTGGAACATTTCGGTTTTTGGTTTGTGGGTTTGTGGGTTTAATGTCCCAAAGCAACTCAGTGCAGCAATATCTACACCCTGTTCGAGAAGGGTGCTCCGTCCAACCCTGGCCCGTTCTACAAGCCTTCGCTGTTGCCCAGGTCAGAGCTGGGCAGCATGTCTTCCCACAGGACCTAATGAACATGTTACCTGAACGACTTAGAAATCAAGTCTGCAAAGTATAGGCAAACGCAAATAGCTTGCCCGGCGGCCACCATGTGCCGAGTGGTGGTGAACACTCTAAATAATCACGGGGATTTAGGGTGTTCAGTGCACACTCAAGTCTTATTCTTCTTCTTTTTGCCTCAAAAGACATGCACAGTGGGGCATTGATCGGGATTTGTAAACACAGCATTGATTATTCCCCCAGACTTGGGTTGCACCGTACATAAAATATGAATTTGATTCAATGGGAGTGGAAAATGTTTGGGTGAAATGTTTTGAGGAGGTGAAAATAGTGGTGAAGGAAACATAATGAGGTAAATAAAATTTGGTTATAATCAAGGCAGCGGGGCGCTGCCGCAGAAATCTCCTTGGTTTTCGCCTTGATCGAAAAGAGGCCGCCGTGACCGGGATTTGATCCAGCTTCCTCGGATACAGCAGTCGAGCCAATATATAGGCATTTTGTCAGGTTCTACTGGAGGCTCACTTGTTGCTCGGCCAAATACAGTGTGTGACGTAACCTGAGGCAAGGATTTAAAAAAAAAAAAAAGCGAAGTAGAATGAGTGAAACCAGACGCAATGTTTGCCCATACGTGGCGCTCCTAAGGATATTTTTGTATTCCGCATTATCAACGAAAAAAAAAGACTATTTGCGCATTTATTTATATTTACTTTAGGGCTGAGTCAGTTTTAAAGCTTCAGAGAGAGTTATGGAGCAACCAACAAAATGCTTTGTGCCACTGTACCTGTGTGGTTTTTTTTTTTAAGACATTTAAAGAAACCCCGCGAAATACGAAAAAAATACCCCTTGACTGCGAAAGCATTGATAAAAATAAATAAAAGGAGGCTACCTTGGAAAGCGCAACTTCGACGGTGGCGAAAAAGGAAATGACACGGGAAGAACAAGGGAATGTGTTTGAAGGGAAAATGTCGCACGATTGTCATGAGGCAGGTAGAGTTTATGTAGGTCAGAAGACTGCGGCAAGCAGGATAATGTTAAGTTAAAGCAGGGACGATATTAAGGAGAAAAGAGTGGGGGATACCGAAATTTGATGCCAGTTCTTCGTGTTAAGGAAGGGGCACAGCGGACCATGACCATGATTGCTATACAATACGCCCCGAAGGAGGTAGGCGGGAGAAAGAAGGAGAAGAGGCTGCCAAAGCCTGCTTCTTGAAGACGCTTAATATCTGGCTTACCCATCATGACGTCGGTGATTAAATAGCAACGCATACTTCAACAGCAAACTAAAACGCTTTTAAAAGTGAACGCACATAAAGCAGTGGCAAGTATAAACAAAAAGAAAAGATAAAATTCGTCAAATCTGCACCGAAATCGAAGTAAATAAGCAGAATATCGGCATTTTTATTCTAATAAAAATTACACACAAAAACCAACCTTGATTTTCTCCCTAAAAAACACTCGGGCATCTCGATTTTGCAAGATTGAAATGAAACTGCCCTGCCCTGCAACAGCAGTAAAAGGTAACGAAGACCGGGTCATTCATTCTGTTGTCCGCCTTTCCTGACGTAATCGAGGTTGCAGGCGTCGCTTCCACATACTTCCTTCACCATAGCTTTGGCATTCTCGCAGCTTTCCTCGGTGTCGTAAAACTTGAAGCCAACCTCGTCGGTTGCCTTGTTGCCTGAAATGAAGTTAAGGCACAACCGGTTGAAAGTATTGGCCTCTCACGTCTGATGCTTGCTGTTGAAGGCCAGTTAGACAAAGCCAACACGAGCTGTCAGGTGCACCATCAGTCAAAATTAAGTGATTTGATAATAAATCCTTCCGTGAGAGCTTCGGTGAAAGGGTAAGTGGATGAGCGTGAACCTATCGCGTCTATGTAGACCAAATGGCGTTTTGTCCCGACCAAAATAAGTTACCTATTGGCACTGTAATTTATTTCTGCATTTTTCCTACCTGTTGCTAGTATATTGGCTTGCGCATGGCTCTTCAAAACCATTGGGTGTTCTTAATTTAGGGTAAGCTTTCTGACTATACATTAATGTGTGCGATTTTGGAAATATTGAATGTCCTTACGGAGCACTTCCCCATTCTAAAGAACCGCATAAATTGTCCGCATTGCACTAAATTAGTCTCTGTTGCACATTGATAAGAATAAACTTGCTATTATGCATGACAACGTTCGCGAAAAAAGCCGCAAGGAACTTACGCTGCTTGAAGAAGTAGCCTTTCTGGTTGTATGGCTGAAGAGGCATGTAGAGTTCGACCGACGTACCTGTAAGCAAAGGCAAGAATGTTTTGCAATTAGTGTTCGCGCAGACAAATTGGGAAGCGTACAGAGCGATACATTTCCTCAGTACTTGAACACATGTGAGCTCCCAACCATCCCCTTCCCGTTCTGACGTACGCGCTTCCTCCTGGTCCTCAGTTGTTGAATCACTGAAACTAGTAAAGCCTAGATGTGTCTGACATGACCATTTCACCTGATATAAATTACCACTTTGCTACAGAAGGCACAATACGAATCATAGAAATTTGAGAACACATAGCTGAATTTGATTGGCATACATTGACACGGTGCAGTCTTTGACTTTGCTCTGCGCTGGTCGCGAGCGTCTTTAAGGCGAAGAAACCGAAGTTCTCCCGTTGAGGAGCAAGAGTCTCGGCTGGTTTGGAGCATGGGTTACCCAGCGCCTGCACCAGGCTACGTACCACTTTGATTCGAAGCGCAGTCGGGTCGGACGCTCTGAAAGGAACGGCCACGTGCGCGCGTGTTCTCTGTAAAAGTGGGCGACTCTGTACGTCATATTTTGTTCGCTGCTCTTATTATATTTACAATGTTCCCCACGTCTATATTCAATGTCTTAAAGGGCAACTCCGGGGGTTTTTTGACATTCGAATATTCTAAAAAAATTTTTTACTGTAGATTCTCCTCTCCGTGCTGACGCATTCTACAAAATTTGGACGCCGTACGATAATCCGTTCGCGCGCAACACGACTTTAAAATATGCCGTTTTCATGGCTTAAGTTGAGACTATTTCTGCCGGCAACGCTGAGTTTCCGACGTTACAAACAGTATACCGGCGTTACTGTCCACTTCCCGCATGATTATGAAATTGTGAGGCTTATATTGAACTACCTCAGACATTTTATGCAATGCTTCATGATTTCCATACTTTATTTTCACCATCCAACGCACGTACGAGTGTTTCTCTAATACTGAGTGTGACGTCCCCATTTCTTCACCTGGGACGTCGTTTCTGGCCGTGAAAGCAGTTTCGGTTTCGATTTGCAGTTTTTTCTTTTTAAAAATACTTCTAATTGGAATTTCGAAAAACGGTTTTTTGTGTTCGAGTCAGGACGTGCCGAGAAATGTAATTCAACCCAAACCACAGAATGATGGAAAAACCACCGGAGTTGACCTTTAAGTCCTTCAACGCGAATAAACAAACTGAATTCGGCACTACAGCGAAACAGCGGATCCGGAGAGCAAGCGGACGTGTCGAACAACCCGTACGGACTTTTGTCTTACCTTCAGTTACCGCGGTTGCGCTGTCAGTCTTCTCGTCGTACGTGGTAGTGACAAAGACTCTGAAAACAAATGGTAATTTTATATGAAGCGTTCTCTTTCTGTGCCCTATAGAAACAAGCGCTATAAGACGACTTGTACACATGCGAGAAAAACGCGAGCGCATCATTTCTCTGTTCTATTCTTACTCTTAGGATTTGAGTGGGCAAAATATCAGCGAGCTGATTTAAAACCATACACACAAATTATTTAACCCCGAACATGACAACCACCACCCTCTCGAACAACAGCCAAGTAAAAGAAAAATACTTAACGACACTCGACGCTCCACCGAGGCGGCGCGTCGTTTTCAATGTCTGAACCGAACCGCGATTCACGTAATTTTCTCCCAAATGTTTCCGACTTGCCGAGCTGAGTACTGAGCAATGAGTGCGCCACTTAGCTATCGAAAGCACTGAGTTATGTTGGCAAGTCATTCTTCCTTCTTCGCAGGAACCATTTTCCAGGGGCGACGGAAACGTTTGCAGTCGATTGACTTTCAGCTGTCGTTTTGCAATTTGCCACAATCGAAACCCGGCTTTAATTTGAACTCGAGTCCTTAAGTTCGGAAAATCAGCACCGCCATCTCTGTGCCAGCGCGGTGGGAGCAAATAAATTTGTTCATCCACAAATGGTGCGACTGCGGCTTGTATTACGCACACCGCAAGACGTAATACCGTTCAAACTTCCCTGTCGGCGGGGCTTATTTTTTGTAGCATAATACGCGTACTGGATGAATCACACTTAGCGGGAACACTCTGAATAACTGCGCACCCGCGAAGCTTCTGTGCGCCGAAGCCAGTAGCATATTCATGCCAAATTGCGGACGACACGAAGCACCACTTCGAGGTCCGCGCACTCGTGCGCTAATCTGCATTTATTCTTGACTTGGTTACGTATAGTGGCGCAAAACACGGGCATTCGGCCACGCGAAGGCTGTTCCTGCTAAGTGTAATTGATCATGACGCTCAAACCAGAGCTAATAGAAGTTTTTTTTTTTTCGCCAGAGAATTAACGTGTATATAAAGCATGTTGGCTTGGTCCTCGCCATCCTGAGGCCGGTTCAGGATGCTGGGCGCCTTTACTAACTTGAACATCGCATCAGTGTTTTCGCACTGGTGGGTCCACAATAACTGCAGGCGTATTTCGCAGCATAAATCATGCCACGTTTACACATACGGAGGTTGGCGCACATCATACCTCTTCGGGTCCTCTGTGTTCTGACATGTCGACATGACAGTGACGTTTGTCTGCCAGTCAGGCTGACCTCTGCCGTCGATCAAAACAGACACGTCCACAGACTCGACGTCCTCGAAATTAGTCACGTTTCTGTAGCACTGGTGGAGCAAGATGGCTTTGTCGCGGGTGTTCTGGAGAAAAGGATATTCATCATCATCATCATCATCATCATCACCAGCCTGATTATACCCACTGCAGGGCGAAGGCCTCTCCCATATTTCTCCACCAAACCCGGTTCTGTGCTAGCTGCATCCACTTGACCCCTGCGAACTTCTTAATCTCATCCGCCCACCCACGAAAAGGATAATAAAGGACGTTAAAAAGATTGGTGAGCGCTTTCACTCCATCTGCTGAAGCCGACGCACGTATTTATTCTTGCATATAATACAGCGACCGGCCACGCGACTACTTGCGAAGGCTGACCTGCAGTGAAATATTTATTTCGCATACTCGCAGCAGGGAGAAACAAAACGCAGGAAATAGCAATTACTGCTCGCTTTCTTTTGTCATGAAAGGACCACGTTTTGTGCAAGAAATTTATATTGTCATCATTGCCTAAATCACCTACAGCTTTGCTTTTTAACGAACATCTTTAAAATTTTACTATCTGGTGTGAAATGGAGTTATCAAATAAGGAAAATTGGACAAGATCGATGTTTTTCAACAATTCGAAGTGGCGTCGCCATAGTTTCGTTCCGTATAAATGGCGAGAATAACTTTTTTTTTAGCACTGTTCGCATAAGTAGTCTTATAATCATACTGTGCCAGAGATAGGTCGCTTCCAAATGCATCTGGAACAGCCTCCCGAACGTCGTCGTTATTGTGAGAGACTGCTTAGACACCCGGAGTCGTGTGTCCGCAACAGCGAGCGAAAACATCACCGCTGAGGTTCTGACCCGCTGTTTTGAGATATCGGATACGATAAGGCCGCCTAGATTAGAAACTGATCGTCGGTGCTGTGAAAGCGGCTAGATGCAAGTGAAACGAGCATCACAGGGGTGTAAACCCCCTGATGCTCTAAGTGGCGTCACTCGGACGTTTTAGGCTAAATTTAAAGATAATGGAGTCGCTGCCACAATGGTGCCAGTTTTGTTCGCATTTATTTTTACATCATTCTTTTCCGACCTTCGCTTTGTTTTTTCTTCCACACACCTTTGAGAGAGAGACAATGCTGCTAGTGTTTTAGGAGAAAAATCAGAAACAAAAGAAATGTCACACGTGGCTGCCTCATTTTTCGGGGCATTTGCTGAAATACCACTCTCGATTTTGTTCTGGTACGCTAGGAGATTTAATTCGCATAAAGCCGAATGCTTTTATACTCCCGTCCCGCATGTGGAATTCCCGGACTGAGAGCACTTTTTCTGTATTGCACGCCACGCCACACGAAGCAATACAGACGTTTCGCCAACAGCATACATTTTGCAGGGAAAGTCAGAAAAATGAGGCTTACTGCACGAAAAGCACGGGAGTTGCCAATGCCTATCGACCTCCTTCGGTAACGTTTGCTTTTTTCCTTTATAAAATTTACATATTTACGTATAGTACAGGATCCAATTAATTTGCATAAACGTTCTTCGATTGTATTTGAATATTCACGTATTCAGCAACACACGAAAAGCATCGAAATTGGGTCATTGTCTAGACCCAGGAAATCTAAAACGTCGACGCGCGCTGTTGTGCATCACGTAGGAATTGAAAATACTATAATTTTCTTCTTTTTCAGCCAGGCAAATGGCAATAATTGTAAAGCAGAAATGAAACTTGAACGCGCGAAGTTGCCACGCCGGGGTGGTGCAGTGGTAAGACGCCCGACTACTGTGCCGGAGTTCCCGGGTTCGAACCCGACCGCGGCGGCTGCGTTTCGATGGAGGCGAAACGAAGAGGCGTCGTGTGCTGTGCGATGTCAGCGCACGTTAAAGATCCCCAGGTGGTCGAAATTACTCCGTAGCCCTCCACTACGGCTCCTCTTTCTCTCTTTCCACTTTCATTCCCACCCTCCTCCCTTCCCTTACGGCGCGGTTCGGGTGTCCACAGAGCAAGTGTGACAGTTACTGCGCCTTTCCCTTCCTGTGAACCAATTTAACTTTAACGCGCGAAGTTAGGGGGATGTGAAAGAGGGGTTATAGTGTTGTGTCCTACCTCTCTCACGTCGTGTCATTTTATGAGTTTAAATTTTCATCGATATAATCAACCAATTAGCTCAAGAAGCGACTTAGTTATCGAAAGAAGATGCTCATTTCGGTTGCGTTGATTACAAGAAGACTGAGGTTCCACGCAAAGTTTAAAGTACCGAATGAAAGGAAATATGAAGGGATGAAATACGATAAAACAGGAGTGTGCAAGGCTCCATGCATGCTAAGACGGACATGCGGTGAAGAGGCACAAAATAACAAAGGACGAGGGGAAACCATTATGTAAAAAGCATAACAAGGGAAGTAAGAGCTAAATTCGAAAAATAAACAGCAGGTGGTAACCTACATCCAGTAAAAGAATAGAGAAATAAAACCAGAAAAAAGAACTGAAAAGAAATGCAAAGGAAATGAAGAAGAAGAAAAAAAAAAGAGAGAGAGAAAAAAGTAGTACGGAAGTGGAGAGATATAAACAAGAAACAAATTGAAATTAATCAAAAAGAATACGAAAAGAGAGAGAAAGACGAGACAAAATATAAAAACATAGAAACAGGTACGTACAATGATCCACCCTAAAACAAACGTGTGACGAAAGAGGCAAAATGAGAAATGACGCATGGGATCAGAATTATAAAGAATGAAAAAATCAAGGAAACCAAAAGCCAACAGAAAAAAGTAGAGGAATAAAAGCATAGAAAGAAGCGAATCCATTCCGCATCAAATATCATAGCAAAGCGTGTTTGTTAACAGTGCTTAACAGCTGGAGGTCCCCGTTCAGGAATGAGAACTCACTCTCAAGTAAATATTGGAAGAAGACGAGAGTAGCGGTGTAGATCCTCCACTTTCGCATGATGTGGAAGTCCAGTGATTACCCTGATAGCTTCGTTGTACAGAGTTCAATCTTACCTTTCTTATAAAGTACGCCTTTATGACTTCGCGCTGTCTTTTTTTCCCCTCTAGCTGATCTTGTGAAATCTGCGTTAGCAATCAGTGGATAGCAACCATTATTTGGGCCTGTTTTACACGCTTTGCGATGGTCGGCAGGGTTAGTACCCGATTTGCTACGTACGCATAAACTGTGTTCTCTTGCCTTTCTCAGACGTCCGTGCCTATATTTGCGCTATGTTTACAACAAACTATCACCAACTAGCCCAAACCAAACATTTGTTGGTTCAAAGCGCAAACTTACTACTCAGTCAGCTGTACTAACATTTACTCACTGTCGCTGTTACAACTAATTCTGACTCGATCACTTCAATGGGGATTCACGAGGTGTGGCTCGAGACCTGCATGATCAAACATTCGTGACGACCCTTGGCTGCAAGCGTTGTTGCTTTGATCTTTTCACGGTGCTCTTAATTTTCTCATTTCGTTTCAGTGTGCACTTAGTTGCATGATATTTAGATGCAAACGTTTGCAGTGCTGTCTTGTCAAATAACCGCCAGGCAGCACAGTGTGAAAATGCCCCAAGCGCGAAAAGTACCTGGTATAAATCTTGCAAAGGTGTACCGCAGCAGCAGCATCCAATAAGGCAGACAGCTGAGGTCCAAGCCAACCAAAGGTTGTTTTTCATGTTGACAGGGTAATGTAAAGGCTTTCACAACAACCTATGCAGAAAGATAATGCTGAAAACAAGCCAAATAGATTATTAATAGTGTTGTTGAGGAGCCTGCCATCCGTAACTTAACAAATACTTTTCTGGGCCATGCTAGCAGCATGTTTGCAATACAGTCTTTCTTTAACCATAGGCAAGTATCTATGCAGTGATAACACACTTTGGCGATGAAGTTCAAGCTGCAGAGATTAAATGACAGCTTACCACTCGCCGGTAGAAATTATTATTGTTATTATTATTATACGAGCAGCAGTGATGGGGTTTATCGATAACTTATTTTCGCATGTCTAGTCGGTTTAACTACTCTAAAATCCCACGAAATCTTTTTTCACCGTCCTACCTGGTAGACTAGCCTAATCAATCTAAATTAGCCCTTTTCTTTCTGGAGTTGGCGAAGGCGTGAAATCTGATGGAGCACGCCACACACTCAAGTCACGACCCCGTGTTGTGCAGAACTTCCTTGTTCGTTATTGCCGTCGCCACGGTCAGTCTCGATGGGAGCGCGCACGCAGGGCCATGTTTCATACTACGAGAGAGTGCTGGTGTGCTGCGGAGCAAGCTCCAGCTTGAGTTACCGCGGGACGCGCTGTTCGCCGTGGGGATTTTCTTTCCGCAAGCCAATAATTAAAAATACTTCATTGTTCTGCACACACTAATTTTTAAGAACAAAAAAAATAGTGAACATCAGGTTAGGCGACTCTGAACTGCTCTTAGTTGGCGTCATATGGATAGGGAGCACCGTACTTTTAAAACCTTGGTTAAATTTGGGGCAACCGGTATATCTCTGATGGTTTTTCACATTATGTGATAGGTTATGACTACAATCTATGTCTGAGATGATTATCTAAGTTCACTAGCGCGAACGCAAATCTGCGATCGACTAATTGATATATTACACGCTCCAAACTTTCTTAATTAGTATAATCAAACACTGCATTTTCATTCTGAGCATTCTGAAACCTCTGAACCCCCTTTTAGTAGTCGCAGACGGGGGCCATTAAAGTGGTCGTGTCATAACCATAAAGTAAATCTTAAGAATTGCGTAACTATCCGTGGTGAAATATGCTTGCGCGGGAGAGAAGCGCGCCCACGTTACCCACGTGCCGTTCGAGGGAGGTCTACGAAACACAACAGCCTCCTTTGTAACACTCAAGAATTTGGTTAAGAATTGAGCGCCAGTTGAAGGATTTTTATGTGGGAAAACGTAGTCTCTCTATACGTGCATCAAAACATGTCTGTCTCAATTCTGCATTTCCCAAACTAAGCCTCAAGAGCAGCGCTAAAGTTTTTTATTATAAGGGTGGTGTGGTTGTAGATTAACGTCCAAAGCGACTCGGAGGCGCCGTAGTTGAGGGCTTCAGAAATTTCGACCATCTGGGGTTTAACGTGCACTGACGTCACATATATAGTAGACGGACGCCACTCCGTTTCGCCTCCATCTAAACGCAGCCGCCGGCGGTCGGGATTCAACCTGGGTACTCCGGCACAGTAGTCGGGCATGTGAAACTCTGCACCATGCACCGCGGCGGGGCTTTATTAGGTAGAAAGCTTTGCTTGTTTCCGGGGACTGTTGCTTCTGTTTAATATTGTAAATCATTCTTATAGTGACATGCGCCGCACTCTGTCTGGCATTCTTCATACATCTGATTGGCTGAAAGGATGCGCTGCATCGATGCTGGTGTGTTTGATGAGATCACCTAACATCGTGTTGTATACTCCTCGATATCCGTAATAAGGGTACCAATTTCCGGCCGAATGTGTTCTGTGCAATTCCAACTTCGAAGCGTGTGATACAGTCGCACACGAAGATAGGAAATGGTGCTTGGGTTAACTATCCTGGCCTTCATCAATAATTTTTTTTTTGTCTTAGCGTCAGGCTGTGACATGTCCCTAGGGCTAACGCTTGGCCGGTGAACAGTCTCCCCTGTAGGGATGCCTGTAGTCTCAGACTGCCAGCGGCCGCAGGCGACATCTCATATGGTGAAATTGGCAGCGCTAAAGAAAGGTAGGGTGGCTGCGAAGCCGCCGTCACTCTCTCACCTTCGTGTCGGTCAGACCAAACAGTCTGAGAGAATTTGGTCATAATGACAGGCAGGCTGACCTCTATGAAAATAATTCCACTGAATATCAAACCAGACTAAATGATGATTTTCGCAGGGTGATATGTTGGTGCGAGAAATGGCAAAGTAATATATTTTGTAAGACAGTAGACATTCTTAATAAGGTAAGGCATCACCAACGACAAACACAAAGTACTCATCATTATTAGAATACGGTACCACAGTGATGTCATCGTGCACAAGCGCTTAACAGATCACGTTGAAATAGCTGAGCAGACCAGTTGATGTAAGTACGCTTATCGATAACCAATTATTGCAACTGCGCCTCATGCATTGGCAAGAAACGCGAAGTTACTGTTTGTTCAGCAAGGTTGTTTCATTCAGTAACTTTTCTTGGAAAATAGCAAAAGTTGTAACAGTTCTTGTTAGCAAAGGCTTTTCGGAAAGGAAATTTACGTTGAATGCGGTGTATACTACAGCTGGTATGGTACTATCAATGATTCGCTTTTTGAGGTAACATGCTATGAGTATCTGAGCCTTCGGATTTCGAATATTCTTTCCCGGACACGACATATTGATACAGTCTTGGCAAATTCCCTCCGTGAACTATTCTTTATAAGACATGCTTGCGACTTGCTACACCTGAAACTAAATTTCCTTCCTTATATACCGTTGTTGTCCGGCCAATATCAAAATTCTCTGCAACAATATGGGATCTTTATATTTTAGGAAAGGATTCGAAAAAAAGCAGTGAGATTTATCTATAATTCTCATGGCCGCATCTCTATTACTGACCTTCTAGAAAAACGTGGGCTGCCCTGCCGATATTGTTGAGCTAGATCACCTCGAGATCCTAACCCATAGCCTCTTGGACCTCGAAATAAAGTTTGATATTTCTCTATATATATTACTAATAGGAATCCTATTAGTCTCCTGAAACTTTATTTTCCAATTGATAAATAGGCACTGTAATTTCGACCCCCCCCCTCTCCTAATTAGTTACTCTGTTGTTATGCTGTAGTATACACCGCATTCAACGTTTCCTTTCCGAAAAGGCTTTGCTAACAATAACTGCTACAACTTTTGCTATTTTCCTAGAAAAAATACTGAATGAAACAACCTTGCTGAACAAATAGTAACTTCGCGTTTCTTGCCAATGCATGAGGCGCAGTTGCAATAATTGGTTATAGATAAGCGTACTTACATCAACTGGTCTGTTCAGCTATTTCAACGTGATCTGTTACGCGCTTGTGCACGACGACATCACTGTGGTACCGTATTCTAATAATGATGAGTACTTTGTGTAGTTTGTCGTTGGTGATGCCTTACCTGCTATGTTTCTTTTCCATTCATTTTTGCTTGTTATTACTCAAATGTGTGTATCCACACATATAAGACTGTAGTAAAATTGTAAAAAAGAAGTTAGGCAGTGATTACGTCATGCGGACAGATGGCTGAGAGAGAGGAAGAAGTGATTTTGCGGACCAGCAATCTACAAGCTAACCAGCCTCTTGTGACGGTCAGGACCGGAGCGGTGGCGGGTTAGCTTGCAGACTGTTCTGCTGGTCCACAAAAGCACTTCTTTCTCTCTCTCAGCCATCTGCCCGCATGACGCCTTCACTGCGTAACTTCTTTACAATATAAATAAATGCTAAGCGTTGGAAGAGCATCGTGGTAGGCACGATAAGGTCACGCGATTTTAGCACCTTCGTTTATATTCAAGGGCGCCCGTTTGGACCTCCGGAGCTACGACCTAAGGAAGGGTCATGGTAGGAAGGATGCAAGATTCACGCAGGTCAAACAAGCATTATCGACAGAAGGTCGTTATGGGACCTGCTAGGCTTCTTAAGCGCCGTCGTGCTGAGGGAGTAATATGGGGGATTTTTCCTGTGCTTACTCCATAAACAGCTCTTATACGATGTCCGTTCTAATGTTTTATGCGTTCTTTGGCGTTAATTGTGGGTTTTACCAGTCTGAAGACTCTGGAGGCCACTTAAAGTTCCACCTTTAAGGTATGGCTCTCGTGTACTTTAATGGCTCCCATTTACAGCTCGACCCTCGTTTGTGCATATGCGCTTTCTTACTCCGCCAACTACAAATCCCTAAAGCTGTACCTTTTATTGTCTCGCACGTACTCATCACCATAAATTTAAGCTGCACATAACGTGCAAGAGCACTAGACACACACATCGCCACGTGGTAGTGACAATATGTGTGTTCTTTCGTAACGCCCACAACACCGACAGATTTTTTGGAGAACGGGGCACTTAACGCTGACTTTTTTGAACACGTTATGTAGTTTGTTGGCTTTCTATGCTTTTAGTGAAAATAAACTCGGCATTGTTTCTTTCCACCATCACGCCTGTTTTCGTGTCTGTCTTTTGAAAAATATATATGTAACGGCTCATTTATTCGAAACCATAACACTTAATGGGCCAACGTTCTTCGCCTGTTCAACGGCTGATCAGCTTGCTTGGTCTTAAATGCAGAGATGACATCAAAATAACAGGATGTTCGCGCTGTACTGGTTAAAAAAAGAGATTTGCTTTCTGGGGATGCAGCTGCCCATTTCAAACTAGCTACCGCTTTCTATCGTGGATGCAGCTAGCACAGAACCGGGTTAAGTGGAGAAATATGGGAGAGGCCTTCGCCCTGCAGTTGGGTATAGTCAGGCTGATGATGATGATGATGATGATGATGATGATGACCGCTTTTCTAGGCTCCGATACAAAACGCTAACCTGCCCTAACTTTCTTTTTCATGTCACACCATTATCGGGCCACTATACGTTGAGACAGAATATCGTCAATTTCTTTTTATTATCCCTGAATACAAGTGCAGTAATATGTACGGCGGGAAGTCATCATGGCAGAATGTTTAGTAACTCACTTACCTCAGCGGATCGGCGAAAGAAGAACCGTCTACCGGCTCGCAGAAATAACCCCAAATAAACGTGATGGTTACCCTATAAGGACGGTGAAGATGAACAACTTATATACTGCCTCTCTATGGCGACACAATAAGCACTGTTCCTTATATGGCGCCGCACCCGACGTCATGATTACGGCTTCAATAAGTTGCGCCAGACAAAACATTTGTCATGATTCGTGGTCCGGCTCAGAGTTGGGTAAGTGAGCTCTCTTCGTCCGTAAGTAGAAGCGGCGAGGCGAAACCGTCATGGTGAGGACCAAGGAAACGACACCGACACAGCGCAGTAGCTCTTTGCTTGCGTAAAGTACGCATTCGCGTGACGACGATACCATTATTAGAGACGCCATCGCGGTGCATCCTTGCGTATGGAGATGTGTTGTTAGAGATGTCTGCCCTCTTGCTCGGGACGAGAGTGATGAACGATGCTTTGCGCAAAAGACGCTTGCTCCTTCATTTAAAGGATAGGTGCAGATTATAATTCTGAGGAACAGGAAAAAAAAGGCGGTACCTTCCGACGTCCCTCCGAAATTCGAGGACATTTGGAATATCTTTGGTGTGGGGTACCACAACGATTACTAATATTAACCGCTTATACCTCCTTCAAAAGAAAGCCGTTCAAAATGTTATGAATGTTCCCCGACTGGGACACACTGAACCGATTTTCAATGAACTTCGAATTATCCGCTTGCCACAATTATAGGAAACTTTACTCTTGCGGCGGTATGAAATCGGTGCTCACAATAACAACTGCCTGGTAATAAAGCTGTCAGGATTGCAACGCAAAGAGTCAATATACACTACACGAACGACACCCAAATGGCTTGTACCTAAGATCCGAACAAATTATGGTTACCAAATGCTGAGCTACACTCTCCCGCATCAATTAAATAAAGTCTGAACGAATGTATAGGAAATGAAAAATCGATTGTTTTATGTTTGTTCTTGTTTCTAAAAGTGATATTATGCTATGTACCACTGCAATGCCTCTGTAGGGTGCGTCGGCCTCGTCAAGCCTTTCTACTAGCTTTTTGCCGGCGCACCTAATATCCTAAAGATGTTAAATAAACATTATTCTATTCTATTCTATTCTATTATCTTTAAAAATGAGTGCATGCATGTCGGTGAAATCCCGATAAGCTGTTTAGCAGTCCTTTAAGAGTTGCACTTCTGCAGTATTAATAGGAAATCTCTAAGTGCAGATAACGTTATTCGAAGGTTGAAGTCTTCGGAGCGCGGTATGGAACTGCAAACGGCTCTTAAAGAACGCAAGAAGGTGACGGTTATGTCATATGTGCGTGCCTTATCTCACAGATTCAGGAGAGTGGAGGCTAGGAACGGAGTGGACGTTTTTATTCTCAGCCCCTAATAAGCTAGAACAGTTGTGGGCAGCCGTTCAAATGAAGCGTGATGGACGCAAAATAAATAAGCGTAACATTCATCATGTTAATTAGTACATTACGTGTCACAAGTGCACCTAATTCCTCTTTCTTGTAGCCTCACGTACATTGGCCAAACTGGCCGATGTATCAACTTAGGCTCATAGATCATTGTAACTCATTGGACAGAAAAGCCACAAACATAGCCAAACATTGCTTTTCTTGTAAATGCATTCCGTTCTTTGTAGATACAGAAGCGTTGTTTGTGCAGGATGACCGGTGCACAAGGGTTCTGAGGCTTTCCATATAATCAGAAAACGGACGGGTCAGTCAGCGCACCTTCCGCGACCTTAGCAGCCAGGAAAATGACCATACAACGGATAATGGCTCACTGTACACACGTGTGCTTTTGAAGTGGTTTTATCCTTGACAAGTACGTCTGGGTCTGACGCATGTTTTTGACGTTCCACATGTGTGCAGGCTTGATTAGAGTATAAATAGATGTGTGTTTTCCCAATAAAAGACAGTGTAAGTTCAGCGCCGTCGTGTGTCCCTTCTTGCTCCCGTTATTGTCCTCTAGTGCTGTTGCTTAAACATAAATTGTCACCAACTAGCACAAACCTCCTTTCTTTTTCCATTGAGCGCGCGTTAACACCATTGCATCGAAAGCACATTGATCATGGCTATTCCTTTTGTAACCCGGATTTGAGGGATATGCATGGGACTTTGGAACCACAGACGTCACCATCGTTGTGCTTTGTGGTCTCATACTGCATTCAGCCGCTTTTTAATCCGAACGTTATCTAGCTGGACCGTGTAAAGTGGACAATGTGCCACCACTTCTCATCGGGGAGGATTTATGGGTAAGTAACACTGGCCTTTATGCAAAATTTCGCTTTTTAAGCTGCAGTTGCGCTCCACCGCGGCGACTCAGACCAGATTTTTTTACCCTCACACGCAGGCTGCTAACGCGCTCCTACTCTCGACACCAGGCGCCATCTGACGGGCGCGGGTGGCCAGGGGACTGCCGGTCGCGCGGGCGCCCCGGGTTGAATGTGTGTTTGTGAGCGGGCGTTCTTCAGGCGTTCTTCAGAACGCGCTGCAGGGATTGTGAGTTTGCTTCCTCACTACAATGAAAACGTGCAAGAGTACCGACCTTATGCGGGGCGCGGGGCCGCAAATATATTGAGTACGTGCGCAGTGTTATTTGCACACACGCACGCCCACAAATATGCAGTTTTGTAGTGCCAAAAAGGAAATAACTTTAACTGCATGAGAGCATCTTGCGCGTCAAAGTTGATGTTTGGAATTAAGATGTGGAATTATGCAAGATGCTGCTCAGCTTATGGACAAACAATTTTACGTCACTATATATATATAGTTGCTTCACATAAAATGCGTAACGTTTAAGGTGCAAAAGCGGCTGAATTGAGACAAATACACGCGCGCACAGCAAATCTGCAGCACTCCCTCCGCTGCCGCTCAGGCCAAACCAGCCCATACCTCACAGCTAGGGAAGAAAAAAAAGAAGAAAGGAAGCAAGCGTGTATATACTGCTTTGCAGAGGGCAGCTCTAGCCGTCACTCGTTTGAAACCACGCTGTCTACATTGACTAGCCTGCCCGCCCCTCCTTTCAATCTTTCGGCACTAATAGGAAAAAAAAAAAGTGCTGAGGAAAGCGTGCGTACTGTTGAGTGCGGACGACTAGATGCTCTCCCTCCTCCAGCTCGAAGCCGCGCTCTGACGGCCAATAGCTTTTCTCACTATCCAGAATAAAAAAAAAATAAAAAAAAAAAACGTCGACAGGACACGCAGAAGTGACGTAGCTCTACGTATCTTTTGTGTCACGTGATTGCGCGTTCAGTATCTGCACAAATATCCTCCCGTGGCGGGAGACAGCCTTTAAAGGAACCAAGATGCGCTATAAAAAGACAGCCACAGGAAAAAGCCAAGGAGACAGACAGAGCGCAAAGCTCTGTCTGTCTTTGCCTTTGGAGACAAGATGGCGACAAGCGCCTCATAGCCGCCTGTTCGGGTCGTTCCGGTTGTTCTGGTTCATCCACTCCGCAAGGGTTCGAAGCGTTTTCACCAGACAAGATTCGAGTCAGGTTCAAGAGACGCTGGCTGTCGAAGCAAACGATGGAAATGATCTGCAACGTCTATGCAGACCGTAAACCGTTCGGTCTAACTACATGGCGGAGTGATACGTTTAAAGGCGGCCAGCCTCCATACCTTTGCGCCCGTTGCCAAGAGAAAGTGTCCCCGAGTATAGCAATCATTTCATTTTTTTTTCGATGTATTTATACGTCAGATGACGTATAATTCCGTCGCCAACCTCATCGGGCGGATGAGGTTAAGAAGTTTGCAGGGGTCAAGTGGATGCAGCTAGCACAGGACCGGGTTAATTGGAAAAATATTGGAGAGGCTTTCGCCTTGCAGTGGGTATAGTCAGGCTGATGATGGTGAATTATACATCTCAAAAACAAATATCCCTGCACCCCAATTCTTGGCCGATCCACTGGGTATGCGCCATGAATTCCAAGAACAACAGCCACAACAAAACTAGGGGAGGTAGAATGCGACCACTAAAGGAGCACTAAGGTAGAGTAATGTGTAGACTATGAAGTGATGAGATTTTTTTTTTTTTTGACAAGTTTGCCACGAGGAAGTCCATTTGCACTTATGTATTTGCAGAGGTTGGCAGTGTAGCGATTGTCTATTGTCCCCTTCTCGTAATCATAATCGCGATTCCAACGCAGGCCCACCTTCATGAGTATCAGTTGTATAATGCGAGTCGTTGATGGACACGTCCACAACAAGTTACGCACATCGCAGACGTCAGGTGCAGTGTCACAGTGAGGGCACCAGTCAGTCACTGGCAGATCTTTATCCCGCCATCGATATCGTACAGATGGGGTCAGAGCCGCCCCTGCCCGAATCCGGCGCACTGTTAAATTGGTTCACAGGAAGGGAAAGGCGCAGTAACTGTCACACTTGCTCTGTGGACACCCGAACCGCGCCGTAAGGGAAGGGAGGAAGGTGGGAATGAAAGTGGAAAGAGAGAAAGAGGAGCCGTAGTGGAGGGCTACGGAGTAATTTCGACCACCTGGGGATCTTTAACGTGCGCTGACATCGCACAGCACACGACGCCTCTTCGTTTCGCCTCCATCGAAACGCAGCCGCCGAGGTCGGGTTCGAACGGCGCACTGTTACCTCCTCCTGCCGAGTAAGACTACGGGTGAGGGGGTGCGAACACGGAGGAATGAGAGCGCGTGTTCGCTGGCGCAGAACTTGAGAATCGGAAACGTGGGACAGGAGCGGATCTGGGGGAAGAGGGGAAGGTGGTGGATCGCCTGATGTGTTTATGTGCGTCATAACATCCGCTTGAATATTATGTGGATCGCGAGCATGGCCGCGAATCCAGTGTATGCGTACAGGACATGGGTACTTTGAACAGAGCAAATGAATGGACTGTCTTATTTGAAATGTGCGTCGAACTACATTAGATCTGTTTTGGATAAGCTGTTTAAGGGCAGTGAGAGAGTCTGTGTAAAGATGAACTGCATTGGATGTAGGAACTGGCGGAAGGGAATATATGGCATTGTAAATGGCTTGAAGTTCCAGTGCCAGAGGGGTGCACGTATCCGCGGTATATGTCACGTGAGTGTTGAGATGCGGATGAGAGGGACTATACACAGAAGTAACTCCTCGCTCTGCATGTATTTAGACTATGAAGTGATGAGATGGATAGTCCAGCAAATGGTCTTATAAAGCACATAGCATAAAAAATGCGTATGGTGACATGCAAGGCGAAATTATACATGCAAGGTGAAATTATAGCTTGTCAAGATATCCAACGTATTTTAAATACGTAAAACTAAAATTTCAGTGTATGTCTCTGTATCTTAGGGCAGGCTGAGGGACCTAAAACAATTGTGTCCAGTGTTGGAGGCACTGCGGAGAGAAGAACGCTCGTAAGCATATGAAGGACACTCAAGCGGTACATGCTCAACAGTTTTGATCGCGCCGCGGCAGTTACAATGCGGATTGCTTGTTTGATCGAAACGGTATGCAAATTTTAGGTGATTCCGGTGATATAGAGTTTTGAGACGTTGAGGTAATCTGGCATGGGGTCTTGATCATAGATATGTGGGTCGACTGAGTGAAAAAATTGGTAGTGATGTATTGGCAACCTCCAGAGC
Organism: Amblyomma maculatum; assembly: GCF_055883805.1. NCBI lineage: Eukaryota > Metazoa > Arthropoda > Arachnida > Ixodida > Ixodidae > Amblyomma > Amblyomma maculatum. Next base: position 145,301,681 of record NC_139349.1, read on the forward strand.
CAAACCTTTTCTTCAGAAGCAAATATTTTAGCCAGTTGGGACGCATCAGTTTTCATGAAGGTCCGGCCTCGGCGGGTGCGTTTCGATGGAGGCGAAACGAAGCGGCGTCCGTGTGCTGTGCGATGTCAGCGCACGTTAAAGATCCCCAGGTGGTCGAAATTACTCCGAAGCCCTCCACTACGGCCCCCTTTCTCTCTATCCACTTTCACTCCCACCTTCATCCTTTCCCTTACGGCGCGGTTCAGGTGTCCACAGAGCAAGTGTGACAGATACTGCGCCTTTCCCTTTCTATGAATCAACCAACCAACCAACGCCACTGGGGTCACTCAAGCCAAGCGTAATGTAATGTAATTTGGTTCACAGGAAGGGAAAGGCGCAGTAACTGTCACACTTGCTTTGTGGACACCCGAACCGCGCCGTAAGGGAAGGGAGGAGGGTAGGAATGAAAGTGGAAAGATGGAAAGAGGAGCCGTAGTGGAGGGCTACGCAGTAATTTCGACCACCTGGGGATCTTGAAAAAGCTCACCTAATCAGAGCGACGGCACACACAATTCCAAGCATCGGAATTGTGTGTGCCGTCGCTCTGATTAGGTGAGCTTTTTCATGACCTGTAATTAGCCATTGCTACTAGCAAACTCCGGAATCCTTGTGCCCCCCGTTTGAAGCCTACAGTTAAAAGTTAAAGTTAAATTGGTTCACAGGAAGGGAAAGGCGCAGTAACTGTCACACTTGCTCTGTGGACACCCGAACCGCGCCGTAGGGGAAGGGAGGAAGGTGGGAATGAAAGTGGAGAGAAAGAGGAGCCGTAGTGGAGGGCTACGGAATAATTTCGACCACCTGGGGATCTTTAACGTGCGCTGACATCGCACAGCACACGGACGCCACTTCGTTTCGCCTCCATCGAAACGCAGCCGCCGCGGTCGGGTTCGAACCCGGGAACTCCGGCACAGTGGTCGGGCGTCTTACCACTGCACCACCCCGGCGGGGCGAAGGCTACAGCCTCAAAAGAACTTTTCTGAGATCACTGCAGACTTTGCACTAGTGAAATGCGTAAGCCTGAGCGCAGCTGTGTTGTGCGCGAGATGAGTCAGCGGGATTCCGCGAGTGACAGATACTGCGCCTTTCTTTCCTGTAAACCAATAACGCCGGTGAACTTTGATGCGTTCAATGCAACGCTGGTTGTGTTCGACAAGCGGCGCTCAGTGTACCATATGCAGCAGCAACGCTCAGACTTTCGCATTTCTGCACTGTAGATTCTGCAGTGCTCTCGGAATTTTTCAGACTGTGATTGGTTGATTACCTCTCTTTACACACTTTCTAACCATTCCCCACTCATTTGTGCACGCAAATCACGCCCTTTCACGCTCGTTTACGTTAATTTAAAATTTCCCGTCACTGGAAGTCGAGACTATCTGACCCATCTTTGCCGGCTATTTCGACGTGTAATCCTTAGTTCCCTTAGACTTTATTTAACGAACTAACCCACATCAACCGTTTTGTCACTTGCACACCATTCCTTGACGCTGTATCCGACGGTACCATTCTTTTTACGATATAACTAGTTCCTCTTTTACAGCTCTGAGAAAGTCATACCCATGCGAAACCCGCCTACATAACCATAAAATGCTTACGCAGTAATAATCATGAGCATGCACCTTGCAGGTGACAAGGCCAGGCACAGACAAGTCAGCGCGTAGTATGACGTTAAAGACCAAATGACATGATAGAGCTAGAATGAGCTTCCAGCTCCTTCCATATGGAAAGGTGAGATGAAAATCGGACACTGCGTGTCATTGCTCTGATTGGCTAAGCTGCTTCTTGACGTCACAACCACGCAACCTCGCGCGAGTAATTCGAACTCGGGCCAGTCCAGCTCCGCCTACGACTGATCAATGACAGACCATGACCTTTGGTTTAACCTTCGACATAAACCATGTGCTAAACCAGTATTTCTCTGCCCACTGCTATTAGCGCACTAAGATAAACCTCTCAATTTTTTTCATCGCTGATGTACCCCGTGCTAGTGAAGCTAGCTAAATATTTTTGCGTTGCATAAAGGATTGATGGTATACAGATTGTGCATATTTTCTTCAAGTAAATAGCTTTATAGTCGCTTTAAGGATATCATGCAACGTTAACGGTTCCCCTCTTTTCATACATAAACTTCGCTACTCGCTTGATTATCAATACTTTTAAATCGTGCCTCCATTATCTCACAGACACTCAGCATAGTTGTAAATCTGGGCAGTTACGTGGAAAACCACCAAATGGATACAAAACCCCACTTTAAAGAAGCCATAAGATTGTGCATAGTATACGGGTAATGTACTTGACACAGGATCCAGATGCCAGGTTTGATGGCCACCTTTACAATGTGTTGAGCTTCCTGGTGCATAGGCAGCTACGGTTATGTGATACCCACTTATGTGCCAGAGAATCCAGTATAACCCCGGCACATGTTCACATAATGCACCAGATGAATTGTTTTACCCTGCAGATTAAGCCCTTTCTTTTACTTACCGACCATAGTGAGATCAGCTATCTGCAAGTGCTGCTGAACACAAATGGAAGGCAATGTTAGGAAACAATGTCAATTTCACTGCCCTCAGTAATTTGCACAGTGCCCGAAGTCTCGACCGTAATGTTTCAGGTTCAAAGATTTTAGTTTCTTTAGTCGCCATTCATTTACTTTTCACGGCAGCAGTATGTGCTTCATGTGCTACGCAGTGCTTCAGAATGGTTTTAGGCCTACAATACCTGGAAAACGTGTCTGCAGTCAGGCAGGCAAAAAAAAAAAAAATCACTATAGGGGGAGAAAACCACGTACTGAAAGCTTTACAACATGTATCTGTTGAGCATATGATGCAATGCAGCAATCCAGTTGTTCGGCTATACTAGGTACACCTGGAAAGCAAAGTTCTGCAGCTTTTTAATGCCCTGGATGCTGCAACAAAAACATTTGTTCAGTAGATAGCAAACCACCTTGCTTGACTAAGCATCTCAGGCTCTACAAAAGGGTTACCTACGCCCCCACTCAGTTGACTTAAACTTCTTGTGTATAATGATTGCACTACTCAAATCACAGTCTTTATTTTCTTACAAATGCTAAACAGCAAATGATGGACATTCTTGCTATCCCCTGGGTTCACATATATTATAGCACATTTCCTGTGCATGATGCCTAATGATTTTCAAATTTTTGTTAGACCAAGACGACAACCTCTCTAAAGCAAGGAGATTGCTTGCGAAGTAAAATGTTTCACTTACTCTACAATGGCACAGTGTTTCAATCTCTGCAATGTGGAACAATGTGTCAGTGAAGTACAATGACTTTCAGTAATTTTCAGCAGTTTTCATCTACTTCAATCTCTCCAGGATGTAAGCTCAGAAAGGGCTTGTCTTCAATGCAAGTAGGTTTGCTGTAAGCCAATTTGACAATGCAACCGCAACTAAGGATTACCAATCATTGAACAGCAGGGCAAGAAGGCCCTGTTGATGTGCAATCAACTGCGCTTCAGCAACAAGAAAGCATTACAAAGACACACTAAGCTTTCCTTGAATAATGATCTTCTGACCATTCAACTCCTATTGAAGCCACTGGGGCTTTGTGAAAAAGCATAGCCGTACCAGTCCTTATCTTTCGAAACACTGGGACAGGCTTATAACCCTTCGACTGACAGAAGCAAGCAAGGCTCGTGATATAATAAAACGACTTGGGAGAATTTCCATCATTTTTTGGTGGCATGTGGGGCTGTAGCCAAGCTTGCCAATGAGTGGCATCTGAGTGGACCATTATTTCACAGCTGTGGTCAGGTTGTCTACAAGTGCATACAGCAATGCAAGTAATATGGTATACACGGTAACATGGACCAAATGGCTTGGAATAAGGTATGGCACTGCCACTGTCTGCCTCCTTCCTTTCCCCAGTATTACTGATGGTGAAAGATGCATGCACACATAAAGTGCAATTCGACCGATGGAAGGCAATGGTAATGTGCAAGCATGAACACCATTTGTCAGCAAGACTTCTATTGCTTCACATGTGACTGAGGCTCGCAGTGAATTTCTTCAGAATGACAGAGTGGTCAGCTATGAGTTGGCTTGGGCATCAGCTCTCCCCGATGCAACACTTTCAGCAAGATCATCCATCACATCGTCAAAAAGTGTCCTGCCCCAAAGCTCAGTGTACAACTCATCGACAACGTTACACTGACCCCGGAGACATGACTGGGCTCCTGCAAAGAGGAAGAGTCACCTCTCCTCGGTGAAAAGTGATAGAAGGTATGAAGAGGCGAACGGAGGATTGGTTAAAAGTCATTGCATCTATGAAATCATCCCAAGGAGATGTCACCTGCGAAGTGGCCTCCTTGTGTCTACTCTGCTTTTCTTCAAGCCTACATAGTAGCTGTTGAAATCAGCTTTGTCATAAAAATCACCAACATCACCTACAGAGCAAGTGGCACCAGTTAGCTACTTCGCATTAACATCCATAAGTGCCTGCACTTAGTATATAAAAAAAAAAAAAAACGAGAGTAAGCGCATGCATACAATCACTACTCTCCTGTTGCATATACTGTATATATATATATACATTTACTTGTGCTTTAGGATTACTTCTGCTTAGTTGTGACTTGACACGCATGGTAATATCATCTCCACATCTGAGTCAGTAACGGTATCCTCAACAGGTTCCCCGCCAGACTGCATCTGTAGGCTCTCGCCAAGTCCAAGCGGTGGCTGTTCAGCCAGTACATGTGCCATCTGAACCACTGTTGAACCATCTTCATTTCTTTGTACAATTTGCACCAACTTGATCTGCTGCTCTGACGTTTCATCCGGAGATCCTTCAGTACTCGACTCCATCAGCATTACTGGTACAGACGTACTGGCCAGAACACGAGGTTCAGATAGGGTGGTCATAGTTTCGGTGCTCATTTCATTCGGAATAACTTCATTTGCCTCAGCAAGTTCGATACTCTCGTAACGAAACGTCTGTACTGTAAAGATGTTGTCCTTGTTACAGGTGTAAGTGAAGCGCGTGTGACCAGCCGGCCACTGGAAACGGTGCTGCGAGACCAGGTGCCGCGACAGAGAGTTTCCTTTCGCGTACTGTTTCTGGCAAATGTGACACATGTAGATGCTCTTGGGGCACTTGAGGTGTTCGGCGCGGATGTGGTTGCGTAGAAGGTAGCTGCTGCGCTCGACAAATTCGCAATCGGGGTATGGACACGGTTTACCGCTATCCTCGTGCAACTCCAGATGCTTCCTCAGGTCGCTCGGCTGCTTCGCGGCGTAGTCACACAGATCACAAGCATACGGCCGTAGGGACGAATGGCGCCACTGCACGTGGTACCGGACTGCCGACGGCGCCGGGAAAGTCATGTCACACAGCGGGCACTTGTAATGGTTCACGTGGTGCCTCATGTGATCGCGCAAAAGGCGCTCTGAACTGAAGCTTCGGCTGCAGTAGGAACACGTCAGACTGGTCTGCTCGTCCTGTCGCGCAAAGTGATCCATCAGTTTTGTGCGAGACCAGAACATGCCACCGCAGTTTGGGCACGCCAGCCTCTTTTCCTGCGTGTGCGTGCGAAGGTGCTCCTTCAGTTTGTACACCGTGGCGAAGCTGGCATCGCAAGAGCTCCAGCCGCACTGCTGCGACGGTTTCTTCGACGACCGCGCCGCATCGCGCGCTTCTTCCGCGTGCGTATTGGCGTGCTCGTAGAATGCCTCAGGGTTTTCGAAACGGTCATCGCAGTCAGTCCACTGGCATTCGTACTGCTCTGGTGTGTCTGCGATGATGTTTCGCGACTGCTTGTCCACAAGACAGCGTAGTGCGGTCTTTTGTCTATTCAAGAAATTCTGGCCATAACACTTGATTTTGGAATGAAAGGCGTGATAAAACACGTGTGTTCGCAACTCTTTAGTACTCTTCAGTGATGCATCGCAGTCTGTCCACGGACACACGCTGGATTCGACAAAGGCGAGGTCATTGTCAAGGTGCTCCCTTACATGCTGGTAATACTGGGCGCTGTCTTGGCACGAGAAATCACATTGGTCCCACTCACAGCGAAGCAAGAGCTGCTCCTCTTTGAATGCAACGACGGACGTTGCCTCCGAACGCTTCATTGCTTCGAAAGAACGAAACAACTCGCCAGTTGCTGCGTGGTTTGAATCCTTGGTTTAATACCTGCTAGTGCCAGGCTTTTCCCACCAAATTCATCCTTCTTGGTGGATTGCCTTATCTCGACTTGACTTGGCTTGCAATATATCTCTAGTAAACGCATCATTTCATCTACAAATTGCACTAATTTGCCTAAAACAATTGGTAGAAATTTGAATTTTCACGCAACAACTGCTTGTTACGCTTTGACTATACTCTAACATTTATTGTCTTTATCACATAGCTATCATCGTCAGTAGTCTTCAGCCTGTTTCTGCGAATTACTGCAGTGCATTACTCTGCGCCACATTCGAAGTATGCAAATATGCACCCACCGCATTACCAACATTTCAGAACCATTAACGAACCACAAACAGCACTATTTGCGCAGATTCGTTCCATGTTTGTTCCACGTTTTCTTCGTGCAACCAAAGCCGTGTTCTTCCTCCATGGCTTAACACGCCACTGTTCAAAGTATGCGCCATTTTACGCCATGTGGGCCTGGTACATTTAATCATGAGTTTAGACCTTTAAGGGGAAAACTGCTGTACTCACTAGGACTCTTTCCAACTCAGTTGTTTACATTCATCGTCATTGTTTTAACTTATGTTAATTGTTTTCATTACAGGTTTAAGCATGGAATGCTTCTAGCTCCCATTGTCGGCGACCTTAAGGTGACGTTTAGCCAATAGCGAGAGCCAAAATCTGGGGATTTCCAGTCATCCCATATCTGAAACTTCGCCATCCGCGATCACCAAACGATATTTATTGAGGCGAGTTCTCCGCTCTCTAAGCCTTTATACAGAACCGGCGTACAAACTTGCGCTATGTATTGCCCAAACGAGTTGCAAAAATAATTTCCAATTCCTTCTCAATGTTCATTGAGATATGATTAAGCTGTGCATTTTAATTCATTTCTAACAGATGCATACATGCACCACACACTTCATTATAATCCGTTGGCTGTTAGAGGACAACGACTTCCACGCCGCCCCCAAGAACGGCGTTATGGTTCCACACACTCCCACATGTAGAAGACCCCAGACGCTGGCGGTCGAGGTGGCAGCAGTTTTAAGCACATTCGAGCACATACCATCAAATCTGTCATTACGTTGCAGGTCAGCTCACGGCGTATCCCCTTTCGGCAGGCGGATGTGTACTAGCTTGGGGAGAACTTGAATGCACTGCTTCTGTGCACAGTGCATTCACAGGCCTGTGTGACTGTCGCGTCGTGGCTGCGTACACTTCTGCATCATTCTATGCCTGTAACCATTTCATGTTTATATCTACTCTCGATTGCACGAGAGGCAGTAATTTTTGTTATTTTCATTGCTCTACTTCAGAGCACTGCTCTAAAAGGCCTATGGCTATTAGTGGGCACCTTACGATAAATAAAATAAATAGCATGCAGCTTGCTGTCAATGCAAACGTTTAATCATAGAACATAGCAGGGAAGACAGATCATTGTGTATGTTTGCATTATCCCATTTATTATCTGCACATCAAGCAAGATGCAAGGCAGACTGCCACATCTTAGTACACATTTTGGAATGATTTTCGCTTCTGTTCCCAAGAAGAAAAAACAAAGCAATAAACGCCTGTAATTAGCACGACCAGAGTTTGTTACTTTGAGGTATTGTCGAGACAAGAGAAGAGATATGTTTTTTTAAGCAGAGTAGACACTTGATGTCAAGTCTTTGGATCCATTAAAGCATATACAATGAGAATGACATTCATATCCTTCAAACTTAAGGTGCCTGTCATCACACTCATTATCATCTCATCTGTTGAGTCAAAACTGTATGAGTCAAAATGAAGACATCAAAACAATGACATCAAAATGATACTGCAGTATAGTTAGAGATCACCTAGTCGAGATGTCAAGCTCTATAAAAACATACAATATAGCACCCATAAAAAGAAAAAAAAAAAAAGATTGAAGTAAAATGTATAAAGCTGCATAAACGAACATGCCTACTGTACAGAACAGTCACCATAACAATGTGCACTTTCTCTTGACTAGAATGGTGAGTCAACTCATAAAGACACGAGGCATTCATAACAGCACGCAAACTAAGAAATTAAAAAATGAAGGTATGCACCAAAATATAAGTTGGGCCACAAAATGAAAAATAAAAGAAAGAAATAATAAAAAAATTCGCCGGCACATTAGACAGCACTCTAGCTATACCAGAGAGCCATCTACCAACAAATCACAAAATTCATTGTGCCTTTTAACAGATGTGCACCTCCGCAAAATGGCTGCCAAGAGTACCATTGCACATGCTGCCACCACTTTTTAAACATGCTTTCTAAAAAAAATCAACAGCTTAGACTATTAGCTGCATTCTCATTGGACGTTCAACAAGGGTATACATATACATATCTGTGCCATCCTTTGCATTGAAAGCACCATCATAACCTTGGCAATTTACAAGATCTTTGAAAAATAGACACTCAGAAAATTACTGTATGAATTTTTATGAACAAAAACTGTTTCAGCACGAGTCATTCAATAAGCCATCTGATTTTCTAACCATTAGTAATCCTCAAATATTAACATTATCTACCATGGGCAGAGAGAGCTGGACTAGCAGAATACAGTCACTTATGCACACTCCCTGCCATCAATCAGCAAATGCATTCATTAACCGACGTGTAGAAGGTCAGCATGTGGTACCACTATGCACCAGACTACGTCAAAAAGCCTATTGGGAGCTGTGGCCAGCCTGGCTAGTCACTCATCGAAATCCAAAACAGCCAAGTACCTTCAAGTTATTGTGCAAAAGACCTCAACATTACTGATTTCCATCGAAACTAGAAAGAGAAAAGGTAAAGAAAAAGTAGACAGCAGCAACAACATAATCTATGAATCGAAACCCAATGATAGTACTGCACTGAAAACTATGAAGTGCAAATTCTGCTCAATTTTTAAATTTCAATCATACCGTTGCATTCTCAATACCCAATAAAACTGCCTCGCAGGTTGGTGATGTCCTAATAAATGTCTTAAGGATGTCCAAGGGAGCTTAAATGTCCACCGACACTGTGTTACTCGAAAGAACCCACTACAGTAGGATACAACTTAAAGAGAGCAATTGCTAGCTATGGGACGTGGTATGTGGCGGTATAACTCTGCTCAACAGGAAACAAAATTAGCTTTTGATATTTTACTATGCTAAGCAAGCCAAAGGCATTAAAATTCTTCAGCTCATAATTTGGCCTGACGGTTAGCTCTTCTCTTTCAGCTTCAAAAGAGGACAACTTTCTGTCACAGAAGAATTTTGAATGGCACTTACTGCAGATCATAGTTGTATCCAACTATAGTGTAGTAAGTGGCTCTTTCCAGAGTTGCACAATGCATAGCAAGCCCAACGCAATAACAACTCCTTTGATGAAACATTAACTACAAAACTTGTCTTAGTATGATCAGGCTTTGCACTGCTATCAACACAGGTTGTACCAGACACATTACTTAAGATGCCACCATCATCGCAGGCCGCACTGAACATGTAAGTGTGAAAGAAACAGCAAAAACCATGCCACCAGCCCCTAGGTGGTAACCAAAGCAAGACACACAGGTCTTAGACCCTTCCACTTTTTGCAAGGTGTTTTCATCACCTCCATCACTCCGCTGCTCAATTTTAAGATGCATACACAGTAGCCACTGTTTATATTTACGCTTAAATATACTATAGTCGCTGGCAACGAGCCTACAAGCTTGAGTCCCTACAGGAGTTCAACACTTCCTGGTAGTCTCGTTCGAGAACTCGGTCCAGCAAGAGGAAGTCGATTTGCCGGTCGTCCAGCGTGCCGCCTGTGCCCGTGCTCAGGAGGCTGTCGGTGTCGGAGCCTTCCTCGACGGTCTGTAGCCGTTGAGAGGTGGCATCCAATGTGAGCCTTCGAGCTGCCTTTGCCAGTGATGCTTCAATGTCCAAAGCAACCACCGGCGAAAGGTCTTCCAAGGTGGCCAGAGGCACACCGGCCGCATCACTGTGTGGGTAGGAAGAAGAAAAAAAGGCAGTGCAGCGGTTGATAATAGAGTGCGTCATGCTTTATACTTAAAAGGAAAAAAATTCTTAAAGATGAACTACAATAAACTATCATCAAACCTAAAGAGGTCCGAAAATTTGACGAGTATGGCTGTAGGCCAGTTGGTGCGAGATCATAAAATTAAAATTGCAGAAGCAACAGGACGGAGCATAGTCAGTACCGTCCTGTGTTGTCTCCTTCCTGAAAATTTGCTCGAATTTAGTGTGCCTAACCTTGACTGAATCAGAATGCCAATTCAAAAAGTTTGGCTATTTGATTAACTCTTTCCTCGCTGCGCCTATTGAGCATCGTTAGCCCGCTAACAATGACTTTGCATGCTGATTTCAAACGCTTCTGCGTCGCTCACGGACACGCTACGTCATCTAGCGTGTAGTTAGATAGGTGAAGCTTAGATTGCTGTGTAATTTTTTTTCGCGAGGTGGCTATTTTTGAACGCACTCCGAGCATGCGGCAGCGTCGGAGTCACCTGCGAGAATGGCAGCATCCGCATCGACGACGTGCGCTTCAAAGCGTCGCACGTCTGACGATTCCGCACTGTTTACGACTGATTTTATCGATAACCCAGGCAGCAGTGACTCTGAATATGCTGCCTCATCGTCAGAATTCAGTTCCAACCCCGATGACAATGGAAACCGGCCCGGAACATCGGCGGTCAAACTTTGTTGGCCTGTTTTGCATACGTCCGGGACCGCTCTGGACGAATGTTTTTCTTTCTGTGTGTTGGTTCGTGTCATTCATCTCATTCCCATGGCGTCAACATCATTTGAGCACCTTATCTTGCCTCCTGCAAAAGAGGGACTGACGTTCTGCCCAAGAAGAGAACCGGGCATCCATTTCAGCATGGCGCTTTGCAGCAGCCCTCGTTGATTGCTCACTTTGCATCAAGAACACTATTCAATACTGCACTTTTATTTTTTTCACAGGGAGTGGCCAATATAATGCTCTGCATGTTGTATATCTCAAAAAATTATTAATTTTTATTGTTTCATTTATAAGTGCAATTCATCAAGTTTTGTTCAATTTTTTTCTAAATTATGGTTTCTGGGAAATTATATTCTGTGTTCCAACCCATAACTTCATATTAAAAGTTGTACGCCTACAAGCAAATCTATTTAGCTTTCTTCTCGTGTATTGTATAAAATTTTAGACATGATAGCTTTTACAGAAAAAAATATCTACTGAAACCTACGGAAAACAGCCATTTTGTCCACGGTAGGGAAAGAGTTAGGCGAGTTGTTTGACAACAGTGGTGCCAAAAGGAAGATATTGGCGTGCACGAGGCATTTAATGGAGTGAGAAGGCGGCCCGCTGTCCTTTAGTGTAATGGAGTGGATTAGAAAAAGGCTAAAGCTTAGCAAGGGGTGGTCGACAGTCAGGTGGGTGGGTGAGATTAGGTAGTTTGCATCAATGAAGTCACTAGATGACAAGGTTAGGGATAATTGAAGATATATGGGAGCAGCCTTCCTTCTGCAGTAGACATAGTTAGAATATTAATGATGAAAATTGAGTACACTGTACTAATAAAAGCAGAACGCATCATAAAACATTCCAAGTTCGCATTATGGCTCCTCTTTTCCTTACTCTTTATCCTGTGGTGTTGCTTTCCTTCAGTAGAAACCATACAGATACACCACACACACTAAACAAGGCAACAATAATCCCCGCCAAACTACAACAAAAGGAAGCTGCGTACAACACAAAATAAAACAATAAAAATGGAATACAGTGAAAGCTTGTTAGTTCAAACCTTATTAATTCGAATTTTCAGATAACTTAGGCTTCACTAGTACTTGGTCTAGCCAAGCTCCATAGAAGTGTATGTATAAGAACATTCGTTAATTCAAATGTGAGTTGGTTCTGCCACACATAATTAGAACTACGTGCTGTCGCTTCTGAGTGGCCTGGTGCCCAGCCTATAGCCAAGAAAACGGCCTCGCGATACAATGGCATAGTCACGAAATTGCGACGCTTCCAGAATGGGGAGAAAAGGTAAAACCTGGTAAAACTATGAAAGAAATGGTAAAACCAAGCCGGTAATGACAGCCACATAAGCAAGCGCGCAACGAAATGCCATTTTCTGAACATTAACAAGGCTGAGCTTACACCTCTGAAAGTAGGTAAGCAGCAACCTACTCAGCTTATACTTTTCTCTTGCAAAGTGTTGCAAGAAAACGTGAACTACCCCACACTAAAAAAACCCTGTCTCCATTTACGGGTGTGGATCTACAAGTAACGGTTGGTGGCATCAACTCAGTGCCAACCTTGAGGGCTATGGTAGCTGCCATGCCCACACTGGCCAGAACTGCAGCGGAGGCTGGTGTCCAAGACAAGTCATATCCAGCCGCAATACAGCATTAGGCTGTTCACCTGTCACAGTTGGGCTTTTGACATTCTTTTTGTCCTGCCCAGACGCCTCCTTTGTCATTGTCTGCTTTTCCAGCTCTGACCGTGCTACCACTAAATAACCTTTATTACAAGATGACACGAAGTTTCCACTGCTGCTGCTAAAACCACGCTTCATGAGGCAGTGACGCCCATGAGATAAGTTTCCGCATACAGATCTACTCAGTTTCGCAATCACAGCTGCAATTTATGCACAAAGTATGCATGCTATCTTTTTAGAAGGCTTTGCATGACATGGCAGCTTGTGTTATACTATTTCTTAAAACTGCATTTCTGCAAGAGGGTAAGTTTGATGCGAAAGTGGTTCAATTAGTTTAGTTTTTGAGAGCAATGAATTAGCATACACATGAGGCAGGAAGGATCTTTCCCCCAAAAGGGAGTTTTGTGAACCTAGGTTCACTGGTATTTGTGTTTACCTAAAATTATAACAAGGGACACCAGAAGCATATTCGTTTGCAGTTTTCTGCTCGCTCGTTAATATCTCGAGGTATAGTGACTTTTCTTACTCAACACCGTTGCTGGGAGCTGCCACTGTGAGGTCGAGCACAATGTCTTCATTGCCGTTGCACTGACTAGTGTCCGGGAACATCTGGTCTATCACTGCAGCCACTAGCTGCTTCAATGTAGGCACAGCAGAGACCTGCGAAGGTAGTATCGCAGTCTTCCGCTGTGGAACTTGGACTTGCGAAGGCCTGGGCGGGAATACCCGGTCAACAAGCGACGAAACAAGTCCTCTGTGCTGGCTGGCCACTATGGGTGCTGAACAGGCATTGGAGGATTGGTGATAGCTTTCCTGCAAAAGGCAGGAAGTGAAAAGGTTAAGGTGGTGAAGTCAGCTGGGCTACTGCAACTGTTGCACAGAGCATGATCAGCCCACTCGTCGCAACAGCGTAAAATGAAGAAACGAATGAAGCTGGAAGAACTGCTTCCAACAAGGTCACACCTTGCACGCCGGCAATCAAAGGTGAACTCTGTTCTCCAATACGACGACGTGACACGTTGCGCCTTTCAGCAAAACAACAGGTAACCGGCCTGCACTGCTGAGGAGCTTTCTAACCAAGGTATGTTAACAGCACCATGTCAGCTTCAAGGGCACATTGTTCGTGGTGCAGCACGCTCTTCTCAGTCAAAGATTAGGTAAAGGATTTTCGTTGCCAATAAAATCCAACTCTGGTTCGTTGACAACTGTTAGGCAGCAAAACTTATATTTATTGCTGATAGATTTGTATCTGAACACACACTATTTCTTTTTATATATTCAAATGCGCAATGTTTACGAGGACGCTGAGGAAACAAAGAACACTGTGACTGCCTAACAAAAATGAATGACAGTGCCATCTAGTTTCAGAGATGCGAAAAGATGCTGAACTTGGCACTTGCTGAAGTTTGCTTATGAAAACAGCCTTTGGCATCAATATGCATTTATAATAATGAACAGCTGGATCAGTCAGCATTGGCAATGCTTTGTACATCATAGCGCAGAGAAACGAAGATGACAGAAAGGGACACAGGACCGGAAAGATTGTGTCTGTTCTGTGTTTCTTTCTCTCGTCTTAGCTTTTTTTTTTTTGTGTGTGTGTTATGAAGCATAAGCAGCATCAATATTTCATTTTCTGGCCTTCTTGATCTAGCAATAGTTTCGTTTTTAGTGAAAGTGGTGGCCTGCTCTTTTTCATTGACTTTTGTGGCCTCTGAGTTGAAATGCAGCAATATTTCCTGCGAAACTTCCCTTCCACTAGTTGTTTTGAGGAGCATTTGAAGGATGCTAAGGTAAACTTTGTTAGCGGCTGAATTTTGTTTAATAGGTAGCAGAAGACCACCACACTTGAGATGTTTTGGGCGTCCGTAAAAAATTATAAAGAAAACCAACTATGATGCTGCTGATGCTTGCAAAATTGCTTAAGTGCCAGTCACTTCTTTCCTGTTAGCTTGAGTATATATGATTGTGCAATTGGCAGTCCATGATGCCAGCCAAGGTAGCATGAACTTGTCAAGCCACACAGCTTCCACTGCCATAAAGAATTGTTAAACCATCCACAAGTGCTCTTAAAATTGCTGCAGTCATAGGTCGGGTCTGAACAGACAATACAGAATAGTTTCAGCTCAAAGCTAGCCATTGTTTTCGTGTCAATGCAGTATTTACACAAACCCACTTTCTATATGTTGAATACTATTAGAATTAACATAATTCCACTGCACAAAGAAAATGGGAATGGTGCTGCTAGAGCAACCACGACTGAGGTCAGAGTAATCGATCTACCGGCATGGTACAGGGTCATCCACTTCTCTCTATAACACTGTCACTACATTCCAATCAACATTGCGTCCGATGCAGGCGCTTATCAAAGCAAATCGATGCAAGCAGAAAGGAACCCGGAGGTGGTGCTCAGCATGGTCTGCCATTTAGCTTTATTACGTGGTCGGATTGGACGTAATGGCACTTTGAAAACAGTGACCGTGTTATAGCTAGAAGTGGACGAGGCTGTACATGTCCGAAACCTTTCTGGCAGTCCTACACTGAGGTTACGGCACATATGACAATGCTGTGCAAAAGCCCAATGAGCGTGGCCATGGCAGAAAGATATTTTTTTCTTTGCACATGCATTCGCTGCACTGTCTGGGAGCACTGTGCATTAACAGTAGGCCACACAGGGCTTGAAAGAAAAATGTTATGGGGTTGGATTCTACCAGTCATTCTTCTCTTCGCAATTTCCGGAGCCCTTCACAACGGCGTCCATCATAGTGTGAGTCATTATGGAACATTAAACCCTGTAAGCCAAACTAAGCCGAACCAAACACCGGTTGAAGAAGTCGGAGTCATCCCCATGCCCCTTCAGCGGCAGTCTCAGCCTCTTTGCATTCTCGATTACAGGTTACTGGATAGTATATTTTGCCACAGCCTTGGCACAATGTCATCAAAAACCACCCATTTGTAGCAGCATTTGTAGTCAGATATAAGTCAAGCTTGCAGTAACTTCCACACGCAATTCCTACAAAAGAGAAAGTAGTCTGCTGTTAAGGCTTTTCTGGTTACCAAAATAAAAAGCAAAACAAATAAAAAACAAAAAATAACCAGACTAAATACAAGCTCAAGAATTTTGGTACCTCTGGGTTGTTTGGTATAGTCAAATATCAAATACTGGTTCTGTTTACTGTTCAGCGGAGTAATATACATGCCGTGTACCTCCGCCCATAGTTAGCAACAGCTGGTTTACTTTTTTGTTTTATACTACTACAGAAGGTACAACGCACTTGCGCAGGTTTGCATAAGCGGTGAAGCATTCCCAGCACTGCCCACTGAGCTTGAACTTAGCCATTTCTTACATCTGCTTTCCTTGCAGGAGGTGTAGCTATTACTTCTTAGTGGATCTTCCACAGCCTATTTTTCATGGAACTGTTTCGTTAAGCCCTCCAAGCTAGAAAGCACGGATCCAGCTAGCAGGGCATCTTAATGCGGTTAAACACACAAGAAACTTTTTTGTATTATATTAGAGATTTTCTGGTCTTGTGTGCATTACCAGTGCCCCTTTTTGTGCTCTGTATTTGTTATAGTTTATTATGTTTGTTATCCTCGGCAGTCACTCTTGGTTCGAAATTAGTTATTGCATGCTGTAGCCATGCCTTGTATAGGTTCCCTGGACTTCATCAAGCTGCATGAGCAGCTTTTATCCTTGGAACCATCGAAAGATGCCTGGTATAAAAAACTGAATTGAAATTAAAAAAAAAAAAAACAAAAAAAAAAAAAAACAACCTAGGATAAGATAAATCTGGCAAGTTAATTATGTTCTTCTATCACAATGCATAATGCACCTTAGGATTGCAGAGAGGCTAGGGGTGAAAGGAAAGAAAATGTTTTATTATCATCAGACACATATCACACACCCTTACCAAGGAGAATGCTCTGAGCGCTTCTAGTATACAATACGGAGTCAAATTCTCAGTGAGGAAAAGGTCAAAACACAATTGAGAAAGAACAAGAAATTAAGCCCTCACTAAGTATTTTTCTAACCACAACAGAGTTTCTTTACAATTACCAAAGTTTGCAAAAAAAGTCCGCGACCTCATGGCCGTGGTGTGGTAATCATCTATGCTGACTGTAAGTGTTTTGGAATGCTAGAAGGCCTCTTTTTTTCACATGCAAATAAAGAATGCACGCCTTTCTTAGTCATCACCATTTGTGACTAGTGAGTGGGAAGAAAATTCAGGATAAAAAAAATTGCACCAATCACATATACATGACAAATCAGAGAAGACATGACGTGCATTATGGGGTGTCTGTCAATAATGCAAGCACAGCATGAACACAGATAATTCGAATTTTGGCTATATCAAACTCACGAAATATCCCCTTGAAAATCCCATGTAAAAGTATAGAAAAGCTGCATCATATACCGAACTCCAATTTCACCAGTCGTTCAATATATCGAACTCTGCACCACGCACTGGAAGGTGCGCTTTCCCCAAAGACGACTGCATCACCCTCGTCCATTTGCCACGTGACGTGTTCAAGCCACGCGCAGAAGGAATGAAAAAGAACAGTTCGGCGACGGCTGATCTAGAGCAACACCTCGCTCTTTCCCCAAAGGCGTGAGCATCTGCGGCGATCGTTTTCCGCGCGCCAGCACGTGACGTTTGCAAGCCATGGGCGTGAAGGAACGAGAGGATAACAGCCAGTACTGAGCAGACTCAGCCAATGCAGCCGTGGAGTTCAGGAGGGGGGAAACACCACGATAGAGTGAAGTGCAAGGGTGCGCCCAATCTTCTGCCGAGGTTTCTCTCTCCCCTTCTCTCTTTCCTGGTCTTCGTCTGCAGCAGCATGCACTAAGCATGTGCTGACAAGCCAGCTCAGCCCGTGGCACAGAACGTCGGACACTTTCTCTAGAGTGTGTTGACAAACCTCTGTGCACAGTGGGTGATGTGCGATGCACATCTTATGTCATCATGCTGAACGTGCGGCATAGAAAAGCTATGGCGGCTGCGGATCTTAAGAAGCGGCAGATTTTTTTTTTGTTGCGACAGTAGTCCGTTCTTGCTTTTATGAATCAACGAAAGCACGTGGTCAGCTGCGATCATGACACCAGCTTTTAGCATTGTTCACTTCAAATGGCACTGTAGCTATCATGCTTTTAATGGTATTGTGCAGAGGACTATGCCCACCCCAAGCGTGGTGTGATAAATCGAACCAGGTCTGCGCAATCAAGCCATCATGGGCACTCTGGCGTTCGCTACCCGCCCCTCACGAGCTATCAAAAGTATAGTCACAAGATGAACACGCCCTGATGTTATCGCTGCGCAGCATCTCGGCGCGCTGCCGATAAATGAGCTGTGGATGCGACGTTTGAAACAGAGGGACGCACCACCTACTATAAGTTTTACATGCAAGCGAAAACGCTCGCGATTTCTGCCGCGGTGACGCAAAAAACCTGTTTTGAGCTGTCATGGCGGCTCGAGCGACACAGTTCCAACAAGTTGGAAATCTTTCGCTCTGTTGCTGCCGCTCGTCGCTGAGATCGCTCAATCACTTGCATGTGAACCGGCCTTGACACTTCTTGATATTTTTTTTTTTTTTTCAAGTTTTCGGAGGCAAAAGTGGAGGGTGGGTTCATTATGCGAGTCAGTTGATTACGCGACAAATACGGTATCATTTTTCATGATCGCAAGTGGCGTCTCAAGCCGATTTCTGTGTATCAAACTATTTCACGATCCCCTTCGAGTTCGATATATCCAGTTCGACTGTATAATGTGCACTGGAGTAGCAGGAAAGCTAGTGTCTGACCTTAAGCAAAATTCAGCCAATTGGTGCAAGTAGTTGCCCACATCACAATTTTTTTCTATTTGCAACTCTAAAAGCTTCTATGTGCCGCCACATGGCTTTGTCAATGTTTTCTCCACGTGTTACCGCAAAGAGGCACAGGCCACATCATACTTCATGTATAGATATGAGCGCACTGTGTTTCACAGCTAATGGCATGGGCCATCGACTAAAATGCTGCAAAATATGCTATCTATATTCACAATGTTTTTTGTCCACGCAAGAAGGTCTAACATCACAGAGAGTTTTTTTGTTTCTGTTTTTTTTTAACTAAAAAAAGGCACTGTATTTTACATAACCCATTTCCAGCTAATGGCATGGGCCATCGACTAAAATGCTGCAAAATATGCTATCTATATTCACAATGTTTTTTGTCCACGCAAGAAGGTCTAACATCACAGAGAGTTTTTTGTTTCTGTTTTTTTTTTTAACTAAAAAATGGCACTGTACTTTACATAACCCATTCTATAAACATAGAGCCCCAAAGAAATGTGCTTTACTGTACGTTTACATGTCCAGAGAACATATTTAGCAAAAATAGATGTTTCAAAGCCAAGTGCTGGAATGTTAGGAGCGCTTGTCAAAATGAATCAATGCGTGAGTGAAGTCTGCGAATAGGAGTTTCATAATATAACAAGCAACAATAAAAAATGGTGCACCAGCAGACTTCAACAACAACAGCTCACAGTAAAGGCTTCCAGGAGCTTACCTCAGAGAAGGCTCTTCTGATGCCTGTCGGATGCCTCTGAACAGGCTTCCGGGGTTCAGGCAACCTACGATACGTATCTTCACTACACATGTCCTCGTATATCTTCAGCATCTGCAACAGTTACGAGGAATAAGTGAGCATTAGTACTTTCTTACAGCGTGCTGCATGGTTATGCTTTTGAAAGCTGCAGTTTAAGCTTTTAGAAGATGCCCCAATAAGCTCAAGTTTGTCTTTAAAAATTTTGACCAGCGTCGCAGTTTTAAGTGCAACCACATTAAACAGAGATGTCCAGCGACTTCCATGAGCGAAAAAAAAAACAAGAACCGATGCACGAGTGTACCACCAGCCGATCAGAAAGACATGCTGTTATGATTTCTTGAGGCTGTGAAGATTCAAAATACTTTTTTTTTTTCCAAAGCACACAGTGAACACCATCTAGCTTATTCTACGATTTTTAGGCTTGCATGACAGCCTTGAGAGTACTTAGACATGCACTAACGTATGCTTACACAAGCTGAGCTTGTGACAGTCCAGGCAGATTTACAAAGTCACATGGAGCCCAACCCAAAAAGGAGGCTATTGCATTAGTCGTTAAGGGTCACAAAAGCAGGTAGAAAACTT
Source organism: Amblyomma maculatum (assembly GCF_055883805.1). Taxonomy (NCBI): domain Eukaryota; kingdom Metazoa; phylum Arthropoda; class Arachnida; order Ixodida; family Ixodidae; genus Amblyomma; species Amblyomma maculatum. The sequence goes on from NC_139349.1 coordinate 145,321,439, forward strand.
ATGTGCAGGACTTGCATACAGAGGCAAAGCCATGTAGCTATGATACTCTACCGTTCAGGAAAGGGTATCTTTCTAGTTAAGATTCTTACGGCACATATTAAAAACTTGCAAAAGCTTGCAAGAAAAATGAACTATACTACACTGCGCGTCTTATTTCTCGAATACGAAACACGTATTCCTTCTTGCCTTCTTTTCAAACTGTAACAATCTACATTCTGGAAGTCAGCAATGAGTTGACCAGAACTGCAGTTAGTGCCAAAATCTTTCTTCCCAGCTTAGAATTCATACAACATGTTCCTCATGTTCCTCACTGACCCCAGGTATAGAATAGCCTTTCCTTTCAAGCTCTTTCGCATTCATATATTTTTACTCAGCAGACAGTGCTTTTTGTGAATATAAAAACTTCTGCTCCTATGTCCTCTTTAACACATCTTTCCCATAATACTTTAGCACTGCCTTTCACAAGCTGGCAATGTATGCAAACCGAATGCCCACATAAACAGAGCATCGTCTTTTTCACATACGAAGTTGCAGGAATAGTATGTTCTTCCCTTGGCAATGCTAGATTTGAGGTGATAGAATGCGCACCATAATAGTGGGCTTCGGAACAATTTCAAATCCCTCTGGTTATTTTACCTTTTAACACCCAACTCACGAGAGTTTGTAGCAATATCGTCCACAGCAAGTCGCAGTCGTCCAGCCCAATGTCACGTTGCTTGCGCTGTTAAAGACGAGTTAGGGTTGTCAATTGTGTTGGTTGCAATTTTGAATCCTAGAAGGTGGTAGCTGTCCATCGTAAATCACATTTTGATAGCTTCTGCACACGTTTTAAGCCTGACAACAGATGACAACAGGCGTTTCATAATGACATTACGTAAGAAGCATGCAGTGACGTTCTGAGAAAAAGGTGCTTCTTGGAACAGTTCTGACAACAGCATTGCTGACGATCTTGAATAAGTGTTCGATAGTGACTCTGATTTTGTTTCTAAGCTAGATACTGCTTCAGTTGACGGCGAGTGCAACCAGAATGACGTGGTGCGTGGACTGCCGTGCTGGGCTTTGTGCAAAACTCTGCTTCAAGATCTTCCACACAGCGTCTGAACAAAAATAATAAAAACTTGTTTGCGCTAGGACGAAGCACGTTGTATGTACTTGTTGGCATGTTACACTGTATTGCATAAAAAAATACTTCGTCTCAGTACGTTGTGATCCGTTAGAAGATTATGCATTGAGCGAAAGCCACCCTCATCAGCAGATTTTTAAAAATTCTCGTGCACACTCTAACCAGAAGCCAATGTCGTAATATATTTTCAGCATCAGAATTGCATAAAAAGATTATTGCCACTTAAAAAAAAAAAAAAAGATTGGATATTTTGGTACATTTTTCCGAAGTTAAATTGGTGGTTAAAGGGTTAAAATACCTTAGTATCTTCATGAGCACAAATTGTTGGGTTTTGTAAGTACCTATCTCCATGCAAACTATCCTGCAGTTTCTTCAAAACATGGCTGCCGCAAATCTTTGTAGCTGTACGGCTGCGTTTCTGTAATTGGTAATAAATAATTACTCCCTTATTATATAGCTCGTGTAGGCAGGAGTTGAAACTGTTGGACTTGCACTCCGCAACATAACACCACAATACCGCTGGGCAGCACCAAGCCTTATAGGAGGTACACAGAGTGGAATGTGAAAAGAGAGGGGCAAGTGCACTGGCGTTACAGTCAGGTGATTGAAGCAAAGTCAGACATTGTGTGCAGAAAGTTATGCACTGATACTGATAGCTGTCAAAGGTGTCGCATATATAGCCCCTACCATTAGGTGTGTGCATATACAGAAATTTTCTAATACAAACCGAATATGAATATAGAGAAAAACTGCCTTCGGATATCAAATCGATAATGAATATCTGATAAGTGAAAACAAAAATGAATTAAAATAGCAAGCACTGTTCATAATGTTTATTTGAGAATTGATATGGCATTCTCAAATAATGTATATAACTACAACTGCACAGAAACGTATACCCTATGGAAATATCCACTATAAATTTTATACAAGATTTTATATACCAGTCTTGCAGTTTCATGCAGGAAGGACCTGCATGAAACTGGACGGAGCTGTCATATCACTGCTGAGTGCAGTAAACTCTCACTAATTTGACCCTCCTGGGACTGGCAGAAATCCTGAATTATCCGAAAGCTCGAGTAATTGAATGGGACTGAAAGAACGGCCAAGAACTGTTTGCATCACAGCAATTCTATATGATGGACACCTGTGCAATAGGTGTCTGCATATGAGAAGAAACTGGCGAGAACAACATTTTTCCCCGTTTCACCAAGTGCTTCGCTTTGTGCCCACTGTCGGAAAGGCCCTCTTCACAAAACGACCCTGTTGCGCTTCGATCCTGAAAGCCGGAGGCTGCGTTTCGATGGATGTCAGTGCATGTTAAAGACCCCCCCCCCCTTCCCGGTGGGTGAAATTACTCCGTAGCTCTCCACTAGGGCTCCCCTATCTCTCTTTCTACTTCCACTCCCATCTTCCCCTTTTCCTTACAGCACGGCTCAGGTGTCCACAGAAACAAGAGTGTGACAAATACTGCGCCTTACCCTTCCTGTGAATCAATTATTATTATCATTTTCAGCGAAGCGCGCAGTGCAGGGAAACTGCGGGGAACTTTCAGTGTCTTAATTTATTTATTTATTTGGTTGCTATCACAGCCATTGAGGCGTTACAGGTAATTCTGTATTTCTGGAATATTCGAAAATCCCGAATACTAGTTTCTTCTTTTATATGAATCGAATATCAAACACATTCAATTCATATTCGAAATTCCAAATATTCGCACACCCCTACTTGCCACACATCCCAAGATGCCACCTTCACTCGCCTCTGAACTGGAGAGGCTGGAAGACTTGACCAGTCGGGGCGGGAAGCCGTCCCCGGCATGGGCGAAGCCGTCCTCGGAGCTGAGCAGACTGCTGCCTCCACTGCTGCTGCTAGTCATGAGCATGCGGCTCTGGTGCATCTGGTCGCTGATCTGCTCTAGGTTGTGCAGGGCCTCCGTGTAGGAGAACTTGACCCGCATCACGTCCTCTTCCATGTGGAACACCCGCTTCTTCTGTTCCTGCACGCAGTAAAAGGCTTAGGCTTAGGTTTACAGGGTTTAATGTCCCAAAGCAACTCAGGCTATGAGAGACGCTGTAGTGGGAGGGCTCCGGAAGATATAGACCACTTGGGGTTCATTAATGCGCACTGACATCACACAGCACATGGGCACCTGGCTTTTTGTCGCCATTGAAAAGTGGCCACTGCGGCCAGGATTCGATCCCACGTCCTTGAGAACAGTAATAGAGCGCCGTAACCACTGCGCCACCATGGCGGGGCTCATGCTGGAAAAGGGGGCACAGTGGTGTGGTAAAGGGGTAGGGTCGGCATAAAAATTCTAGGCGGCACTTTGGACCACTAACGTGCAATTAGACGAAAGCCTCTATAGCGCGGAGGTTCGAAGCTCTCCACTACGGCACCTCTTTCTCTCTTTTTTCACTTCCACCTTCCTCCTTTTCCTTATGGCTCGATTAAGGTGTCCGTGGAGAATTGTAACAGATACTGCACATTTTCTTTCCTGTAAACCAATTTGAAATGCCGCTAATGCCTAATGTACTGCTTCTGCTTCTGTTTGCTGTGAGATGTGGCGATCGAGGAAGCGCCAAATGAAAGGCGGGGTACGGACGCCTGCCGGGGTAAGCTTCGTATATGCGTGAATCGCCTGCTGACGTCATGACTGGATGTGACATCACCATGACGTCAGTTCTGGTTGTTAGGCATGGCCGGATGTGATCACGACGTCACGACTTGTAATGATGTCACCAGGTGACGACGTAATAGTCATCTCTGTCATTATCATAATCACTGTCACTATCTCTACCACTATCATTATCTATCACTATTAACCATTAACTAGCAGTGACGGTCGCCATAGCAACTGCGCTGGCATGACGCTAGACAAGAAGAACTAAGATAAGATACCTTTCTCACGTGCCCGGCATGATTGAGAGCTATAGTGGGACAGGACGGACGCCGGACACCGCATGAGGCATTAAAGGCTTTATACGCCATTCACATATTCCTCACCCTCCCAAAGAAGAAGTGAAGCTGACTACTTGACAAAAGTGGCACTGTGACCTGAGAGAAGTTTTTCACACTTATCTGACACTTATCAGTGTTGCAAAGATTTTAGAGAAAATATTGCCAAAAAGAACCATACTTACGCAGAGGACAAATGAATGGAAAAACTGCATCGTTAACTCGCTGTGCGACACGGAACACACCAAGGCAACAGTTTATGGCACAGCCAGAGTAAGTCTGCTGGCACCTGAAGTTCTATTCTCTATTTCTAAGCATTTTATCAGGGACTGGGCAACAGATGGAAGGTAAAGTAGTAAAAGCAACGAAGCGTACTCTAACATAAATAAGGAAGTGAAGCTTATTTTAGTGTTTCTTGAAACAAACCAAAAAAGTCATTTTCACTGTTTCCCAGAACAGTCACTAAACAAATAGAGCTTCATGGTGGCTACGACTGTGGGCAAAGCCTTTCTAAATGTACTGCCTCTTTTCTTGGCTACAAAATGTTGCTATCAAAGCTTAGAAAGCCAATGTACAGCAATAGGAATAAAAATTCAATAGAGGTACTTAAATCTGTTTACATGCGGAAATGCAAAAGCATTACTTTTTGCGAATGCAGTTCTCTTCATATGGCGAGCCTCATTTTTCTGTTCGCACCATTTTCTTGGGGACGTCCTAGTGTCCATTACAACTGTTGCCAATATATTTTGTCGAATGGCCTATTAATGCCTTCGCGTTACAATAAAATTAAACCAGCCACCTCCATAAATTTTTTTTCGATTTGAGTGGTATGAGTGCCTCATCAAGTGACTATATTTTTCTTGCAAAATAACCATCATTCCTGCTTCTATGCATTAGAAAACCATTGCTGGCTATAGGATGCATGAGGGTCTTGGACTTGAAGTAAATGCACACAAGAAAGCAAGACATGCTTTCAAATTTCCTAAAGTTACCATGCTGGCACAAATTCAAGCCCCCTGCCATTCAAAGCAATGCACTCGTACAATACCGCTAGTGGCTACTTTTTCTTTTAAAGAATGAGGTCCTCAATTCAGGCAACCAATACAGCATTGTAACTTGGACCCTGAGCCATTAAGGTCACCAGGTGTCTGCCCTGGCCCCTGCTGCCAGCAGAACTTGTTTCTTCTTTTCTGCAGAACCTAATGTTCCATTGTACCTCTCAGACCCCTGCTCCTGGAGTCATGCATTAGATGGCTTATATAAGATACTCCTATGTTCTCCCTCCTTCCTCATACGGCAGTTCTCCTTCCCTGCCCACAGTGCTTGTACAAAATTTCCATTCCCTTCCTTGTGCCTACGGAAATGTGAAATGCGACTAAATTCCAAATGATGATTTTAATTCAATGCAGGCTCACACCTGGACATGCATCAGAGAAAATTGTAACTACAATTAAAGTAGCAGCAACCCTTTGCACCACAGTGTACATGAGTGTGCATGTGGATACAAATTTCTCTCGAAGTGGCTAGCGCAGTTTTGACAAAGTCAGTGAAGCCGGTTGCATATGGAACTCCTGACAGCCAGGTAGATAGATAGATGGATTTACTGAAAGGAAAGGCAGAGAGGTTGGCCGGAATGATTAAAGATGACAGGTGTTCACGTGTTGAAATAAGAATTACTTTTTCCAGAGCAACAAAACAGATACGCATTCCTCCATGTTCTATGCTGCGACTTATTCACTGCTCTTATTTCTTTATTCTCTGACACAACGAAACATGTTACCTCTGGACACTGTAACCAAGTTTTCATTGTGGAAGCAGCTTTATATGATTGGCCAAATAGTCGTCTCCGAGGGTTAATTTCATAACAATATAACGCGACAATATACCCCACTTTCACATATTATTTCTGCTTGTTTCGGTCAAGACCATAGCAGGCTATCCAGACATTTTGTTGGGATTACAAATCCTTTGCATTTCCCACATAAACACATAATTATCTTCAATACATGCAAAATAATTTTGGGTTGCAAACTGTGTTGCAACACAATACAACAGCCACATAAACAAAAATCTCGTCATCGTCCATCATCATCATCCAGTATGCATGGAGAGCCTTCTGGAATTGCAGGCAGTGACCGGATCCACATCATTTAAAATTAGCAGAGCCGACAGTAAAAGCATCAACGCATTCTTAACAACAAGATCACTGTCAAAAAGCGAAGCGCATGCAAATAAGAATCCAAGTCATAAACTGGCATTAAAGTTATCCCAAGGCCCAGGTACACATTACTAGTATTCATACTCTAACGACAATAACTCAACTATTATGAGCCTACACAAAAAATGAACAACACAAAAATAAAAGACAGATTTCTGGCACCAAGACAACGTGGCTGCGTTCAGTGATTACAGCTTAACTTACCTCGAGGGCTTCGTTCAGCTGTGCCTTCATCTCAAAGTATGGCCTGGAATTGAGGAATCACAAACATTCAGAAATCTGCAATGCATTCTGGGCTCACGTCTTTGTTAAATTTCGCCAATCAGCTTTTGTCTGACTGGAGAGACGATTACTCTCATTGAGGTCAACAGAACTAAGGCTGATTAAATTTCCCACTCAGAGGCTCCTGAAGAATCCAGTTAACTGCATCGTTCCTGTTTAATTCCCCCCAGCGGCTACCACAAAATCCCACTAACACCCTTACTTCAGGGAAACCTCATTAATGCACTGAAATATCATGTAGTACAGGGGGGGTAAAAGTTCCCAGGCCACAGGGTCTGCTTCTGAGCAGTATAGTCAGGCAGCTACGATGGTCCCAAATCTCAAAATACATGTGGAGGGTAGAAGAAGCATTATTTTAACCTCTGAGATCATTTATAGCTTTAATGGGATCTCACGTGTCAGAATATGCTGACCAGAGGCAAAACCTGCGGCCTGGGAACTTTTGACCTCCCCTGTACATAACCATTAGGAGAAGCCGAACATGTCAAAATGAGATCAGCAAGTCTATCTGGAAACTTTATTCCATTAGAAGGCAAAGCCGTGTACATTAAAGGCAAGTTAAATCGCATAAGTAAATATCAAGTGAGAGCCATCAGTTGAACACAGGTTAAAGTTGATGATTTGTTGCATTGAGCAGAAAGGTTAATTTCTGCACGCAGTTGCTAGCGCTGACCGAATGAATATAACTGACAACAAGCAATGGTCCTTGCGCAAGATTATTGTTATATATAAGCTAATTCCTTTTGTAAATTACAGGATTAGCGTAAACATTTTAGGCACATCATAATTTATGAAGTCTGTTCACTATAAACACTCTGAAACAAGCATCGTTGTCAAACACACCCTTTATTACGAAACCAGACAACAGTGCAAAATATTTCTTTTTAGTCTTCACATTACTAGTTTTAATGAAGTGCAAGTTACTCAAATAAAAAAAAAAAACTATGTAAGTACCATATTTTCCACTGTATAAGACCTGTTTTTTTCTTTTTCACAAAAAGGTTGGTAGTGCGTTCTATCAAAGGTGCTTCTTTTATATGTGTTTTTTTTTTTTCTCCGCTTGCACTATGTTCAAAGGAGAATGTTGTACTGAAATGGTGGCGGTAGCGATTTCTGCGATTACAACAGCCACGGTCATTTCACAGGCACCCAGAGCATTAGTAATATTAATAAATGCCAAAAGATGGCGACATCCACACTCTTCGTCCTTTCCACACTTCCAAGGCAAGCCAGGGAAAGTTGATTCACTTTTCCAGTTGTGATTTACAACACTGTTTAGTGGCTACTGCATAAGTGTTTTCCACTTGATGTGTGTGCTTTGCCGCGCGTGTCACAGGATTCGAGCGCAACTGTTATGAGAGCGAAGAGGATGCTTCAATGCAACCGCAAGAAATCTGCAAACTTTTCTTCATAGCGCGTCTGAAGATAAAGCCTTTCGAGGCTTTGAGTAATAACGAAGTGTTTCTGCTCTCACTGTGCTAGAATATTTTCGGGCGCGAGTGTTGCCTCTTTTTTTTTCGTCATTAGAACGCAATGAGTCCTCATCAGGCACAGAGCATTTTGCGATAGACATACTACAAGTATGTATAGTCAAGTCCTGCTGCTCTAAAGGGGTAAATTAAGGTGTGCTTTATACAAGGGCGCGTCTTATGTACCAATTTCTTTTTTGTTGAAATCCTCTCAATATGAGGGGTGCATGTTATACACTGGAAAATACAGTAGTAATTCTGGTTAAACAAAACACTACCATTAAAGTCTTCATATTTTTTTTTTATTTAGACACATGTAATAGACGGCACTTCTGCTTTCCTAGTATACCTGCCTAAGAAAATGACAGCTAGGAGAGGCTCAAGTTATTAAAAGGCAAATCATATCGCCGCCCAGAAAGCGCACCTTACAAGTAGTTATTGAACCTGCAGTGCAAGCAATCTTGCATGTGAGGCCCACGCATACTCTGCAACACTCTGGAGGGTGTTACTATATTAGGAGCACCAAATCACACCCCGTGTGAGGTTAGGTCATGATTCATCCACGTGTACACAGCAAACCAATACAGGCACTTGCTTGACTACCATTCTCCTATGGCACATCTGGTTAACAGCTCCTGACTATTGCAGCTATGCTTCATTTTAACGCCTATATTTGGAGCTGCTTCGAAGAAGAAAACTGACCCCACTTGAATGCTACAAATGTAAGGTCTTTGTAGAATGTCTGGTCAGCTTCTCAAGAGTTGTACTCAACTGTGGAATTATAGTGAGCAGGTCAAACAAAATAGAAACAACTGTGGAAAAAAAATAAAAAAGAGGAAACATGCCTAGGTCTCGGGAACAAAAGAGGATCGGGGGGAGCACAAGCTAACTCAAGCAATGAACTAACCAAAAGCAATGGCCTAAGAGGCACAATGCCTGACACCAATGCAATGGGACTAATGTACTAGCTTGGTAGTTGTACTAATAAAAGGAAAAGAAGCAGAAAAATATGTAAGGCTGAGGTACTCACAGCAACTGAAGCTCATGCTGGTTTGCTAAATTGTTAAGTTGTAGCAAGCTTCTGCGCGCTGACAGACTAAGGAGTTGCAGGGGAGGGGCAGGGAGGTGGGGGGAGGGGGGGGGGGGAAACAAAAATAACAGTTGCCAATAGAGAACTCAATGTAATGACAGTTATCCTCCTATATAGCTATTTTTGGTCCAACATATTCATTCACATTAGCTTTGAAGGCAACTAAAAAACTTCCTAGAACTCAACAAGCTTAAAAGGACCGCATATGTGAAACGTGTTGGTAAAGCAAGCAAAGATTTTTGAGAAAGCCCTCAAAATGGTGACATAATTCCCAAGAAGAACTGAATGGCGTTCAGGCTTCTCCACGGTGCACAGTGCCTGGTATGGGGCCCCAGTGCCGATGTCATCTAAGAGGCAGACAGTCAATTTCCGGTGCAGAAACATTTGCTTGAAGGAAGAAAACCAATGCCACAGAAGGCTCAGCAACAAGAGCATTGTTTGGTGGCATTCAACGACACAAGGTAAGGATGTGGACGAAGACAACCCATATCAAATCAAAACTCAAATCTCAGCAACAATGACACCATCACCAAACTTGTCCACATTCCTGCAGCATGATGAGGGGAAGCCTGAAGGTCATCATGGCTTTAATTTGTGACTAGGACACAATTTTGAATAAAAGAAAAAAAAAAAAAGTTTTACCAACAATTTTTGCATATCCAAACCTTTGAAGCCTGTTGAATCTTCAGGAAACATTCCAGCTTTATTTTAAAAACACCAGCTGAAATATGTAGGTGCAGACTATGTGCGAAAGCATCCCATTTACTTGGACCATGCATTACTAACCCAAAAATTCTCAATCACCAAGACAAATCTTCTTAACACTTTGGCAAATACTGAACAAGCAAACAGCACTGACTCTCCTGACAACTCTCACTATATTGTGCAAAATATAACAGCAGTTCCTTCATGCTACGCATCCCCTTCCAGTCACGCAGTCACAGAGCCCCCAATCCTCTTAACATCATGAGCTTGAGTGTAGTGATGAGAACATACTCCCCTATAACTGAATTTCTTCTCCTATAAACACACTAATTTTGCCACCAACAAACATCCTGAAAAAAAAATCATACAAAAAAGCAAACAACTGGACAAGAACGATAACTTGATGACGCTGTGTTCAGTGTTCTCTTAAATGCACACTGTCTACTATGATACAGTTTCCTATGTTCGCCGTCGAAGTATACCGTATTTACTCGCATAATGATCGCACTGTTTAAAAAAAAATACTGACGCAAATTTCGGGGTGCGATCATTACGCGGGGTAAATTTTCTACAAAAAATTTTTGAGCACCGAAAACGCAAACAAGTTGCAGGTCAGACGTCTTAGAACATATATCTCGATTACAACCAAAAATAAAAGCTGAGTAAGGCTTACCTTTGCAATAAACACGCACATTAAGCATCACATGGAGTGCACAATGCCCATTTATTTTTTTTTGTCAGTACTCTAATCAAAGTCTGAATCCTCGCCATCCTCGCTTTCACTGCTGCACGACTCATCGGAAACGGCAGTGTCGTCGCTGGGAGCATCTTCACAATCCCACAGGAAGTCATCTTCCGTTCCATCCAAAGCGTTAGATATGCCTGTCTTCTTAAAACTCTTAGCCACTACCTCGTCGGGGATACTGCTCCACGCTTCTGTGATCCACGAGCACAGCATCTCCACGGATGGCCTTCTAATCTTTCCGCTCGGCGTCAAATCATGCTGGCCCATCGGCATTCACTCAGCATAAAGTCGTCGAACGTTGTCCTTGAACGGTTTGTTCAAAGACACGTCGAGAGGCTGCAGCAGCGAAGTCAGGCCGCCAGGAATGACTGCAATGTCCGTGCGCAGCTCTTTCAGCTTGGCACGCACGCTGTACACAAGGTGACCCCTAAAACTGTCCAAAACCAGAAGCGAGGGAAGCAGAAATGCTCCTGGTCTTCTTCCCCAAACAGTCTTGATCCAGTCGACCATCAGGTCTGCAGTCATCCACCCTTTCATCTGTGCATGTATATGGATGCCACGGGGAAAGTTTCCCCTCGGAATAGTCTTCCGTTTGAAGATCACGTATGGTGGCAGCTTCCACCCGTCGGCCGTCACAGCAAGCATGACTGTGCATCGCTGTTTTTCTGCGCCAGACGTCTTCACGAGGATGCTCCGGCACCCTTCTCGTTCACAGTTGTATTCCGGGGCATGTCGAACGTCAGTGGAGTTTGATCAGCGTTTCCAATTTGCGACATGAGGTAAGCGCATTTTTCGCGAAGCCTAGTGACGAAGTGATGGAAGTCTATCACTTTGCTTTCATACGCGGCTGGGAGCTGCTGGCACAACGACGTCCGCCGCCTCAGGGAAAGTCCATTCCGTCGCATAAAGCGAGTCGTCCAACCGGAGCTAGCGCGGAAATCCTTTGCGGCGATTCCCAGCTTCCTGGCAGTTGTGCGCGCCTGCGTCTGTATCATTTCTAATGACACTGCACCACCAAGGTCCCTCATGTATTCTAGGACCGCCGCCTCAACACGAGGGAACTTGCCCGTTTTGGGTCCACGGAAAGCCCGCCGTGTCTTGTTCGTAGCCATCAGCTTCTCGCGCTGCTTCTTTCAATAGCGTATCCTCATTTCGTCCACGCCGAAATGCCTGCCAGCAGCGCGGTTGCCATGCTCCAGTGCATAGTCGACAGCCTTGAGCTTGAACGCGGCGGTGTAACTGGCATATCGCCCCATGGTGAAATGGCGTAAACTCGCACAAAAACACAAAGCACGCTACGACGCTGCCGAATTGCAAAATGGCGAACGCCGCAAAGCATGGAATCATGGGAACTCCAACGTTACTAGACTAGGTTGGGAACTCGTCGAAATGCATTCGCTGTGGGATGACTGCAGATCAACCACCAGGCGGCTCCATGTTCGGGGTGCGATCATTACGCGGGGAATTAAAAAAATGGAATTTTGACCTCAAAATTCAGGGGTGCGATCATTATGCGAGTAAATACGGTAGTTCATTTCCACTACTACGATAGCAGATGGTTGTTAATATGCACTCTCTCAAGCAAATGGTCCCTTTATTCAAACTGATGTTCTGGTCTCAAGACAACATGCTTATTAAAAAGGCTCCGCATAGTTAAAATAAATCGGAGCTCTTTTTAAGTCTGCCTTATCGTGAGCTGGCTGCACGAGATAGAGTACTGAATTATAGTGCATTAAACGTCTGGCGTAGCTGATTTTTATGTCGCATGGTGATGCTCGAACAGTTGGCTTTTTGGTACTCTGGTAATCGTGATGCCAATTCTCCGGTGATGCGTGCTAAATGCTCCTAATGGCTGAAGTCTTGATGTGTGTATGTGTGTGTGACTGTTAGGAAAGGAAGAACAAGAAAGAAAGAAAAACAGTGATATTCTGCAATCATCACCTATCCAAACATGATCGCAAATAGAAGCACTACAGAAATACACGCATAAGAAAAAAAAACGCAAGCTTCTAATGAGGCTCTCTCATTACTTTGCAGTGCTGGGAAGCTACCTAAAAGACATCCAAATAGGGCAGTAATGCTAATAAAAACATAACAGGACAGGCCATAAGCAGCTAAGAGGTAAAAGGTAAGAATGCGAAGCCTATTAGCATAGAATTAACATCCAGTTTTCATAGTTAAGCTGTCAAGTTCAAAAAGGCTTTCGGTGCCTTGTGCCACAAAACTCAGTTGTCAATCTTATGCCAGCCTTCATCCAGATTTTTTTTTAAAATGCAGCTTACAAAAGCAAATGAAATAAGGATAGCTGCACTTCTTGTATTTGTATTATACTGTCACTGCAACTAATTCAGCTGATTTGCTTTACCTAATCTGCCAAGTGGTAAGTTGGCCTACAAGATGTCTGGCTAAACTCAGCAGAAACCTGAACACCTGACAAGTCAGCTAACCTGCTGACTCATTATAAGTGAAGTGCCTATTGCTACAAATGATGATCAACTGTCAATCTCTTTTTGTACTGCAGAAGCAGCAGCTACAACCAAAATGCTGTCTTTTACGCTCATCCCACTCTGCCCCGAACAATTCTTCACACTGCCAGGTTCCCACACTGCCAGGTTTCCACGCTGCCGGGTCCCCACACTGCCGGGTCCCCACACTGCTGGGTCCCCACACTGCCAGGCCACCACTGCCGGTTCCCCACATTGCCAGCGTCCCACACTAGCGCGTAAATTTGAACGCGATGGTAACGCATCATATTTCCTAGCGCATTTCGATGAACCGATGCGCTATTGCTTACATGTGCCATGCCAAGTCAGGGGTGCCGCTTAGCATCTCATTTATGAGTGAGAGCGAAACCGATCGCACTCTTTTGGTTGCATTCTTACGGCACGACGATGCCTCCCACTCAAGCAGACGGCGCATCTTGCTGGTCTTACAATACCTACATCATGCATCCTACTGCAGCATTCACTTCTTCATTGGTATTATTTTAGCAGTGTAGACTAATGCTCACGTCCTGCCATACACGATAGCCTACATACATCTATAGCGGCGCCGCCGGATACAGAGAGCTTCCAGTGAAGTGTCCTTGCGTGCTACCAGACTCACAATCAACGAATGAATTTTATGGGAAGGTCAGAATACAGTGCAGGCTTGAACAAGCGTATTCAGAGCGCTCGAATAATGCCTGGCGGTCTTAATACAGCTTTCGCTGTCTTAAGACAGTGCTAGGCTTAAAAAATATTTTTTTTCTTAGACCAGCAGTTCACCGCCTCAGCGCTCTAGGCAAGTGTGCTCGCGTCAAGCATCCACCCATCCATCGATGGAAGCTTTTCGGCTGGCATACGTCAAGAAATATCCGTGTACGCATAGCTGAAATTCACAGCAGTGCCAGTTGGAACACTGCTGGCCAACTCTTCCATTTTCTGTTGGATCAGTTCAAAATGCGTATGATTGTATTGAATCGAGTAGCTGAATGATGTTAATTTCGTTTATGATTGCGAAGAATGCTGTTGTTTCGTCACGAGAGAAGAGGACATGCCTAGCACATGCACTGTCCGCAGACATCCTGCGTGCCATTTGCACGTTTGTTGCTGTCAGCGCAGGCCAGATCTCACCGAAAGTGAGCAATGGCGTGCCTTCCCATCATTCGCAACATGATGCACCACTCTGTTTACATACACCACGTAAGTCAATTTTTCCCTCTCGATCTACTCCCGGCTGGCGGATTAATGCGATGTGCTTTCCTGGCCCATTGCGCCGGTTTACATGAGTGCGATACGCTAGAAAGTTAATATGATGCACTCTTGTCGCATTCATATAAACGCGGCTACTGTCACTTCCCCACACAGCCAATGCATCACTTAGCCAGTTCCCTTTACTGCAGCAAAAAATATTGGTGTGTAATGTGTGTCACCTGGCTTTGACGATGGACTTCTTGAGTGCCTGGTGCAGGTCCAGCACAGTCTGCTGCTGACCCCTGCAGGCATGCCAGAGCCGCCCCTGCTCTGTTCGGCTCAGCACTCGCTCCCGTTCTGCCTCGTTCACCTGCAACCACCATTGTCACCACCATTAGCACCAGACACACTGCACCGGTTATGCAGCAGAACAAAAGCCTCTCTCAGTGGAAGCCAAACTTCAGCCTCAAAAGAGAAACTACAAGGCTGCTCACTCTTCCCAGAGCAAAAATATATATACGACATGCTTACCTGCACAGTGGACATATTCTCACACTGACTGCACTTGCTATATTAAACGACAAAATACGTATTGAAGACAATTCCCTTGTCGAAACGGCTCAGCTTGCAAATTCAGGCTCCCCATCAACTCTTGATCAGTCCTCTTTCAAAAGATATATCAAAGATATATATAAGCAAAGGATCAAGCAAGTTTTAGGAAAGGGTACTCACCTATTGATCATATCTATACCATCAACCAGGTGACAGAAAAATTCTCGGAATATAACCAGCCCTTATACATAGTACTCAATGATTATGAAAAAGCATTTGATTCAGTAGAAACATCAGCAGTCACGCAGGCATTGTGAAATCAGGGTGTAGACGATCCGTATATGAAAGTACTAGAAGATATATATAGTGGCTGCACAGCAACTGCACAGGTTAGGCAAGGAGCCATGGTATCCCCAGTACTGTTCACAGCTTGCTTAGAGGAAGTATTCAGACACATGGAATGTGAGCCGCTAAGGATAAGGGTAGATGGAGAATACCTCAGTAATCTGCAATTTGCTGATGACATTGCCTTGCTAAGTAACTCAGGGGATGAACTACAAAGAATGATGACCTAGACAAGAAAAGCAGAAAGGTAGACTTGAAAATCAATATGCAAAAGACTAAGGCAATGTTTAACAATGTGGCGAGGAAAAAGCAATTTGTAACAGGTAGAAAAGTACTGGAAGTCGTAGGCGAATATTTCTACTTAGGACAGGTAGTAACCGCAGATCTGGATCATGAAAGAGAAATAACTGGGAGAATCAGATTGAGATGGAGTGCATTTGCAAAATACTTGCAGATTATGACTAGCAGCTTACCGGTATTGCTCAAGAGGAAAGTAAACAACTGTGCATTGCATCTTGCCTGCACTCACCTATGGTGCTAAAGCATGGAGGCTAACGAAAAGGGTTCAACTTAAGTCGGGGACAATGCAGAGGGCTATGGAACAAAAAATGGTAGGTGTAACGTTAGAAATAGGAAGCATGCAGAGTGGGTGAGAGAAATAACTCGAGTTAATGACATTCTAGTGGAAATCGAAAAGAAGAAATGGACATGGGCAGGGCATGCAGTAATAAAAAGAGAGGACAACCGATGGTCGCTTAGGGTAACAAATTGGATTCCAAGAAAAGGAAAGCATAGCAGCGGGCGACAGAAAATTAGGTGGGCGGATGAAGTTAAGAAGTTCACAGGGGTCAAGTGGATGCAGCTACCACAGGACCGGGCTAATTGGATAAACATGGGAGAAGCCTTTGCCGTGCAGTGGGATTAGTCCGGTTGTTGTTGATGATGATGATATATGAAGCTTCTTTAATTGAAAGAAAACCTCACTAAATTCAACTCACTCTGCTCAAATTTTATTTATTTAGACCAACACGCTGGTTCTGTAAGCATCATATAGGTTGAGGGCAGCTTGAGGCTGGAGTTAACACAGCAATATCGGAATGTCTTGAGCCTTCTTAAAGTTAAAATTGACAAGATTCAAGTGTATTACCAGCGCAGTTATCAATTCTTCCTTGACACCCCCAATTTCTGGCCAAGTTCTGAAGAAAAGTAATACGTTCATGTACTATTATGCAAGTAAGCATATCAACTCCGATAGCTGTAGTAGGTGGACCAATTACTCATTAGCATCCACCTAAGCACAGCATTTTCACAGAAACTTCACAGTTGAAGAAAATTTCATCATGGCCTGAGATCTCAACCCGGGCACTGCCTACCAGAAGCAGACCCTCTGCTAACTAGGTTAACCAGAATAATTAGCATACAGTACGGTGAGAGCGAATTGATCGACTCCAAGCTGTAAATGCTGTAAAGGGAGCTGTCCAATGTGTGTTGGGGACCCCCAAGGTGGAGCTGGTTTATAATAAGGGAGTAATTACTCATTAGGATCTACCAGAGTGCAGCCTTTACAGCTACAAAAAGAAGCTATGGAACTTACAACAGAAAATTTGTTAATAAAGAAACATTTGGCCTGGTTTTGGGTTCAAAACTCAGACCCCCGCCTGTCTGGGGCGTTTGCTCTACTAAACTACCATGTTTCGGTGGAAGCCATAGAGCTTTTCCCTGCAGCCATGTGATTGTGCTTGGGTAGATGCTAGTGAGTAATCATTCATTCCCTTATTAAAAATATGCCACATCTTGGGGTATTCCCCTGAGCACTGGAAAAGCGAGACTAGTGACACATTGTAGTGGCTTCCTAAGCCTCTATCCTCAGTCCAGAGTGACACTCTTATTCACTGCCACATGACCATAGGAGTTCCCAGTTACGATACATAATGGCGACCCCATCTAACCTCTGCACAGATCTTCCATATAGCAAACATCGTGAAACAAACTGCACAATTGCATAAAGTTAGCCTAGTTAGTTTGTTATATTGAAAATACCTTCAGAAAGAAATAAAAAAGTGAAAACAAGCATCACCTCCATTGCATTTTTTTCCCCCGTGTTTCCTGCCGCATGCATCCACCCTATACTTTGCTCCTAACATCAATTTTTGGGGACTAAAAATCCAGCACGTAATAATAACAATGCAAACCTGCGGTGAATTTAAACGTCACAAAGAAAAATAAGTGAGATTTTTCAGTGAACAATTTAAAGACATGTAGAATGTAAGTAACAATCTTGATGTCTCCATGCTGCAGTGTTGGCAAGAGCAAATTTGTAGCCTAGTAGAGATGAAACCATCTGTTGCTCAAAAACAATGCTTTCATGCCAAATTAGAGTGCTGCTCAATATGACTGACTTCTAAATCTGAAAGAAAAGTCCTTACAACAATGGATTTTGTCACATTTGGTTGGACTAAGGTGAAACATATGACTGCAATTTTTTACGTTGCCACAGTAGCAACCATAGCGCATGCCAACTGCACGGAGTCCAAAGCCCCCCTCCTTTGTGGGTTAAGAGCTGTCCTGATTTCACACACCTTCGGATTGGGGCCAGCTACGCTCCACATTATTAAAAAAGATATAACGCAAACAAACGTTTCTGATAATACGTGGCCAACTTGCCTACCACCACTCCGGATTTCTTCAGTATTCCCCTTCCATGCGTTCCTCTGCTTTGGGTGATAGAACCTTAACGAAAATGGCTCCTGCACTTTTTTGTCTATTCCTGAAGCAAATGTTGAGGCGGTTTGATCAATGAAGTTCGTTTTGCCACTAGCTGCAAGTTTAACTAATACAATTTTATCACTTAAGCCAGGCCGACACAAGTGCCAGGACAGAAAAACTGAAGCATTATAGTACTAACCCGTACGGTGGCCTGGTTGAGCATTTCCTGGAACACAGGGTCCAGAGATCCCTGGGCCCCCTGTCGCCGCAGGCCTTCTTCGGCCAGTGCCACCATCTGTCGCGCAGTACCGTGGGCCAAAGTCGCCCGCTCGTGCCGCAGGGAAGCCTTGCGGGCAGCCTCTTCCAGCTGCGTGAGACAAGCGGCATCTGCAAACTCCATAAAGGTAACCACTCGAGGAGAAACAAACACCCAGGACATCTACTAGTATGAGAATAGGAAAGGAGCAGAGACTCTTGGGCCTTTTGGTGCACAACTGGCTCGCACCATCAAGGAAGGAATGGAGGAGGACGCGAAGTGAGGGATAGAGATGGAGGCATCACAGTGGAGGGCTCTGGATTGATTTTGAACACCTGAGGTTTTTTTTAGCACACACTGGAGTCCTGCGGCACAGAAACGATCCTCTGCATTGCGACTCCACCAATACATGAGGGCAGCATTTTCTCTTGCACCCTTTTGCTCAGAAGCAAGACGGCATAACCACTGAGTCATCACACCGAGTTACCTACAAGACTAACACAAAGTCTAGTAACGGGTCAGCGATTTTTGAATACACTGACAGTGACACTAGCAAGCAAAAATAAAAAGAAGGCCAGCTTGGAGGTTTTAAACGGGCTGGTTTTACAGAGCCGTGTAAGTAGTTTTCAAAACTAAAATCTCAAGCAAATGGACAGAGCAATTCTGCAGTGCTCATTAAGAAGAACACATAAACACTATGGCCACACATTTTCACCATATGTTTTTGTTGACTGCAAGCACTAACTGTGTTATCATAAAGTGGGTTAAGCACCCGGTTAGACGTGATGAACAATCAGTGATCAGCACTATCAAGACCACTGTATTTAGACAAAATAACAGCAGCACATTTTATTGCCACACTCTGAGAGAGAGAGAGAAAACTTTATTTCAAAAAGAAAAGGAAAAGAAAAAGAAAAAAAAAGGGGGGGGGGGGGGCAGTGAGTGGAGTCTTCATTTCAAGACCCCAGTGGCCTGGGCTGCCGCTCTTGCCTGAGTTACCAGCCTACGCTGGGTCTCTAGATCAGAGCATTGCAGAGTGGCCTCCCACTGCGCCTCCGAATGGTGCATGTTTATGTGTGGAGGTTTGGGGCCTGTGCACCCCCATGTGACATGGTAGGCGGTGGGCTGGTCATTGCACCAAGGTGTAGTGTTCTGGGAACATTATGTTGTATTGATGTAGGTTGGGGTAAGTGTTGGTTTGAAGCTGTGTCCATTCCCGCATTTCTTGTGCATTTAGACCCTTGCGAGACTCTGAATGTGCACATTAAGACATGCTTTTTGTCCCACTAAAGCTGGCATTTATGCTCACTATCTTGTCCAAAGTGTATAGCAGAACATCCCAAGGTGGAGCTAAATTTGTAATAAGCGATAAATTAATCATAACGACCTACCCAAGCACAGGAAAGTTATGCACACCTGGTCTGTGCACACCTTTCTTAGTGATTATGCTTAGCACCCACTCAAGCCATGTTTTTTAATCACAGGTATGTAGTGTGTGCAAAGACAAATGGACCCTAAAATCATGACGGTTCTGCACACAGATTCTAACCCATTGAAGGCAACTCTGCACAGCACATATTTCTTGCCCAATGCAATGCACAAATCCGTTACAGTTGGGCCAAACTTAAACATAAAAGCTTGAGCATGTGGCTTGCACTGGCATCAGCGCCGCAAAGCAATAATCGCTGGGCCCAAGAACATGCTGCCTTATGTGTCTCGAACAATTGATGACGTCTGGTGCCCTACAACCCCACCAGCATGGTCTAGCAGCCGAAGTTTCATGGCAGTAATGTCAATCCAGGTCACAGGTGCAAGCATTCATGGTGAGCTTGTGGGTGGCGCTACATGTTCCTAGGAGCCATAGACCTGGCTCAGTTCATAATACAGCCAGTCTCTAATCGGTGCTTTGAAATTTGAAGTGAAAGATGGGAAAAAAAAAAGATGGAACACAGCTCACATGCAAAAGATATGCGAGCACAGGCTGGAGCAAAGCTTCCAAAACCGAATAGGTCGCCTGACGTAGGCTTTTCGAAAGTTATGGTTTCCGTAGCAGACTAAAGAAAAAGTTGAGGACAGCAATGAATGGAAAATTAATATTGACAAAAAGATGAGGAAGGTTGCTGCCGTGCCATATCTGCACCAGGTTTCATACAACCTAAGGAGTCTGGAAAGCGTGCGGAAAAAGGACGTTAGTTTCTCGGCGCATAAGCGACTATCTAGACTAGTCAGGAAAGTGAATTCCTCGAACAGTGAACCTCAAGGCTGTTCGAAGAGGCCCGCTAAACATTTCATCCCGTGCCAGTAAGGAGCGATTTATTCCTTGCCAGTGTCCTGTGGGAAGAAGTATACTAGAAAAACTGGCTGCTGTCTTAATGAAAGATTAAAAGAACACGAATACAATGCCCCCCGTGTTGTCACCACAGGGAACGTGGCAAAGCACCGCTTCAAAAGGGATGCTCTTATATTCCATCCATCCATTCATTTGTTATTCAATACTTCAGTTGCGAGCAATGCTGTGTTCAATCTTTCTCTCTTGTCCTGTCGTTTGAGCTGTAACTATCGTCCCCAAATCACTCAACAACTTGCTTTAAAATTTAGTTTCAAGCATTCTGGGAAAAACCGCAAAATTGAGACTGAACCTAAACCAGAGAACCATTCATAGCGGCTGCAGTGCTCGCTAGCACAAAGGTTAAAAAAGAACTGCAAATGAGATATGAAAAAACAAACACCCAATGTAAGCTGGATGGTTTATTATACATAGCATATTTTTCTGCGACTATGACATGACTGATACAATAATTGTGGCTTACATGAGCTAAACAACTATCAAAGTCACAACTTTCATTGCACATGAATGACCCATCTATAAACAGGCAGGTGAATTAACTGATCCACTCACGCGTTTAAAATATCTCATTTAACTATGCAGAATGAGCAGCAGAGAAATAACAAAGGACGGATTCCGTTACAGACTTGTACACAAAGCTTACTCCAAGCCAAGCTTTAACAAAGGTTTCGAAGAGAAATATTTAAAACGAGAAACCCTTCTCTTCACACGGAATGATCATCTTGCTTACAAGGCACCTGTACACACGTTCAGAGCTTGGCTAGACACTTCGTCTCCTTTCTGAATGTTTATAAATGCAGGTCATTTCATCACACTCTATTCAAACACGCGAAAACCTCACCTCTTTTACTTTCATCCTAGCCTCGTAATATGGCCTTGCTTTCTCAACGTGACTCCCCAGCTTTTTGGCGAGCTGGTTAATTTTTTGAGACGACTCCGAGAGGAGGAGGCGAAAGTTGGACCTTGCTTCCTGCAACAGAGAGATGCAACTTTGGATAGGCGATTCCTTCTTCAGAACACGTAGAGCAGATAAGCGCTCGAAAAGAAAAATGCATGTGCTACCATAAACACGCAGTACAAATTGTCCAAGCAACGTGCAAGTGGCTCGCGCACCTAGTGTGAGTTACCAGTTCCCAAGTCAGACGCATGTGCAAGATTCAAAACTTCTTTCAAGCATTCACATGCAACAAGCTTTTAGAGGCAGTAAACTACAGCGGAGAATACTTACATCTAACTCAATTTCCAGCTTGTTTATCAGCTCCGTCGCCGTGTTCAGGCGCTCCAGTTCAAACTGCAAAACGAAAGTGATTCCCGTCAGGACGCGGGAGCGGCTATCCAAAGGAAGACACCTATGACAACAGTACGAATTGCATGTGCTTACCTGCACGCGTTGATCGAGGGGCTCACGATCTTCATGATCACTGCTGTCTGGCAAAGATCCATCGTCCGAGAACGCGGTGGACATATCGATTTTTTGGGCTTGTCCCTCCGCACGAGTTTAGCCACGATCGAGCACTACACACAAGCACTTTTTCTCACTGAGAAACACGCAAGGTTGCAACGAAAATGCTGCCTTTGCCCATGTCTTCATAGCTGCAGCATTTTTCTTGTGTTACTTCGAGATTTTCACCGACGGCACCGTCTCAATGAAGCCATCGCGGTTACCCGCTATCCAGCCGCCCGCCAGCGCGTACCAGCACTTACCTTTAAAAATGGCCGATACGTAAAATTGTTCTAGAGAGACAACGGATAGCAGACAACAGCATGAGGCAAACAGTGTTGAAAAGGCAGAGCAAAAAATAAATCATTGCCCATTTACACTTGAATATCATGCGGTATAATCATAACTTTATCTTTAAAAATTTCTTATTGACTATGTGTGCATTATTTTGTTTATTATATATAAAGTGTTGGGAAATATAGCGCTAGTTACTGCGTTTGCTTCAAAGCTTCGTTCTAGATTGCTGGTACATAGATGCCCTCTCCATGACCCTCTCTCCCTCCCTTCAAAGCATTCAGAGCTTCCGAGAGCTCCGCAGCTGGGAAGTCCTGTTGGGAACGGACTACTGTAGGCGTCATGGGCGAACTTTGTTTCTGTTTTGGGTGCCTGTGGTGAATGCTGTCATGTTGGAGGGCCGCTTCTGAGCGCAGGTAAGTGCACAGCCTGCTTTTGCGTCCGACCAAAATACAAGATGGAGAAAAAGATGCTTTTGCTTTTGCACTCGCCATTGGTTGCACCGCGCCAGCTCGCTGCCACTTCGCGTAGCTTTGTGTTTGTTTTTCCTCGTGTGTAATTTTCATTAGTGATGGTCTTCCTCCGTCGTGAAATGGATTTGGTAAGCCTAATAATTGAAAAAACGTGCATCTCGTGTGCGCCGGATTTCACTCTGTGTTGTTGTGCTTCCGTTCAGTGCTGTGCGCTGACTGTGGGGCGACTTTCGAGTTGCTACGGAACTTATTCCGGCGAGCTCGTAAAGGGAGGAGGTGGGGAGTGTACGGAGCCCGTAGACTTGCTTCGAGCAGGTAATAGCCTCAGCATGCGTCAGTATTTGGCCTTCAAATGTTGCTTCCAAGAAGAGGCGTGTGTCGCAACTGTCCGGGGCGGCTAGTGCATCTTGGACATCTTGCTGCGTATGCACGAAAATTTGCCGGTGGTCATCGTACGAGGCACCGATCGGCCCGCACGCCGCTGCTGGTAGCTGGCTTCGGTGTTTCCTTTTTGTTCATTCTCTTTTCTTGTCCGCTTCTTCAGCGCTGACCCGAGCGCTGAAGCGTTTACGGACGGCGCGCAGCGTCATTCCGTGAGAAATAGGACTGGCGAGTCTCTGCGGTGTCTGACCCAGCCTTCGTGTCCGCATATCCCCTACTGCCCGTAGGCCGCGTCAGTTGTGGTCAGCTGGCGTGATGTGTCGGGCCGTTGACAACAACGCCGCTCGCCTGCTCGACTCAGAACCGGTGTTGTGACAGCTGCGGGTCTCGAAGGTGGTCGTTTTTCTTCGTGCCTCTAGAATCTAGAATTTGACCAGCTGAGCCCTCGCCGCGGTAGCGACACGCAAGGAACCTGTCGCGTCGCGCTGATTGAAGGGAAAGCGCCTGTGCGCTGTCGCGGCGTCTGACGTTCTGGCGGCGACCTTCGAGTTCCACGCAGACATTCGTCGCTGGGACTCTATTGTGTCGGAACGGCGAGCGCGCTTAACTTGGCCTGTTTTTATTAGTGTATTGTTCTTGTCTCGGTCTTCTTCCCTTCCCTGGGCGGGACAGGTATGCGTCCCGTAGCGCGCCTCACTGACTACCTGGCACGCGGTCTCAAATTGCCGTGACGTCTTGGGCCTTCGCCGTCGCTGAAAAGGGCGATCGCCGGGAATATCGGACGCGACGAGGAAGCATCACATGACACCCGTCCGTGCGCACGAAGCAATCGTTGAAAATTATTCAGGCAGAGGCGCAAATAGCGACGACGTCGTGCGTGAGGAAAGTCGATACGCGTGAAAGGGAGCCCGAAGGGAAAAAATTTCTCTTTGCAGTTGTCACAAGAATGCGAAAGTGCTCTTGTATGCGGGAACGTGAAACTGGAATTTGCCACCCGAATCGGTGCACTTATCCGAATTGTCTCGTTGCCTCCGCACCTCTTCATTCCCTTCAGTGCGCATTGTACCACCCTTTAGTTTTCGCATACTTTCAGCTTCCAAGTGATATGATTGTCTGCTTGAGTAGCATTTATAAGTGCTGCGTTCAAACGTCGTCGATAAGAAACAATAGGCTTTTTAGGGACATGCGCGTTGTTGCCCTGAGTGAGCTCTCAAGCACCTCTATTTTTTTTTGCGTGTATACCCTGTCATGTATAGTTTCGAGGTTGCCTCTTGTCTCACTTATGTTTCTATAGTTTATTTCAAATTTATGCTTATGAAAAAGCTTTGCCAATAAGCTTGTAGATATGCGAGGAAGTGTTTTTGAGGTGCACAGTAGCTATGTTCTCCTATTCGAAGTATGTAAGGTTCATGGTTCTTCGCTTTAAAGCTTAGAATAGTCAGCAAATAAAATTTTTACGACATTTTACTTTTGTCGGAAGATTTCACTGGGCAGTCACTCATTAAATGGTGCTGTCAGATACTTTCATTTTCGGCACATTTGCTTTCTGCATTTCGTTGGAGCTACAAAGGGGGCGGCAAGCGGGAATCATTTTGTTCGCGAAGTGCTCGGTGCCGTACGGTTCCTGGACGCCTTTTTTTTCTTTCTGCTTTTCTCGATTGCTCCAACCCGGCAGTTGCGATGGCTGGCAGTGCCCCTCTTGCTCCATTAGAGCCTGTGCCAAGCATTACCTGTCCCCGTCACGTCTGATGGCCTCCTCCCCCACTTCTTCGTGCCTTCCCCCACCCAGTCTTCCGGATTCCCTCTTTCCTCCTCTTTGCGCAACTCTTGTTTTCACTCGGGGGCTGAGGGGGAGAGAGCAGGGTTTGTGAGCGTCTCTGCCAACCTTGAGCAACCAGCTGCCCTCTTTCTTACTCCTTCTCTGCCTCAACTTCGAAAGGTCTTAGCAAACAGCAAACTCGGGTGGCCTTGAAAAAAGAAGTAACGTAATTTCTTGCACATCCTTCTCAAGTGTGTTGTTGGCTTGAATTACAAGTGCATGCCTTTAGTGCGAGATAGTGGGCAATTTTTTTTTATTACATCGAGTGGCTTTTTCTTTATATAAGGAAATAACGCTTATTTTATTCGAAAGTGAAATTTCATTCTGCATGCTGGCAGTGCTACAACATTTTTTGTTATGAAAGCAAGTAAACGACCAGTGGATTTGGCTCATTAGTATTTAAGCCAAGCTTTCAGTTTCTGATCTGAAAAGTAATGGAGATAAGGATCAAGCATGCAGTTAAGTGCTTAACTTTTGCGAGTTTCTTATAATCTTATATGTGTACATGCCTCCTGTGCAGTTTAGTCTATCATTTTTCGCTCTGTAATTTGGCAGCTGACCAGGGAGAAAGTTGCATTTGAAATATTGTTTTAGATGCTCCATTTGTGTATTAAAGCATGTTTTTCTTAATGTAACTAGCATTGTATTGTCTACTACTTGGTGGAAGTTCGTTTGCAAATTCAATGGCTGATGATGTACTACAGTGCCATCCGTTTTTCTAACCTTTATGGAAAACTGCTCTTTCCTCTTTCCAACCTTTATGGAAAACCTCTCGCCTTTGTCTTTCAAAGGACACTACATTGATGTCATATATATGTTGATACTAATGTGGTAGTGACGATTGTATTGATAGTATTAGATGGGTCATGTTTGGCCGTCTCTACCCAGGTCCAAGATTTGGAAAACTTGAGTTCCCGTGGCCATCGGGCATGTTTGTACAAGAGTTAGGCTGTAAAATGAAACAGTACCATTTCATTCCTCGTTGCACATGGGTGGAAAGACACCTTTTTACTGTTTTAGAGATGAACAATGAGTGGTCCACAGCTTGAAGCGTTTCAGGTCTACCACTTTTTTGAGGGCCGGATAAATCTATTGGCATTGAATTTGCTAGCAAATATTTCCAGGGCCATTGGTACCTGATGATCAAATAAGGAAATTGAGTCTTCATTGCATTTTTTACGTTGTCTTGCTGCTGTTCGAATTCCTAAAAGGGAACGGGTAGGTTACAGAAAACAGGACATGTGTCATCTTGGGGGTGTCAACTTATCCGAAGATAAGGTTGGCATGTTTCAAATGCATGTACAATGAAATCATGCTGACTTCACTAAAACACTGTATGTGGCTCATGCCGATAGTTGCAATTACAGCTAAGGGGCCAAGTACTGGCAAGGCCATAATTCGTTTAGATTGAACCCAATACATTCACAGTTTCTGTCACCACCTGTGTTTGCTCCTGATGTGTAAGCATCTATCCAAAACGCTTGGACAAATCATTTCTGTGGTTTTTACTGTTTTCTACGCTGTGTTCTATGTGTCCGGAAGGCATTGTTTAGCAATTATTTTTGCAGCAGGTATTTTTACTAGCATGATTTAAGATATGTACCTTTGTGAAAAGGGCTTTCATTTCTTGTGGCCCTTCTCTCTGCTTTTTACTTTTGTTTTGTTTTGCATTTATTTCGCATTTAAGATTTGAATCTCTGGACCACAAATGCGGTCAAAAGATCTTCTTTTATTACTTTTTTTTTCTTGAGCAACATCCAAATATTAATGCCTTAGTAATGCATGAGCCAGTGGTTCTAAATATGCTTGAGATGTCCAGTATGAAGGCTTTTGTATCTGTTTTGGAAATGATGGGGGCAGTGGTAGGGGCCACTCAGTCTTTTCTTTCTTCTTTATTTTAGGCCTGGCATCATCTGAAATTCACTGCAAAAGCTGCCTTGCACTTGGTGCATGTAAATATTATCCATCCATCATGATCAAGCAGTCTTCCTTCCTCAAGTGGGCCCAGAATAACAAGAACTCCGTCAAAAGCAGTAAGTTGCAATCTTGGCCTAACTAACCTATAACTAACCTATAACAAACATACAAGAAACCTGTAAGAAAATGAGAGCAGCTAAGCCTAGTTTATCTGCTGCAGCTTTGTTTTGTGTATTGTAATTTATTCGTGAAGTAGAATGCAGGCAAGCTTTAATGAAGTTGTAACTGCTCAACAAAGTTAATGGAGTAAAAAAAAAAAAATCTGCAGTAATACCTTAGCAAAAAGAAGCACTGCAGTACCGAGGGCATTTGAACAAACTGCCTGTACTTGACTGGCGAAATCAGTCTGGAGAGCTCTTACTGTGGCATCTTTTCTAGTTTTATGTTTCATCCTGTACCTTCTGTTCTGCTACCAAAGTGCTAGCCTTGACCAGTTCAGTTTGCCAGTTTTGAAAAGGGGACATCGAAGGAAAGATGAGGTGTAGCATGCTAGTATATCTTATTGCCTTGGCTAGCTGCTTTGAAATGGATTTTTGCTTTGCCTCTCTCTCAAGCTTGCATTCAAACCAAGACATCAGAGCCTGGTGTCCTGTCATGTTCTTTGTTTGTGTGTATGTGCATGTGCACATGTGTGTTTTAAAATCCCTAATTCTCAAGTTCAGGGGACTTTATAGAGCCAAAGAAAATAAGGAGATGTAGGGCATCGGATTAGGGTGCATATTACTAGGTCACTGTTATCAAGTGCAGAGACATGGCTCTTTGGAAGATGGAGTCCTTTTAAAGCATAGTAGATCAGAGCTGTGCAAGGTATTTGTCTAGGCTAGTTGATAATTGCTAGCAGTTTGAGTGGTCGCATTTAACGTGCAGCATTCACGATTTCAGCTTGGTTTATTAGGCGACTCAGCTGTGCAAAAAGAGTTGCACACTTATTTCATGAGTATGTGTACTTGCTCCTTTTATAGATGAGGAGAGGCGGTATCAAGCTGCTTATTCTTTGTACCGCTTGTATAAGGTCAACAGCTTTAGCTGCAACACCCATCGCAGTGGTCAGGGGAGCTTTACTTCTGTGCCCAAGGATGCGAGATCGAATCCTGGCTGCGCTTTTCGACTGAGGTGAAAAGCAAGATACCCATGTGCTGTGTGATGCCAGTGCACGCTAAAGAGCCCCGGGTGGTCCACATTTCCGGAGTCCACCACTACGACGTCTCTCATTTGTGATGTTAAATCCCATAAACTAAACTACACTTTAGCTGCAGTATGAGTGTTGGCAACGAATGAGCAATACTGCAGCGAATAAGCAGATTTTGAGTTTGCTAGGGGTTTTTTTGTTCTCATTTTTACATGTTTCTGGGCCCTCTTTTTGTCATAGGTGGTCGCAGATGGATCCATCCTGCGGACGCTCTTCAAAAAGGCCATGTTGTCTATCTGGTCAAGGTACGTTAGCACTGCTGACTTGTTGCTAGGATGCACTGCAGTTAAGGTCAGCAGCAACATCTCTTCCGACCGTTGGATTATTCTGGCTTGGGTTCGCAATGTATTTTTTATATTAAAGGCTGTAAGCTGCAGGATGTAGCTGTCAGTTCTTTTCAAGGAATCATGAGAGGTTCTTAGTTAACATTTTCCCAAGGAGGTTGCACTGAAAGCACTTTGCAGCACTCTTTGTTACAGCTGTGGAACAGAGTTCGGGAAATGTAGACTGCTGTTGTGGCAGAATGCTATTTACAGAATTTCTCTGCATTGTGGTGTATTATTCCCTTTCACCTATTTTAAAGTCGTGGCTGAAGTAGACTTAACACTGTGAAATTCTTTCTGGTTTTCGGTATTCAAGCAGAAAATAGCGCTTCAAGCTGCTCGCTACCAACACATTTCTTCTCTTGTACTGACCACAAATTCAGGGCTCAGCTTTCGAGTTTTTTTTTTTAACTGATCTAATAAAGCAATCATACTTTCCATATGGAATAGAATTTGTTGCCAGAAAATTGTTGGCCTCGCCGCTGTGTCTGTTTGCTGATCTCATGTACGGCAGTATAATGCTACAGTGGTGCTATCGACTGGCAGGCAGTGATAAATTTTTCACAGGAGGGATCTAGGCTAATTTCTTGTACATGTTGGGTGCTACGTATCTATCATCAATTCTGCCAAGAGAATAGCATGGGTGCCTGGCTCTGGGTGTCGTAAGAATGGATTATGAAATTGGGGTGTTGGGAGGATAGCATTGGCAAGTCTTTTCGGGTACGGTGTCTGCAGTTTGTACAGTACAGGCACTCATGAAGTCTAGTGAGAGTCTTACAGTTGGCTTGTTTTTGGCTGGTGGTTATATTGGGGACACCGGATTAAGTCGCTGCGGTTCAGGCTTGTGTACAATATGCGCACCTGTGCCCCGCTCATACCGGGCGATGCTCCGATTTGTGTTACACACCTATGCATTGTGCTGTCTGCTTCTAGAATAGTGCCCGTGATTCGCTGCACGTGCACCTCGGTTACACAATCGGAGACAGGAAGGCTTCCGTAGTATTTCGTTTTCATTTACAAAAGTATTACTGTGAATTCTCTCAAAGGTGATGGTTCTCAAAAAAATTGCTAAAAGTATTCACTGAGAATGTACAGGGTCGTCCACTCTAAGTTCGAATGTGGCTCCGTGCTGCCCGTGCTCCGCGGAGCGCTTCTGGTGGGCGCCGTAGAAGCTATTGGACAAGAGCAATGAGAGCCGTAAGCGGGGCTTTGTGCATCGTCTGCTACAGTGCGCTCTGTAGTGCGGTGAAGTGGTCTTCAATTTCAAGGCTGGTTGAGCGCTAGAAGTGTAAACTTTCTCCAGTGTAACATGACCGCCTTTTGTCTTCCGGCACTCCCGACATATCGGTTTAGTGTAGTCCACGAGCAGGAAACATTGAAGCGACCAGACTCATCTGTGCTCTTGGTCTAGACAGGCAGAAATCACATTTTGGGTCGCAGTTGGGGTAAGCAACTTTCTTGTAGTCTTGATTGCAGAATCATTAGCGTAAGCAGTTACACTCGCAGGCACAGTGGGGTGACCTGGCCGTTTACACCTATAGGTAAACTTCGTCATGGAAATTTCATTACCTGGAAGTTGCAATGTCATGATACAGCGGATAATATGATAACGCACTTAATGCTCATCCGAAAGAATCGAAATTGAAGCACACTTCACTGCAGTATAGAGCCCATTGTAGCAGATGGCACACGAAGCCCCGCCTGCGGCTCTCACTGCTCCTGCGCAATAGTTTCTACGGTGCCTGCCACAGGCACTCTGCAGAGTGCCAGCAGCAAGGAGCAACATTCTAACTTAGAGTGGACGACCCTGTACACGCAAGCCACATTCATGCCAACACCTCTCAAAATACTCTAGGGAAACAGTGGCTAGTTTAGTGTAACACATTTAATGTGCTACTTCTGCATTGATAACTTTTTTTCTCATTCTAAAGTTTCTTGGCTTCACTGAAGTGGAACAGCCCAAAGGCATTGAAGTGGTTCGAGAAGGAATACGCAAGCTGAAGGTAAGCGTGCGTGTGCCACCTTTAGTTAGAGCTCAGACGCACTTCACATCCACCTGATCGTCTCTCCTGGTGCAGTTCAATCAGCAGCTGAAGAGATCCGAAGGTGGCAAGGTGCCGAAGGTGGAGCTGACGATTTCAGTTGATGGTGTTGCCGTGCAAGATCCCAAGACAAAGGTGGGCTCACATTCGTTGTAACATGCTGCTCATTATCTACTTCTGCTATGTACAGGGTCGTCCACTTCTAGCTATAACACAGACACTGCTTTCAAATCAACATTACGTACGAAACAGCCACATATCGATGCAAATCGATGCACGCACACAAGGACCTGGATGTGCTGCTTCACATGGCCTGCCACTTAGCTTTATTGTGTGGCCGGTTCGAACGCAACAGCGTTTTGAAGGCGGTGAGCGTGTTATAGCTAGAAGTGGACGAGGCTGTACAGTATGTGACAGTTGTGCTAGCTAGTGCTATTATGTGATGGTTATACTAGTTAGTACACTTGTGCAAGGTGTCACAGAAAATTTTAATGTCATCATTTGCTTAGTGCTATACAATATATGATGATTATACTCATTAGTACACTTTGCAAGGTATGACAATAAAATTTTAAGGCAAAAGCCTTTAGTGCCTCATCATTGTCAGCAGGAGCGGTCTGCGGAGGCTGTCGGCAGAGGGTGCAACACTTTCGAGGGAGATAATTGAAATTAAATAAATAAGCCTTGTCTCCACCGGGAACCGAACCTGCATCCCTTGGATCCCCAGCTGAGCACTTTGCCAACTGCGCCACGCCCCGGATTGTGAAGTGTTCATTATAATTCCCCTTGTCTACCGTGAGAATAGCGGGATTTTGCGCGTGACAGGTACTGTGCTTTTAATTTCCTGTAAACGAATTATAGAATGCCGGTGAAATTTAATGCATTCAATGGAATGCTGGTTGTGTTCAACTTTTATTTAGCGTTTCCTCGAACGCTGCACTACACAGCAAACAAAGGGAGACCCAGATGTCTAGGAGGCGTTAGCACAGCAGGCATCAGCATCGTTTTAAATTGATTTACAGGATAGAAAAGGTACAGTATCTGTCACAATTCTCCGCAAGGAAGGGAGGAAGATGGGAGTGAAAGAAGAGAGGAAGATAGAGGTGCTGTAGTGGAGGGCTAGGATCCATCGCGCTATAATGGCTTTCGCCTCATTGCACTTTAGTGGTCCAAAGTGCCCTCTAGAATTTTCAACGTCGTGAATCTCTTGGACAGATGGGTATGGTTGAGAGCTGTAAATTGATGCCTTATTAGCGAATACAGTGACAATGTGCAGTTTTGCGGTTTTGCATTCTGCGTGCCCCGTATGCTAACAGTTTAAAATCCGATGCTTCAGGCAGGCTGTGATTTCAGATGTAACGCTTGGCTTACAGTCAATACTGATGGTGGTCCTCACTCATTTGACAATTTGATATCTCAGTGCTGATGATTTGGTAGCTGGTTACTCGTGAACCTTGTTAGGGTGCAGCTTTTGACCCCCCATCTTCTAACACCTTCTAAAATCTCATCCGATTCTCCGAAGTGTTCACCTGCGGTTACTCTGGCACATCATCTTTTTCAAATAAGTGTCTGGCTTAATGAGGTGAGTTTGTGCTCAGCTGTTGGTTGCGCATGCAGAGGATATTCCACCAGCACCCACTGCATCGCATCTCCTACTGTGCGGATGACAAGACTGACAAGAAGTCATTCAGCTTCATCGCCAAGGAGTCGGATGGCGAACGGCACTCGTGCTTTGTGTTCTCCAGCGAAAAGTTGGTGCGTCAAGTCCTCGTTTTATTTTACTCTACTACTGACCGTGCCATTTTTCAGGGCTCAAAATAAGGCCGTTGCACATTTTTGGAGATGTGAACAGCCATGTCACATTTTTCCGACTGCGAGACTAGCTTTTTTTTTTCTGAGAAAACTGCATGTCAGATTACCCCAGCACTTGATCCAACTTTATGACATCTGCATTGAAGAGGGCTTGATAATGATTGGTTTTGAAGTGAATGGCTCAGTAGCCTAGCCTCCGGGATCAGCGCTCAAGAAAACTGTTGATGCACATTGTTTAACTTGTGTAGTCTGGTACTCCAAGGGTTCAGCATTTCTTTTTGTTGAGCTTATGAGGGTTATTCTCGCAAGAATGCGCCACGTGGGGGCTAGACACTAGTCTCCTTCTAGCCCAGACGTGCCAGCCCTAGCAGACAGAGCTGTGACCCCCACCCCGGGGTTTTGAGAAGTCTCCACTGTGGCGGGCTCTGGCCAGAGGGGACAAACACCGAGTTACGTACCCGAACAGAGTTTATTGTGCTCGAGTACACGGCAAGAGATTAGCACTCAAGAACAACCACCGTGTAGCGAGCGAACGCCGCTTACGGGGGTGAAATAAAACCACCTAAAAGGAAAGCGCGCACAAGCGAAGTGAGAGGTAGTCAGCCCACCTGCGCGGCTTCGTGCTCGCATCCCGTTGTGGTAAGTGTGTACGGTGGGTGTGCAATTCTCGGCGACGGCGGTGGTCTCCTCGGCGGAAATCGTGAACCGCGCGCGTGCGAGCTCAACCGCCAAAGAACGTCAAGGGTGTTGCGACAGATGCGCTCGTCCCTCGGAATGGGAGAGGAGGTCTCCGGGTTACGCAGGCAGGAAAAAGAGAAGCCCGCGGCAGCGTCGCCGGAGGCAGCGGGGGGTGGCCAGCATACCTTCTCCTCTGCCAACCTCTCTACCAGCGCGCGGGAAGGGGATTGTGAATCCCTACAAACTTCACCATTCCTTGCATTATTTTGAGCATTTCTGTGCACATTGGTGCAAATGGTTAGGGCACTGACCACTGGCAAAAAAAGCATATGCCCTTTGGCATCATATAAGTTTGTCATTTATTTGTCAGCTCACTTCGATCTCAACAAAAGAATAAAACTAAGCCATTTCTGGGAACAGTCTGACTGCAGAACACATTTTCTGCATGGCCAAGATGAGAGCAAATATTAAAATGATTTCTAGTCGCCTCTGAGCTCCTTTGTTTGGACATATAGCAGAGCTTGTGTAATTGAGATCCGATCGCATCATATCAGATCTGCATCCATTATTTTGCTTTGTGTTGATGCTAACTGAAGCTATTCGTTAGGTTTTGATAAGTTATTTTTTTCAACTGTGTGACATTTTTGCCATGACTGTTTCAAAAATTGGTGCCAAGACTGGTTTTGTTTCCTCGCATGTAGAACCTGATATGATAAGGTGCTAAGTATGCCATTGATAAAGTGTGGCCATCAGTGTTCACTTTCCTCTAGTCAAACACAGAGTAGCAAGCCAGGAAACCAGCATTGCAAGGGAGTATTCGATAATCTGTGCAAAAAAATCCAAGAAACAGGGCTGTGGAAGAACAGATGGAAGGTATCTGCTTAGTTCGATTGTCATGGAATCATTTTGCTGGCGAACGGGTATTTGATAAATGTTTCATTAAATGTCTTGTTCGCTTTTTTTTTCACGTATGTTTCTAGGGTTCCATGAGTGTAAAAAGGCATTGCTTTTAATCCATTTTAGGCTGAAGAAATAACATTGACCATTGGCCAGGCTTTTGATTTGGCCTACAGGAAGTTCCTGGAAACATCGGGAAGAGATCTGGAGATGAGGAAACAGTTCATGATTCTTCAAAAAAGGGTGAGAAAGAGTTGATCTGTTTCTGCTTGCCGCAGAAACAGATCAACTTCCTTTTTTTTGCTTGTATTTTGTTGAGG
Source organism: Amblyomma maculatum (assembly GCF_055883805.1). Lineage (NCBI taxonomy): Eukaryota > Metazoa > Arthropoda > Arachnida > Ixodida > Ixodidae > Amblyomma > Amblyomma maculatum. The sequence continues at coordinate 145,355,555 of NC_139349.1, forward strand.
TTGATTTCTGTGTTGTGTGGAGGAAGTGAAAAAAAAAGCTTTGTCACTGTCAGGTTTTCTTGGCAACCTGCAGCATATGCTGTTTTCACGATGGGCTGTTCAGGCGGTCAGCCTCTGTCAGAGGCAGGCTGCTTGTGAAGTGAGGCACTGGGTACGTTGGAAGAATATGTGCATTAAAACGGCACCCATCTGGACTTCAAAATCAACTTTGTGCATGGAGATATGAAGGGACGACACTGTTTATAAGCGATAGCCGAGGCTGACAGAAGAAAGGATTGAATTGAGGAGGTGCCTTTGTCTTTGAAAGGACACTACATTGATGTCATATATATGTTGATACTAATGTGGTAGGGACGATAGTATTGATGGATGGTATTGGATGGGTCATGTTTGGCTATCTCTACCCAGGTCCAAGATTTGGAAGAAGAAAACAGCCGGCTGCGCAAGTGTCTTCGTGACGGTGACTACTCTCGTGGAGATGAAATCGCTTCACCTACTACTGAGACGACCAACCACAAGCCAAAGGCTAAGGTCAGAACTTTGTTTTTGCTAGTCTCTTTACTGAACATTGTGTACTTTTGTGAGCAAAGTTAGGACACTCCTGTGAGGGTAGGCTGAGATCACGCTGAACTGCTTCGTCACATGACGCCCCCATCCTGACCTGCCTTCGCAGGGGGCCCATACTATTCACAATAGTATGCATAGGTTGTACTGCAGTAATAAATTTATTCATTTATTTATTTTCAATACCCTCAAGCGCCGAGGCATTATAGAGGGGAGTGGAGAAACATGCAACAAACACAAAATAAACAACAAATCGGCAAATATACATAGTTAAGCTTCAAGAAAAATACATATGTTCAAATAGAAAAGAAAATATTACATATAAAAATCACAAAGGTAACACATAAAACAGCAAAAACTGCACTGAAGAAAAAAAAATCGAATATGATAATGCCTAACACATAGAATTGCATAAAATGAGCCTCATCAGAGAACGATGATACTAAGCATAATCTGCTATGCAAGCCACGGCTGCAGGAAGGTGGTTCCAATCTTTTGATGTGCGAGGAATAAAACTGTACGAATGTGTTAGTATGGCAAAAAATGGATTGTCTTGTGCTGATGATCGACACAAAAAGAATGATAGGTGGGGGCAGTGATAAGACCTGTGTGCAGTGACGGGTGATAGTAAAGTTTATGAAAAAGGCATAAGTGCGGAAATTTTCTACGCTGTGCTAGAGAAGATAAAGTAATAAGAGCGAGTTGGTGGGCTAGTTGGTTTTGCATATTTAAGGAACAGCACAAAGGACGGGACACAGAGACGCAAGAAAGCACAAATACAAGGTGCTGACTATCAACTGAGGTTTATTGCAACAAGGCAGAGATTATGTAGCGAAGAGAAGTGGAGGTGGAACATAAAGATAGTGCTCAGTCACCGGTCGTCAGAAGATAGTCATGTCACTAAGTTAAAACATTTGCTAATGGTTAAAATTGGGATGAAAAACAGCCATGGGTGGAAAACAAGATAAACAATAGATTAACAATAATGGAAGAGGACGAGGAAAAGCAATGGTGGTAAAATCTAAAACGTGAAAGTTAAAAAATTCGAAATTGCGGTGAAAACAGACATCAATGGAGCACAAGATAAACAATGGATTAACAATAACGGGAGATGAAAGGCAATAGTAGCGGTAAAATAAACGTAAAAGATAAAAATCAAGGTGTGGAGGGCCTTAGTGAGAATAAAACACACTAAAATAAACTGAAACCGAACGGCAGAAGCAATTGTCAGCGCCCAAAGGGTAAAATATTAAAAATCTTTAAAAAGTATAACATTATGAGGAGTAACATGCCTACGGGTGAAGAAACAAAACCGGCAAAATTGTAAATACAAAAAAAAGCCAGGCGATGAACAATAAAACACTAAGAAAGGAAAGGGAACCATTACAACGCATGCGCGGAGGCACTTAGGAATTTCAATTCTTTCTCCGATAAAGAGATTGAAGGTGTGCTTACACAGTGGTCCTTGGCACGGTGGATGTTGATAGCTTCAATAGCTTCAAATATAAAAAGATAGAGAAAGGTTAGATTTCATTGCTGTTATACTCTGTCTGGTTATAGTTAGAAAAAATGAATCGAGCTGCGTTATTCTGAATAAGCTCTAATGCAGCGCAAAGGGTGACATGGTGAGGGTGCCAAATGGGGCGGCATACTCCAATTTTGGAAGAACAAGTGTTTTATAAAGTGGTAATTTTAAAGAGGCCGGGATATTGCTGAAGTCTCGGCCTAAATAACCTAACTTCCGGTTAGCGCTGCCAATGATTGGTTTGATGTGCGGCTTCCAGGTTAGTGATGAGGATATAAGCACATCCAAATACCGATCGGCCGTTACAGATTGAATCGGAATACTGTCCAGGGTATAGGAAGGAGTGTTATTTGATCTGTGGATAACAGCATCATATAAAAGTGAAGAGCACAGATGAGAAGTACAAGAGTAAGCAGTGAATTTCTTAAATTTGAAGAAAATGTGAAAAAGTTGTTTAGTTGCATTTACAAAAATGTGTTGAAGGCCAGGAGCCACGAGTGAGGCTGAAAGGCCAGCCTGAAAAGCTAGTACAGGCAAGTTTGTAACGTCTAGTAGTAATAGCTAAAACACAGCTGCTGTTTACTGAACTTGTTTGGCCTGTGTATAGGGTAAGCGTATAATTCCCTCTTGTAATTGACTCGAATGGGGGCCTGAGCTATACCACATGGTTCTGACATGCTTTCTTTTTTAATATGGTTTGGTATTTGTGTGCACACTACTGCTGCAAAAAAACTGAAACTGCCAAAGTGGCCAAGCGCCGCTGGGGCCTTGTACAGCATATTGCTTGATTTGGCGCTAGACATGTTGCCTTTGTCAACTGCAGGTGCGGGTGACCTCGACCAATGGCACCAGCAAGGCCAGCTCAAGCAGCCTAGTTCCAGAGCCCCTGCCGCCACCCGTGCCTCCCCGCAGTGCTGCTGACCATGGCCAGGTGACAGAGAGAGAGGGCACAATCTCACCCACTGCTGCTCTGAATGGAAGCATGCTAGCACGGGTGGCATTTTTTGCTGATTTTGGTGATGCTTTTGCTTCACTGTATGTTTGGTGTGGTGAAAGCACTCAGACCACCTCCTGTTTGGTTGAGTTTGGACATTTTATCTCAGCCATATGTTCGGCTGAACAATAGGTGTACGTGTAGTGTTGATTTGCGGCATCAAGGTTGATCCGCAGCAGGCATGTTTTCTACTCTAAGCTCTTGTTAATGTGGCCTCCAAGGGACCACAAAATTATTTATTACCTAAAGGTTCGAATTTGCGTGCAAGAACCACTGTCATAAGATTCAGATTCATGGAAGTCTATTTCAATGATCGCTAGCTTGGCGAAGCGTACCTCAACACTATTCCCAGTCTGAATTAGCATGAGCGAGCCCTGTCCATGTCTGAATTAATAACCTGCGCTGCTAGTTTAAATTATCAGGATTTCCAAATTAACTGAATTTGAATTGACGAGATTTAACTAATACAACGTAAATTTTAGTGGTGCTATTCTGAACAGTGAAGCCACTATGGAGGCATTCATGGAATATGTCGACTTTTAAGGTGTTAAATTGTTAGGCTTAAAAGACTCTTGTACTCATATCTGACAAAACTCAATTTGATTTATTTAGTTCTGAGATGGTTAAACTTGACACTCAGTTGTTTCTTTCTTTTCTTCTTGGCTGATTTACTTCCATACCTGTGATGATAGGGATGAAACTGGCACCTTTGCTTTAGGCATTTCTCAGTTTATGCTTGTTTTAGCAGCAGTCACGGAAAAAATGGCTGATCTTGTTCTAACTGAAACCTACTCCCAAGTGGGGTCAAAATAGTATTAATTTGCTCTCGTGTTGATCTGCTTTGTGTTTTGTGTAAGAAGTCTTGATTAGCCTGCACTGTAAGATTGTGACAACTTCCCGTTTCTTTTTCATGAAAAACGTGAACTTGAAAACAATTGATGAACATGATGAACAATGATGAACAATTGAAAATGATGAATATGATCGTTTTTCATGTTTGTGCTGCAGCCCTCGCAGGACCTGTTGAGCCTGATGGGGCCGACCGTGGGCACACGCCTGGAAAACCTGTCCATGGATGACCTGGAGGACTTCAATCCCCGAGCCGAAATGGAGCCAACACAAGCCAAGACCAATGGCTGCACCACGGAGGCTTCCACCAATGGTGAGCAAGCTGGTCCTTTGTAGCTGTGTTTGCTCGCAAACATTTTGTGTTCATTAACCTTGACTAGATCTAGCTGTTCTGCTGCAACTAGTTTGACATGTTTTTGCACTTTTCTTTCAAATTTAAGAAGACAGCAAGGAGGAATGAGTAAGTATTTGTGCACGAAAGCAGTGAGTTTTTTTCTGCCGAAGAACTACTTCATTTGATCAAGTATTTTGGATTCTCTGACTGGAACCTTGTACTACCAGAGTTGTTGATGGGAGTCTCTTTGATGGGCAAAGGAGATTTTCTATTGTCATTGCGGTATGTGATAAATAAAAGCTCTTGCAATCACCCACTTAAAAGGAAGGATGTGCCCTATGCAGCCATGCCACGATATCATCTGAAATCAGCTCCTTCCAATCTTTTGCGGGAGGGAAGGGTACCTTGCCTTGAAGGACCCCACAAACTTTTGCAGTATGTTGGCATGGCTGTTAAGATGTGCGCTGCATTTGTAAGAAGCTTGAGAACTTGTAGTGGGCATTTTTGTTTTGGTGGATATCACATATCAGGCGGTATCCTGACAGTATTCAGTCTGTTTGCTTTACCTGCATTTTGCAATTAATTTCATCTGAATTGCTTTTGATTTATTCCTTCTGTTAAGTGTGGATCCAGGCATTGGTAGTGGGTACCGGTAGCGAGCAATACCGGAGCGGTGTTGGCTCAGCTTCTAGACAGCTAGTCCGCAAAAGCACTTCCTCTTTCTCGGCGATCTGTCCGCTTAATTGGAACTTCTTTACAATCTGGCCCCCGCAGAAAAGGATCCATCCTGGCGACTCAAGGAGACGAAAGGAAAGCGGGATCATAGCAAGGTTTCAAACGGTTGACGTGGACAATCTCATGCCCACGGCGGCGAAGGTCGGTGGAAGCGGCTAGCAATTCAGCTAGGTAATTGATGGGAGAAGTCTGTTGGAGCACTAGATAGGGTCCGTGGTACTTGGCAGTAAACTTTCTAATCAGACCTGGTGGTGTCAATGGGACCCAGAGCCATATGTGAGCACCGGGAGAGTATTGGTGCACAGAGTAGTTGCCGTCGCTGTGCGCTTTCTTCTGGGCTTGCTTGTCCGAAGTAAGCGAGCGAGCCAGCTTAAGAATAGAGTAAAACAGCGCTAGGGGAAACGAAACACGTGAACGACAGACACATGCGCTGACTAGCAACCAAATGATTTATTGTTGCCTGTGAGGCAGCAATATAAAGGAAAAATGACAAGAATTACTCGATTCTTAAGCATGTACCAACCAGCCCGTATTTGCCCTCTTCTTGAGCGAGCCAGCTTGCGACATTTTTCAGCGTGCCTGGCAGCTGCTGAAAGTGATGTATACTCTGAGATATCAGGACTGTAGGGGAGGATGGTGTCGAGTGGAGACGAAGGTTCACGCCCGTACAGCAGAAAAAATGGCGAGAATCTGGTAGTTGTTTGGGCGGTGATGTTATACAGTACAACCTCGTTAATTCGAAGTCATCGGGACCGCGAGAAATCTTCGAATTAAGCGGGTTTTCGAATTAACCGAACACACCAAGAAATAAGACTTAGGCAAAAAAATTCGTTGCAGGAACGTGTTACCTTTATTCGGCATATTTTGAATTACTACTGAAAGTAATCAGAGATGCTGGTTTGCCGCGTCCGGTAGTTTGCGGCTCCTAAGGTCATGCTCTCGAGTTGGTCAAATAGACGAAACATCTCCGAACTTCCACCGCGGCACTCAACAAAACTGCGGATAACGTTCAGCGATCCGATAACTTCACCAAGAGCAGGTGCTCGGGGAGGCTCGTCGGTGTCGTCGTCGCTATCGTCGCTGTCATCGCGCATGTTCGTACCAGCAGTGATCTCACTCTCCAAGTCAGAGTAGCCAGTCTGCTCTTCGCTCTCAATGTTGATATACTCGGCGAAGCCGACTGCGTTGGACTCATCCTCTGCGCAGAGCACATTGATGCGGTCGCAATACTCTGCTCTTCTTCGTCAAGAGTAGTAGTACATGGGTGGTCTGCATCGGCATCAATAGTGCTTTCACTGGAAAAACCAGCGTGTTCAAAACACCGCCTGATCAATGTGGGCTCCACTTGTTTCCAAGCGTACACCATGAGGCATATGGCTCCGAGGAGGTCGATGGAGTACTCCTTGCCATTGGCGTAGCAAAGGAGCATGCGCTTGAGCAGGTGGTACCGATAAATCTTCCTAGTGGGGTGAATGACGCCTTGGTCCATCGGCTGTGAGATCGAAGTGGTGTTCGGAGGTAAAAATACCATCCTGATGGCCTGGAAATGTGGGATGTCGCCATGTGCCGGGCAGTTGTCGACGACAAATAGGACATTCCTGCCCGTGGCCGCGAACTTGCGGTCAAGTTGCCGCACATACTCTTCAAATATTGCACCTGTCATCCAGGCTTTCTTATTGTGCCTGTAGACGAGTTTATCCTTTGGCGGCAGCCGCGCATTTTTGAAGCAGCGAGGCTTCCCCGTCTTCCCGACGACCAGTAGCGGCAGCTTGTGTTTACCGCACATGTTTGCGCCGAACAGCACAGTAATCCTGTCCTTGGCCTGTTTCCTACCCTTGATGGCGGTGTTCTTCACTGCGAATGTTTTTGTTGGCAGCATCTTATAAAAAAGTGCAGCCTCGTCAAGGTTGTAAACGTCGTCTGCACCGTACTCGCTAAGCAGCGGCACCAATGTGTGGTTTCTCCAATCCTCGACAACGCTCTCGTTAGTGCTGCCGCTCTCACCACAGACGGTGAGAAAGGTTAAATTATTGCGTTCTTTAAACCGGCAAAACCATCCATTGCTGCACTTAAATTCCTCGTGCCCAAGTTGTAGAGCTAGGTCGTTGGCCTTCTCCCGCAGTAGCGTTCCATTGACGGGAAGGTGGGCAGCGTTTGCTTTCTGCAGCCAGCGAAGCAGAGCAGCTTCCACATCTTGATACGTGGGAGCCCGCACTCGTGACCGCTTCGAAAAATAGGTCTTGCCGTAAGCCTCTAGTATTTTTGACTTGTTGCTCAATATTGTGGACAACGTCGAGAGGGGCACGCCATGCCTTTTGGCCAACTCGGTCTTCGAACAAGCGCTCTTGCCTGCTTCCTGGATCAAGCAGAACTTCTGCTGCAGCGTTAAAGTCTTGTACTTTGGCATTTCTGCACTGCTACGGTCACAAAGCTAGCACTTCTGCACAGTCCCGCCCAAAAAAACGGCACAGTAGCCGACCCCCAACCACAGCGCACAACACAAAGAAATGGCGCAGGCGAGACCGGCGCGGAGGTGGTGGTGGCGTACTTGCAGCGTCGGAGGCACGGGGGAAGAGTGGGCGAAACACACCAAGGGATGGAGTGGGGGCAAGGTCACATGATAAAAACCGGTATGCCCGCCGTGTTACAGTGAAGCACGTCTTCTCCTCTGCAGGCGCGTGTTTCGGCGGTGCGCGAGGCGCACTGTGGACCGATTTTTGTGCAGAGAGTGCTCCGGCTGGGGCGCTTCGCCTATAAATCATCACCATTACTATGTGGCTTTGCCTCGCGGCTCCGTAGGGCCGTCGTTTCGCCGGGTTTGCGGCGAAACATGGATCAGGCATTGCCGCATAGCAGTCCAAATTTTTGAATTAACCGGGCTGGCGCAGGCCGCCTGTTCGAATTATCCGGCCAAATTTACATTGGAAAATACGGGACCGCAGAAAACCTTCGAATTATCCGGGATTTCGAATTAACAGAGTTCGAATTATCGAGGTTGTACTGTAGGCATAGGTTATAAATGGGAGAGTTTTGTCCCAATCAGAGGGGTCGGAGGCGATGTACAGTGTGATCCACTTCTAGCTATTTCATGACCACAGCTTTCAAAGTATCATTGCGTCCGACCTGGCCATTCCATAAAGCTAGGCGGCAGGCCATGCGAAGCATCTCCTCCGTGTCCCACTGTGCATATATCGCTTTGCTTTGATAAGCGCCTGCATCCGACGCAATGCTGCTTTGAACGCAGTGACCGTGTTATAGCTAGAAGTGGATCACCCTGTACTTGGACATCATGTCACCCAGTGCGCGGTTGAAGCGCTCTGTGAGGCCGTTGGTTTGAGGGGGGTATGCGCTGGCTGTCCGGTGGATGGTCTGACATTCGCGTAGGAGCGCTTCGGCATCCTCTGATAGGAAAGGCTTGCCTTGATCACTTAGTTCACGAGGGGCCCCGTGCCGCAGAATGAAATGATGAAGAAGAAAGGACGCAATATTTATTGGGTCCGGTGGCATCCTGAAGTGCTGCTGTCTCCGCATAGCGAGTGAGGTGATCGACGGCCACGATTATCCAACGATTTCCTGCAGGTGTGTACGGCAGAGGTCCATGCAAGTCGATGCCAACACGATTGAATGGTCGGTATGGGCATGGAAGGTGCTGTAGTGGAGCCGGCTGGTGGAGAGGAAGCGGCTTGCGACGTTGCCATATTGACACACCTTCAATTGTGCTCAAGGAATCCATTTCAGCCTTTCATAATGTCTAGGTCTGCTGGGCCTTCTGCCATTGAGTGCAAAGTGAGGTTATACTGCAGATAAAAGAAACACTGATGATTTTGGTTGATAACAACCTCCCAGAGTGGCCTATATCTGTTTGCATAATCGTATCCGACACAAAAAAAGCCATCACACTTATCCAGTGCTGTGAGTCAGATAAGAAAGCCGGAAATTTGGCTTGCTCGTAACTCTTCAAAGCATGATTAATGAATCATAATGTGCAAGGGTCGTTGTCAAGACTGGATTCAAACAAATGCAGGCACATCTGACACGGTGGCAGCTGCCAAGGACCTCTTTGGAGCAGAGCCGTTCTCTCCCAGCAAGGAGGAAGACCCCTTTGGAATGGGAGACTTTTCCTCGGACAAGCTAGGTGCCCAGGAGCTGGAGAACGCAATTGGCATAATCGACCGCAGGCTCAATGAAATGAAGGTAAGTACACTTACTCTGCCTTTGCAGGTGCTGAACACGGAAGGATTACCACTAACGTCCTGGCAGTACAATCAATGAAAAAACACCTTTTGCTATTCTGTCATGTTGACATACGTTTCTCCGTAGCAGAATTCTCTGATAAACGAAATCAGTCTACAGTTGAATCCCGCTATAACGAAATTCACGGTGCACGAAAAAAAATTCGTTCTCGCGGAACTTCGTTATCGCAAAAATTTGACGTGAAACGCAGAAAGAATTGCCCAAGCAGCAGCAAAGGCGTTTAATGCCAAAAATCTGTAAGCTTGGTTTGCTTACGCTTCACGGCGAGCAACGCCGTCACGCGATTTTCGCACTCGGTCAGCAAACCCATTGCAACATCGTCGTCTCGGACAGCAACGAAATTCCTGATGACATCAAAAGCGTCCATCACCTGTACGGCGGTTGCCGCAGCCGGCGCTTCCTGTACGTCGTCGTCTTCTTCATCGGAAGAGTCCTTATCATTCCGGGCAGCTTTTATGATCTGCTCATCACTCATCTCTTCGTGAACAACAACACAAGCGTCAGCGCCGATGTATTCATCGAGCTCGAGATTAGGCGGCACGGTTCCTATTTCTCCCAGCGTTTTCCAGGCGGCCGCGATCCCCGGAGCCGGTGACGCCTCTTCGTCGTCGTCTGTAACGCCTGGTGTTAGGCCAGCAGAGTGTACGGGTCGACCTTCGGCAAATCCGGCGTGCCTGAAACAGTTCACAATTACTGAGCGCCCCAGTGTGCTCCAGGCAGCAGACATAATCTGCAGTGCCACGTACAAGTCCACCTTCGTGTCTCGGCCGGTTTCAGTGTTAAAAAGCAGCCGCTGAATTAACCTCCCGCGGTAAGCGCGCTTCAGGCTAAGAATCACGCCCTGATCGAGAGGCTGTAAGACAGACGTGCAATTGGGAGGGAAAAACCTCAGCTCCGTGTTAGTGAGCTTGACTTCGTCGGAGTGATGCGCTGAACAATTGTCCAAAAGCAAGCAAACTTTACGGCCCTGCCGCTTCATGTCGCGGTCGAATGCCATCATCCACTCGGTGAAAATAGCGCGGGTCATCCATGACTTGTTGTTCGCCTTGTACTGCACAGGTAGGCTACGAGTTCCCTTAAAACAGCGCGGCTTGGCACTTTTGCCTATGACTAACGGCGGACGCTTGTCCGAGCCATCCATGTTTGTGCAAAGCAGCACTGTGATGCGTTTTTTGCTGTGTTTGCCGCCGTGACAGCGCTGCCCCTTGAAGTCGAGCGTCCTAGCCGGCAACATCTCGTAGAATAGCCCGGTCTCGTCGGCGTTGTAAATGTCTGCAGGCGCGAAGTTGCTTAAAATTCCGGCCATGTTACTCGCCTTCCAAGCAGCTGCTCCGTCCACGTCTGCTGACATTGACTCGCCGCACAACACTTTTCCGACGATGTTATGGCGGGCCTTGAAACGGTTTAGCCAGCCAATGCTGGCTTTAAAATCATCAATGCCAAGTAGGCATGCATAGTTCAAGGCTTTCTGCTGGACGATGCTTCCGGACAGGGGGACGTTGCTGGCTCGTGCTTCCACAAACCACGCATGCACTGCTTTGTCCAACTCTTCATGGAGGGGCCGCGTCACCTTTTTGTGCTTCGAGGATGTGCCTGAAGCAAGTGCCATTCTCACGCTGTCCTTATTGCCTAGAATCGTTGACAGCGAACTTGCAGGAATTCCGAAGTCTTTCAGCAATTGCCGCTTTCTTCCTTCCGCTTTCTGCTTGGGCGATTATTTGAGCTTTTTGCTCAAGGGAAAGAGTTTTGCGTTTTTTCACTTGCGTTGCCATCGTGTCCTGCGGATGAAAACTCGTCGTTGTCGAAGAGAAAGGCAGCGAGTGAACAACGCGACCATGACACAAAGCCAAAATGGCGGAACTGCAATCACGTGATTTCATGCTTAATGTGGCTTTGGATTTGACTTGGACTTCTCGCCAATAAAACGAGTTTCGGTTTCGATTTTGAACGCGAAAATTTCGTTGAAGCGGAAACGCTCTGCAAAAATGGTTCGTTGTGCAGAGAAATTTAGGCAATTAATTCTTATAGGATACTCGCGGGGAATAAAAAATTATTCGTTGTCGCGGAAATTTCGTTGTGGCGGTATTCGTTGTGGCGGGATTCAACTGTATTGCTACTTTGGTTTTGAAGACACGTGTTCTGAACTGGGTGCAGTGCAAAGTACCATATGTATACTTACTCTCAGAGCAGCCCATATGTTAGTGGTGGTTTGTGTAAGCTCACCATTGCTAACTAATCTTCTGCTCATAATTTGCAACAGAAAGGGCAAAATGTTAAGCTACGCAGTAGCTAGCATAGGGCGCGCCCACTCTAGCTGAAAGTTTTAATGCCCCAAAGCACCGCCCTCCAGGCCTTTGGGCTCTGGTGGAGTATGCATCGTTCGCCCCATGTCACTAGGCCTAGTGTTCCTCATGGAAGCCGGAGCGAACATGCTTTGAATATAGTCACCGTTTATCAACATGTCTAACCTTGTTACGAGGTTGCCATCACACAACTTCACATTAAAATAAAACCTCTAATTGATTTCTGCAAAGCCTTTGGCAGGAAATCGCATGGAAATGCAGGCCAGGTGAAGCCACCTCATGCTTCTTTTGTTGCGGGCGGTTAATTTGTGCCAGTCTTCGGGTGCATGTCTTCTTTTAATCCATACTTTCCAGTCGTAATTTGAATCATTTGCAAGCCGTGGTAATTTAGTATTAAAATGAGTCACTGCATAAAAAGGGAACAGGTAATCTCTGAATAAAATTTGTTTATTCAGAGGCTTGAAACTTCAGTTTCGCATCGCAGCCTTTTTTTGCCTTGCAAGCAGTGTCGTGTCGAGTAAACACGGTGCACATCGAAGCCACGCGGTGAGCGCGTAGTCATAGTCGGTCCATTCGACACATGATTTTTGGATTCTACCACCATGGAAAATTTGAAATTAGTAGGCTTGATGTAACGTGAGCCATATTCCATCAAAGGGATCCACTTCTGCTGAGAGCTATCTATGCATGCACACAGGCGCATTGGAATGGTGATAGCAAGCGACGGCGCATCATTTTTTGGAAAAAACACGTCATTTATGCATCAGAAAATATGGCACATATTTACGTCAAACGCTCGGAGAGCAAGTGACGAGTTCTATCATTTTTGCTCTATGCTGCGTTACTGAACAGTGCTTCATATTTGTATGAATAGAGGCTGTCGAATATTGGAAACTGGGCCATTTGATTCACAGGATGAGCGCTGTACTGGAGGCTACTCGTATTTCCTCCACCTTTTCTTGCCCGCAAGATTCTTTCTTAAGGTGATGTAGTTATGTCTGCAGGAAGTATCCGTAAATTGTCTCCAGATGTGGCGTCATAAGGTGGTGAAGTATACACAAGCTTCATGTTTGTAAACAAAGGCGGCGCTGCGATCGGCAGCGTCATAGGTTGTAAGAAAAACACAGTGTGCCTACACTGCGCCAAGCGAAGCTGCTTTCAAAACTAGTGTGCGCGTGTGAATATTTTGAAGCGTTAAGCTTCGCTTGTGCATAGAAATGGTTTTATTTATGCCTGGAAGTGATTCAGCACTTTATCAGCCGATTACTTCTGGAATTGCCTGCCGAAGAGTGCTGAATTGGCGCTTTCTTCTACGTGGCCTCAGCAGCGCACGACTACGGTGGGCGACTGTAATGACCGATTAAGTTCAATGAAAACGAGAAAGGGCAGTGTATAAGAAAAACAAATAGCCAACCTTGTTCAACTTCTGGGCCTATTGCTAGTGCATACAAGGAGGACAAGGAATGAATGACTGGAAGTGTTTTTCATATGACTACTATTTTGATGGGCTTTCTGCTGCTGCTGGCACCTTCACTCTAAAGAACATTACCGATAACTACAGTCGAACCCGGATATATCGAACTCGAAGGAGATCGCGAAATAGTTCGATATATCGATAATTCGATATACAGAAATCGGCTTGTGACGGCACTTACGATGCGAAAAAACGATACCGTATTTGTCGCGTAATCAACCCACTCTCATAATGAACCCACCCTCCATTTTTGCACCCGAGAATTTAAAGAAAAACAAAAAGCGTTAAGGCCAGCTCGCTCACATGCAAGCGACTGAGCGATCTCAGCGGCAGCGACAGAGCGAAAATTTTCAAACTTGTTGGAACTGCGTCCCTCTCGTCGCTCGAGTCACCGCGGCAGCTCAAAACAAGGTTTCTGTGTCGCCGCGGCAGCAGAAATCGCGAGAATTTTCGCTTGCATGTCGATGGCGCGCGTCAGTCCGTTTCGGTGGTCTCATCCACAGCACATTGGCAGCGTGCCAAGATGCTGCCAGCGATAATGTCGGGGTGCGTTTATCTTTTGATAGCTCCTGAGGTGGCGGGGAGCGAACTTGGCAGAGTTCTCGTGATGGCTTGATTGCGCAAGCCTGGTTCGATTTATCACACCGCGCTTGGGGCGGGCGTCATGATCGCAGCAGCTGACCGCGTGCTTTCGCTGATTCATACATGCAAGGATAAACGATAAAAAAAATAAAATAAACATCTCCGCAAAAAAAAAAAAAAAAACTGCCGCTTCTTAACGTCCGCAGCCGCCATATCTTACGCTGCGCGTACAGCACAACAATAAGAAAGGATGATAGGATGACTCTTGCAAAAAAAAGAAAAAGAGAAAAAAGAAGACAAAAAAAAGCTGCCGCTTCTTAACATCCGCAAGCGCCATAGCCACGTCCGCCGCACGCGGAGGGTTCGCAACAAACGCTGGTGAAAGCGTCCAACGTCTGTCTGAAAACGGGCTGAGCTGGCTTGGCGCATGCGTTGCGCGTGCTGAAGGAGAGAGATAGCTCAGCAAAAGAATGGGCACACCCACGCACATGGCTTGCAAACGTCATGTGTTGGCGCGCGGGAAACGACAACTGCAGATGTGCACGCCTTTGGGGAATAGCCGCGGCGCTGCCCAGACCAGCCGTCGCCGAACTGTTCCTTCTCATTCCTTCCGCGCGTGGCTTGAAAACGTCACGCGGCAAACGGCCAAGGGTAATGCGATCGTCTTTGGGGAAGGCACACTTTCCAGTGCGTGGTGCGGAGTTCGATATTTCGAACGACCGGTGAATTTGAGTTTGATATATGGCTCGGCTTTCCTATACTTTTACATGGGATTTTCAAGGGGATATTTCGTGAGTTCGATATAACCAAAATTCGATATATCCGGGTTCGATATAACCGGGTTCGACTGTATAGTGAACTAAAATCACATTTCTAGCTCAGTTTACCGGCAACTGAAGTTAAGAATTTCACTGAATAAGAACTCAATCCTTTATTTTTTTGTAACACTCACCTAGTGCACGCTGCCAACTTGTTTTATCTTGCTCGATAAAAAGACGTTTGACGTCTTTTTCATCACGCAGACGTAGCCAAGGTCATTTAGAGGTTGAATATATGCATGAAGGCCTTCAAGAATGCTCTGATTTTGTTCTTTGCTTTTTACGAGAGTTGCATGACCGCAAATGTAACATTCTTCACGATCGCTTGCGGAGAAATGTGCACAATCTGCTAAGCTTTTTTATATACCGTATTTACCCTCATCTAGCAGCTTACCGGTATCGCTGAAGAGGAAAGTATATAACAGTTGCATCTTACTTGTACTCACCTATGGGGCTGAAACGTGGAGGCTAACCAAGAGTTCTACTTAAGTTGAGGACAACCTAGAGGGCTATGGAATGAAAAATGGTAGGGGTAACATTAAGAGATAGGAAGCGTGCAGAGTGGGTCAGAGAAATAACTCAGGTTACCGACATTCTAGTGGAAATTAAGAAGAAATGGGCATGGGCAGGACATGTAGTGCGAAGAGAGGATAACCGATGGTCGCTTAGGGTAACAAACTGGATTCCAAGGGAAGGAAAGCGTAGCAGGGGCCGGCAGAAAGTTAGGTGGGTGGATGAGGTAAAGAAGTTCGCAGGGGTCAAGTGGATGCAGCTAGCACAGAACCGGGTTAAATGGAGAAATATGGGAGAGGCCTTCGCCCTGCAGTGGGTATAGTCAGGCTGATGATGATGATGATGATGATGATTTACTCTCATAATGCTCGCACTCTCATAATCATTGCACCCCCACCTTTACTGCCGTGAAAGTTGACTAGCGCCATCTTTCAAGTGCTACTGAAACTAGCTGGCCTGGTCAGGTGCATGCGGTACCAGGCGGCGCTACCCGAACCACCATCATCGTCATCATCACCAGCTCCGATCGCTAGCGCGACTAGCGCCTCAAGAAGGAAACGTAAAGGCGTCAAGGTGTTTCTTGTCACTTTCGTTGTTCCGCTGGTTCCACCGCACGTTCTCCAGAGTCCCGCGCTAGTTCAGTGCGTGCTACTTTTGTCATCGTGCTCTTGGTGCCGCGATACGCAAGCTACACCGCTGCCTTCAAGCTAAAAGCTGTCGAGTATGCTTTGGAGCACGGCAACCGCGTCGCCAGCAGACACTTCGGAGTCAACGAGTTTTGCGTCCACTACTGGAGATGGCAGCACGACAAACTCAAAGGAACCCGCAAGTCTCTGCGTGCCTTCCGTGGTCCGAAGAAGGGCAAGTTTCCTGGGGTTGAAACTGTGCTCCTAGATTGCATTAAGGCTCTACGGGCGGATGGTTGCGCCATGTCAATAGAGCTGATACAGAACCAGGCACGCGTAATTGCCAGGAAAGAAGGCATCTCGGCGCAAGATTTCCGGGCAAGTAACGGGTGGGCCATGCGACTCATGCGGTGCAATGGACTTTCTCTGAGGAGGCGGACGACGCTTTGCCAGCGGCTACCTGCAGCCTATGAAAACAAGATCGTGGACTTCCGTTGCTTCGGATATGAATTCGACCAGAAAAAAAACTTGCTCTCGCAGATAGGGAACGCGGACCAAACGTCCCTCAATTTTGGCATGCCGAGCAATACGACAGTGGAGCAAACAGGTGCGCGGTCTGTGCACATCAGGACCACTGGTGCCGAAAAACGGTGCTTTGTGATGCTAGGCGTGACGGCAGACGGGCGGAAGCTGCCACCATATGTCATTTTCAAATGCAAAACCCTGCCGAAAGGAAAGCTGCCCTCCGGAATACACGCAAGGGTACAAGAGAAAGGTTGGATGATGGCAGAGTTGATGATCGACTGTTTAAAGACTGCGTGGGCACGGCGACCGGGAGCACTTCTTTGTCAGTCGCTTCTCGTTCTCGATAGTTTCCGTGGTCACCTCATGGACTTTGTTCGCACGAAGTTGACTGAATTACGCATAGACATAGCAATAATTCCAGGTGGCCTCGCATCAATGCTACAGCCTCTGGACGTGTCTTTGAACAAGCCGTTCAAAGATAGCGTTTGGAGGCTGTATGCAGAATGGATGGCCGAAAGCCAACATGCTCTTACGCAAACATGCTCTTATGCCGGGCGGCAAGATAAACAGGCCATCTGTAGAGCAGCTGTGCAGCTGGATAACAAAAGCCTGGAACATGATTGGCGCTGAAGTCGTCGGGAAGAGCTTCAAAAAAACTGGCATTTCCAAGCCCCGGACGCGACGGAAGACGACTTGGTGCAGGACGAAGGTTGTGAAGGTGAAGACAGTGAGGCTGAGGAAGCCGACGAAGCTGTGACCAGTGATAGCCATGGCAGTGTCGATGCGGACTCCGTGGACTCAGAGTGATGGTGATGCTGCAGGCGGCCAGCCTTCGCAAATAAAGTGTTTTTGCACTCGGTGTTTGTCGTCTCTGTGCTTTTATTACTAACGTAAGTCCTGTTTGAAATTAATGTTTTGGTTATATTTACAATAGCTGGCTTGAGAACCCCGGTTCACAGCCTATTTACATTTGCGTTCAGCACTCCAAAGCATTTGTCGAAAAATTTTCCCCGCATAATTATTGCACCCCTTAACTTAGCACCGATTTTCTGCGAAAAAATGTCAGCATTATGAGAGTAAATACAGTACTTCGAAACTTTTTACTCAAAAGCGCGTCATCTTATTCTGCACCCGTCATAGCTGATTCCACTTTGGGACATTAAACTGCACGTACCATATACACCACATACTTAAATATATTCTGCTTGATCAGAGCTACATTGCACGTGGAAAATTAATTTGTTCGTCAAAATCTTAATTACCTTCAAAAAGAAAGTTTAATAATCTGAGAAATAAACTGAGTGACTTTGCCCTCATCCTAACAATGTTTACTCGCTTTCTAGGGCCGGTGATGAGTCACTCATTGAAACTCTTGAAAGTGAAAAACTGAGAAAAGCTATACTTCACAAGAGCGGCCCTGTTTTGATATCTATCGCGCTGGAGTGACCGCTCAAAGTAACCACAGTTACTTTCGCAGCAGCTTTTGTCCTTTTTTGTACAAACATATGCACGGGTGCAGGTGAATGGAACTCAGCGCGACTTCTTATGACTTGATAAAACGTGCATGAGCTGCAAGCGTTTGTTATTGCGCTATTTGTTGTGCCGCCGAAAAGCAGTCACGATGATTAAAAGCCGCAAACAAATTTATTCACAACGCAGAAGTGCAATGCATGTTAGCCGCGTAGGCAATCAGTTGACTAATGGTCTACTTTTCATGCTCAATGCCGCGGCCCTTCACTTTCATATTTATCAGACTGCAAGAAACGTGTGCTTTTTTTTTGGTGCCTTGTGGTGCAGCCAGCTGCACCACAGCTTTTAGGAATATCGGGAATTACGCCCGAAAACACAGCAAGTGCCGAGCATCTAATGCAGGTGACCCGATCTTTTGCCTGCACCACGAAAGTCAATGCTGTCGCCAGTGCCACTGCATCTCGACTGACGTCACGGGCTGACGCTTGTCTATATAAAGGCAGTGATTAATCAAGAGTCATGGTCATAGTTCGTGATGAGTTGTTGCTGATTAATGATGTTAATTAACAATTACTGAGTATGTCATGTGACTGAGAGTGTCATATGAAAGTTAAATTGCATGAAAATGTTGCATTACTATGAGAGCATCACATGAGCTTGTCACATAGCAGTCAAGTTGCATGGGAATGTTACGTGGCTGTGATCACGTGACACTCATGTTGCATGAGAATGTCAAGCGACAGGAGTGATACCGTACCCCCAGTCACGCACTTGCGGGAGCACTGCAGTGAACGGGCGCTGAGGAAAGGAAATTTTCACTGTGCAGCACAAGACCTGGCCTTGCTAGCAAAGCTATACAAGGGACGCACTATGTACCATGTGCAGCAACAATGCTCAGACATTCGCATAGCTCCTGTGCAGATTCTGCAGTGCTCTTTGTAGCGTTTTTTTAGTCGGTGCCTTGCCGTGAGAACTTGCGACTCCTTGTTTCTCCATCTGTCAGGGTCTTCACGTGCCGGTGTCGCTTGTTGTTTCAGGATGGTTTCAGCCGAGGGCTGTCCTTTGGGAAGGATGATTTCCTTCTCGAGCAGCTGGACCCATTGGGAGCCAAGCCATTTCCTTGAATCCTGTGGACAGATGCAGATGAGTGTGAAATTTGAGTCAACGATGCCGGTGTCCATGGTGTGTCAGAGATGTGCTGCTGAATTGTCCTCCCTGTGTGGTTTTTGTCATCGCGCGTGCAGTGGCATGGTGGAATTTGAAGCCTCATGCTTTCAACGGGGACCATAAGTATATGCCCAAACGTGTTTTTGTTTTCCTGACTTGTGTGCAAGAGAAGTCCAATGGCTCTTTGCAGGTTTACACACGTACATTGTCATTCCGTAGTCTATGATGAGATGGTTCCAACATAACCAGCCCCTTTTTGTCCTTTTTTTTTTTTTCTGATGCGACTAAAAAACTGCTTTGTATTCTTGCACGTGCATCGAAAGGTGTCTGAACAACGGCAGACTGGTACACATGCAGTTCTTTTGACTTTTTAATTGGCTGCTCTTGTCCAAGACAGTGGCCTCTCCTTTGTCTTTTCTTTCAAGCAGCCTGTTTGTGTTTTGTTTACAACGAAATTCCTTTGTTATTCTCGCAAATGTTCTCATCTTCTAGGTGCACACGCAAAGAGGCTATCGGCAACTCTCGAGTATGTAGAAGTATTTTAGCTTGTTGACCCTGTCAGAACCAGTTTCACCCTGTAGACAGAGCCAGACATCAGAGCTGTGATTTCCTTTAGCCTCTTTTCATTTTTTTTTATGCCTCTTACTGACTTTTATTTTCTTCTTCGCACAAAGTACATGGATGCATATCCACGTACAACTATTACCGCTGGACGCACCACTGTAAATGCAGCCATTACTCCACTACTTCACCCATCTTCAAGTGTCTTATGAGGGTCATGCCTGAACCTAATGTAGCTAGGTCATGTTCTAATAACTTCTTATCTGATGCAAAGGACAGTACATCCTTCGTGAGGTTCTCACGAGGAGCAGCCCACTTGGTGTTGAAAGCATAGTGAAGTTGTAGCAATAATGTGAGTTTGTAGTTAGTGTGTTAATATGATCATGCTTGTGTTTCAGTTTGGCTCATTTGCTAGTTCATGGTTATGACGCTACTGGGTGGTTGATTTGTGCACGCTTCATGCTTGAACGGCAGTGTACCGCCTATCTGATCATGACTTACTGTACATGAAAAACTGCTTTTCGATGCCTTCCTCTCCCGGCCTTACTTGTAGTATTATTCGGATGGAGAATACTATGATGGTTGACTGACATGAAGTGTGCCAAGTTGTAAAGTTTTTTTTTGTGAAAGCTAGGTCTAGAGATGTGGAATATATTATTGAAAACTGTTATTGGTGTTTATATAAGTTTAAGGCTATGTGGTGTGAGTGTTGACTTTCATGGCCACCACTATTTGCTCGCTATGCAACATGGAAGTAAGTGTGATGGATATATGATTGGTATGTCAACTTCGACCTCTCATTTTTTCGCCGTGATTAAGTTCATGCTGGTGCTTGACTATGTTTCAACTTTTTGGTTTTAGTAACTGTTTTTGTGCAGTTGGAATTTTGGATCAGTTTTTCAATTCACTCATTTGAATCTCTTGTGTTTCTATACCTGTGGCTGTCGCTGGCAGTTATCACAAAAAAGTTGGTAGAAAATTGAGATGTCGTTTACATATTAACGAAGCGCAAGGTAGAAACTGCTGGTTCAAAGAAACTGTATTGCAGCATTGTTTGTTGACAATAAAGCTGTTTTTTTTCTCATTTCTAATATGTGTATTGGACCTTTGGAATGTAGCTCAGTTGATGTGTGAAGATTGAGTCTAATAAATTAGAAGAGTGGTGGGAGACCAGCTGTCGAGCTCCAGCCTGTGTGGCCAGCGTAGTCTCAATTTCCAGAGCCCTCCACGATGACATTTCATAGCCAGAGTTACTTTGCGTAGCCTCAACTTCCGGAGCCCTCTACTATGGCATCCCATAGCCAGTCTTTGCGTGGTTTCAATTTCTGGAGTCTTCCACTAGGTGGTTGGATTTGGCTGAATAGATGCGTGTGGACATATGTGAGGCAATAATTAACAGCACCTTTTTCACTGGCCATACTGTTAAGGCAAAAACACTCGACCCACTTAAGCAAGCCCAATTTTTATAACCTAATCCTTTTGTTATCAGTTCAGTAGATTCTTTCAGAGATGTTGAGGGCAAGCTTTCATGGCAGGACCATGTGGTGTTGCCGAAGGATGTTACCACCTAATGCCCCTTGAAAGCAGTGATGCTCACCTTTGCACGTGCTTTCTTCCTTGATTCTATATTTTTGGGTGGTTCAGTGCCTCAGTGGTGTATACAAATTTGAAAATGTAATGGCAGTATTGAGAATATTGGAATTAACATTTACGAGTTATAGGATTTTCTTGTTAGGCTACCTGGAAAGGAGATGATGGAACAAGAATGTCTTTTGGCTAATTTGTTTCATAAGTCATTGTGTGAACTCAGACTCAAAAAGGTCATTTGGAAGAATTCTTGCTGTAGACACTTTCACCGTATCAATTTGTTTTATGGCGTGTATTGTAATTGTTGCCTTTGGCACGTTCACTCATTTGTTTTGCTTTGTCCTTGCATGTTTAATGCAGGTTTTTTATCAGTATGCCATCTTCCAGGAAATTGGTTGGGTGCAATGCTTGTCTGCATATGTGGCTTTTGAGCGTGGCTATAGTTTTTGCGCTCCGGTTATGTCTGAAGTTGCCCAGACAGTTGCTTAATTTGAAGGCTGTCAAGCAATGCCAGCATCCACACATTGTTAACACCTGTGCAGTGTGGAATTATCTGAACATTCTTTTAAACACCGTTGGGAAACAAATTTATTAAAGTACCATGAAGATATATGGGGGAAGCCAGCATTCTATAGTATGAACAAGGCATCTTTGCATACACGCCAGGTTGCTAATGCTTTTTCCTTCAGCTCTCCTGTGATCATGGGGTATAGTCTGGCTGCAGCAAATGTATTTGATTCTGAGTTGAAATACAAAAATTCCTTTGGGTTTGTGTGATGCCAGCACATGTCTGAGAGGCCCAGGTAGTCTAAATTAATCCTTCGCCCTCCCCTACAGCATCTCGCACAGGTCATGTATTACTTTGGAAGGCTAAATCCCACCGTTTGTAACTATACTTACTTACTAATTGTTGGCCACTTAAGCTTTTATAACCATTATGTATCGCTGCTAGAACCTCGCCTCACATTAAAATTATGCGAAACACTTGCCCACTGCACCAAAGCACTCCCGCAAATCAAGCAGCACTTTAGTCTTGATTACCGATGTGCGTATCAAAGTGCAAGCTCGAAAAAAATAACCACTCTGGAACGGATTTCTCAATATCGTAGCAGGTGTATTGGACCGTTCTTGCACTAGGCCCAGGCCCCTCGACCGATAGCGCTGCCAGAATGGCGAAGCAACTGGAGAGAGAGTTAATTGTTGCAACTATAGGAAGAGGAGAAAAATTAGCTGATCGTTTAACTTTGGTTAACCCTGGAGGGAAGCGAAAGCTTCTTGTACATGGCTATGCTCATTGCTAAGCTCGGATTGGACACATTGTGTGTTTCTCCAAACTTAAAGCCCGTCTGCATCCCTCTTTGGCACGCCGCCTTTTCAGTGCCTCGTTCTGACTTGCCTTCACGTTCCGACGCGCTACTGTAACAGGGTGTTCACCCTCCATCACACGCAGTGTTGTAACCTACGCAGGAGCCGGGAGCTCCTATTTATATACGTATTGCCCCACTAGTGCCCGCTACCTGCTCGTCGCACAGACGTGACCTCGACAGTGGCCACAGGCTACTTGGTGGCCTATGTGACTATGCCCGACATATGGCGATTAGGTCGCGTAACTGACCGGTCATGGGCCACTTGGCGGCCTATGTTGCTTTGCCGCAGTCACATGGCGATCACTAGGTCACGTAGCCTTGACATCACCTCACGTAACATTGACAGTGGTCAGGGCCACTTAGCCTACACGACATGCCCCAAAGTCACATTGCAACCACCAGGTCACGTGACGTTGATGTCACCCCAAAGACCTCGCCCTTGACAGGTCACGGGCCACTGGGTGACCTATGTGACTATGCTCCAAAGTCTCATGGCAACCACCAGGCTTAACAGAGAAGTTTGGCCTCTAAATCTTCCTCAAGGTGAAAACCGTGCATACTTGCACGGCCGCTCGATGGAAGAGCACTGGGTGCGGCCTGCTGCGTCGCGCCGCCGTCAATGGGCAAGTGCATTCTTGAGAAGCTTACATTTGCGACCGCTATTTCTGCTGAGGGCATCACTGTTCGGGGACACGTCGCCGCCGGGGTTGCCGGCTCTGAGCGCGCGGTTTGCTTCCTTTCTGGAGTTGTTCGCCTTGCGTCTGCGTGATAAACGCAAACTTTTTGTATGCGCGTGTGCAAGCATGTTAATGATGAGACGGGATGCGTTTGTTTTTTAAGGCGAAAGCCGTTCTAGGCTGAGCCTGTAATCTGTGCATCGCATCTGTGCACTGGTGTGTTAGACGTAAAAGCTGACGTGCAAGGAGGGAGATTAAGAATGAAAATGATTGATGGTGATAGGTAATCAATAAAAGTTGTAAATAGACATTGATAGAGGTAATGACTAATGCTAATGACTAATATTGGTTAATAATGACTAAAATGATTTATAATGTCCAGTACTGGGAAAGGTTGAGGGTCACTGGAGAAGGGGTAGGCAGTGAACGCGATGGTTAGATGGCATCCTCAAGGCGCTGCAGATGAAGTTATGTTAGGAAGATGTGAGAGACCGGAAAGCGTGGCGTGATATGGTCCATAGGGTCACAAAGAGTCGGACACGACTGAACTGAGCTGAACATCAAACGACATGTTATGACCACAATTAGAAATGAGTAAAATTGCTTAGCGATGTGTGGCAATGACTATAATAGCTATGCATGACTCATCATTACTGCTATTGACTACGAAATGACCAATATGTAAAATGACAACATGTAATGACCATTGCTGATTCTAAATGAGTAACCTGCTTAGTTATGAGTTGTAAGGGCTCAATGACTATGCAGGCAGACTCATCATGACTGGGAAACGACCAATATATTAAACGACCACTTGACGAACTGTGGCAAACGATGAGAGGCAAAATGATAGAAGGGTAGGCTTTCGCCGTCCTCCGCTTAAAGGGACAGAACACTGGCCAAAATATGTCATGAGATTATGGTGGAGATGAAAAGATCTTGCCTCATATAGTACAGATCGAGCACTACAATATCAACGAAAAGAGGCTTTACAATTTTAATTTGCCATGGAAAATCGCATAAAAACGACCGAGCCGCTATCTAGCGGAGAAACCCTAGTACTTTCAGTGTAGCCCCCCACGTGACTACATGTCAGCAAAATATCGCTGATTTTCGTAACTGCACATTGTTCTTTTTTCTTCGAGGAGTGCTTGCCATAAATTATATTTTCGCTCTCTCCAGTGCGTCCTTAAAAAAAAAAAAAAACCTGCTTTCGCAACGCGAGAGGTATGCTTTCAGGTTTTGCCACTAGATGGCGCCACAGTGTTTGCAATTTCATGAATGAAGCAATGACAGTGCCCACTAAAACTTTCGTCGACGAGGGCGTGCGTAATTGTGCCGTAACAGCATTGAGTGTGAAACTGAAAAGGACGTTACTCTGCACAAAAATGTCTGATTACTGTCTGGCTAGTGAAAGTTGTATCTGTTTTCGGTACGTCTTTTTTGTCTACCACCAGTCATAGCGGTCGCTGCTCATGGTTTCCAGCATCGGACCATAGCATACGCCCAGATAAAAAGCTGTTTTCCAGCGTTCATCGTTCATCTGCGCCTACGGGCCAAAAAACACCACAAAGGTCCTGGTAATCACTCAGTGAAAGAGTTGAGTTTGGCCATTCGGTGGATTATTTCCTCTTTCATCGGAATTTCACCTTCAAGATGGAAGAGCTAGCTAGGCCTAACTCTCAGACCTAGCGTCGCATACCCCACCCCACGTCGACGGAGGCCAGGCCCTGTGGCGGCCCTCAGACTATCACGATGAAAAGCGCTGTGGACGGAGAAGATATTGACCCTACAAAATTCGAGAACGGTGAGTGGGAGACCGTTCTCAGCATGCACGACCGCATAAGGAAGAAAGACGGGAAACTCGCGTCAAGCTCCGTGAACGCCGACGAGCACGGTGCTGTTATGACCGTGCATGGTCCGCACTTGCGCGCACTATTGTTCGCCTGTGGGCATGGATATGTGCTGTGGATATGTGCTGTTGGTGCAAGAGCTCTAAGTGAGCCTGTTTCCATGAATCTTTTTGTGTGAGCCTGCTCTGCTTTGTCGAGACCCTGCAAATGCCAAATTGGCCCTGTCAAGGGAACGTCAAGAAAAATACAAAGAAACGTCGCCCTGTGAGAAATAGCCGGATGTGCTTTTGTTCAATTGTTCACCCTTCCCGTCGCTATTGTCAAGTGAGGAATGCCTATTCTCCAAAGGAGACGACAGAGTGACACGTCCGCTGACGTACAGGACAAGAAAGGAGCATGACGAATACGGCCATTAGAGGAATTCCCGGGAATGCAGGAAAGATTTGCAATTGTTGGAAAGGGACAATGCTGGGAGCAGTATGTGGCGCGCACGTGCACTTGGGTTTCTGAGAAGGAAGTCCACTTGCTGGAACCACCATATCGGATCTTTGCTGAAGAATAGAAATGTACCTCCTCGCCGTTCCCAAGCTCTACCCGCCAACAAGTGATCATGCCCAACGAAACAATACCGGAGCAGTCAGTGCATCAGACCATCAGTGCAGTGATGTGTTCGATTGGATGCCGATATCTGAGGGGCGTGCCTTGGAACTGGTTGGTCAGCATCTTCAGAGAGGGGCTGGACATAGGGGGTTTTAAGGACGTTGCAGAGCACGAAATGACGCTCTGAGCCTTGGGTAAACGGCTCATCCAGACGCTTCCCGCTATGAACTCTTAACGCTTGCCATTTTGCTGATATACCTTTTTTATGTAAATAAGTTTTTCTCAAAGTGCCATTAAACCTGCTTGTATGTATTTTACCAACTTCGAAGATTAATCCTTCATCAACCCGGTGTCTGCACGCTACCAAGTGAAGGCCGGGTCATATTAGTCCCAGTGTCACGACAACTGGTGACCAGCGGTGGGATCTGAATCTACAAGCCACAACATCTGGTGATCGGAGGTGGCATCTGAAGCTACAAGCCACAACATCTGGTGATCGGAGGTGGCATCTCAAGCAACAAGCAGGAGGAACAATCGGCCAACAAGAGAGCAGCTCGGAACATCGATCGCATGTGTGGGTGAGTGCTTGGCTTTTCTTCTGATGTGGACCAGGTTCTAGAACAGGATTAGATTTTAGAACTGGTAAAGAGTGTTGAAACGCCTTTAGGTTTGGTAGTTTGCACAGTTGTTTTGGAAGTAGCCGACACTCGGAGCGGTCATGGACCTACAAAAGCTGCAGAAACCGGAACTGTTGCTATTGTGTGAGGAATTGGGAATTGATACAAGTGGTTTGGCACGAAAACCCTTGATTATAAAGGCAATCACTGATTTGGGAACCGATGATGAGGAGCTCAGTGAAGCATGGAACCTCATCGGACAAAAAAAGGAGGAGCAACTCAGACAGCAGAAAGAGCGGGAAAAAGAGGAAAAGAGGCGTGAGCGTGAACTTGAGAGGGAAAAAGAGGAAAAGAGGCGTGAAATTGAGAGAGAAGCAAAAAGGCTGGAGCAAGAAATTGAGCTCCGCGAAATTAGAACTAGAGCTGAGCAACTACGAGAAGGTCAAAGCTTGCCTTCTGAGAAAGTATAGGCTTAGCGCCGAGGCGTTCAGACAACGTTTTCGGAACGCTACTAAGTCCAGGGACGAGAGTTACCCTGAATTCCTGTACAATTTAAGAGTCAATTTGGGCGAGTGGCTAAAGAACACAGCTTCCTACAGTGATAGGGACGCTGTAGTCGAGCGAATTCTTTTGGAGCAGTTTTATAACTGCCTCCCAGAAAAAGAAAGAAATTGGTTACAGGACCGAGGCGACATTAAGTCGGTACTGAAGCTGCCGAACTCATTGAGGAGTATGCTTCGCGCCGACAATTCAGCAACCCAGCAGTGGATAGGCCCCGCAATCCCAAGTTGAGTGTGAATAACCGTCAGGAAAGGCACTTTGCTAGAGTTGGAAACGAAGAAAGGAAGGCTTCTTCAGGCAAACTCCCTAGAAAGGGCGGCAGTGAGAAAAGTGGGGAAGTGACCAACGCGCTGAACACAAAGAATAAGCTTGAGGCTAGGAAGCCGCTCACATGCTTTAGGTGTAGTGAGCAGGGTCACATTTCCGTCAACTGCCGGAAAGAAAAGATTGCTTTCTCGTATGTCAGTGACTGCGATGAAAATATGCAGCTTTTGGAACCCTACCTGCATGACCTAGTAGTCAACGGGAAGCCTTGCAAGGTACTGCGCGATTCGGCCGCAACGATGGATGTTGTCCATCCGGTGTATGTGTCGCCTTCCGACTATACAGGACAGTGTGCATGGATCCGCCAGGTAGTGGAGGAACAGAGTGTGTGCTTGCCAATCGCGAACGTGGTCATCGAGGGCCCTTTCGGCGAGTTAACAACCGAGGCTGCCGTTTCAGGAAAGCTTCCTAAGTGCTATCCGTATTTGTTTTCCAACAAATCGGACTGGCTACTGCGAAAGAGGGGCATCCTTTTCGGAGACAGAGTTGTGCAAGCCTTAACACGTTCAAAGGCGCGAGAACTAGCTACACTGCTCATTCCAGAAAAATCCACAGCAGAGGAAACGGCAGTTGAAACAGTGGTCGATGCGGAAGATAGCGGGTCAGAAAACTTTGAGAGCGAGGCATCTCAGATAAGTCAACTTGAATGTGAGCTTGATGAGACGAGGAATGAGGACGTTCTTGAGAGTAACCTCTTGCCGCCAGTGTCTAGCAATCTCACGAGACTTTTAAGTGGAACCCGAGAGGACTTAGCTATGGAGCAAGCCAATGATCCCACGATACAGGAGATAAGGGAGTGCCACCGTGCCACTAAGACAGCAAAGAATATTTCTTTCGAGATGAGAAAGGGAGTGCTGTATCGCTTATTCAAGGATAAGCGCGGAGTAGAGCGGGACCAATTAGTCGTTCCCCAAAAGTACCGCGAAGACTTACTTCGACTTTCCCATGGCAGCTCGTGGTCATGTCACCTTGGAATAAGGAAAACAAAGCAGAGGCTGTTGCAAAAATACTATTGGCCTGGATGTTTTAAGGACACGGAAAATTTTGTACGGTCATGCGACACGTGCCAGCGGGTTGGAAAGGCGCAAGATAAGTGGAAAGCTCCGATGGTGTTAGTACCAATCATTACCAAGCCGTTTCACCGATTAGTAATAGATGTAGTTGGGCCACTTCCTGTGACAGAGTCAGGGTACCGTTATATCCTCACTATGTTATGCCCAGCCACAAAGTTTCCAGAAGCTGTTCCGCTGCGCGAGGTGACGTCCGAGAGTGTAGTGGATTCGCTGCTGTCGGTGTTTAGACGAGTTGGATTCCCTTCCGAGGTCCAAAGTGATCAGGGTAGCGTTTTCACAAGTGTCCTCACCACCTCATTTCTCGAGCGATGCGGCATTAAGGTAGTGCATAGCTCGATCCACCATCCACAGAGCAACAGCGTAGAAAGATGGCATTCTGTTCTCAAACGAGTCCTGAGGGGACTCTGCTATGAAAACAAGCGCGAATGGGATACCTGCCTGCCTGCAGCACTTTTCGCTTTGCGGTCAGTGCCGCACGAATCCACTGGATTTAGCCCAGCCGAGTTGGTGTATGGATGGTCACTGCGCTCACCTTTGCGAATGGTGCGCGAAGCCTGGGAGGGGCGCGGAGAATACCCAACAGTAGTAGAATTCATTCTGAACCTCTTGAATCGCTTACATAACACTAAGGAACTCGTTGAGGCCAGCATGAAGTAGGCCCAGGCTCGTTCCAAAGTGTACCATGATAAGTCAGCCCGTCAAAGGACGTTTCGTATTGGGGACCAGGTGATGTTGCTGAGAGGTTCAAGGCAGAATAAGCTCGAAGTACAGTGGGAAGGACCTGCTGAAGTCGTTGCAAAGCTTTCTAACACGGACTACGCAGTGCAACCCCCGGTAGGCGTAAAGAAGTGCGCATTTATCATTGCAATCTTATGAAGCCTTATGTGCAGAGGGAAGCCGTGGTAAATCTAACGTTAAACCTTCCAGAGGAGATGGGGGACAACTTGATTTGCCTCAGCGGAAAAGAAAGCAACGCTCAGGAGCTTCTCAAAAGGACGGCGCAGAGAGGAGAATTAAAGAAACCCCAGCTGTCCAATCTGGGCGAGTTAATAACAGAGTTTGAGGCCTGCTTCGTGGACAGGCCAGGCAGGACTGATTTGACTAAGCACGATATTGAGCTGACTTCAGACGTGCCAGTGCGATCAAGGTGCTACCGATTTTCTCCAAGGCAAAGAGAAGTTCTGGATAGGGACGTAACTCGCATGCTGGAATTGGGAGTAATAAAACCCTCGGAAAGCGATTATGCTTCGCCTGTGATCTTAGTAGAAGCTCCAGGTAAAGACCCTAGGCCTGTGGTAGACTACCGAAAGCTAAATTCTCTCACCAGGCATCAAGTGTATCCTATTCCGAATACCGAGGAGAGAGTAGAACAGGTCAGTAGAGCGGCATATGTGACTACGCTGGACCTTACTCGAGGATACTGGCAAGTACCGCTCACTGAACGCGCCAGCAGATACGCGGCTTTCGTCACTCCGACGGGCAGCTACCAGCCAACAATGATGAGTTTCGGGCTCAAAAATGCTCCATTTTGTTTTTCCCGACTCATGGATAGGGTTTTAAAGGGGTGTGAAACATTCGCGGTGCCTTTTTAGATGACATTACGGTTTTTTCCGACTCATGGGTGGACCATATGGTACATCTAAGAGCTGTACTGAGCCTTTTGCGTCAAGCTGGGCTAACCGTAAAGGCCGAGAAATGTTGCCTGGCAAGGGCGACCGTGGACTACTTGGGTCACAATGTAGGTCAAGGTTTCAGGAAACCCAGCGAGATTAAGATTTCTGCGGTAGCAGACTACCCGCGGCCGAGCACGAAGACGGAAATTCGGGCATTCCTGGGGCTGACGGGATACTACAATCACTACATCCCTAACTATTCAGCTTTGGCTAGCCCTCTGACCGACGCTCTCCGCAAGACAGAACCGACAAATGTAGTCTGGGACGAACAAAAGGAAGCCTCCTTCGTAAACCTGAAGGCTGTGCTGATTAGCCGTCCGGTATTGCGAGCTCCAGACTATGACCGAGAATTCACGGTCCAGTGTGATGCAAGTGATCCAGGGCTAGGTGCCGTTCTCTGCCAGAGAGATGACGACGGTAATGAGCACCCCGTGCTCTACCTGAGCAGAAAACTGAGTTCTAGAGAGAGGGCTTATTGCGCGTCAGAGAAAGAGTGCGCTTGCATGGTATGGGCCATTCAAAAATTGCAGTGCTATCTTGGAGGGGCCAAATTCACCGTAGAGACGGACCATTGTCCCCTGCAGCTTGGCTGCAAACTGCGACATCGAAGAACAGTCGCCTTCTGAGGTGGAGCTTGATTTTACAGCAGTACAATTTTGAAATAACATACAAAAATGGGAAGTTAAATGGGAATGCGGACGCGCTTAGCCGCTGTTTCTAAGCGGTCCGAGGTGCTCCTCACCATGTATCCAAATTGATACTCAGGTTCTTGTTTTTTTTTCGTGCGCTTGTATATGTGTGACTATGTAAAGCAGCACGTTTGGTTTTCTAGGCATACGTGGGTCCTGAACGTCTTGAGTGTGGGCTTTTCTCGGACAACGATGGCAGTTTTCTTTTCACCTGGTCTCTTCAGATGGGAGCCAAGTGCTTGCTTAGACATGTGGTTGAGTTTCAGAGACAGCTCAAGCAATTTGGCCTACGACAATCAAGATAACGCGACAAGCAACAGCGAGCTTCAAGCGTTCATGTGCAGGCCATTAAGTCGTCTCTTCATGCAGCAGCTGCGACTGCTGCCCTCCGTGACTCTTCTGGCGGGGGAGGAGGCTGTTATGACCGTGCATGGTCCGCACTTGCGCGCACTATTGCTCGCCTGTGGGCATGGATATGTGCTGTGGATATGTGTTGTTGGTGCAAGGGCTCTAAGTGAGCCTGCTTCCATGAATCTTTTTGTGTGAGCCTGCTTTGCTTTGTCGAGACCCTGCAAATGCCAAATTGGCCCTGTCAAGGGAACGTCAAGAAAAATACAAAGAAACGTCGCCCTGTGAGAAATAGCCGGATGCGCTTTTGTTCAATTGTTCACCCTTCCCGTCGAGAAGCGCTATTGTCAAGTGAGGAATGCCTATGTCCAAAGGAGACGACAGAGTGACACGTCCGCTGACGTACAGGACAAGAAAGGAGCATGACGAATACGGCCATTAGAGGAATTCCCTGGAATGCAGGAAAGATTTGCAATTGCCGGAAAGGGACAATGCTGGGAGCAGTATGTGGCGCGCACGTGCACTTGGGTTTCTGAGAAGGAAATCCACTTGCCAGAACCACCATATCGGATCTTTGCTGAAGAATAGAAATGTACCTCCTCGCCGTTCCCAAGCTCTACCCGCCAACAATTGACCACGCCCAACGAAACAATACTGGACCAGTCAGACCATCAGTGCAGTGATGTGTTCGATTGGATGCCGATATCTGAGGGGCGTGCCCTGGAACTGGTTGGTCAGCATCTTCAGAGAGGGGCTGGACATAGGGGGTTTTAAGGACGTTGCAGAGCACGAAATGACGCTCTGAGCCCTGGGTAAACGGCTCATCCAGACGCTTCTCGCTATGAACTCTTAACGCTTGCCATGTTGCTGATATACCTTTTTTATTTAAATAAGTTTTTCTCAAAGTGCCATTAAACCTGCTTGTATGTATTTTACCAACTTCGAAGATTTAATCCTTCATCAACCCGGAGTCTCTGCACGCTACCAAGTGAAGGCCGGGTCATCTTAGTCCC
The DNA here is from genome assembly GCF_055883805.1 of Amblyomma maculatum. NCBI lineage: Eukaryota > Metazoa > Arthropoda > Arachnida > Ixodida > Ixodidae > Amblyomma > Amblyomma maculatum. Next base: position 145,387,231 of record NC_139349.1, read on the forward strand.
AGCGTCACGACAGCGCCGGCGAGAAGAAATCTGTCGTCCAGAAAAACAGGCAAGATCCCAACATCTGCAAGAGGGCACCGATGCCGAAGCTCCCGGTGAGCGACTATAAAATAATTTTCAGGCCAAGAGGCTGGAATCTGATTGACTACGTGCCACGTCGCCTACTGCAAGCCATGTGCGCGTCTGCAAACCTACCCTATGTAAACGTCCTGGACGAAGATATTTCAAGAATCAACTCCGGGGATAACACGTACACGATCAGCACGCCCAATCGTCAACGAACGAGCACTTATGTGAACATCAAATCCATAGTTATGGACCAAAAAACTCTCGAAATGGCACTCTACATCGCGGCACCCGGCGACGCTATTAAGGACAACACCGGAGCTCCGGAAGAAGTCTACCAAGGGTTTATCAAGCGCAACCCGAACATCGGCGTATACTCAACGCAAGGAGAATCGGCAAGTCAAGATCGATCACCTTTGGAGAGGAAAGGCTCCCAAGACAAGTTTTATACTGGGGATCAGTGTTCACCGTCTACCCGTGCCGAGAGCGGGTGGAGACCAATTGTAGGAAGACTGGGCACAGGACGGATGTGTGCTAGCCACGGCTAGAGCGTTGCCGCAGATGCGGCGAAAACCACCCGGAGCCAACGGAAGGAGAACTACCCACGTTAAAGTGAGCTAGAATCGGGTAGTGGGCTCACTCCTCAGCCGGCGCCATACATTGCGATGACGCCGCATATGTCAGCAGATTCTAGTTCTGCGCGCCTCCGCAGGGGGCCGCCACCGCCGCCTTCAATGTCGGCACCGCGCGCTGCGCGCCGTTTGCCTTTGCCTGCCTTCCCCTTCGCTGCTATATTCTCGCCATTGCGGAGGTTTAGTTTTGCAGTGGGCTATGTGACCCAACGAATTGTGGCTTCTGATACGAAGATGCCACCCCCATGACAAAACCATTGTGCTAGGCTGCCGGACACGCTTACGGGAAAAGCGCCACGCACGAATCGAAAGATATGTTGCTCTTGGAAAATAATGGGAGCAAATATAAATCCTCCCTAATGGATATAAATATACGATGACTTGATCACATCAATCACACGTATACCAGCCTAGTTTTTCAGTTGTATTTATTCTATGGCGTGGTGGAAACAATAAGCTAGGGGAATTCGTGCAAGCAAGGCCAGCTAGCCGGATTGTCGACATGCTGCATCAAGGAAGCACAGAGCCAAATACGAATGTGAACAAAAAAGAATACCAGCAGTTAGGAAATAACTTTATTCAACGCATTAGTAAGCGTCAAGAATGCGCTGGTATATCTGTTGACCACAGCCAGCATATTATAGCTAAAGTGATTATAGGCTAATATTTCACATACTGGGTATGTGCTTGTACAAGCCTGCTAACGCGGTGTCGCCGGGAGCAAACAGCTTACTCGGCACAAACTTCCGCGACAATGGGGACTCAGCTATTGTCAGTTCATCTTTACTGCTTCCTGAGCAAGCTCGAAAATATGACGACCTGTGGGGCGATCATCCATGACTAAAACCACTGTACACGGCGCAAAGATGACCACACAAGAAAGCAAAAAACGGACGCGACACATGTTGCGTCCTTTTCTTTTTTGTGTTCGTAATGCAGTTCATGACACGAAAGAAAAACACTCCGTGAACATATTTTCGAGAAACACTGTATACAGCGCAAAGAAGACAACACAAGAAATAAAAGGATACCATGTGAGCATGTGCTGTCCTTTTCTTTCTTTTGTCGTCTTAAATTTGCGCCGTATACAGTGGATTATATGTTCACTGAGTTTTTTTTTTTTCGTGCCTTGAACTGTATTCGGGCAGCAAATAAACTGATGCACTCGGAGTAGTAAAAGACACGCTCCAGCGAGAAAGCGGATGCTTAAAACATATATACGCCTCGCCTCTCTCAGTTAAGATTAACACGGGTGTACTTTTTGTCAAGGAAGCAGTGGCGCCGCCGTTCATCAACCCGAGATGCCTACTAAATGCTTGTTTTCACACTCCCAGAGCTCCTGTCAGGTCTTTCTCTATCTATGAGAACACTGTCTACACGAATACAGCTAATTCGCAATTGTGCAGTTATCTGAAAATTTTCATGATATTAAACTGCTGATAATGAACAGAGGATTCGCAACTGCAAGATTTTAAGATGTGTTCAATAATGACTTGTGGCAATTTTTATGCACCTCTCTTCGATAAACAGCGTCGACAGTAAATTCACGATCCAGAAGGCAGGCCCAACTGAATATGCTGACAGCTGCGGCATATTATGAATACGAATACAGCTTTACACGTTACCCGCACAAACCTATGTGTCTCTGTACTCTTTATCATCGCGACCGTGAATCACAAACATCAGAAAATGGGGCTGTCGAGCACCGCAGTCATTTTCATACAAGCACCTTAATTCACCTTTCGCCAAGGACGCCGGAGAGAAATCGGACACGCGTTTGCAGTTAGCTCTTAGCTCATCGTATAGCACCAGTAGTAGCACAATTTGCTAATATATCCAACCTCTGCATAGCTGCCACATGCAAATCTGAAAAGTGTGGATGAAGACGGTGCGTTTTTCTAAAGCGAGAAGGCCGCGGTCGCACGAACGCAACCCCTCAACCAGCAGAGCGCTACATTGAAGTCTCCGGTGGCACCACATAGTGCATGTAACATACACTGCGTTAGGGAAGGAGCCTCCGTGAGCCCACTACCCCATTTTAGTTCACTTTACCGACTTGCAAGCCTGAATGCATTGTGTGCGGGGGGATGCATAACACCGGCAGTCGGAATTGCAAGTATAGGCTGCTCAAGACACGGCCGCACAAACCCAAGAACGATTTAGGGCAACATGACTCTGCACACCAACCACGATCGCGGATCAGAGACAACCATAAAGGCTACCGGGGGAGACGCAGGTCGAAACTCCTTTCCACCACTGCCGGGGACAGGAGACGGAGTCGTAGGCTCAGGTCCTGACCAAGTCAAAGGAAGGAGTTCAAGCAAGAGTGGAGACACAAGCAAAAAGGTGAGCTGGCCAGTTAAGACCTCCCCTTGGAAAACGGTTCGAGAGAAGGAACTGTTCGAACAACTCGCTAATAAAGACAGATAGCTTGAAACCATAAAGAAGAAATTGACAGAAATGAGGAAACCTATTACTGACGGTCCCATCGGTTCCATTATAACGGTCCCATCAGTTCACCCACTCCTGTAAGAGCCTAGCAAGGCTTACAGTATGCTTAAATAATAAAAAAATAAATAACACAAAAATGCAGAGGGTACTCGACAAGTAACCTATTCAGAATTCACAGAGCCCTAGTCAACCGTCCCTATGTAACACAAACGAAATGGTACATAACAAAAAATCAATGGAGACGGACACCCGAGTTCCCGCGAAAAGACCTCTACCCAGAGAAGAAAACACAGAAGACAGCAAGTTCAAAAAGGCGGCAGAAAATTCGAATAAGGAAGCATCACCCCGGACTTACAGCAAGCTTAGGTCGGACATGAATGTACTCATGAAGCAGGTAGGAGCTCAAGATGTCAGAATAGATACCGTTTCAGCTAGAGTTGACAAACTAACCGAGCAGGTAGATAACCTTACGGCGGAATGCGTCATGGTCAGGGAACAAACAATGACTTGCTTCCAGCAAATTATGGAACGACTAACGAACATAGAGCGAGGCTTCCCCCTGTTGCCGGCAACACCCTCCCTCAGCTGCCACCGCAGCAAAGTCCTAGGACATCATGGCCCCTCACTACCAAATAAGAATTTGGCAGTGGAACTGCAGAAGTTTCCACTCTAAGAGAGGGAACCTGCAGGCACACATTCCAAAAATTGAAAACACACCCGATGTAATCACGCTACAAGAGGCAAGCGGCACGTTAAATGTAACCGGCCACGCCGCGTATACTACCCTGCTAGAATTACAAGGGGGCCATAAACCGAGGTCGTTCACGGCTACGTTAATGCAGAGAAATTTGACAGCAATACAACACGAACTTGAAAACACGAGCGAAGACTATGTAATGATTGACCTAATTCCAAACATAAAGGAATACATCAGTCTCTTTATTCTGAATACGTACAACTGGCCCAAAAACCAAGGGAAAGGGCTGGCAGATCTTTTACGGAAAGCCATAAGAGTAGCTGACAGGAAAAGGCTCATAATCACTGGGGACTTTAATGCCCTCCACCCGGCTTGGGGGTATAGATGACCTCCTCCAAAGGAAATAAACTATGGATGGAAATTCAGCACTTAAAAATAACAATACCAAACAACCCACCAGACCCCACAAGGATAGGCAACAGCATCGGTGTAGACACGTCCCCAGACTTGACGCTGGGCAGAGACCTAGTGGGCGAGAAGTGGTCAAACACAGGACACACCTTAGGTAGCAATCACTATATCATCGAGATTGAAACACATGCCAGGCCGCTGAAGGGAATGCTTCACAAAAAGAATCTGACAGACTCGGATACTCTTAGAAAAGTCAGGGACATAACCGCTCCGAGGGAGATCACTATTTTAAATCAATGGGTTGAACGACTCAAAAGTGATGTTTACATAGTTTACACACACGCTAGAGAAATCCCAACCGCCGGAAATGATATTACAGAGTCGAGGTTTGCCCACATGTGGGAAGCCCACGAGAGCCTTACGAAGAGATGGAAAAAGCAGATGTACAATAGTAGGCTAAAGAAGAGAATACCTATACTTCAACGACAGATAGAAGAGTACGCGAACGAACTTCAGAGTCAACAATGGGGACAGATTTGCGATGAAATGAATGGTAAGCTTATGTAAAAACATGTGGCAACTTCTTTGGCACTTGCTAGATCCAGGAAAAACTACGACGGCAGATCAAGAACAGCTTAAAACATTGGTTCATAAATACCAGGGCACGGCTGAAGATCTCATAGACAAACTGAAGAGCAGATACCTTAATACGGGCAAAGAACGTTCATCTACACCATATCGAGGACCAGAGAACACAGAAACAGATAGGGACATATCAATAGCGGAGGTATGGAGAGCAATGAGTCAGCTAATAACCACATCAGCAGCGGGAGCAGATGGGGTCACCAATAAAATGCTGAGAAACCTAGATTTAATATCAGTCACGGCACTCACAGACTTTCTTAATGGGGTATGGAAACGAGGTAGAATGCCTTCAGAGTGGAAACATGCTAAAGTGGTCTTCATTTTAAAGCCCGAGAAGAAACTTGATGTAGGCAACCTCAGGCCGATATCGCTAACATCGTGCCTAGGGAAGCTGATGGAGCATGTAATACTAAAACCACTTCAGGAGTATGCATAGGAAAGGGAGGTATTTTCCGAAGCAATGCTAGGTTTCAGGAGCAAGTTGCCCACGCAGGATGTAATGATTTAGCTCAAAGCAGATATAATTGACGCGCCCAATTAAGGGGGCACAAAAACTGTACTTGGCCTTGAACTACAGAAAGCCTTTGACAATGTCAAACACGAAGCCATATTAAATAATGTTCAGGAAATTGCCCCTGACAAGAGGATTTACGATTACGTTAGGGATTTTCTCACCGAAAGAGCAGCAGAAATAAGTCTTGGAGACGTCAGATCTGAAACAATTAAGCTAGGAGACAAGGGCATCCCACAGGGCCCAGCTCTTTCCCCTTTCTTTTTCAACCTAGCGTTAAAGAACCTTCCACCATTACTGAAGACTGTGAAAAGGGGTGAAACATACGCTATACGCTGATGATGTCACGTTATGGACATACACAGGCAACGGTGGGGAAATAGAAGAAAATCTTCAACAGGCAATCGACATTGTTGAAGAATATGCAGAATGGGCAGGGCTGAAATGCTCCCCAAGCAAATCGCAACTTCTGGTAATCCAAGGAACAAAAGAAAAAAACGCAATACCGACGCAGAAGACATTTTGGTAGGACTAAATGACATACTGATAACCAGTGTGGACAAAACCAGGATCTTGGGACTGATAATCTAAGACAATAGAAAGAACACAGAAACAATAAATCGACTTAAGTCAACAATTAAAATGACAACCAGGTTGATAACGCTAATAGCCAACAAGAGACGCGCGGTCAAAGAGAAAGATTTGTGCCGAATTGATCAGGCTTTTGTGATAAGCAGAATAGTGTAAACCATCCCCTACCTCAAGTTAGGGGTGGCAGAAAAGAACAAAATTGAAACAGTCATAAGGCAGGCATATAAATCAGCACTGGGGCTACCCCACTGCACCCCTACGGAAAGGCTTCTTAAACAGGGGGTCTACAATAACACAATGGAACTATGCGAGGCATATATAGAAACACAGCCAAAGATGCTCACCACCACCTCCACGGGATGGAAGATCCTGGGCAAATTAGGACTACAAGATAGAATGCCGGAAAGAAATGCACAAGTAAAACTTCCGACCGAAGTAAGGAACGCACTCATTATTAAACCGCTACCAAAAAAACATGCACCTTGTTTTCCATGAAGGCAGGAGAAAAGCAAGAGCAAAGGCCCCTGAGGCCAAGTTAGAAGACTCTGAATACACAGTTTATGTAGACGCAGCAGAATACGAAGGAGGCAACTCTTTTGCTATCGTGGTCGTGAACCACTCGGGTAAAACATTAATGGCAGGTTCGATAAAAACAAACTCAGGGGCAGCGGAGGAGGCGGCTATCGCCATGGCGATGATCAGCACGAAAGCTGTTACCATAATTAGAGACTCCAAATCTGCTAAAAACAATTTTACGAATATGGATGCTGGCATACTCGGGGAACAGAGGAAACGAGTTGGATCACAGTATAGCTCGAGGTTATGTGTGCCGAGCAGTGAGCCAGGTTGATTCCCCCAATTTCTCGAGAGATGCACTTATCTCATTTCATGACTACACAAATCACTTTAAGCTAGAAAGGCGGATATATCCTCCATCAGACAAGAAACTTGACAAAAGGCAGGAAGTAATCTGGCGTCGGCTCCAGACGCGTGCCTTCTTCTGCCCATCTAAATTAGCACACATGTACCCCAGCACAATCCAATCCAAATTGTAAATACTGCGGCTAAATAGCCGGGTGCGATCATATATTATGGAGCTGCAAAAAAAGCGCCGCCACCGGCGGACCTACCACCAGTCAGACCCTTTGACACAAGTTCGGGCTACTGAGTGGGCTCATAAGGTCGTCTAGAGCAACTGGCTTGAGGTCATCTAAGTGTAGCGCCCACAAATCGCTCATTGCTGACAATAAGTGTTTTCAATCCAATCCAATTTTTAGCATTTCGTTCTTTTCACCAGCCTTCGCTTCTTCCCTGTTTTATAATGTGTCACAGTTGCCTCAGCATTGTCAAGCAGGTCATCATTCCTGATTTCACACGTTTCTATCACGTTCCAGCCTTCCTTTTCTTCTTTTCAGCTCGCGCTCCATTCATTCCTACACTTCTTTTATATCCATTCTCTCCTTCTGCGCTACCAACTCCCCCGCAGCTTTGCTTCATTTTTTTTTTCGCCTAGGAATGCTTTCTCACCCAGTTCCGTTTGGGCCGAAGCGTTCGAGCCTAGTTGAAGTTGCACCGCGTGCGTCGAGGGGACCCGGATGTTCCCCCACAAATGTGTATTTTTCTACTTGTTTATTTATTTTTTACCGCCTCCCCCTAGTTTTTTACTTTGCCTTCTTGCGCGCCTTTGTGCTAGCTGTTGTTTTCGTCAATCACGTGCTTTAAGCCTTGAAATAAACGGCCTGCAGACAGCCAGTGCCCGTCCCTGCCTCACCGTGTTGTGTATTGTGGCTCCTGCATCGTTAATCTTTCACTGCAAAAAGAAAAAAAAAATGCAGTATATGTATGCACGGCCGCTCTCGAGGGAGAGCGCGTGCTCTTTCTTACGGCCTTCTCACTTGAGTTACGCTCTCCGCCGCTGCAAGGGCGCGACCTGCTCACCGTTCTCTCCCTCTCCGCGCCTGCTGTAGCGGCGACTGGTGGGTTTGCTCATCCGCTGATTTCGTAGTGCACGCAGCAACGAAATGAAAGGAAATAGAACGTAGTTGCTTTAGCTGCATGTCACCAGTGTATTCCACATGTGAAAGAAGTCTTATAACAAAATCTGCCCATTAGAACCATCGAAAAGATGAATCATTCTTCTTCAAAAGTATGACGAGCATATGACAGATGCTGCTTGCAGTCCTAAAGACAGAGGATGGTGCATTCATCATGGACTGAGAATAACTATAAGGAAGATTTGTTGCCATGTGGCATGTCTACCGGGTTCAACGTCTCAAAGTAACTCAGGCTATGAGGGTACGCGAAGGTCCTAGAAATTTCGACCACCTGATTCTCTTAAATAATGTGCTCTGAATTCATTTCATTTCATTTTATTACCTTAAAGACCCCTCGCGGGGTATTACATAAGGAGTGGGATGAGCAGAAAAGGTACAAGACAATGCAATATATGTGATCATGTACAAAAAATGTTGTTTAGATTACTAGCAAACGATAAAGGGCAGGTGATGTCGACAATATGCTGGGGAAGGCCGTTCCAATCTTTAGCTGCACGTGGGAAGAAGGAGGCTGAAAAAGTAACAGTTCGGGTACGTGGGCGAAAAACTTTAAGCGTGTGGCTAGTGCGGTGGGAAGTGTAAGACGCTGGCGTGATGTAGGGGGCACGGTTAAGGGATGAGTGAAAGAACTTGTGGTACAGTGATAGCGTGGCTATGCGACGACGAACGGAAAGAGGCGATAGTGCTGATTTCGCTTTTAGGGCTGGAACACTGACGTCGTATGAGTAAGCAGAATGAATGAACATTGTAGAGCGGTTTTGAAAGGCTTCTAGGTCGTTTATGAGGTTAATATGATGCGGGTCTCATATGGCGGATGCATATTCAAGTTTAGGTCTAATGAGTGACTTGTAGGCGAGCAATTTCACGTAATACGAGGTGAGGCGAAGATGACGTTTAAGAAATCGCAGAGTTATGTTGGCAGATGATATCACGTTAGCAACATGTGCATTCCATGTTAGGTCATTAGATAATGTGACGCCTAAGTACCTAAAAGATGATACAGATTCAATGGACTCGTTAGCGATTTTGTAATGGAAGACATCACTCTTTTTGCGACGGGTTATGGAAAGAAGCTTGCATTTGCTAGGGTTCAGGGTCATAAGCCAATTTTTGCACCACTGTTCAATTTGGTTAAGGTCCTGCTGGAGGACTTCTTGATCAGTTATGTTTGTTATTTGGCGGTAAATTACGCAGTCGTCCGCGAACATTCGAATTTGGCAGAATACATACTGTGGGAGATTGTTAATATATATTGCAAACAGTAGGGGCGCAAGAACAGAGCCTTGTGGGACGCCGGATGTTACAGGGAGAGGGTTGGAAGAGTGGTTGTTTACAATGACTGACTGAAAACGATTTGTTAAGAAGGCCTTGATCCAGTTTAGCACGTTAGGATGTAAGTTTAGAATAGAAAGTTTTTGTATTAATCGCTGGTGTGGAACTTTATCAAATGCTTTAGCGTAATCCAGAAAGATGGCGTAAACTTGAAGGTTAGCGTCCAGGTCCGCATGTAAGTCGTTGAGGAATATGGCTAGTTGTGTTTCGCATGAATACCCCTTGCGGAAACCGTGTTGGGATGGATGGAAGAAATTGTTAGAGTCTAAGAAGTTCATTACCTGAGAGTATATGACATGCTCCATGATCTTGCAGGGGACGCTAGTTAGAGAAATAGGACGGTAGTATAGGGGGGAATTTTTGTCGCCTGATTTGTAGAGTGGAACGACCTTCCCAAGTTTCCAGTTTTCCGGAATGATACCTGTAGAGAGTGATTGCGAGAACAATAATTCTAGATACACTGCACTACTGCACCTCGTGTTTTTTTAGTAGTTTAGTGTTTATCTCGTCGAGGCCGGCCGATGAGGAAAGATTTATTTTCTCAAATAAAGACTAGATGCCAGTTGAAGAAAAAGTTATTGCGTCCATCGGTGAGGTGGCATTAGTAGGAGGTATCCTTGGAGGCAGGTGGCGCTCCTGGGTGAAAACTGACGAGAACGCCGTATTGAAGATGTTAGCGCATTCTGTGTCGGAGGATTGAATACCGGATGCATGAGTGAGGGTTATTGAGTGTGATGGTCCGGGATTGATAACGCGCCAAAATTTTTTGGGGTTATCGCAAAGCATGCGCGGTAGGTCGCTGTTAAAAAATGCGTGTTTAGCATTGGTGACAGAAGTCAAGTATTCTTTTTCGGTTGAGAAATATTTCTCCCACGCTTCGGAACTGCTTTTCAATTTGGCAGCACGAAAAAGCCGCTTCTTTTTATTCTTGAGTCTTTTTAGTGTCTTAGAAAACCAGGGTTTAGAGCGATTTTCACGAAAACTTGTTCTAGGGATAAATTTTTGTGTTAGTTCGTGCAGTTTATCTTTAAATATTAGCCAATTCTCGTTAACAGATCTCTGGTTATAACCGGCTTCGAAGAGTGGGAAAAAATGCTCAGTTCATGATTAATGGCATTGTAGTTACCCTTGTCATAGAGGGTGATTGTTTTCTTTTGTATTTCATGGCGCTCGGTGCGGAAGGAAAAATCTACTTGAATGACTTTATGGTCACTAATGGGCTCTAAGTATGTAATGGATGACAAACTGTCAGGATGAGAGCTTAGCATTAAATCTAAAATGTTGCTCGAATCGCCTGCGATGCGTGTTGGGCTGGTTACTAGTTGGTAAAGATTAAAGTTCAAGCAAACATTCAGAAAATCTCTTGATTCTGCACTAATTGGCTGTGAATGAGAGCGGTTGAGTCAGTTTATTCCTGGATAATTAAAATCACCAAATAGAATAATATGCGCGTTCGGATAAGAGGTCGTGAGCTGGTTGAGCATATTGTTGAGTTCGCGGGAAAAGTTTGGGCTTGCATGCGGAGGCCTATAACACACGCCGATTATAACTGAATGCGGTGAAGCACGGCACAAAAGCCACAGTATCTCTAAGTTAGATGGTAGGCGGATGGGTGGATAAGATAATTCCGGTCCAGCAGCGATCAGTACACCACCCCCTCGAGAATCTGTGCGGTCCTTTCGATAAACAGAAAAATTTGGCAAATCGGCAATAACTTCAGCATCAGTGATATCATTAGTAAGCCAGGTTTCAGTTAACAAGAGCATACTGCTGTTAAATGATGTGACTAAGCTAGACACGCGTTCTCGTTTCGGCATAAAACTGCGAATATTAGTGAAGGTTACAGAGAACGAAAGATGATTACTTGGTAAAGTACGGGGACGGGTATTGATTGCTTTTGGGGGAGGTGACCTCTATCGTATCTCTTGAACGTTCTGCGATGGGATATCGTACATATAACGCTTAGCACCAATGTGCAATGTCTTGTAGCGAAGTGAAAACAACTTTTTTTGATTTGGCGAAAGTTACAAGGTGGCTACGCGCGGTTTGGACAGAACGAGAGAAGTCTTCGCCGAGGCTATAGGATGTGTTCTTTAGTTTCCGCGCATTTTAGAGAATATTGCCTTTAGTTCTGTAGGACGTGAATTTGGCTATTATTGGGCGACAGCGGTCGTCAGACTGGCGTCCAAGACGATGTGCGCGTTCTATTTCTTTAGGGTCGATTGATATGTTAAGGCGCTCCTGGCAGTGACGAATGATTATTTCTTCAGCCTCAGCATATTGTCACCAGGGTCGATGACGCAAATAAAGACACAGGCTTGATGGTACGGAAATTAACTCTTTATTGGGCGGACTTGCGCCCGCAAAAGAACTAAGCAACTCGGCGGCGGCGATAGCAGCAAACGTGTTGGTCGATCGTCGAACAAAGAATGCCCGTCACACTCGTCAACGCTCAATTGAAATTCTGCACAGAACATTCTAGATAACGTCGCAAACAGCTATCAGCATGGGCTGGAACATTGTGGAAAGACACCCGAGTGGCCGGAACCTTCGAGACAGATCTCGGTGCATCTTGGGCTACAACGAAACTGATAAAGGTGTGACTCGCGACATCGAGCATTAACAAACAAAGATTACGGAACTGATACGCGGTCCAGAATTAGAGTGATAAGCCTGTATGCCGGCGGCTGTTAAAAAACAACAAATACTGTTTTGAAGGTTTCGCGGCAATATGTTTCGGTCGTATTAGTGTCTTCAAGGCCATACAATATTAGATTGTTCCGCCGCGATCGATTTTCAGCGTCGTCTAGGCGTGTTTCTAAGGCAGAGACTAGGCAGGCTGTCTGGGCGGCGTTAGTTCGGACAGTATCAAGGTCTGTTTGTAAGGTTTTTGGAGTTTGGTAGTGGTTCTCGAGGTCGGTCATTCTTTCGTTCAGATTGGAGATGGTTTGCTTTGTCGTTAGTAGTTGGGTTTTTAGTTCGTCCACCTCAGCGATGAGAAGGGATTGACTGGCTGAAAGTTTTTGCAGCTTGGCAAGAATGGTGTCAGAATCAAGACCGGGGTTAGTTTCAATATCACCAGATAACAACAACAGAAAGGAGAGGGCAAAATCGGCAACAATAGCACTCAGACACTGTGGGCTTGGCAGCTGCACTAAGAAGTAGTTACTAGTTTTTTTTGCGAATAGGCTATATTGTGCACCAACCTGCATTGTCAGGAAGAGCGGATTAGTGGTCTTTGACATGGCACAGCCACCAAGCCCACGAAGTGTCGTTGACGGATGCTGCGGTTTTATAGTTGAAGATGGTGATGTCGACTGTGATGGGGCGATCCAGGAGGCAGCGAGGGTTGGGCAGATCCTTGGCGGTGTGTCGACGGCAGCGGTGACGTTGACGTAGCCAGCCTCAAATCCACCGCAGCCAAAATAAATCGCAGGTAGGGATGACGGACCCGACTGCGCAGTCGTCAGGCCAGGCAGAAAAGCAGTGAAGATCGTGGCAAGCACCTGCATTGTCAGGAAGAGCAGATTAGTGGTCTTTGCCATGGCACAGCCACCAAGCCCGCCAATTGCGCAGTATGCGCCAGAGTCTTGACAGTACAGCCCAGAAGGCTGTCCATGGGCGGTACTATCGAAAACCTGGTAGTATACTGTCAAGTACCCAGCCCCCGGGGCTCGGTATTCTCGCCTTTTCTCTTCAACGTAGCAATGGCGAAATTACAACAACTACGATGCTACCCGTATTTGAATTTTAGTATTTATGCTGACGACATTACACTATGGATCAGACGGGGCCGCGATGCCAAAATTGAGCAAACGCTTCAAGAAGCAGCGGGCATGGTCGTACGGTTCGTGGCAGAAAGTGGGCTTGCATGCGCTCCGAAAAAATCAGAGCTCTTTATTTACAATCCACGGTACCTACAGAACGAGCGTAAAGTGTGTATAAGATTTCGGTACAAAGACAACAGACTCCCCGGGGATATCGCAGATCCGTATACTAGGTCTCCTCCTCCAAGATATAAACGGAGAAACTATTAAGAATGTTGGGCGACATGTCTCTCAAACAGCCTCATCGGCCGAGTTTCGAGAAAAGGCACACGACTTAGGGAAAATAATCTGCGCATAATCCAGACATTTATCATTAGTCGAATCAGCTATTTTACGATACTTACCTCTCAAGGCAGCAGAACGAGATAAATTGGAGAGCCTCATTCGCACAAGCATTAAAAGAGCCCTATTGGCCTCGAGACCGAGCAGAGTCGCCACCTTGCGGCTCAGCGGCAAAACCTACTCAGTGTGGATGCGTTTTCGCGTCGCGTGCCAGCACGCAGTGATTTACGCGCGCGCATGCGGCGTGTACAGGAGTGTTTTTGTTTGTTTCGCAGTTCCTGTTAGCTTTTGCTTACCTATATATGCCTCTTGCAAAATAAATATGAACAGTCTATAACCCCACGCTTCTTTAAAAATATATATACTTGTCCGTATCGAGCATGTCATGCTTGGATAAGGACATCATCCATCGCGGTCTTCGGCGCTTGAGATCCTTTGACATGCAATGTCTCAAACGAAGTAGTACTATCGTTACCACCGTGTCAAAGCAAAACAGGTTGTTGTCGTCAATAAAAGTTAATGCAAACGCTCAGAAATCACATATTCCTGTTTCTGTTTGGAATACCGCAGCTACTAAAACATATGCCACCGCAGACTGCTTCATATAGCAGAATGCAGTTTGAACAGACCACTCTATGCCTGCTATGCCGTCTGTATATATGCACGATAAAGTTGTGTGAGTACTTTTTTTATTTGTTTTTGCTTTTAAACCTCTGCCGCGGTGTCTCAATGGTAAGGGCGCTCGACTGCTGATTTCGAGAACGGGGGATTCAATTACAACCGTTTCGAAAAGCGTTCCTCTGTTGTGAGATTTGACTGCACAATAAACAATCCCACGTGGTAAATGTGGTGTTAATAATGAAAAAAAAAAAAAAACGACACCAAAACCAGCCTCTGTAATCATCCGTCATAGCCGATGCCGCTTTCATGCGTTAAACCTAGCCAATATGTGCACTTCTTTTCTTTTCTTTTGTTGTTGAAGGCTTTTGTGCATCCGTAAAAGTTTTAGTGCTTTAGAGAAATACTCGAATGTTTGGGAAACATATTCCCTGCGCCTAATTGTTACCCTAAATATTACATAATACACCTAGATCAATGTACTTTACTAGTAGCTTATTATAATCATTATAATCCTTTTTTGTCCAAGTGCTGTCTTCCGACAAAACTCGTCATTTCTGACAAGGGAAGTAAAACAGCTTCATGCGGGTTTAAATATCAGTGTTTAGTTCGGGATTAAATACATTTTTATAGTCGAATGATAAGATGACCTCCATTTCTTTCGGAATAGTTTTAAATCCGGCATCTGTTTTGGAAGCAACCCTAAAATTTTACTTAGCATAAGATTTAGTCACTGCTAATAATTAGTGATAAACAAATTTTCAGCCTGTAAAATTGCTTCCCAGAACTTGACAGTGCCCATGAGCAGTTTATAACGATGTCTTCGCAGCGAGTAATTCGTAGCTTGCACTTTAACGTTACTGAAAATTAATCGCGAATTATTGTAAATTTTGTCAAGTATGTAAAAGTTCTCCCACAGGGTGAAATTTATTCGCATTGCAAAACAAAATAATTACACTACTAATTTACCGTTATATATTAACATCATACACATCAGAAATCCCTTATACTTTCCTCGGTTTCAGGAAATCATTTACAGTTAGTGGCGCATGCATTAATACACTATCACATTCTATGACAGTGGCCGCAAAAAGCATCTCGGCAAATTCAATCCACTCAGCGCTGTAGACGTGAACAATCAGCTTTCCTGTGCATCGAGGTTTCCTGTATAGTGTCGGCGTGATCTCATTTTTGGGGAATACTTGTGCGTGGTTCTCTAGGCCAGAATTGATGTGCACTCAGTCTACAGCAACTCGCCATGCAGTGCGCTGCCAATGCTACATTTAACCTACTTAATCCTCGAGTAAAGTACGATATAGTGAACCAGGCTGCCACGATTCAATCTAAATTACTGCAGGTCAGAGCACGAACCTTGTATCTGCGTGGGCTTGACACTAAATTCGCCGGTCTCACTCGCATGAGACAAGTGCAAACTGTTTAAAAGTCGATAAGATAAACAAAGCTGTCATTAGGCAGGCCCAAGCATTAGTCGCGTGAGCGCGGTACAGCGCAAGAAATGTGCAAAGTAAATCTAGAAGACTGGTGGTTGCGTGCTTTGTTTTCCTAAAATCCGCTCTTCTTCTGCTGCATTGGCGAAATCCTTGGATTTGTTTCTGCAATATTGCAGAAATACTACAGAAGACACGTTTTCATCGCCAACAAACCCGCCGTAAACTCGGAAGCAAACCTACGCAGCGTGCGTTTCTGCGAGCGCCGCCGGCTGCCGATCCACACTACCGGAGTGACGGTGGCGCCACCGCTAGGTCGATCTCGCAGCGAATAGGTCTCCCGCGCTGTACTTCCACCTCTAGCCTCCTGCAACTGGGCATCCATAACACATGGGATGAGATCGTGGAAGCGGTGCGTACCTCGCAGGTAGAGCGGCTCCGGTAACCTCCACAGGTTCATACAGGATAAACTAAAGATCGACACTTGTGGAGGCGCTCAGCCCACATCTGAAATAGACAAGGCTGTACAAAGAAATAGACAGGCTATAGACATGCCGTTGCCAAACAAGTATGCATCCCTCCCGAACACCATAAGGCGCGTCGGGATGCGTTGAGTATGCCAAATCTTATAGCGAAATTGCACAGTAACCATTGACTGAGTAGGCAGTTGACTGCTGTGCCAGCCC
This sequence comes from Amblyomma maculatum, assembly GCF_055883805.1. NCBI lineage: Eukaryota > Metazoa > Arthropoda > Arachnida > Ixodida > Ixodidae > Amblyomma > Amblyomma maculatum. The sequence continues at coordinate 145,403,482 of NC_139349.1, forward strand.
CTATACCCTAAATTACAGACAGGCCGTCGCCTGGCGTCGCCTTCAGACTAGGACATCCCCACACCCGCTCCGGGTGAGCATATGCTACCAGGTGAAAGATCAGAATTCTGTGTAAACTGTGACCCTTGATCACATCATCTGGAACTGCCTTTTTTCTCCCGGGAGGGGCCTAAATCTGACGCCGCAACTCTGGGAGGCCGTGCTGCGCTGCTCGGCCCTGTGCTCCAGCTAGCCGCCATCCTGCTGATAACCGCCGCAGGTCAACAACGTCTGCTGGCCTGCGTATGAGGCGGGGCCTAGCGGGGCCCTCCGCCATCCGCCCAAAGCGGCGAAGGGCCAGAACTCCTTCATCCGCTTGTGTAAAAAAGTTCAACTCTCTCTCTCTCTCTCGACAGTACCGCTTCCATCGAGACGCGGCCGCCATGGCCGAGATTGAACGCGAGAGAAAGGAACATTCAAAATTTTAGGCTCGCGCTCCTAGATGCCGCCCTGTAAACATATACACGACGACTGCCGTCACCAAATTCCGGTTTTCTTGACATAGTGGAAAATAGCAATTTTATGCAATATGCATACCGTAGCAGTCTGGGCGCGTTGGTTATTCATGATGGAAACATACAGGGCAGAGAAGGACGAGGACAAAATGAAGACACATAGGACACACGAGCGCTGACTTGCAACATTTTATTTCGAGCCTCAGAGCCCTATTATACAGATGAAAACACCCAACATCATACATGCGCAGTAGGCGATACATTCATATCTTGTCTTAAGTATATCAACTCCTTACGAGTAAGAGCGATTGAAGGCTTGGCTACACAAGACCCACCCAACCGATCTATCATTTCGGCTTCTATAATCTCACGAGTCAGTTGACATCGGTTTTTCGCGATAACATGGCATCGTTGGTAGTCAGGATGGCACACGGACATTTCATCTGGATCGTGTTGGTTTACAATTTCGTCATTACAGTTTAGTTTACATTTCCTGCAGTGCACATCCAAAAACCATCCTCGATTTTCAGACACATTGTTACAATGTTCCCGGAGGCGGTCGTTCAAGCACCTACCGCTTTGCCCTACATAGCTTTTCCCGCATTTCAAAGAGATGCTGTAAACCACTGAACACGAACATTCTACAAACTTTGTACGGTGGTTCTTCTTGCAATTAGGGTTTCTTGAACCACCGGGCCTTGTCAATCTGCACAACTTCTGCAGCCTATCGGGGGCAGAAAAGACAACTTTCACATTCCCCCGTTCACCGATCTTTTTCAGGCGATGAGACATGCCATGAATGTACGGGAATGTATAGCAATCCGCTTGTTAGTAGGCGGCAGTGATTTACTAGTTTCTTTTGAGCACAAGCGCTTAATTAGGGTTTCGGCGACACTGATAATGACATGTGTGGGATACCCCGCAGCTCGGAGACGAAGGATCTGTTCATTGTAGCAGGTGGCCATAAGTTCAGGGCAAGATTTACAAAGGAAATTTCTTTAGCACAGTCCCGCAATACCCCTCTTTACAAGTTTGGAATGTGCAGACCCAAATGGGAGCAGTGGCTTATTGGAGCGTGGTTCATACTTCCAGTAAAGCTGTGCGTTACGGAATAAAAGCCTGATATTCAGAAATCTAATGCTGTCGCCAGAAGGCATCTCATGTGTTAATTCTAGAGGCGAAAAACCTGCGCGTAAAAAGGTTAATGTGTTAGCAGCTAATTCTTTAAATGCGTCCAAACTGCAGTCAAGGAAAATTAGGAAATCGTCAACATACCTAAGAATCTTGGTTATGGTAAACGGCTACAAAGGGCTCTGTCAAGATCAGCTAAAAATAAACCACTAAGAACTGGGGCTATACAGGAAAAAAAGGCAAATTCCTTCCTTCTGCAGATAAGGTTGGCCCTGAAGTTGGATAAAAGTTGACCGGAGATAAAAACTAAGGAGTTCCAAGAAGCCACTGCAGGACATCCCGGTCTCATTCATAAAAGCTACATTTCCAAATGTATCGATGCAGTCCTGGACACAAGAGAGCAAACTTGACTGAGGCAACAAGTAAAACAGATCCTTAATGTCTACCGAGAACGTTCTGAGATTTTTATGCTAAAAACACTCTATGTAATTCAAAACAGCGTCCGAAGTAACTAGAAAATGGTCGTCAATGCGCAAAAGGTTGAGCTTTTTCTGAAGAAAAAGGGCAATGGATTTTTGCCAAGTGCCGTTTTCTGAGAGAATTGTCGTGAAGGATGTGTCAGCCTTGTGCGTTTTGACGCCAAAAAATACCTCTAGATAATCTCGGTGACAAGCTTCTACGCTCTTAACAACGTTTTCTAGCTTCAGCCTGCTACAGAGCTTTTTTTCTTGAGTTTTTACCCTTGACATGCTTATGTTCTTGCGAGGAGTAAAATAATTCGAAACAGCCTCTAAGGCTTTGACATTAAAAAACTCGTGAGTCAGCACAGCGAAGCCTCCCTCTAAATAAAGGATCTCTAATCACGCCAGACATATTAAATGTGTCAACCTCCCCGCATCCTTTTCAAACGGGGAAGACATTGTGATTTCAAAAGCAAAAAAGCCATGGATTGCGCTCTAACAACTTTAGGCATTTTCCCCTCTGCTTGGGTTCGACCCTTGACACAGAGAGCGCCTCTGACCCCACCTTTTGTGCCCCGTACGTTTGCATGCAGGAAGCTACAAGAGGGTCGCGCAGTTCACCGGCAGCTATAACTGACCACCTACCGCACAGTGGCTGATACGTTTCCACACAGCCACTGTGCGGTGAGAGCATGATCTTGTGAGGGACACAATATATATACATAGTCTCAAGATTCCACAACTAAACAAAGAATCTCTAATCAGACCAGACATATTAAATGTACCAACCTAGACGCATCCTTTTCGAACGTGGATGACATTGAGGTTTCAAAAACAAAAGAAGGCATGGATTGCACTGTAACGCCTTTCGGCATTTTGTCCTCTGCTTAGGTTCGACCCTTGGCACAGAGCGCCTCTGACCCCACCATTCGTGCCCCGTACATTTGCGCGCAGGAAGCTACAAGGGGGACGCGCAGTCCACCGGGAGCCATAACTAACCACCTACCGCACAGTGGCTGATACGTTTCCACACAACCACTGTGCGGTGAGAGCATCACCTTGTGAGGGACACAATATATATACATTGTCTCAAGGTTCCACAACTAAAGAAAGGATCTCTAATGAGACCAGGCATATTAAATTTACCAACCTCTCCGCATCCTTTTCAAACGTTGATGAAATTGAGATTTCAAGAACAAAAAAAAATCCATGGATTGAACTCTAAAAACTTTAGGCATTTTGCCCTCTGCTTGGGTTAGATCCTTGGCTCAGAGAGCGCGTCTGTCTCTGCGGTTTGTGCCCCGTACATTTGCGCGCAGGAAGCTACAAGAGGCTCGCGCAGTCCACCGGCAGAAATAACTGACCACCCACCGCAAAGTGGCTGATACGTTTCCACACAGCCACTGTGCGGCGAGAGCATGATCTAGTGATGGACCTAATATACTTACATTTTCTCAGGATTCTACAAATAAACAAATGATTTCTAATCAGACCAGCCAAATTAAATGTACCAACCTGGACGCATCCTTTTCGAACGCTGATGACAGTGAGATTTAAAAACAAAAGGAGGCCTGAATTCCGCTGGAACATCTTTGTGAATTTTGCCCTCTGCTTGAGTTAGACCCTCGGCACAGGGAGCGCCTCTGACCCTGCCTTTTGTGCCCCGTACCTTTGCACGCAGGAAGCTACAAGAGGGTCGCGCAGTCCACCGGCAGCCATAACTGACCGCCTACCGCACAGTGGCTGAAACGTTTTCACACAGCCACTGTGCGGTGAGACCATTATCTAGTGAGGGACCTAGTATACATACATGGTCTCAAGATTCCAAAAATAAACAAAGCATCTCTAATCAGACCAGCCATATTAAATGTACCAACCTGGACGCATCCTTTTCGAACGCGGATGACAGTGAGATTTCAAAAACAAAACAAAAGGCATGGATTGCGGTCTAAGAACGTTAGGCATTTTGCCCTCTTCTTCGGTTTGACCCTTGGCACAGAGAGCGCATCTGACCCTACCTTTTGTGCCCCGTACGTTTGCACGCAGGAAGCTACAAGAGTGTCGCGCAGTCCACCGGCAGCCATAACTGACCACCTACCGCACAGTGGCTGATACGTTTCCACACAGCCGGTGTGCGGTGAGGCATTATCTTGTGAGGGACATAATATACATACATGGTATCAAGATTCCACAACTAAACAAAGCATCTCTAATCAGACCAGACATATTAAATGTATCAACCTCTCCGCATCCTTTTGAAACCGGGAAGACATTGAGATTTCAAAACCAAAAAAGCCATGGAGTGCGCTGTAACAACTTCAGGCATTTTTCCCTCTTCTTGGGTTTGACCCTTGCCACACAGAGCGCCTCTGACCCCACCTTTTGTGCCCCATACGTTTGCACGCTTGAAGCTACAAGAGAGTCACGCAGTCCACCGGCAGCCATAACTGACCGCCTACCGCACAGTGGCTGATACGTTTCCAAACAGCCGGTGTGCGGTGAGGCATTATCTTGTGAGGGACATAATATACATGCATGGTCTCAAGATTCCACAACTAAACAAAGCATCTCTAATCAGACCAGCCATATTAAATGTACCAAGCTCTCAGCATCCTTTTCAGACGTGGAAGACATTGAGATTTCAGAAACAAAAGAAGGCCTGGATTCCGCCTGAACATCTTTGTGCATTTTGCCCTCTGCTTGAGTTAGACCTTAGCACAGAGAGCGCCTCTGACCCTACCATTTGTGCCCCGTACGTTTGCACGCAGGAAGCTACAAGACGGTCGCGCAACCCACTGGCAGCCAAAAGTGACCACGTACCGCAAAGTGGCTGATACGTTTCCACACAGCCACTGTGCGATGAGCGCTTTATCTGTTGAGGGACCTAATATACACACATTGTCTCAAGATTCCACAACTAAACAAATGATCTCTAATCAGACCAGACATATTAAGTGTATCAACCTCTCCGCATCCTTTTGAAACCGGGAAGATATTGAGATTTCAAAACCAAAAAAGCCATGGAGTGCGCTGTAAAAACTTCAGGCATTTTTCCCTCTTCTTGGGTTTGACCCTTGCCACACAGAGCGCCTCTGACCCCACCTTTTGTGCCCCATACGTTTGCACGCTTGAAGCTACAAGAGGGTCGTGCAGTCCAGCGGCAGCCATAACTGACCACCTGCCGCACAGTGGCTGATAAGTTTTCACACAGCCACTGTGAGGTGAATGCATTATCTAGTGAGAGGCCTAGTATACATACATGGCCTCAAGATTCCAAAAATAACCAAAGCATCTCTAATCAGACCAGCCATATCAAATGTACCGACCTGGACGCATCCATTTCGAACCCGGATGACAGTGAGATTTCAAAAACAAAAGAAGGCCTGGATTCCGCAGGAACATCGTTGTGCATTTTGCCTTCTGCTTGAATTATACCCTTGGCACAGAGAGCGCCTCTCACCCTGCCTTTTGTGCCCCGTACGTTTGCACGCAGGAAGCTACAAGAGGGTCGCGCAGTCCACCGGCAGCCATAACTGACCACCTACCGCACAGTGGTTGAAACGTTTTCACACAGCCACTGTGGAGTGAGAGCATTATCTAGTGAGGGACCTAGTATACATACATGGTCTGAAGATTCTAAAAATAAACAAAGCATCTCTAATCAGACCAGCCATATTAAATGTACCAACCTGGACGCATCCTTTTGGAACGCGGATGACAGTGAGATTTCAAAAACAAAACAAAAGGCATGGATTGCGCAATAACAACGTTAGGCATTTTGCCCTCTGCTTGGGTTAGACCCTTGGCACAGAGGGCGCCTATGACCCCACCTTTTGTGCCCCGTACGTTTGCACGCAGGAAGCTACAAGAGGGTCGCGCAGTCCACCGGCAGCCATAAGTGACCATCTACCGCACAGTGGCTGATACGTTTCAACACAGCCACTGTGCGGTGAGAGAATTATCTTGTGAGGGATATAGTATACATATATGGTCTCAAGATTCCACAACTAAACAAAGCATCTCTAATCAGACCAGCCATATTAAATGTGCCAACCTCTCAGCATCCTTTTCAGACGTGGATGACATGGAGATTTCAAAAACAAAAGAAGGCCTGGATTCCGCATCGTTGTGCATTTTGCCCTCTGCTTGAATTATACCCTTGGCACAGAGAGCGCCTCTCACCCTGCCTTATGTGCCCCGTACGTTTGCACGCAGGAAGCTACAAGAGGGTCGCGCAGTTCACCGGCAGCTATAACTGACCACCTACCGCACAGTGGCTGATACGTTTCCACACAGCCACTGTGCGGTGAGAGCATGATCTTGTGAGGGACACAATATATATACGTAGTCTCAAGATTCCACAACTAAACAAAGAATCTCTAATCAGACCAGACATATTAAATGTACCAACCTAGACGCATCCTTTTCGAACGTGGATGACATTGAGGTTTCAAAAACAAAAGAAGGCATGGATTGCACTGTAACGCCTTTCGGCATTTTGTCCTCTGCTTAGGTTCGACCCTTGGCACAGAGCGCCTCTGACCCCACCATTTGTGCCCCGTACATTTGCGCGCAGGAAGCTACAAGGGGGACGCGCTGTCCACCGGGAGCCATAACTAACCACCTACCGCACAGTGGCTGATACGTTTCCACACAACCACTGTGCGGTGAGAGCATTACCTTGTGAGGGACACAATATATATACATTGTCTCAAGGTTCCACAACTAAAGAAAGGATCTCTAATGAGACCAGGCATATTAAATTTACCAACCTCTCCGCATCCTTTTCAAACGTTGATGAAATTGAGATTTCAAGAACAAAAAAAAATCCATGGATTGAACTCTAAAAACTTTAGGCATTTTGCCCTCTGCTTGGGTTAGATCCTTGGCTCAGAGAGCGCGTCTGTCTCTGCGGTTTGTGCCCCTTACATTTGCGCGCAGGAAGCTACAAGAGGCTCGCGCAGTCCACCGGCAGAAATAACTGACCACCCACCGCAAAGTGGCTGATACGTTTCCACACAGCCACTGTGCGGCGAGAGCATGATCTAGTGATGGACCTAATATACTTACATTTTCTCAGGATTCTACAAATAAACAAATGATTTCTAATCAGACCAGCCAAATTAAATGTACCAACCTGGACGCATCCTTTTCGAACGCTGATGACAGTGAGATTTAAAAACAAAAGGAGGCCTGAATTCCGCTGGAACATCTTTGTGAATTTTGCCCTCTGCTTGAGTTAGACCCTCGGCACAGGGAGCGCCTCTGACCCTGCCTTTTGTGCCCAGTACCTTTGCACGCAGGAAGCTACAAGAGGGTCGCGCAGTCCACCGGCAGCCATAACTGACCGCCTACCGCACAGTGGCTGAAACGTTTTCACACAGCCACTGTGCGGTGAGACCATTATCTAGTGAGGGACCTAGTATACATACATGGTCTCAAGATTCCAAAAATAAACAAAGCATCTCTAATCAGACCAGCCATATTAAATGTACCAACCTGGACGCATCCTTTTCGAACGCGGATGACAGTGAGATTTCAAAAACAAAACAAAAGGCATGGATTGCGGTCTAACAACGTTAGGCATTTTGCCCTCTTCTTCGGTTTGACCCTTGGCACAGAGAGCGCATCTGACCCTACCTTTTGTGCCCCGTACGTTTGCACGCAGGAAGCTACAAGAGTGTCGCGCAGTCCACCGGCAGCCATAACTGACCACCTACCGCACAGTGGCTGATACGTTTCCACACAGCCGGTGTGCGGTGAGGCATTATCTTGTGAGGGACATAATATACATACATGGTCTCAAGATTCCACAACTAAACAAAGCATCTCTAATCAGACCAGACATATTAAATGTATCAACCTCTCCGCATCCTTTTGAAACCGGGAAGACATTGAGATTTCAAAACCAAAAAAGCCATGGAGTGCGCTGTAACAACTTCAGGCATTTTTCCCTCTTCTTGGGTTTGACCCTTGCCACACAGAGCGCCTCTGACCCCACCTTTTGTGCCCCATACGTTTGCACGCTTGAAGCTACAAGAGAGTCACGCAGTCCACCGGCAGCCATAACTGACCGCCTACCGCACAGTGGCTGATACGTTTCCAAACAGCCGGTGTGCGGTGAGGCATTATCTTGTGAGGGACATAATATACATGCATGGTCTCAAGATTCCACAACTAAACAAAGCATCTCTAATCAGACCAGCCATATTAAATGTACCAAGCTCTCAGCATCCTTTTCAGACGTGGAAGACATTGAGATTTCAGAAACAAAAGAAGGCCTGGATTCCGCCTGAACATCTTTGTGCATTTTGCCCTCTGCTTGAGTTAGACCTTGGCACAGAGAGCGCCTCTGACCCTACCATTTGTGCCCCGTACGTTTGCACGCAGGAAGCTACAAGACGGTCGCGCAACCCACTGGCAGCCAAAAGTGACCACGTACCGCAAAGTGGCTGATACGTTTCCACACAGCCACTGTGCGATGAGCGCTTTATCTATTGAGGGACCTAATATACATACATTGTCTCAAGATTCCACAACTAAACAAATGATCTCTAATCAGACCAGACATATTAAGTGTATCAACCTCTCCGCATCCTTTTGAAACCGGGAAGATATTGAGATTTCAAAACCAAAAAAGCCATGGAGTGCGCTGTAAAAACTTCAGGCATTTTTCCCTCTTCTTGGGTTTGACCCTTGCCACACAGAGCGCCTCTGACCCCACCTTTTGTGCCCCATACGTTTGCACGCTTGAAGCTACAAGAGGGTCGTGCAGTCCAGCGGCAGCCATAACTGACCACCTGCCGCACAGTGGCTGATAAGTTTTCACACAGCCACTGTGAGGTGAAAGCATTATCTAGTGAGAGACCTAGTATACATACATGGCCTCAAGATTCCAAAAATAACCAAAGCATCTCTAATCAGACCAGCCATATCAAATGTACCGACCTGGACGCATCCATTTCGAACCCGGATGACAGTGAGATTTCAAAAACAAAAGAAGGCCTGGATTCCGCAGGAACATCGTTGTGCATTTTGCCTTCTGCTTGAATTAGACCCTTGGCACAGAGAGCGCCTCTCACCGTACCTTTTGTGCCCCGTACGTTTGCACGCAGGAAGCTACAAGAGGGTCGCGCAGTCCACCGGCAGCCATAACTGACCACCTACCGCACAGTGGTTGAAACGTTTTCACACAGCCACTGTGGGGTGAGAGCATTATCTAGTGAGGGACCTAGTATACATACATGGTCTGAAGATTCTAAAAATAAACAAAGCATCTCTAATCAGACCAGCCATATTAAATGTACCAACCTGGACGCATCCTTTTGGAACGCGGATGACAGTGAGATTTCAAAAACAAAACAAAAGGCATGGATTGCGCAATAACAACGTTAGGCATTTTGCCCTCTGCTTGGGTTAGACCCTTGGCACAGAGGGCGCCTCTGACCACACCTTTTGTGCCCCGTACGTTTGCACGCAGGAAGCTACAAGAGGGTCGCGCAGTCCACCGGCAGCCATAAGTGACCACCTACCGCACAGTGGCTGATACGTTTCAACACAGCCACTGTGCGGTGAGAGAATTATCTTGTGAGGGATATAGTATACATATATGGTCTCAAGATTCCACAACTAAACAAAGCATCTCTAATCAGACCAGCCATATTAAATGTGCCAACCTCTCAGCATCCTTTTCAGACGTGGATGACATGGAGATTTCAAAAACAAAAGAAGGCCTGGATTCCGCATCGTTGTGCATTTTGCCCTCTGCTTGAATTATACCCTTGGCACAGAGAGCGCCTCTCACCCTGCCTTATGTGCCCCGTACGTTTGCACGCAGGAAGCTACAAGAGGGTCGCGCAGTCCACCGGCAGCCATAACTGACCACCTACCGCACAGTGGTTGAAACGTTTTCACACAGCCACTGTGCGGTGAGAGCATTATCTAGTGAGGCACCTAGTATACATACATGGTCTCAAGATTCCACAACTAAACAAAGCATCTCTAACCAGACCAGCCATATTAAATGTACCAACCTCTCCGCCTCCTTTCCAAACGTGGATTACTTCGAGATTTTAAAAGCAAAAAAGCCATGGATTGCGCTCTAACAACTTGAGACATTTTGCCCTCTGCTTGGGTTAGACCCTTGGCAAAGAGAGCTTCTCTGACCCTGCCTTTTGCGCCCATTACGTTTACAAACGGGAAGCTACAAGAGCGTCGCGCAGTCCACCGGCAACCATAAATGACCACCTACCGCACAGTGGCTGATACGTTTCCTCAGTGCCCCTGTGCGGTGAGAGGATTATCCTGTGAGGGAGCTAATATACATACATTGTCTCAAGATTCCACAACTAAACAAAGCATCTCTAATCATACCAGCCATATTAAATGTACCAACCTCTCAGCATCCTTTTCAGACCTGGACGACATTGAGATTTCAAAAACAAAAGAAGGCATGGATTGCGCTGGAAGGCATTTTAAGCATTTTGCCCTCTGCTTGGGTTTCACCCTTGGCACAGAGAGCGCCTCTGACCCCACCTTTTGTGCCCCGTACGTTTGCACGCAGGAAGCTACAAGAGGGTCGCGCAGTCAACCGGCAGATATAACTGAGCACCTACGGCACAGTGGCTGATACGTTTCCACACAGCCACTGTGCGGTGAGAGCATTATCTAGTGAGGGACCTAATATACATACATGGTCTCAAGATTCCACAACAAAACAAAGCGTCTCTAATCAGACCAGCCATATTAAATATCCCAACCTCTCAGCATCCTTTTCAGACGTGGATGACATTGAGATTTCAAAAACAGAAGGAGGCCTGGATTCCACTGGAACATCCTTGTGCATTTTGCCCTCTGCTTGAGTTAGACCCTTGGCAACGAGAGCGCCTCTCACCCTGCCTTTTGTGCCCCGTACGTTTGCACGCAGGAAGCTACAAGAGTATCGTGCAGTCCACCGGCAGCTATAACTGACCACCTACCGCACAGTGGCTGACACGTTTTCACAAAGCCACTGTGCGGTGAGAGCATTATCTAGTAATGGACCTAGTGTACATACATGGTCTGAAGATTCTAAAAATAAACAAAGCACCTCTAATCAAACCAGCCATATTAAATGTACCAACCTGTACGCATCCTTTTGGAACGCGGATGACAGTGAGATCTCAAAAACAAAACAAAAGGCATGGATTGCGCTCTAACAACGTTAGGCACTTTGCCCTCTGCTTGGGTTAGACCCTTGGCACAGAGAGCGCCTCTGACCCCACCTTTTGTGCCCCGTACGTTTGCACGCAGGAAGCTACAAGAGGGTCGCGCAGTCCACCGGCAGAAATAACTGACCACCTACGGCACAGTGGCTGATACGTTTCCACACATCCACTGTGCGGTGAGAGCATTATCTATAGAGGGACCTAATATACATACATGGTCTCAAGATTCCACAGCAAAACAAAGCGTCTCTAATCAGACCAGCCATATTAAATATCCCAACCTCTCAGCATCCTTTTCAGACGTGGACGACATTGAGATTTCAAAAACAAAAGAAGGCATGGATTGCGCTGGAAGGCATTTTAGGCATTTTGCCCTCTGCTTGGGTTTCACCCTTGGAACAGAGAGCGCCTCTGACCCCACCTTTTGTGCCCCGTACGTTTGCACGCAGGAAGCTACAAGAGGGTCGCGCAGTCCACCGGCAGAAATAACTGACCACCTACGGCACAGTGGCTGATACGTTTCCACACATCCACTGTGCGGTGAGAGCATTATCTAGTGAGGGACCTAATATACATACATGGTCTCAAGATTCCACAGCAAAACAAAGCGTCTCTAATCAGACCAGCCATATTAAATATCCCAACCTCTCAGCATCCTTTTCAGACGTGGACGACATTGAGATTTCAAAAACAAAAGAAGGCATGGATTGCGCTGGAAGGCATTTTAGGCATTTTGCCCTCTGCTTGGGTTTCACCCTTGGAACAGAGAGCGCCTCTGACCCCACCTTTTGTGCCCCGTACGTTTGCTCGCAGGAAGCTACAAGAGGGTCGCGCAGTCCACCGGCAGAAATAACTGACCACCTACGGCACAGTGCCTGATACGTTTCCACACATCCACTGTGCGGTGAGAGCATTATCTAGTGAGGGACCTAATATACATACATGGTCTCAAGATTCCACAGCAAAACAAAGCGTCTCTAATCAGACCAGCCATATTAAATATCCCAACCTCTCAGCATCCTTTTCAGACGTGGATGACATTGAGATTTCAAAAACAAAAGGAGGCCTGGATTTTACTGGAACATCTTTGTGCATTTTGCCCTCTGCTTGAGTTAGACCCTTGGCAACGAGAGCGCCTCTGACCCTGCCTTTTGTGCCCCGTACGTTTGCACGCAGGAAGCTAATAGAGGGTCGCGCAGTCCACCGGCAGCCATCGCTCACCACCTACCGAACAGTGGCTGATACGTTTCCACACATCCACTGTGCTGTGAGAGCATTATCTAGTAATGGACCTAGTATACATACATGGTCTGAAGATTATAAAAATAAACAAAGCATCTCTAATCAGACCAGCCATATTAAATGTACCAACCTGGACGCATTCTTTTCGAACGTGGATGACAGTGAGATTTCAAAAACAAAACAAAAGGCATGGATTGCGCTCTAACAACGTTAGGCATTTTGCCCTGTGCCTCGGTTTCACCCTTGGCACAGAGAGCACCTCTGACCCCAACATTTGTGCCCCGTACGTTTGCACGCAGGAAGCTACGAGAGGGTCTCGCAGTCCACCGGCAGAAATAACTGACCACCTACCGTACAGTGGCTGATACGTTTCCACACATCCACTGTGCGATGAGGGCATTATCTTGTGAGGGACATAATACACATACATGATCTCAAGATTCCACAACAAAACAAAGCGTCTCTAATCAGACCAGGTTAATTAAATATCCCAACCTCTCAGCATCCTTTTCAGACGTGGATGACATTGAGATTTCAAAAACAAAAGGAGGCGTGGAATTCGCTAGAACATCTTTGTGCATTTTGCCCTCTGCTTGACTTACACCCTTGGCACAGAGAGCGCCTCTCACCTTGCCTTTTGTGCCCCGTACGTTTGCACGCAGGAAGCTAATAGAGGGTCGCGCAGTCCACCGGCAGCCATCGCTCACCACCTACCGAACAGTGGCTGATACGTTTCCACACATCCACTGTGCTGTGAGAGTATCTAGTGAGGGACCTAATATACATACATGGTCTCAAGATTTCACAAATATACAAAGCATCACTAATTAGACCAGCCATAACAAATGTAGCAACCTCTCAGCACCCTTTTCAGACGTGGATGACATTACGAATTCAAAAAAAAAAAGAAGTCCTGGATTCCGCTGGAACATCTTTGCGCATTTTGCCCTCTGCCTGAGTTAGACCCTTGGCACATAGAGCGCCTCTGACCCCGCCTTTTGTGCCCCGCACGTTTGCACGGTGGAAGCTACAAGAGGGCCGCGCAGTCCACCGGCAGCCATAACTGATCACCTACCGCACACTGGCTGATACTTTTCCACACAGCCACTGTGCGGATAGAGCATGATCTAGTGAGGGAACTAATATATCTACGTGGTCTCGAGATTGCACAACTAAACAAAGGATTTCTAAGCGGACCAGCCATATTAAATGTACCAACCTCTCCGCCTCCTTTCCAAACGTGGATTACTTTGAGATTTTAAAAGCAAAAAAGCCATGGATTGCGCTCTAACAACTTTAGGCTTTTTGCCCTCTGCTTAGGTTAGACCCTTGGCACAGAGAGCTTCTCTGACCTTGCCTTTTGTGACCCGTACGTTTACAAGCGGGAAGCTACAAGATAGTCGCGCAGTCGACCGGCAGCCATAACTGACCACCTACCGCACAGTTGCTGATACGTTTCAACACAGCCACTGTGCGGTGAGAGAATTGTCTTGTGAGGGACATTACATACATACATGGTCTCAAGATTCCACAACTAAACAAATCATCTCTAATCAGACCAGCCGTATTAAATGTACCAACATCTCAACATCCTTTTTAGACGTGGATGACATTGAGATTTCAAAACAAAAGAAGGCCTGGATTCCGCTGGAACATCTTTGTGCATTTTGCCCTCTGCTTGAGTTAGACCTTTTGCACAGAGAGCGCCTCTGACCCTGTGTTTTTTACCCCGTACGTTTGCACGCTAGAAGCTACAAGAGGGCCGCGCAGTCCACCGGCAGCCATAACTGACCACCTACCGCACACTGGCTGATACTTTTCCACACAGCCACTGTGGGGCGAGAGCATGATCTAGTGAGGGAGCTAATATACCTACGTGGTTTCAAGATCGCACAACTAAACAAAGGATCTCTAAGCAGACCAGCCATATTAAATGTACCAACCTCTCAGCATCCTTTTGAGACCTGGACGACATTGAGATTTCAAAAACAAGAGAAGGCATGGATTGCGTTGGAAGGCATTTGGGCATTTTGCCCTCTGATTGGGTTCGCCCCTTGGCACAGGGAGCGCCTCTGACCCGGCCTTTTGTGCCACGTACGTTTGTACGCAGGAAGATACAAGAGTGTCTCGCAACCCACTGGCAGCCATAAGTGACCACCTATTGCAAAGTGGCTGATACGCTTCCACACAGCCACTTGGCGGTGAGAGCATGATATAGTGAGGGAACTATTATATCTACGGGGTCTGAAGGCTCCACAACTAAACAAAGGATCTCTAATCAGACCAGATATATTAAATGTATCAACCTCTCCGCATCCTTTTCAAACGGGGAAGACATTGAGATTTGAAAAGCAAAAAAGCCATGGTTTGTGTTCTAACAACTTTAGGCATTTTGCCCTCTGCTTGAGTTAGACCCTAGACACAGAGAGCGCCTCTGACCCTGCCTTTTTTGCCCCGTACCTTTGCACGCAGGAAGCTACAAGAGGATCGCGCAGTCCACCAGCAGCCATAACTGACCACCTACCGCACAGTGGCTGGAACGTTTTCACACAGCCACTGTGCGGTGAGAGCATTATCTTGTGAGGCACATAATATACATACATGGTCTCAAGATTCCACAACTAAACAAAGCATCTCTAATCATACTAGCCATGTTAAATGTACCAACCTGACAGCATCATTTTCAGACCTGAATGACATTGAGATTTCAAAAACAATAGAAGGCATGGATTCCGCTGGAATATCTTTTTGCATTTTGCCCTCTGCTTGAGTTGCACCCTTGGCGCAGAGAGCGCCTCTGACCCTGCCTTTTGTGCCCCGTACGTTTGCACGCAGGAACCTACAAGAGGGTCGCGCAGTCTACCGAAAGCCATAACTGACCACCTACCGCACGGTGGCTGATACGTTTCCACATAACCACTGTGAGCTCAGAGCATTATTTAGTGAGGGACCTAATATACGTGCATGGTCTCAAGATTCCACAACAAAACACAGCATCTCTAATCAGACAAGCCACATAAATGTACTAACCTGGACGCATCCTTTTCGAACGCAGATGACAGTGAGATTTCAAAAACAAAACAAAAGGCATGGATTGCGCTCTAACAACGTTAGGCATTTTGCCCTCTGCTTCTGTTTGACCCTTGGCACAGAGAGCGCATCTGACCCTACCTTTTGTGCCCCGTACGTTTGCACGAAGGGAGCTAGAAGACAGTCGCGCAGTCCATCGGCAGCCATAACTGACCACCTACCGCACAGTGGCTGGTACGTTTCCACACAGCCACTGTGCGATGAGAGCATTATCTAATGAGGGACCTAATATACATACATGGTCTCAAGATTCCACAAACAAACAAAGCATCTCTAATTAAACCAGCCGTATGAAATGTGCTAACCTCTCAGCATCCTATTCAGACGTGGATGACATTGAAATTTCAAAAACAAAAGAAGGCCTGGATTCCGCTGGAACATCTTTGTGCATTGTGCCCTCGGCTTGAGCTATACCCTTGGCACAGAGAGCGCCTCTCACCCTGCCTTTTGTGCCCCGTACGTTTTCACGCAGGAAGCTACAAGACGGTCGCGCAACAAACTGGCAGCCGTAAGTGACCACCTACCGCAAAGTGGCAGATACGTTTCCACACAACCTCTGTGCGGTGAGAGCATTATCTAGTCAGGGACCTAGTATACATACATGGTCTCAAGATTCCACAAATATACAAAGCATCTCTAATTAAACCAGCCATATGAAATGTAGTAACCTCTCAGCATCCTACTCAAACGTGGATGACATTGAGATTTCAAAAACAAAAGAAGGCCTGGATTCCGCTGGAACATCGTTGTGCATTGTGCCCTCTGCTTGAGTTAGACCCTTGGCACAGAGAGCGCCTCTCACCCTGCCTTTTGTGCCCCGTACGGTTGCGCGCAGGAAGCTACAAGAGGCTCGCGCAGTCCACCGGCAGAAATAACTGACCACCCGCCGCAAAGTGGCTGATACGTTTCCACACAGCCACTGTGCGGCGAGAGCATGATCTAGTGATGGACCTAATATACTTACATTTTCTCAGGATTCCACAAATAAACAAATGATTTCTAATCAGACCAGCCAAATTAAATGTACCAACCTGGACGCATCCTTTTCGAATGCGGATGACAGTGACATTTAAAAACAAAAGAAGGCATGGATTCCGCTGGAACATCTTTGTGCATATTGACCTCTGCTTGAGTTAGACCCTTGGCACAGAGAGCGCCTCTGACCCTGCCTTTTGTGCCCCGTACGTTTGCACGCAGGAAGCTACAAAAGGGTCGCGCACACAACCGGCAGCCATAACTTACCATCTACCACACAGTGGCTGATACGTTTCCACACAGCCACTGAGCGGTGAGAGTATCTAGTGAGGGACCTAATATACATACATGGTCTCAAGATTCCACAAATATACAAGGCATCTCTAATCAGACCAGCCATATTAAATGTACCAACCTCTCAGCATACTTTTCAGACGTGGATGACATCGAGATTTCAAAAGCAAAAATGCCATGGATTGCGCTCTATCAACTTTAGACATCCTTCCCTCTGTTTGGGTTCGACCCTTGACACAGAGAGCGCCTCTGACCCCACCTTTCGTGTACCGTACGTTTGCACTCAGGAAGCTAAAGAGGGTCGCACAGTCCACCAGCAGCTATAACTGACCACCTACCGCACAGTGGCTGATACGTTTCCACACAGCCACTGTGCGGTGAGAGGATTATTTTGTGAGGGACACAATATATATACATGGTTTCAAGATTCCACAAATAAACAAAGCATCTCTAATCAGACCAGCCTTATTAAATGTACCAACCTCTCAGCATCCTTTTCGAACGCGGATGACAGTGACATTTAAAAACAAAAGAAGGCATGGATTCCGCTGGAACATCTTTGTGCATATTGACCTCTGCTTGAGTTAGACCCTTGGCACAGAGAGCGCCTCTGACACTGCCTTTTGTGCCCCGTACGTTTGCACGCAGGAAGCTACAAAAGGGTCGCGCACTCAACCGGCAGCCATAACTTACCATCTACCACACAGTGGCTGATACGTTTCCACACAGCCACTGAGCGGTGAGAGTATCTAGTGAGGGACCTAATATACATACATGGTCTCAAGATTCCACAAATATCCAAGGCATCTCTAATCAGACCAGCCATATTAAATGTACCAACCTCTCAGCATACTTTTCAGACGTGGATGAAATTGAGATTTCAAAAGCAAAAATGCCATGGATTAGGCTCTATCAACTTTAGACATCTTTCCCTCTGTTTGGGTTCGACCCTTGACACAGAGAGCGCCTCTGACCCCACCTTTGGTGCCCCGTACGTTTGCACGCAGGAAGCTAAAGAGGGTCGCACAGTCCACCAGCAGCTATAACTGACCACCTACCGCACAGTGGCTGATACGTTTCCACACAGCCACTGTGCGGTGAGAGGATTATTTTGTGAGGGACACAATATATATACATGGTTTCAAGATTCCACAAATAAACAAAGCATCTCTAATCAGACCAGCCTTATTAAATGTACCAACCTCTCAGCATCCTTTTCAGACCTGGACGACATTGAGATTTCAAAAACAAAAGAAAAGGCATGGATTGTACTCTAACAACTTTAGGCATTTTGCCCTCGGCTTGGGTTTGACCCTTGGCACAGAGAGCGCCTCTTACCGCATGTTTTGTGCCCTGTACTTTTGTACGCAGGAAGCTACAAGAGGGTCGCGCAAACCAATGGCAGCCATAAGTGACCACCAACCGCACAGTGGCTGATACGTTTTCAAAAAGCCACTGTGCGGTGAGAGCATTATCTAGTGACGGACCTAATATACATACATGGTCTCAAGATTCCACGACTAAACAAAGCATCTCTAATCAGACCAGCCATATTAAATGTACCAACCTCTCAGCATCCTTTTCAGACGTGGATGACATTAAGATTTAAAAAACAAAAGAAGGCATGGATTGCGGTTGAACGCCTTTGGGGATTTTGTCCTCTGCTTGGGTTCAACCCTTCGCACAGAGCGACTCTGACTCCACCTTTTGTGCCCCGAACGTTTGCGTGCAGGAAGCTACAAGAGGGGCGCGCAGTCCACCGGCAGTCATAACAGACCACCTACCGCGCGGTGGCTGATACGTTTCCACGCAACCACTGTGAGGTCAGAGCATTATTTAGTGAGGGATCTAATATACGTACATGGTCTCAAGATTCCAAAAATAACCAAAGCATCTCTAATCAGACCAGCCATATTAAATGTACCAACCTGGACGCATCCATTTCGAACGCGGATGAGAGTGAGATTTCAAAAACAAAACAAAAGGCATGGATTGCGTTCTAACAACTTTAGGCGTTTTGCCCTCTGCTTGGGTTAGACCCTTGGCACAGAGAGCGCCTCTGACCAAACCTTTTGTGCCCCGTACGTTTGCACGCAGGAAGCTACAAGAGGGTCGCGCAGTCCACCGGCAGCCATTACTGACCATCTACCGCACAGTGGCTGATACGTTTCCACACAGCCACTGTGCGGTGAGAGTATCTAGTGAGGGACCTAATATACATACATGGTCTCAAGATTCCACAAATATACAAAGCATCTCAAATCAGACCAGCCATAATAAATGTAGCAACCTCTCAGCATCCTTTTTAGACGTGGATGACATTACGATTTCAAAAAAAAAGAAGTCCTGGATTCTGCTGGAACATCTTTGTGCATTTTGCCCTCTGCCTGAGTTAGACCCTTGGCACATAGAGCGCCCCTGATCCCGCCTTTTGTTCTCCATACGTTTGCACGCAGGAAGCAACAATAGGGCCGCGCAGTCCACCGGCAGCCATAACTGATCACCTACCACACACTGGCTGATACTTTTCCACACAGCCACTGTGCGGTGAGAGCATGATCTAGTGAGGGAACTAATATATCTACGTGGTCTCAAGATTCCACAACTAAACAAAGGATCTCTAATCAGACCAGACATATTAAATGTATCAACCTCTCCGCATCCTTTTCAAACGGGGAAGACATTAAGATTTCAAAAGCAAAAAAGCCATGGAATGCGCTGTAACAACTTTAGGCATTTTGCCCTCTTCTTTGGTTTGACCCTTGGCACAGAGAGCGCCTGTGACCCTGCATTTTGTGCCCCGTACGTTTGCAAGCAGGAAGCTACAAGGGGGCCGCGCAGTCCACCGGCAGCCATAACTGACCACCTACCGCACACTGGCTGATACTTTTCCGCACAGCCACTGTGCGGTGAGAGCATGATCTACTGAGGGAAGTAATATATGTACGTGGTCTCTAGATTCCACAACTAAACAAAGCATCTCTAATCAGACCAGCCATCTTAAATGTACCAACCTCTCAGCTTCCTTTTCGAACGCGGATGACAATGAGATTTCAAAAACAAAACAAAAGGCATGGATTGCGCTCTAACAACGTTAGGCATTTTGCCCTCTGCTTGGGTTACACCCTTGGCAAATAGAGGGTCTCTGTACCCACCTTTTGTGCCCCGTATTTTGCACGCAGGAGCTACAAGAGGGTCGCGCTGTCCACCGGCAGCCAAAACTGACCACCTACCGCACAGTGGCTGATACGTTTCCACACAGCCACTGTGCGGTGAGAGCATTATCTAGTGAGGGACCTAATATACATACGTGGTCTCAAGGTTCCACAACTAAACAAATAATCTCTAATCAGACCAGACATATTAAATGTACCAAGCTCTCAGCATCCTTTTCAGACCTGGACGACATTGAGATTTCAAAAACAAAAGAAGGCATGGATTGCGCTGGAAGGCATTTTGGGCATTTTGCCCTCTGCTTGGGTTCGCCCCTTGGCACCGGGAGCGCCTCTGACCCTGCCTTTTGTGCCCCGTACTTTTCTACGTAGGAAGATACAAGAGGGTCTCGCAACCCACTGGCAGCCATAAGTGACCGCCTACCGCAAAGTGGCTGATACGCTTCCACACAGCCACTGGGCGGTGAGAGCATGATCTAGTGAGGGAACTATTATATCTACGGTGTCTGAAGGCTCCACAACTAAAGAAAGGATCTCTAATCAGACCAGACATATTAAATGTATCAACCTCTCCGCATCCTTTTCAAACGGGGAAGACATTGAGATTTGAAAAGCAAAAAAGCCATGGTTTGCGCTCTAACAACTTTAGGCATTTTGCCCTCTGCTTGGGTTTGACTCTTGGCACAGAGAGCGCCTCTTACCCTGCCTTTTGTGCCCTGTACGTTTGCACGCAGGAAGCTACAAGAGTGTCGCGCAGTCCACCGGCAGCCATAACTGACCATCTACCGCTCAGTGGCTGATACGTTTCCACACAGCCAGTGTGCGGTGAGGGAATTACCTCGTGAGGGACATAGTATACATACATGGTCTCAAGATTACACAACTAAACAAAGCATCTCTAATCAGACCAGCCATATTAAATGTGCCAACCTCTAGGCATCCTTTTCAGACGTGGATGACATAGAGATTTCAAAAACAAAAGAAGGCCTGAATTCCGCATTGTTGTGTATTTTGCCCTCTGCTTGAATTATACCCTTGGCACAGAAAGCGCCTCTCACCCTGCCTTTTGTGCCCCGTACGTTTGCACGCAGGGAGCTACAAGAGGGTCGCGCAGTCCACCGGCAGCCATAACTGACCACCTACCGCACAGTGGTTGAAACGTTTTCACACAGCCACTGTGCAGTGAGAGCACTATCTAGTGAGGGACCTAGTATACATACATGGTCTCAAGATTCCACAACTAAACAAAGCATCCCTAACCAGACCAGCCATATTAAATGTACCAACCTCTCCGCCTCCTTTCCAAACGTGGATTACTTTGAGATTTTAAAAGCAAAAAAGCCATGGATTGCGCTCTAACAACTTGAGACATTTTGCCCTCTGCTTGGGTTAGACCCTTGGCACAGAGAGCTTCTCTGACCCTGCTTTTTGCGCCCCTTACGTTTACAAACGGGAAGCTACAAGAGCGTCGCGCAGTCCACCGGCAGCCATAAATGACCAACTACCGCACAGTGGCTGATACCCCCTGTGCGGTGAGTGGATTATCTTGTGAGGGACCTAATATACATACATGGTCTCAAGATTCCACAACAAAACAAAGCGTCTCTAATCAGACCAGCCATATTAAATATCCCAACCTCTCAGCATCCTTTTCAGACGTGGATGACATTGAGATTTCAAAAACAGAAGGAGGTCTGGATTCCACTGGAGCATCCTTGTGCATTTTGCCCTCTGCTTGAGTTAGACCCTTGTCAACGAGAGCGCCTCTCACCCTGCCTTTCGTGCCCCGTACGTTTGCACGCAGGAAGCTACAAGAGGATCGTGCAGTCCACCGGCAGCTATAACTGACCACCTACCGCACAGTGGCTGACACGTTTTCACAAAGCCACTGTGCGGTGAGAGCATTATGTAGTAATGGACCTAGTATACATTCATGGTCTGAAGATTCTAAAAATAAACAAAGCATCTCTAATCAGACCAGCCATATTAAATGTACCAACCTGGACGCATCCTTTTGGAACGCGGATGACAGTGAGATTTCAAAAACAAAACAAAACAAAAGGCATGGATTGCGCTCTAACAACGTTAGGCATTTTGCCCTCTGCTTGGGTTAGACCCTTGGCACAGAGAGCGCCTCTGACCCCACCTTTTGTGCCCCGTACGTTCGCACGCAGAAAGCTACAAGAGGGTCGCGCAGTCCACCGGCAGAAACAACTAACCACCTACCGTACAGTGGCTGATACGTTTCCACACAGCCACTTTGCGGTGAGAGCATTATCTAATGAGGGACCTAATACACATACACGGTCTCAAGATTCCACAAATAAACAAAGCGTCTTTAATTATACCAGCCACATTAAATGTACTAACCTCTCAACATCCTTTTCAGACGTGGACGACATTGAGATTTCAAAAACAAAGGAAGGCCTGGATTCCGCTGGAACATCTTTGTGCATTTTGCCCTCTGCTTGAGTTAGACCCTTGACACAGAGAGCGCCTCTGACCCTGTGTTTTTTACCCCGTACGTTTGCACGCAGGAAGCTACAAGAGGGCAGCGCAGTCCACCTGCAGCCATAACTGACCCCCTACCGCACACTGGCTGATACTTTTCCACACAGCCACTGTGGGGCGAAAGCATGATCTAGTGAGGGAGCTAATATATCTACGTGGTTTCAAGATCGCACAACTAAACAAAGGATCTCTAAGCAGACCAGCCATATTAAATGTACCAACCTCTCAGCATCCTTTCCAAACGTGGATTACTTTTAGATTTTAAAAGCAAAAAAGCCATGGATTGCACTCTAACAACTTTAGGCATTTTGCCCTCTGCTTGGGTTAGACCCTTGGCACAAAGAGCTTCTCTGACCCTGCCTTTTGCGCCCCGTACGTTTACAAACGGGAAGCTACAAGAGCGTAGCGCAGTCCAGCGGCAGCCATAAATGACCACCTACCGCACAGTGGCTGATACGTTTCCACACTGCCACTGTGCGGTGAGAGCATTATCTTGTGAGGGACCTAATATACATACATTGTCTCAAGATTCCACAACTAAACAAAGCACCTCTAATCAGACCAGCCATATTAAATGTACCAACCTCTCAGCATCCTTTTCAGACCTGGACGACATTGAGATTTCAAAAACAAGAGAAGGCATGGATTGCGCTGGAAGGCATTTGGGCATTTTGCCCTCTGATTGGGTTCGCCCCTTGGCACAGGGAGCGCCTCTGACCCGGCCTTTTGTGTCCCGTACGTTTGTACGCAGGAAGATACAAGAGTGTCTCGCAACCCACTGGCAGCCATAAGTGACCACCTATCGAAAAGTGGCTGATACGATTCCACACAGCCACTGGGCGGTGAGAGCATGATATAGTGAGGGAACTATTATATCTACATGGTCTCAAGATTCCACAACTAAACAAAGCATCTCTAATCATACTAGCCATGTTAAATGTACCAACCTGACAGCATCATTTTCAGACCTGAATGACATTGAGATTTCAAAAACAATAGAAGGCATGGATTCCGCTGGAATATCTTTGTGCATTTGGCCTCTGCTTGAGTTGCACCCTTGGCGCAGAGAGCGCCTCTGACCCTGCCTTTTGTGCCCCGTACGTTTGCACGCAGGAACTTACAAGAGGGTCGCGCAGTCTACCGACAGCCATAACTGACCACCTACCGCACGGTGGCTGATGCGTTTCCACACAACCACTGTGAGGTCAGAGCATTATTTAGTGAGGGACCTAATATACGTACATGGTCTCAAGATTCCACAACAAAACACAGCATCTCTAATCAGACAAGCCATATAAATGTACTAACCTGGACGCATCCTTTTCGAACGCAGATGACAGTGAGATTTCAAAAACAAAACAAAAGGCATGGATTGCGCTCTAACAACGTTAGGCATTTTGCCCTCTGCTTCTGTTTGACCCTTGGCACAGAGAGCGCATCTGACCCTACCTTTTGTGTCCCGTACGTTTGCACGAAGGGAGCTAGAAGACAGTCGCGCAGTCCATCGGCAGCCATAACTGACCACCTACCGCACAGTGGCTGATACGTTTCAACACAGCCACTGTGCGGTAAGAGTATCTAGTGAGGGACCTAATATGCATACATGGTCTCAAGATTCCACAAATATACAAAGCATCTCTAATCAAACCAGCCATAATAAAGATAGCAACCTCTCAGCATCCTTTTCAGACGTGAATGACATTAAGATTTAAAAAACAAAAGGAGGCCTGGATTCCGCTGGAACATCTTTGTGAATTTTGCCCTCTGCTTGAGTTATACCCTTGGCACAGAGAACGCCTCTGACCCTGCCTTTTGTGCCCCGTACGTTTGCACGCAGGAAGCTACAAGAGGGTCGCACAGTCCAATGGCAGCCATAACTGACCACCTACCGCACAGTGGCTGAAACGTTTTCACACAGCCACTGTGCGGTGAGAGCATTATCAAGTGAGGGACCTAGTATACATACATGGTCTAAAGATTCGAAAAATAAACAAATCATCTCTAATCAGACCAGCCATATGAAATGTACCATCCTGGACGCATCCTTTTCGAACGCGGATGACAGTGAGATTGCAAAAACAAAACAGAGCATGGATTGCGCTCTAACAACGTTAGGCATTTTGCCCTCTGCTTGGGTTAGACCCTTGGCACAGAGAGCGCCTCTGACCCCACCTTTTGTGTCCCGTACGTTTGCACGCCGGAAGCTACAAGAGGGTCGCGCAGTCCACCGGCAGACATAACTGACCACCTACCGCACAGTGGCTGGTACGTTTCCACACAGCCACTGTGCGATGAGAGCAATATCTAATGAGGGACCTAATATACATACATGGTCTCAAGATTCCACAAACAAACAAAGGATCTCTAATTAAACCAGCCATATGAAATGTGCTAACCACTCAGCATCCTGTTCAGACGTGGATGACATTGAGATTTCAAAAACAAAAGAAGGCCTGGATTCCGCTGGAACATCTTTGTGCATTGTGCCCTCGGCTGGAGCTATACCCTTGGCACAGGGAGCGCCTCTCACCCTGCCTTTTGTGCCCCGTACGTTTTCACGCAGGAAGCTACAAGACGGTCGCGCAAGCCACTGGCAGCCGTAAGTGACCACCTACCGCAAAGTGGCAGATACGTTTCCACACAGCCACTGTGCGGTGAGAGCATTATCTAGTCAGGGACCTAGTATACATACATGGTCTCAAGATTCCACAAATATACAAAGCATCTCTAATTAAACCAGCCATATGAAATGTAGTAACCTCTCAGCATCCTATTCAGACGTGGATGACATTGAGATTTCAAAAACAAAACAAGGCCTGGATTCCGCTGGAACATCGTTGTGCATTGTGCCCTCTGCTTGAGTTAGACCCTTGGCACAGAGAGCGCCTCTCACCCTGCCTTTTGTGCCTCGTACGTTTGCGCGCAGGAAGCTATAAGAGGCTCGCGCAGTCTACCGGCAGAAATAACTGACCACCCACCGCAAAGTGGCTGATACGTTTCCACACAGCCACTGTGCGGCGAGAGCATGATCTAGTGATGGACCTAATATACTTATATTTTCTCAGGATTCCACAAATAAACAAATGATTTCTAATCAGACCAGCCAAATTAAATGTACCAACCTGGACGCATCCTTTTCGAACGTGGATGACAGTGACATTTAAAAACAAAAGAAGGCATGGATTCCGCTGGAACATCTTTGTGCATATTGACCTCTGCTTGAGTTAGACCCTTGGCGCAGAGAGCGCCTCTGACCCCACCTTTTGTGCCCCGTACGTTTGCACGCAGGAAGCTACAAGAGGGTCGCGCAGTCCACCGGCAGAAATAACTGACCACCTACGGCACAGTGGCTGATACGTTTCCACACATCCACTGTGCGGTGAGAGCATTATCTAGTGAGGGACCTAGTATACATTCATGGTCTCAAGATTCCACAGAAAAACAAAGCGTCTCTAATCAGACCAGCCATATTAAATATCCCAACCTCTCAGCATCCTTTTCAGACGTGGGTGGCATTGAGATTTCAAAAACAAAAGAAGGCATGGATTCCGCTGGAACATCTTTGTGCATATTGACCTCTGCTTGAGTTAGACCCTTGGCAACGAGAGCGCTTCTGACCCTGCCTTTTCTGCCCCGTACGTTTGCACGCACGAAGCTACAAGAGGGTCGCGCAGTCCACCGGCATCTATAACTGACCACCTACCGCACAGTGGCTGACACGGTTTCACACAGCCACTGTGCGGTGAGAGCATTATCTAGTAATGGACCTAGTATACATACATGGTCTGAAGATTATAAAAATAAACAAAGCATCTCTAATCAGACCAGCCATATTAAATGTACCAACTTGGACGCATTCTTTTCGAACGCGGATGACAGTGAGATTTCAAAAACAAAACAAAAGGCATGGATTGCGCTCTAACAACGTTAGGCATTTTGCCCTGTGCCTCGGTTTCACCCTTGGCACAGAGAGCACCTCTGACCCCAACATTTGTGCCCCGACGTTTGCACGCAGGAAGCTACAAGAGGGTCTCGCAGTCCACCGGCAGAAATAACTGACCACCTACCGCACAGTGGCTGATACGTTTCCACACATCCACTGTGCGGTGAGGGCATTATCTTGTGAGGGACATAATACACATACATGATCTCAAGATTCCACAACAAAACAAAGCGTCTCTAATCAGACCAGCAATATTAAATATCCCAACCTCTCAGCATCCTTTTCAGACGTGGATGACATTACGAATTCAAAAAAAAAAAAGAAGTCCTGGATTCCGCTGGAACATCTTTGCGCATTTTGCCCTCTGCCTGAGTTAGACCCTTGGCACATAGAGCGCCTCTGACCCCGCCTTTTGTGCCCCGCACGTTTGCACGGTGGCAGCTACAAGACGGCCGCGCAGTCCACCGGCAGCCATAACTGACCACCTACCGCACACTGGCTGATACTTTTCCACACAGCCACTGTGGGGCGAAAGCATGATCTAGTGAGGGAGCTAATATATCTACGTGGTTTCAAGATCGCACAACTAAACAAAGGATCTCTAAGCAGACCAGCCATATTAAATGTACCAACCTCTCAGCATCCTTTCCAAACGTGGATTACTTTTAGATTTTAAAAGCAAGAAAGCCATGGATTGCGCTCTAACAACTTTAGGCATTTTGCCCTCTGCTTGGGTTAGGCCCTTGGCACAGAGAGCTTCTCTGACCCTGCCTTTTGCGCCCCGTACGTTTACAAACGGGAAGCTACAAGAGCGTAGCGCAGTCCACCGGCAGCCATAAATGACCACCTACCGCACAGTGGCTGATACGTTTCCACACTGCCACTGTGCGGTGAGAGCATTATCTTGTGAGGGACCTAATATACATACATTGTCTCAAGATTCCACAACTAAACAAAGCACCTCTAATCAGACCAGCCATATTAAATGTACCGAGCTCTCAGCATCCTTTTCATACCTGGACGACATTGAGATTTCAAAAACAAGAGAAGGCATGGATTGCGCTGGAAGGCATTTGGGCATTTTGCCCTCTGATTGGGTTCGCCCCTTGGCACAGGGAGCGCCTCTGAGCCGGCCTTTTGTGCCCCGTACGTTTGTACGCAGGAAGATACAAGAGTGTCTCGCAACCCACTGGCAGCCATAAGTGACCACCTATCGCAAAGTGGCTGATACGCTTCCACACAGCCACTGGGCAGTGAGAGCATGATATAGTGAGGGAACTATTATATCTACATGGTCTCAAGATTCCACAACTAAACAAAGCATCTCTAATCATACTAGCCATGTTAAATGTACCAACCTGACAGCATCATTTTCAGACCTGAATGACATTGAGATTTCAAAAACAATAGAAGGCATGGATTCCGCTGGAATATCTTTGTGCATTTTGCCCTCTGCTTGAGCTGCATCCTTGGCGCAGAGAGCGCCTCTGACCCTGCCCTTTGTGCCCCGTACGTTTGCACGCAGGAACCTACAAGAGGGTCGCGCAGTCTACCGACAGCCATAACTGACCACCTACCGCACGGTGGCTGATACGTTTCCACACAACCACTGTGAGGTCAGAGCATTATTTAGTGAGGGACCTAATATACGTACATGGTCTCAAGATTCCACAACAAAACACAGCATCTCTAATCAGACAAGCCATATAAATGTACTAACCTGGACGCATCCTTTTCGAACGCAGATGACAGTGAGATTTCAAAAACAAAACAAAAGGCATGGATTGCGCTCTAACAACGTTAGGCATTTTGCCCTCCGCTTCTGTTTGACCCTTGGCACAGAGAGCGCATCTGACCCTGCCTTTTGTGCCCCGTACGTTTGCACGAAGGGAGCTAGAAGACAGTCGCGCAGTCCACCGGGAGCCATAACTGACCACCTACCGCACAGTGGCTGATACGTTTCCACACAGCCGGTGTGCGGTAAGGGTATCTAGTGAGGGACCTAATATGCATACATGGTCTCAAGATTCCACAAATATACAAAGCATCTCTAATCAAACCAGCCATAATAAAGATAGCAACCTCTCAGCATCCTTTTCAGACGTGAATGACATTAAGATTTAAAAAACAAAAGGAGGCCTGGATTCCGCTGGAACATCTTTGTGAATTTTGCCCTCTGCTTGAGTTATACCCTTGGCACAGAGAGCGCCTCTGACCCTGCCTTTTGTGCCCCGTACGTTTGCACGCAGGAAGCTACAAGAGGGTCGCACAGTCCAATGGCAGCCATAACTGACCACCTACCGCACAGTGGCTGAAACGTTTTCACACAGCCACTGTGCGGTGAGAGCATTATCAAGTGAGGGACCTAGTATACATACATGGTCTAAAGATTCGAAAAATAAACAAAGCATCTCTAATCAGACCAGCCATATTAAATGTACCATCCTGGACGCATCCTTTTCGAACGCGGATGACAGTGAGATTGCAAAAACAAAACAAAGCATGGATTGCGCTCTAACAACGTTAGGCATTTTGCCCTCTGCTTGGGTTAGACCCTTGGCACAGAGAGCGCCTCTGACCCCACCTTTTCTGTCCCGTACGTTTGCACGCCGGAAGCTACAAGAGGGTCGCGCAGTCCACCGGCAGACATAACTGACCACCTACCGCACAGTGGCTGGTACGTTTCCACACAGCCACTGTGCGATGAGAGCATTATCTAATGAGGGACCTAATATACATACATGGTCTCAAGATTCCACAAACAAACAAAGCATCTCTAATTAAACCAGCCACATGAAATCTGCTAACCACTCAGCATCCTATTCAGACGTGGATGATATTGAGGTTTCAAAAACAAAAGAAGGCCTGCATTCCGCTGGAACATCGTTGTGCATTGTGCCCTCTGCTTGAGTTAGACCCTTGGCACAGAGAGCGCCTCTCACCCTGCCTTTTGTGCCTCGTACGTTTGCGCGCAGGAAGCTATAAGAGGCTCGCGCAGTCCACCGGCAGAAATAACTGACCACCCACCGCAAAGTGGCTGATACGTTTCCACACAGCCACTGTGCGGCGAGAGCATGATCTAGTGATGGACCTAATATACTTACATTTTCTCAGGATTCCACAAATAAACAAATGATTTCTAATCAGACCAGCCAAATTAAATGTACCAACCTGGACGCATCCTTTTCGAACGCGGATGACAGTGACATTTAAAAACAAAAGAAGGCATGGATTCCGCTGGAACATCTTTGTGCATATTGACCTCATCTTGAGTTAGACCCTTGGTACAGAGAGCGCCTCTGACCCTGCCTTTTGTGCCCCGTATGTTTGCACGCAGGAAGCTACAAAAGGGTCGCGCACTCAAGTGGCAGCCATAACTTACCATCTACCACACAGTGGCTGATACGTTTCCACACAGCCACTGAGCGGTGAGAATATCTAGTGAGGGACCTAATATACATACATGGTCTCAAGATTCCACAAATATACAAGGCATCTCTAATCAGACCAGCCTTATTAAATGTACCAACCTCTCAGCATACTTTTCAGACGTGGATGACATTGAGATTTCAAAAGCAAAAATGCCATGGATTGCGCTCTATCAACTTTAGACATCTTTCCCTCTGTTTGGGTTCGACCCTTGACACAGAGAGCGCCTCTGACCCCACCTTTCGTGCCCCGTACGTTTGCACGCAGGAAGCTAAAGAGGGTCGCACAGTCCACCAGCAGCTATAACTGACCACCTACCGCACAGTGGCTGATACGTTTCCACACAGCCACTGTGCGGTGAGAGGATTATTTTGTGAGGGACCCAATATATATACATGGTTTCAAGATTCCACAAATAAACAAAGCATCTCTAATCAGACCAGCCTTATTAAATGTACCAACCTCTCAGCATCCTTTTCAGACCTGGACGACATTGAGATTTCAGAAACAAGAGAAAAGGCATGGATTGTACTCTAACAACTTTAGGCATTTTGCCCTCGGCTTGGGTTTGACCCTTGGCACAGAGAGCGCCTCTTACCCTACGTTTTGTGCCCTGTACTTTTGTACGCAGGAAGCTACAAGAGGGTCGCGCAATCCAATGGCAGCCATAAGTGACCACCAACCACACAGTGGCTGATACGTTTTCAAAAAGCCACTGTGCGTTGAGAGCATTATCTAGTGACGGACCTATTATACATACATGGTCTCAAGATTCCACGACTAAACAAAGCATCTCTAATCAGACCTGCCATATTAAATGTACCAACCTCTCAGCATCCTTTTCAGACGTGGATGACATTAAGATTTAAAAAAAACAAAAGAAGGCATGGATTGCGGTTGAACGCCTTTGGGTATTTTGTCCTCTGCTTGGGTTCAACCCTTCGCACAGAGCGACTCTGACTCCACCTTTTGTGCCCCGAACGTTTGCGCGCAGGAAGCTACAAGAGGGGCGCGCAGTCCACCGGCAGCCATAACAAACCACCTACCGCGCGGTGGCTGATACGTTTCCACGAAACCACTGTAAGGTCAGAGCATTATTTAGTGAGGGACCTAATTTACGTACATGGTCTCAAGATTCCAAAAATAACCAAAGCATCTCTAATCAGACCAGCCATATTAAATGTACCAACCTGGATGCATCCATTTCGAACGCGGATGACAGTGAGATTTCAAAAACAAAACAAAAGGCATGGATTGCGTTCTAACAAGTTTAGGCGTTTTGCCCTCTGCTTGGGTTAGACCCTTGGCACAGAGAGCGCCTCTGACCAAACCTTTTGTGCCCCGTACGTTTGCACGCAGGAAGCTACAAGAGGGTCGCGCAGTCCACCGGCAGCCATTACTGACCATCTACCGCACAGTGGCTGATACGTTTCCACACAGCCACTGTGCGGTGAGAGTATCTAGTGAGGGACCTAATATACATACATGGTCTCAAGATTCCAGAAATATACAAAGCATCTCAAATCAGACCAGCCATAATAAATGTAGCAACGTCTCAGCATCCTTCTTAGACGTGGATGACATTACGATTTCAAAAAAAAAGAAGTCCTGGATTCCGCTGGAACATCTTTGTGCATTTTGCCCTCTGCTTGAGTTAGACCCTTGGCACAGTGAGCGCCTCTCACCCTGCCTTTTGTGCCCCGTACGTTTGCACGCAGGAAGCTACAAGAGGATCGTGCAGTCCACCGGCAGCTATAACTGACCACCTACCGCACAGTGGCTGACACGTTTTCACAAAGCCACTGTGCGGTGAGAGCATTATCTAGTGAGGGACCTAGTATACATACATGGTCTCAAGATTCCACAACTAAACAAAGCATCTCTAACCAGACCAGCCATATTAAATGTACCAACCGCTCAGCATCCTTTTCAGACGTGGATGACATTACGATTTCAAAAAAAAAAAGAAGTCCTGGATTCCGCTGGAACATCTTTGTGCATTTTGCCCTCTGCCTGAGTTAGACCCTTGGCACATAGAGCGCCTCTGACCCTGCCTTTTGTGTCCCGCACGTTTGCACGGTGGAAGCTACAAGAGGGCCGCCCAGTCCACCGGCAGCCATAACTGACCACCTACCGCACAGTGGCTGATACGTTTCCATACAGCCACTGTGTGGTGAGAGCATTATCTTGTGAGGTACATAATATACATACATGGTCTCAAGATTCCACAACTAAACAAAGCATCTCTAATCAGACCAGACATATTAAATGTAAAAACCTGGACGCATCCTTTTCGAACGCGGATGACAGTGAGATTTCAAAAACAAAACAAAAGGCATGGATTGCGCTCTAACAACATTAGGCATTTTGCCCTGTGCCTCGGTTTCACCCTTGGCACAGAGAGCGCATCTGACCCCATTATTTGTGCCCCGTACGTTTGCACGCAGGAAGCTACAAGAGAGTCGCGCAGTCCACCGGCAGCCATAACTGACCACCTACCGCACAGTGGCTGATACGTTTCAACAAAGCCAGTGTGCGGTGAGGGCATTATCTTGTGAGGGGCATAATATACATACATGATCTCAAGATTCCACAACTAAACAAAGCATCTCTAGTCAGACCAGCCATATTAAATGTACCAACCTCCCAGCATCCTTTTCAGACGTGGATGACATTGAGATTTCAAAAACAAAAGGAGGCGTGTATTTCGGTAGAACATCTTTGTGCATTTTGCCCTCTGCTTGACATACACCCTTGGCACAGAGAGCGCCTCTCACCCTGCCTTTTGTGCCCCGTACGTTTGCACGCAGGAAGCTACAAGAGGGTCGCGCAGTCCACCGGCAGCCATCACTCACCACCTACCGAACAGTGGCTGATACGTTTTCACACAGCCGCTGTGCGGTGAGAGCATTATCTAGTGAGGGACCTAGTATATATACATGGTCTCAAGATTCCACAACTAAACAAAGCATCTCTAACCAGACCAGCCATATTAAATGTACCAACCTCTCCGCCTCCTTTCCAAACGTGGATTACTTTGAGATTTTAAAAGGAAAAAAAGCCATGGATTGCGCTCTAACAACTTGAGACATTTTGCCCTCTGCTTGGGTTAGACCCTTGGCACAGAGAGCTTCTCAGACCCTGCCTTTTGCGCCCCTTACGTTTACAAACGGGAAGCTACAAGAGCGTCGCGTAGTCCACCGGCAGCCATAAATGACCACCTACCGCACAGTGGCTGATACGTTTCCTCAGTGCCCCTGTGCGGTGAGAGGATTATCTTGTGAGGGAGCTAATATACATACATTGTCTCAAGATTCCACAACTAAACAAAGCATCTCTAATCATACCAGCCATATTAAATGTACCAACCTCTCAGCATCCTTTTCAGACCTGGACGACATTGAGATTTCAAAAACAAAAGAAGGCATGGATTGCACTGGAAGACATTTTAGGCATTTTGCCCTCTGCTTGGGTTTCACCCTTGGCACAGAGAGCGCCTCTGACCCCACCTTTTGTGCCCCGTACGTTTGCACGCAGGAAGCTACAAGAGGGTCGCGCAGTCCACCGGCAGATATAACTGAGCACCTACGGCACAGTGTCTGATACGTTTCCACACAGCCACTGTGCGGTGAGAGCATTATCTAGTGAGGGACCTAGTATACATACATGGTCTGAAGATTCTAAAAATAAACAAAGCATCTCTATTCAGATCAGCCATATTAAATGTACCAACCTGGACGCATCCTTTTGGAACGCGGATGACAGTGAGATTTCAAAAACAAAACAAAAGGCATGGATTGCGCTCTAACAACGTTAGGCATTTTGCCCTCTGCTTGGGTTAGACCCTTGGCACAGAGAGCGCCTCTGACCCCAATTTTTGTGCCCCGTACGTTTGCACGCAGGAAGCTACAAGAGGGTCGCGCAGTCCACCGGCAGAAATAACTGACCACCTACGGCACAGTGGCTGATACGTTTCCACACATCCACTGTGCGGTGAGAGCATTATCTAGTGAGGGACCTAATATACATACATGGTCTCAAGATTCCACAGCAAAACAAAGCGTCTCTAATCAGACCAGCCATATAAATATCCCAACCTCTCAGCATCCTTTTCAGACGTGGATGACATTGAGATTTCAAAAACAGAAGGAGGCCTGAATTCCACTGGAACATCCTTGTGCATTTCGCCCTCTGCTTGAGTTAGACCCTTGGC
Source organism: Amblyomma maculatum (assembly GCF_055883805.1). NCBI lineage: Eukaryota > Metazoa > Arthropoda > Arachnida > Ixodida > Ixodidae > Amblyomma > Amblyomma maculatum. The sequence continues at coordinate 145,437,644 of NC_139349.1, forward strand.
AACGAGAGCGCCTCTCACCCTGCCTTTTGTGCCCCGTACGTTTGCACGCAGGAAGCTACAAGAGGATCGTGCAGTCCACCGGCAGCTATAACCGACCACCTACCGCACAGTGGCTGACACGTTTTCACAAAGCCACTGTGCGGTGAGAGCATTATCTAGTAATGGACCTAGTATACATACATGGTCTGAAGATTCTAAAAATAAACAAAGCATCTCTAATCAGACCAGCCATATTAAATGTACCAACCTGGACGCATCCTTTTGGAACGCGGATGACAGTGAGATTTCAAAAACAAAACAAAAGGCATGGATTGCGCTCTAACAACGTTAGGCATTTTGCCCTCTGCTTGGGTTAGACCCTTGGCACAGAGAGCGCCTCTGACCCCACCTTTTGTGCCCCGTACGTTTGCACGCAGGAAGCTACAAGAGGGTGGCGAAGTCCATCGGCAGAAATAACTGACCACCTACGGCACAGTGGCTGATACGTTTCCACACATCCACTGTGCGGTGAGAGCATTATCTAGTGAGGGACCTAATATACATACATGGTCTCAAGATTCCACAGCAAAACAAAGCGTCTCTAATCAGACCAGCCATATTAAATATCCCAACCTCTCAGCATCCTTTTCAGACGTGGGTGACATTGACATTTCAAAAACAAAAGGAGGCCTGGATTCCACTGGAACATCTTTGTGCATTTTGCCCTCTGCTTGAGTTAGACCCTTGGCACAGTGAGCGCCTCTCACCCTGCCTTTTGTGCCCCGTACGTTTGCACGCAGGAAGCTACAAGAGGATCGTGCAGTCCACCGGCAGCTATAACTGACCACCTACCGCACAGTGGCTGACACGTTTTCACAAAGCCACTGTGCGGTGAGAGCATTATCTAGTGAGGGACCTAGTATACATACATGGTTTCAAGATTCCACAACTAAACAAAGCATCTCTAACCAGACCAGCCATATTAAATGTACCAACCGCTCAGCATCCTTTTCAGACGTGGATGACATTACGATTTCAAAAAAAAAAGAAGTCCTGGATTCCGCTGGAACATCTTTGTGCATTTTGCCCTCTGCCTGAGTTAGACCCTTGGCACATAGAGCGCCTCTCACCCTGCCTTTTGTGCCCCGTACGTTTGCACGCAGGAAGCTACAAGAGGATCGTGCAGTCCACCGGCAGCTATAACTGACCACCTACCGCACAGTGGCTGACACGTTTTCACAAAGCCACTGTGCGGTGAGAGCATTATCTAGTGAGGGACCTAGTATACATACATGGTCTCAAGATTCCACAACTAAACAAAGCATCTCTAACCAGACCAGCCATATTAAATGTACCAACCGCTCAGCATCCTTTTCAGACGTGGATGACATTACGATTTCAAAAAAAAAAAAGAAGTCCTGGATTCCGCTGGAACATCTTTGTGCATTTTGCCCTCTGCCTGAGTTAGACCCTTGGCACATAGAGCGCCTCTCACCCTGCCTTTTGTGCCCCGTACGTTTGCACGCAGGAAGCTACAAGAGGATCGTGCAGTCCACCGGCAGCTATAACTGACCACCTACCGCACAGTGGCTGACACGTTTTCACAAAGCCACTGTGCGGTGAGTGCATTATCTAGTGAGGGACCTAGTATACATACATGGTCTCAAGATTCCACAACTAAACAAAGCATCTCTAACCAGACCAGCCATATTAAATGTACCAACCGCTCAGCATCCTTTTCAGACGTGGATGACATTACGATTTCAAAAAAAAAAAGAAGTCCTGGATTCCGCTGGAACATCTTTGTGCATTTTGCCCTCTGCCTGAGTTAGACCCTTGGCACATAGAGCGCCTCTCACCCTGCCTTTTGTGCCCCGTACGTTTGCACGCAGGAAGCTACAAGAGGATCGTGCAGTCCACCGGCAGCTATAACTGAGCACCTACGGCACAGTGTCTGATACGTTTCCACACAGCCACTGTGCGGTGAGAGCATTATCTAGTGAGGGACCTAGTATACATACATGGTCTGAAGATTCTAAAAATAAACAAAGCATCTCTATTCAGATCAGCCATATTAAATGTACCAACCTGGACGCATCCTTTTGGAACGCGGATGACAGTGAGATTTCAAAAACAAAACAAAAGGCATGGATTGCGCTTTAACAACGTTAGGCATTTTGCCCTCTGCTTGGGTTAGACCCTTGGCACAGAGAGCGCCTCTGACCCCAATTTTTGTGCCCCGTACGTTTGCACGCAGGAAGCTACAAGAGGGTCGCGCAGTCCACCGGCAGAAATAACTGACCACCTACGGCACAGTGGCTGATACGTTTCCACACATCCACTGTGCGGTGAGAGCATTATCTAGTGAGGGACCTAATATACATACATGGTCTCAAGATTCCACAGCAAAACAAAGCGTCTCTAATCAGACCAGCCATATTAAATATCCCAACCTCTCAGCATCCTTTTCAGACGTGGATGACATTGAGATTTCAAAAACAGAAGGAGGCCTGAATTCCACTGGAACATCCTTGTGCATTTCGCCCTCTGCTTGAGTTAGACCCTTGGCAACGAGAGCGCCTCTCACCCTGCCGTTTGTGCCCCGTACGTTTGCACGCAGGAAGCTACAAGAGGATCGTGCAGTCCACCGGCAGCTATAACCGACCACCTACCGCACAGTGGCTGACACGTTTTCACAAAGCCACTGTGCGGTGAGAGCATTATCTAGTAATGGAACTAGTATACATACATGGTCTGAAGATTCTAAAAATAAACAAAGCATCTCTAATCAGACCAGCCATATTAAATGTACCAACCTGGACGCATCCTTTTGGAACGCGGATGACAGTGAGATTTCAAAAACAAAACAAAAGGCATGGATTGCGCTCTAACAACGTTAGGCATTTTGCCCTCTGCTTGGGTTAGACCCTTGGCACAGAGAGCGCCTCTGACCCCACCTTTTGTGCCCCGTACGTTTGCACGCAGGAAGCTACAAGAGGGTCGCGAAGTCCATCGGCAGAAATAACTGACCACCTACGGCACAGTGGCTGATACGTTTCCACACATCCACTGTGCGGTGAGAGCATTATCTAGTGAGGGACCTAATATACATACATGGTCTCAAGATTCCACAGCAAAACAAAGCGTCTCTAATCAGACCAGCCATATTAAATATCCCAACCTCTCAGCATCCTTTTCAGACGTGGGTGACATTGACATTTCAAAAACAAAAGGAGGCCTGGATTCCACTGGAACATCTTTGTGCATTTTGCCCTCTGCTTGAGTTAGACCCTTGGCACAGTGAGCGCCTCTCACCCTGCCTTTTGTGCCCCGTACGTTTGCACGCAGGAAGCTACAAGAGGATCGTGCAGTCCACCGGCAGCTATAACTGACCACCTACCGCACAGTGGCTGACACGTTTTCACAAAGCCACTGTGCGGTGAGAGCATTATCTAGTGAGGGACCTAGTATACATACATGGTTTCAAGATTCCACAACTAAACAAAGCATCTCTAACCAGACCAGCCATATTAAATGTACCAACCGCTCAGCATCCTTTTCAGACGTGGATGACATTACGATTTCAAAAAAAAAAAAGAAGTCCTGGATTCCGCTGGAACATCTTTGTGCATTTTGCCCTCTGCCTGAGTTAGACCCTTGGCACATAGAGCGCCTCTCACCCTGCCTTTTGTGCCCCGTACGTTTGCACGCAGGAAGCTACAAGAGGATCGTGCAGTCCACCGGCAGCTATAACTGACCACCTACCGCACAGTGGCTGACACGTTTTCACAAAGCCACTGTGCGGTGAGAGCATTATCTAGTGAGGGACCTAGTATACATACATGGTCTCAAGATTCCACAACTAAACAAAGCATCTCTAACCAGACCAGCCATATTAAATGTACCAACCGCTCAGCATCCTTTTCAGACGTGGATGACATTACGATTTCAAAAAAAAAAAAGAAGTCCTGGATTCCGCTGGAACATCTTTGTGCATTTTGCCCTCTGCCTGAGTTAGACCCTTGGCACATAGAGCGCCTCTCACCCTGCCTTTTGTGCCCCGTACGTTTGCACGCAGGAAGCTACAAGAGGATCGTGCAGTCCACCGGCAGCTATAACTGACCACCTACCGCACAGTGGCTGACACGTTTTCACAAAGCCACTGTGCGGTGAGTGCATTATCTAGTGAGGGACCTAGTATACATAGAACATCTTTGTGCATTTTGCCCTCTGCCTGAGTTAGACCCTTGGCACATAGAGCGCCTCTCACCCTGCCTTTTGTGCCCCGTACGTTTGCACGCAGGAAGCTACAAGAGGATCGTGCAGTCCACCGGCAGCTATAACTGACCACCTACCGCACAGTGGCTGACACGTTTTCACAAAGCCACTGTGCGGTGAGTGCATTATCTAGTGAGGGACCTAGTATACATACATGGTCTCAAGATTCCACAACTAAACAAAGCATCTCTAACCAGACCAGCCATATTAAATGTACCAACCGCTCAGCATCCTTTTCAGACGTGGATGACATTACGATTTCAAAAAAAAAGAGAAGTCCTGGATTCCGCTGGAACATCTTTGTGCATTTTGCCCTCTGCCTGAGTTAGACCCTTGGCACATAGAGCGCCTCTGACCCTGCCTTTTGTGTCCCGCACGTTTGCACGGTGGAAGCTACAAGAGGGCCGCGCAGTCCACCGGCAGCCATAACTGACCACCTACCGCACAGTGGCTGATACGTTTCCATACAGCCACTGTGTGGTGAGAGCATTATCTTGTGAAGTACATAATGTACATACATGGTCTAAAGATTCCACAACTAAACAAAGCATCTCTAATCAGACCAGACATATTAAATGTAAAAACCTGGACGCATCCTTTTCGAACGCGGATGACAGTGAGATTTCAAAAACAAAACAAAAGGCATGGATTGCGCTCTAACAACATTAGGCATTTTGCCCTGTGCCTCGGTTTCACCCTTGGCACAGAGAGCGCATCTGACCCCATCATTTGTGCCCCGTACGTTTGCACGCAGGAAGCTACAAGAGAGTCGCGCAGTCCACCGGCAGCCATAACTGACCACCTACCGCACAGTGGCTGGTACGTTTCAACAAAGCCAGTGTGCGGTGAGGGCATTATCTTGTGAGGGGCATAATATACATACATGATCTCAAGATTCCACAACTAAACAAACCATCTCTAATCAGACCAGCCATATTAAATGTACCAACCTCCCAGCATCCTTTTCAGACGTGGATGACATTGAGATTTCAAAAACAAAAGGAGGCGTGGATTTCGGTAGAACATCTTTGTGCATTTTGCCCTCTGCTTGACTTACACCCTTGGCACAGAGAGCGCCTCTCACCCTGCCTTTTGTGCCCCGTACGTTTGCACGCAGGAAGCTACAAGAGGGTCGCGCAGTCCACCGGCAGCCATCACTCACCACCTACCGAACAGTGGCTGATACGTTTTCACACAGCCGCTGTGCGGTGAGAGAATTATCTAGTTAGGGAGCTAGTATACATACATGGTCTCAAGATTCCAAGAATAAACAAAGCATCTCTAAAGAGACCAGCCATATTAAATGTACCAACCTGGACGCATCCTTTTCGAACGCGAATGACAGTGAGATTTCAAAAACAAAACAAAAGGCATGGATTGCGCTCTAACAACGTTAGGCATTTTGCCCTATGCTTGGGTTACACCCTTGGCACAGAAAGCGCCTCTGACCCCACCTTTTGTGCCCCGTAGGTTTGCACGCAAGAACCTATAAGAGATTCGCGCAGTCCACCGCAGCCATAACTGACCACCTACCGCACACTGGCTGATACTTTTCCACACAGCCACTGTGCGGATAGAGCATGATCTAGTGAGCGAACTAATGTATCTACGTGGTCTCGAGATTGCACAACTAAACAAAGGATTTCTAAGCGGACCAGCCATATTAAATGTACCAACCTCTCCGCCTCCTTTCCAAACGTGGATTACTTTGAGATTTTAAAAGCAAAAAAGCCATTGATTGCGCTCTAACAACTTTAGGCATTTTGCCCTCTGCTTAGGTTTGACCCTTGGCACAGAGAACTTCTCTGACCCTGCCTTTTGTGACCCGTACGTTTACAAGCGGGAAGCTACAAGAGAGTCACGCAGTCCACCGGCAGCCATAACTGACCACCTACCGCACAGTTGCTGATACGTTTCAACACAGCCACTGTGCGGTGAGAGAATTATGTTGTGAGGGACATAACATAGATACATGGTCTCAAGATTCCACAACTAAACAAATCATCTCTAATCAGACCAACCGTATTAAATGTACCAACATCTCAACATCCTTTTTAGACCTGGATGACATTGAGATTTCAAAACAAAAGAAGGCAAGGATTGCGCTGGAACGCTTTGGGCATTTTTCCCTCTGCTTGAGTTTGAGCCGTGGCACAGAGAGCGCCTCTCACCCTGCCTTTTGCACCCCGTACGTTTGCACGCAGGAAGCTACAAGAGGGTCGTGCAGTCCACCGGAAGCCATAACTGACCACCTACCGTACAGTGGCTGATACGTTTCCACACAGCCACTTTGCGGCGAGAGCATTATCTAGTGAGGGACCTAATATACATACATGGTCTCAAGATTCCAAAAACAAACAAAGCATCTCTAATCAGACCACCCACATAAATGTACCAACCTGGACGCATCCTTTTCGAACGCGGATGACAGTGAGATTACAAAAACAAAACAAAAGGCATGGATATCGCTCTAACAACGTTAGGCATTTCGCCCTCTGCTTGGGTTACACCCTTGGCACAGAGAGCGCCTCTGACCCCACCTTTTCTGCCCCGTAGGTTTGCACGCAGGAAGCTACAAGAGGGTCGCGCAGTCCAACGGCAGCCATAACTGACCACCTACCGCGCAGTGGCTGATACGTTTCGACACAGCCACTGTGCGATGAGAGCATTATTTATTCAGGGACCTAATATATATGTGTTGTCTCAAGATTCCACAACTAAACAAACGATCTCTAACCAGACCAGACATATTAAATGTATCAATCTCTCCGTATCCTTTTCAAACAGGGAAGAAATTGAGATTTCAAAAGCCAAAAAGCCATGGAGTGCGCTATAACAACTTTAGGCATTGTGCCCTCTGCTTGGGTTTGACCCTTGGCACAGAGAGCGCCACTGACCCCAACTTTTGTGCCTCGTACGTTTGCACGAAGGGAGCTACAAGACAGTCGCGCAGTCCACCGGCAGCCATAACGGACCACCTACCGCACAGTGGCTGATACGTTTCCACTCAGCCACTGTGCGGTGAGAGCATTATCTAGTGAGGGACCTAATATGCATACATGGTCTCAAGATTCCACAAATAAACAAAGCATCTCTACTCAGACCAGCCATATTAGATGTACTAACATCTCAGCATCCTTTTCAGACGTGGATGACATTGAGATTTCAAAAACAAAAGAAGGCCTGGATTCCGCTGGAACAACTTTGTGCATTGTGCCCTCCGCTTGAGCTAGACCCTTCGCACAGAGAGAGCCTCTGACCCTGCCTTTTGTGACCCGTACGTTTGCACGCAGAAAGCTACAAGAGGGTCGCGCAGTCCACCGGCAGCCATAACTGACCACCTACCGCACAGTGGCCGAAACGTTTTCACACAGCCACTGTGCAGTGAGAGAATTATCTAGTGAGGGACCTAATATACATACATGGTCTCAAGATTCCAAAAATAAACAAAGCATCTATAATCACACCAGCCATAATAAATGTACTAACCTCTCAGCATCCTTTACAGACGTGGATGACAGTGAGATTTGAAAAACAAAACAAAAGGCATGGATTGCGCTGGAACATCTTTGTGCAATTTGCTCTCTTCTTGGGTTTTACCCTTGGCACAGAGAGCGCCTCTGACTCTGCCTTTTGTGCCCCGTAGTTTTGTACGCAGGGAGATACAAGAGTGTCGCGCAACCCTCTGGCAGCCATAAGTGACCACCTACCGCGAAGTGACTGATACGTTTCCACACAGCCACTGTGCGGTGAGAGCATGATCTAGTAAGGGAACTAATATATTGTCACCAGCACATGTAGCAAGCAGCACAGCAACCGAGCTGGCCCTTTTTAATCAAGCGAAAAAACTCGAGAGAGACGAGGATGACGCTTAGCCACGTGCCAAGATACTCGGCCACTTGGTGGCGCCAGAAGATGGTCAGCGGTGTGGCATTGCCCGCCTTCCAAGGGGCATCGACCCGATGCCGCAAGCGTATTGGAATAGTCGAAAAGCGGGGCAAGTTATACGGGAAAGTCTCTGGCTCTGATTTGGACCCTGAATTGGTTTACTGATTGTAATAGGGCTTCATTCTGGCAACGTGAACTATTTCAGATTTCGGCTGCCGAGAGGAGCGTACAGTGCCTTGTGGTAGCACCGCGTAGTTCACCGCGCTGAGGCGACGGAGCACCTCGTAAGGTCCAAAGTATCACCGCAGAAGCTTTTCAGAGCGCCCTCGCAACCGTATTGGGCTCCATACCCAGACTTGGTCGCCGGGCGTGTAAGTCACCTCTCGGTGTCACAGGTTGTAGCGCTGGGCGTCGTGTACTTGTTGGTGCCGAATTCGCTGTCGGGCAAGCTGGCGTGCAGCTTCTGCATCACGAATAAATTGGTCAGCCCCCCACAGTGGAGGGAGCAGAATCTGGTAGAAGCATGGCATCCAGCATAGTCAAGGGTTCGCGTCCATGAACCAAATGAAATGGAGTGAAGCATGTTGTTTCCTGGAGTGCAGTGTTGTATGCGAACGTGATGTACGGCAGAATTCGGTCCCAGTTCCCATGATCATCGTCTACATACATGAAAATCATATCGGCAATTGTCTTGTTAAGCCGCTCAGTCAGTCCATTAGTTTGAGGATGATAGGCTGTTGTCTTGCGGTGGGTGGTGCCACTGAGTCGAAGTACCTCACTCGTGAGTGCCGACGTAAACGAGGTTCCTCTGTCAGTTAAGACGACTATTGGCGCACCATGACGGAGTACAATGCTGTGAATGAAGAAATGCGCAACTTCATCTGCGGTACCACGTGGAATGGCCTTGGTCTCACAGTAGCGGCTAAGGTAGTCAGTGACAACCGCTATATACCTGTTACCCATGGAGGACTTCGGAAATGGGCCCAGTAAGTCCATGCCGACCAGTTGAAATGGGAATTTCGAGGGATCGATAGGCTGTAAGAGCCCAGCTGGTTTAATGGGTGGTGTTTTCCGCCACTGGCACTCACGGCAGGTACGGACGTAGCGGTGCACAATGGCAGCTAGCCTGGGCCAGTAGTACTTTCGGCGTATCCGTGCCAATGTGCGAGAAAACTCGAGATGGCCGGAAGAAAGGTCATCGTGACACGCACGAAGAACTTCGTCATGTAGCGTTGTGGGTACTACAAGCAGATAAGCAGTTTCTGTTGGACCATAGTTCTTCTTGTAGAGCGCACCATCACGCAGGCAAAATGATGACAGTCCGCGCCTGAAGAGCTGAGGAGGAGATGACACGGTTCCTTCGAGGTATTCAATAAAGGGCAAAAGTTCAGAGTCAGCCCGCTGCTTTCGGGAGAAGGTGGACGTCGCGATAACACCAAGGAAAACGGAATCGTCGTCGGAGCCGTCCGCGTGGCAGGGAGTAGGGGCGCGGGACAGACAGTCAGCATCACTGTGTTTCTCGCCGGACTTGTGCACGATTGTAACGTCAAATTCTTGCAACCGAAGGCTTCATCGAGCAAGCCGACACGATGGATCTTTCAGGTTTGCCAGCCAACACAGAGAATGATGGTCGCTCACGACACGAAACGGACGACCGTACAAATACGGACGAAATTTCATGACTGCCCACACAACAGCGAGGCACTCCTTTTCGGTAGTTGAATAATTAACTTCGGAACGGGACAAAGTGCGACTGGCGTAAGCAATGACACGTTCTGCATCATCCTGCCACTGAACAAGGACCGAACCGAGGCCAACGTTACTGGCATCCGTGTGCAGTTCCGTGTCGGCCTCTTCGTCGAAGTGGCCAAGTATTGGCGTGCATTGGAGACGGGACTTGAGTTCCGTGAAAGCGTTTTCCTGGTCGGGGCCCCAAAAGAACGGCTCGGCGTCTTTTGTCAGGCGGGTCAGACGCTCAGCGATCTTGGAGAAATTGTTAACAAAGCTACGATAGTACGCGCAGAGGCCGAGAAATCGACGCAAGCTTCGTTTATCCGCTGGTTTGGGGAATGAAGAGACAGCGGCCGTCTTCTCTGGGTCTGGGCTAACACCTCGAGCGCTGACAATGTGGCCGAGAAATTTCAGCTCGTTAAAAGCAAGGTGGCATTTTTCGGGTTTTAGAGAGAGACCGGCAGATCGGATGGCCTCGAAGACAGCGCGCAAACGTTTCAGGTGCTCGTCGAACGTGTCCGAGAAAATCACAACGTCGTCGAGATATACGAGGCATGACTGCCACTTCAGACCAGAGAGTACAGTGTCCATCATTCGCTGAAATGTGACAGGGGCCGAACACAGGCCAAACGGGAGCACTTTAAATTAATACAAACCGTCTGGCGTAATAAAAGCGGTCTTCTCACGGTCTCGCTCGTCAGCCTCTATTTGCCAATATCCACTGCGGAGGTCAAGGGACGAAAAGTAAGTGGCATGGCGAAGGCGATCGAGGGAATCGTCTATGCGTGGCAGGGGGTACACATCCTTTTTCGTGACGTTGTTGAGGCGTCTGTAATCCACGCAAAACCTCAAGGTTCCATCCTTTTTTTGCGACGAGGACAACAGGCGAAGACCAGGGGCTCGTCGATGGTTGGATAACGTCGTCCTGGAGCATTTCTGTTACTTGGCGGCGGATGGCTTCACGTTCTTTTGAAGACACCCGGTAAGGACGCTGACATAGTGGACGTTGGTCATCGGCAACTATAATTCGGTGCTTCGTTAGTGGCGTCTGTCGGACCTTGGAGGTTGATGCAAAACAATCTCGGAACGAATTGACAAGATTCTCTATGCAGCGTTTCTCACTGGGCGAGAGGTGCGGGCTCACATTACTCTGAATGGCTGTAGGCGTCGCATTGTCGGGGTCTAACGTGTTGGTTAAAGCGTACTGGCCTGTACATTATCCAAGTTTTTCAAAATAAGCGATCGCCGTGTTCGCCGTCAAATTTTGGGGTTCACATGTGAAGTTTGTCACTAGCACGTTGGCTTGGCCACGGACAAGTTCGACAAGGCCCCGAGCTACACAAACTTGTCGAGTTAGAAGCAGTGACATGTTAGCTTCAGCAATGCCACTCCTGCCGGTGCTATGATCACATTCGACTGTGACGAACTTGCTCGCACGCGGAGAGATCGTTATGTGGTCGTCACAGACGCGCAACATCGTTTTCCGGAAGTCCGTGTTGCTATCAACGGCTCGCTTGGTTGAAAACGATACCATGAGCTGTTCCCGAAGGGCTGTAACCGCACCATACTCTTGAAGAAAATCCATTGCCGAGAATCAGATCTTTGCAACACTCTTGTAATGCGGCAAATGTGCCAGTGAAAGTAAAATCGCAGATCTCTATGCGGCAAGTGCACATGCCAATCGGCGTCATTACATGACCACCGGCGGTACGCATCATTGGCCCAGACCAAGGCGTGAGAACCTTACGGAGTGCCGTGGCTAGCTGGCTGCTCATGACGGAGAAATCGGCGCCGGTATCCACAAGTGCGGTCACATCACAACTGTCGGCGGTTACAAAAATTTCCCCGGAAATAATGCGTTCGCAGCACGTCGGTAAGTTCATCGGATCGAGTCGTCGCCGCTCGGGCCGTCGCGTCAAATCGTCGGGTGGAGGCTATTTAATCTGAAACGTAGCGGTGGCCCCACCCTCGGAGGTCGCCGTGTTTAGTTTTCCCGGTGAGCGGACGTGCCTCTGAATTGCCCAGAGGAAGAGTACCGACTGCGCGAAGCAAAACGCTTCGGAGATGTCGATCGCGACCGCCGTTGTGGTGACGTTGGCTGCATCTCGTTAGCAGCCAGGTACTCTTCAATCTCCTGTGGTCTTTCGCCATAGCGGGGTCGAGGCGCGTTTGGTGGAAATCCTCTCAAGCCTATTCTCCGGTATGGGCAATTGCGAAGAATGCGACCAGGTTCGCCGCAGTGATAACAGAGCGGCAGTCTGTTGGGCGTGCGCCACAAGTGCGCCTTGCTGATAGCGGGACGCTGGTATTGCTGTGGCTCGACGGGGCGCAGATCTTGTTGCTGCTCGACGGGGCGCATGTAGCGAGGCGGTGGTCCGACAATGGGACGGAATGGATTTGGCTCGGGAGCAGGTCGACGTAAGACATCACTATAAGTCATGATGCATGGCTCCGGTTGTGGTGCTGGTGGTGGTGGTGGCTGCACCGCTCGCCGAATTTCATCACGGATGACGTCCACGGTAGAATAATTATTTTCAGAGGGAGCATTCAAGTGGAGGTTTTGCAGCTCTTCGCGGACAATGCTCCTCACAAACTCCCGCAATGCCTCGTCGCTGGCTGCTGGCACGGACGCGCAGCAGGGTGTGGCCGCTACGCTTGCCTGGCGACCGTATTGGGTACTCCGTTCCTGCAGGGAACGTTCAATGCTGGTAGCTTCTCTCGCGAAATCTGTGACAGTTCTTGGGGGGTCGCGAATGAGGCCAGCGAACAACTGCTCCTTCACCCCGCGCATCAGGTGCCGTACCTTCGTTGCCTCAGGCATGGTAGGGTCGGCCCGATTGAAAAGCCGCGTCATGTCCTCGACAAACATGGCCACACTCTCATTTGACTGTTGAGACCTTGAACGAATTGCAATCTCTGCATTTTCTTTGCGTGCTCTCGAGCTGAATGTTGTAAGTAACTCACGGCGAAAGGCTGCCCAGTTGACAAAGGACGCCTCGTGGTTCTCGAACCACGTCATGAAGCCACACGGTCAAAACTGGCCAACCAGTCTTCCGCATCCTCTAATCAGTCACCATGAAATGATGGCGGTGATAGCGGGGCGAGAAAGACGAACGGTGGGGCGTTGCTGGAAGGCTGGCTTGTCTGGCTGCTAGTCGTGGATGTCATGGTTCGTAGCGGGGTGGACAGCGATTCAAACGCAGGTTGCAGGCCTCGCAGGCGACGGCTGGCTTTATGGACAGGAGTCGCGTCCACGCGATGATGAGCAGCGTCACTGACGTCTTCGGGGGCAACGACATGGGATCTTAGCCTGCACAATCCACCAAATGTCACCAACACACGTAGCAAGCAGCACAACAAACGAGCTGGCCCTTTTTAATCAAGCGAAAAAACTCGAGAGAGACGAGGATGACGCTTAGCCACGTGCCAAGACATTCGGCCACTTGGGGGCGCCAGAAGATGGTCAGCGGTGTGGCAATATCTACGTGGTCTCAAGAATGCACAACTAAACACAGGATCTTTAATCAGACCAGACAGATTAAATGTATCAACCTCTCCGCGTGCCCCGTACGTTTGCACGCAGGAAGCTACAAGAGAGTTGCGCAGTCCACCAGCAGCCATAACTGACCACCTACCGCACAGTGGCTGATACGTTTCAACACAGCCAGTGTGCGGTGAGGGCATTACCTAGTGAGGGACATAATATACATACATGGTCTCAAGATTCCATAACTAAACAAAGCATCTCTAATCAGACCAGATATGAAATGTACCAAACTCTCAGCATCCTTTTCAGACGTGAATGACATTGAGATTTAAAAACACAAGAAGGCCTGGATGCCACTGGAACATCTTTGTGCATTTTGCCCTCTGCTTGAGTTATACCCTCTTCTTGCCAAAGAAGAGCGCCTGTGACACTGCCTTTTGTGCCCCGTACGTTTGCACGCAGGAAGCTACAAGAGCGTCGCGCAGTCCACCGGCAGCCATAAGTGACCACCAATCGCACAATGGCTGAAACGTCATCACACAGCCACTGTATGTACATACATGGACTCAAGATTCCACAAATAAACAAAGCACTTCTAACCAGACCAGCCATCTTAAATGTACCAACCTCTCAGCCTTCTTTTCAGACGTGGATGACATTGAGATTTCAAAAACAAAAGAAGGCATGGATTGCGCTGGAACGCTTTGGGCATTTTGCCCTCTGCTTGGGTTCGCCCCTTGGCACAGAGAGCGGCTCCGACCCTGCTTTTTGTGCCCCGTACTTTTGTACGCAGGAAGATACAAGAGGGTCGCGCAACCTACTGGCAGCCATAAGTGACCACCTACCGCAAAGTAGCTGATACGTTTCCACACAGCCACTCTGCGATGAGCGCATTATCTATTGAGGGGCCTAATATACATACATTGTCTCAGGATTCCACAACTAAACAAAGGATCTCTAATCAGACCAGACATATTAAATGTATCAACATCTCCGCATCCTTTTCAAGCGGGGAAGAAATTGAGATTTCAAAAGCAAAAAAGCCATGGAGTGCGCTGTAACAACTTTAGACATATTGCTCTCTTCTTGGGTTTCACCCTTGGCACAGAGAGCCCCTCTGACACCACCTTTTGTGCCCCGTACGTTTGCACGCAGGAAGCTACAAGAGGGTCGCGCAGTCCACCGGCAGAAACAACTGACCACCTACGGCACAGTGGCTGATCTTTTCCGCACAGCCACTGTGCGGTGAGAGCATGATCTAGTGAGGAAACTAATATATGTACGTGGTCTCTCAAGATTCCACAACTAAACAAAGCATCTCTAATCAGACCAGCCATCTTAAATGTACCAACCTCTCAGCTTCCTTTTCGAACGCGGATGACAGTGAGATTTTAAAAGCAAAAAAGCTATGGATTGCGCTCTAACAACTTTAGGCATTTTGCCGTCTGCTTGTGTGAGACCCTTGGCACAAAGAGCTTCTCTGACCCTGCGTTTTGCGCACCGTACGTTTACAAACGGGAAGCTACAAGAGCGTCGCGCAGTCCACCGGCAGCCATAAATGACCACCTACTGCACAGTGGCTGATACGTTTCCACAGTGCCACTGTGCGGTGAGAGCATTATCTTGTGAGGGAACAAATATATCTACGTGGTTTCAAGATCGCACAACTAAACAAAGCATCTCTAAACAGACAAGCCATATTAAATGTACCAACCTGACAGCATCATTTTCAGACCTGAATGACATTGAGATTTGAAAAACAATAGAAGGCATGGATTGCGCTGGAACATCTTTGTGCATTTTGCCCTCTGCTTGAGTTAGACCCTTGGTACACAGAGCGCCTCTGACCCCACCTTTTGTGTCCCGTACGTTTGCACGTAGGAAGCTACAGGAGGGTCGCGCAGTCCACCGGCAGCCATAACTGACCACCTGCTGCACAGTGGCTGGAACGTTTTCACACAGCCACTGTGCGGTGAGAGCATTGTCTTGTGAGGGAGATAATATTCATACATGGTCTCAAGATTCCACAAATAAACAAAGCATCTCTAGTTAGACCAGCGATATTAAATGTACTAACCTCTCAGCATCCTATTCAGACGTGGATGACATTGAGATTTCAAAAACAAAAGAAGGCCTGGATTCCGCTGGAACATCTTTGTGCATTTTGTCCTCTGCTGAGTTAGACCCTTGGCACAGAGAGCGCCGCTCACCCTGCCTTTTGTGCCCCGTACGTTTGGACGCAGAAAGCTACAAGAGGGTCGTGCAGTCTACCGGCCGCCATAAGTGACCACCTACAGCACCGTGGCTGATTAGTTTTCACACAGCCACTGTGAGGTTAGAGCATTATCTAGTGAGAGACCTAGTATACATACATGGCCTCAAGATTCGAAAAATAGCCAAAGCAACTCTAATCAGACCAGCCATATTAAATGTACCAACCTGGACGCATCCATTTCGAACGCGGATGACAGCGAGATTTCAAAAACAAAACAAAAGGCATGGATTGCGTTCTAACAACATTAGGCGTTTTGCCCTCTGCTTGGGTTTGACCCTTGGCACAGAGGGCGCATCTCACCCCACCTTTTGTGCCCAGTACGTTTGCACGCAGGAAGCTATAAGAGGGTCGCGCGTTCCACCGGCAGCCATAACTGACCACCTACCGCACACTGGCTGATACTTTTCTACACAGCCACTTTGCGGATAGGGCATGATCTAGTGAGCCAACTAATATATTTGCGTGGTCTCAAGATTGCACAACTAAACAAAGGATTTCTAAGCAGACCAGCCATATTAAATATACCAACCTCTCCGCCTCATTTCCAAACATGGATTACTTTGAGATTTTAAAAGCAAAAAATCCATGGATTGCGCTCTAACAACTTTAGGCATTTTGCCTTCTGCTTGGGTTAGACCCTTGGCACAGAGAGCTTCTCTGATCCTGCCTTTTGTGACCCATACGTTTACAAGCGGGAAGCTAGAAGTGAGTCGCGCAGTCCACCGGCAGCCATAACTGACCACCTACCGCACAGTTGCTGATACGTTTCCACACAGCCACTGTGCGGCGAGGGCATTACCTTGTGAGGGACATAGTATACATACATGGTCGCAAGATTCCACAACTAAACAAAGCATCTCTAATCAGACCGGCCATATTAAATGTACCATCCTCTCAGCATCCTTTTCAGACGTGGATGACATGGAGATTTCAAAAACAAAATAAGGCCTGGATTCCGCAGGAACATCGTTGTGCATTTTCCCCTCTGCTTGAGTTATACCCTTGGCACAGAGAGCGCCTCTCACCCTGCGTTTTGTGCCCCGTATGTTTGCACGCAGGAAGCTACAAGAGGGTCACGCAGTCCACCGGCAGCCATAACTTAGCCCCTACCGCACACTGGCTGATACTTTTCCACACAGCCACTTTGCGGATAGAGCATGATCTAGTGAGCCAACTAATATATTTACGTGGTCTCAAGATTGCACAACTAAACAAAGGATTTCTAAGGAGACCAGCCATATTAAATATACCAACCTCTCCGCCTCCTTTCCAAACATGGATTACTTTGAGATTTTAAAAGCAAAAAATCCATGGATTGCGCTCTAACAACTTTAGGCATTTTGCCTTCTGCTTGGGTTAGACCCTTGGCACAGAGAGCTTCTCTGACCCTGCCTTTTGTGCCCCATACTTTTACAAGCGGGAAGCTAGAAGAGAGTCGCGCAGTCCACCGGCAGCCATAACTGACCACCTACCGCACAGTGGCTGGTACGTTTCCACACAGCCACTGTGCGGTGAGAGCATCATCTAGTGAGGGACCTAATATAAATACATGGTCTCAAGATTCCACAAGTAAACAAAGCATCTCTAATCACACCAGCCATATTAAATGTACTAACCTCTCAGCATACTTTACAGACGTGTATGACAATGAGATTTCTAAAACAAAACAAAAGCCATGGAGTGCGCTATAACAAATTTAGGCATTTTGCGCTCTGCTTGGGTTTGACCCTTGGCACAGAGAGCGCCTCTGACACCACCCTTTGTGCCCCGCACGTTTGCACGCAGGAAGCTACAAGAAAGTCACGCAGTCCACCGGCAGCCATAACTGACCACCTTCCGCTCAGTGGCTGATACGTTTCCACACAGCCAGTGTGCGGCGAGGGCATTACCTTGTGAGGGACATAGTATACATACATGGTCGCAAGATTCCACAACTAAACAAAGCCTCTCTAATCAGACCGGCCATATTAAATGTACCATCCTCTCAGCATCCTTTTCAGACGTGGATGACATGGAGATTTCAAAAACAAAAGAAGGCCTGGATTCCGCAGGAACATCGTTGTGCATTTTCCCCTCTGCTTGAGTTATACCCTTGGCACAGAGAGCGCCTCTCACCCTGCGTTTTGTGCCCCGTATGTTTGCACGCAGGAAGCTACAAGAGGGTCACGCAGTCCACCGGCAGCCATAACTTAGCCCCTACCGCACAGTGGTTGAAACGTTTTCACACAGCCACTGTGCGGTGAGAGCATTATATAGTCAGGGACCTAGTATACATACATGGTCTCAAGATTACACAACTAAACAAAGCATCTCTAATTAGACCAGCCATAATAAATGTACTAAACCCTCAGCATCCTTTTTAGACGTGGATGACATTGGGATTTCAGAAACAAAAGAAGGCCTGGATTCCGCTGGAAAACCTTTGTGCATTTTGCCCTCTGCTTGAGTTAGACCCTTGGCACAGAGAGCGCCTCTGACCCTGTCTTTTGTACCCCGTACGTTTGCACGCAGGAAGCTACAAGAGGGCCGCGCAGTCCACCGGCAGCCATAACTGACCACCTACCGCACACTGGCTGATACTTTTCCACACAGCCACTGTGGGGTGAGAGCATGATCTAGTGAGGGAACAAATATATCTACGTGGTTTCAAGATCGCACAACTAAACAAAGGATCTCTAAGCAGACAAGCCATATTAAATGTACCAACCTCTCCGCATCCTTTCCGAACGTGGATTACTTTGAGATTTTAAAAACAAAAAAGCCATGGATTGCGCTCTGACAACTTCAGGCATTATAGCCTCTGCTTAGGTGAGACCCTTGGCACAGAGAGCTTCTCTGACCCTGCCTTTTGCGCCCAGTACGTTTACAAACGGGAAGCTACAAGAGCGTCGCACAGTCCACCGGCAGCCATATATGACCATCTACCTCACAGTGGCTGATACGTTTCCAGAGTGCCACTGTGCGATGAGAGCATTATCTTGTGAGGGACATAATATACATACATTGTCTCAAGATTCCACATCTAAACAAAGCATCTCTAATCAGACCAGCATATTAATTGTACCAACCTGACAGCATCATTTTCAGACCTGAATGACATTGAGATTTGAAAAACTATAGAAGGCATGGATTGCGCTGGAACATCTTTGTGCATTTTGCCCTCTGCTTGAGTTAGACCCTTGGAACAGAGAGCGCCTCTGACCCCACCTTTTGTGTCCCGTACGTTTGCACGTAGGAAGCTACAGGTGGGTCGCGCAGTCTATCGGCAGCCATAACTGACCACCTACTGCGCAGTGGCTGGAACGTTTTCACACAGGCACTGTGCGGTGAGAGCATTATCTTGTGAGGGACATAATATTCATACATGGTCTCAAGATTCCACAACGAAACAAAGCATGTCTAATCAGACCAGCAACATTAAATGTTCCATCCTGACAGCATCATTTTCAGACCTGAATGACATTGAGATTTGAAAAACAATAGAAGGCATGGATTGCGCTGGAACGCTTTGGGCATTTTGCCCTCTGCTTGGGTTCGCCCCATGGCACAGAGGGCGCCTCTGACCCTGCCTTTTGTGCCCCGTACTTTTCTACGCAGGGAGATACAATAGTGTCGCGCAACCCACTGGTAGCCATAAGTGACCACCTACCGCGAAGTGGCTGATACGTTTCCACACAGCCACTGTGCGGTGAGGGCATTATCTTGTGAGGGACCTAATATACATACATGGTCTCAAGATTCCACAAATAAACGAAGCATCTCTAATCAGACCAGCCATATTAGATGTACTAACCTCTCAGCATCCCTTTCAGACGTGGATGACATAGAGATTTCAAAAAAGAAGGCCTGTATTCCGCTGGAACATCTTTGTGCATTTTGCATTCTGCTTGAGTTAGAGCCTTGGCTCAGAGAGCGCCTCTGACCCTGCCTTTTGTGCCCCGTACGGTTGCACGCAGGAAGCTACAAGAGGGTCGCGCAGTCCACCGGCAGCCTTAACTTACCACCTACCGCACAATGGCTGAAACGTTATCACACAGCCACTGTGCAATGAGAGCAACATCTAGTGAGGGACCTAATACACATACATGGTCTCAAGTTTCCACAAATAAACAAAGCATCTCTAATCAGACCAGCCATATTAAGTGTACTAACTTCTCAGCATCCTTTTCAGACGTGGATGACATTGAGATTTCAAAAACAAAACAAGGCCTGGATTCCGCTGGAACATCTTTGTGCATTTTGTCCTCTGCTTGAGTTAGACCCTTGGCGCAGAGAGTGCCTCCGACCCTGCCTTTTGTGCCCCGTACTTTTGTACGCAGGAAGATACAAGAGGGTCGCGCAACCAACTGGCAGCCATAAGTGACCACCTACCGCAAAGTGGCTGATACGTTTCCACACAGCCACTGCGCGGTGAGAGCATTATCTAGTGAGGGACCTAGTATACATACATGGTCTCAAGATTCCAAAAATAAACAAAGCTTCTCAAATCAAACCAGCCATATTAGATGTACTAACCTGGACGTATCCATTTCGAACCCGGATGAGAGTGAGATTTCAAAAACAAAACAAAAGGCATGGATTGCGCTCTAACTACTTTAGGCATTTTGCACTCTGCTTTGGTTGGAGCTGTGGCACAGAGAGCAACCCCGACCCCACCTTTTGTGCCCCGTACGTTTGCACGCCGGAAGCAACAAGAGGGTCACGTAGCCCACCGGCAGCCATAAGTGACCACCTACCGCACAGTGGCTGACACGTTTTCACAGTGCCACTGTGCGGTGAGAGCATTATGTAGTGAGGGACCTAATATACATACATGGTCTCAAGATTCCACAAATAAGCAAAGCATCTATAAACAGACCAGATAATAAATGTACCAACCTCTCAGCATCCTTTTCAGACGTGAATGACGTTGAGATTTCAAAAACAAAGAATGCCTAGATGCCGCTGGAACATCTTTGTGCATTTTGCCCTCTGCTTGAGTTATACCCTTGGCACAGAGAGCGCCTGTGACACTGCCTTTTGAGCCCCGTACGTTTGGACGCAGGAAGCGACAAGAGGGTCACGCTTCCACCGGCATCCATAACTGACCACCTACCGCAAAGTGGCTGATACGTTTCCACACAGCCACTGCGCGGTGAGAGCATTATCTAGTGAGGGACCTAGTATACATACATGGTCTCAAGATTGCACAACTGAACAAAGGATCTCTAAGCATACCAGCCATAATAAATGCACCAACCTCTCCGAATCCTTTCCAAACGTGGATTACCTTGAGATTTTAAAAGCAAAAAGCCATGGATTGCGCTCTAACAACTTTAGGTATTTTGCCCTCTGCTTGGGTTAGACCCTTGGCACAGAGAGCTTCTCTGACCCTGCCTTTTGTGCCCCCTACGTTTACAGGCGGGAACTACAAGAGCGTCGCGCAGTGCATCGGCAGCCATAAGTGACCACCTACCGCACAATGGCTGAAACGTTATCACACAGCCACTGTGCAGTGAGAGCATCATCTAGTGAGGGAGCTAATACACATACATGGTCTCAAGATTCCACAAAAAACAAAGCATCTCTATTCAGACCAGCCATATTAAATGTACTAACCTCTCAGCATCCTTTTCAGATGTGGATGACATTGAGATTTCAAAAACAAAACAAGGCCTGGATTCCGCTTGAACATCTTTGTGCATTTTGTCCTCTGCTTTAGTTAGACCCTTGGCGCAGAGAGTGCCTCCGACCCTGCTTTTTGTGCCCCGTACTTTTGTACGCAGGAAGATACAAGAGGGTCGCGAAACCAACTGGCAGCCATAAGTGACCACCTACCGCAAAGTGGCTGATACGTTTCCACACAGCCAGTGTGCGATGAGCGCATTATGTATTGAGGGAACAAATACACATATATTGTCTCACCATTCCACAACTAAACAAAGGATCTCTAATCAGACCAGACATATTAAATGTATCAACATCTCCGCATCCTTTCCAAACGTGGATTACTTTGAGATTTTGAAAGCAAAAAGCCATGGATTGCGCTCTAACAACGTTAGGCATTTTGCCCTCTGCTTGGGTTACACCCTTTGCATAGAGAGCGCCTCTGTCCCCACCTTTTGTGCCCCGTACGTTTGCACGCAGGAAGCTACAAGATGGTCGCGCAGTCCACCGGCAGCCATAACTGACCACCTACCGCACAGTGGCTGATACGTTTCCACACAGCCACTGTGCGGTGAGAGCATTATCTAGTGAGGGACCTAATATACATACCTGGTCTCAAGGTTCCACAACTAAACAAATGATCTCTAATCAGACCAGGCATATTAAATGTATCAACCTCTCCGCTTCTTTTTCAATCAGGGAAGACATTGAGATTTCTAGAGCAAAAAAGCCATGGAGTGCGCTATAACAAATTTAGGCATTTTGCCCTCTGCTTAGGTTACACCCTAGGCACAGAGAGCGCCTCTGACCCCACCTTTTGCGCCCCGTACGTTCGCACGCAGAAAGCTACAAGAGGGTCGCGCAGTCCAACGGCAGAAATAACTGACCACCTATCGTGCAGTGGCTGATACGTTTCCACACAGCCACTTTGCGGTGAGAGCATTATCTAGTGAGGCACCTAATATACATACATGGTCTCAAGATTCCACAAATAAACAAAGCATCTCTAATTAGACCAGCCATATTAAATGAACTAACTTCTCAGCATCCTATTCAGACGTGGATGACATTACGATTTCAAGAAAAAAGAAGTCCTGGATTCCGCTGGAACATCTTTGTGCATTTTGCCCTCTGCCTGAGTTAGACCCCTGGCACATAGAGCGCCTCTGACCCTGCCTTTTGTGCCCCGCACGTTTGCACGGTGGAAGCTACAAGAGGGCCGCGCAGTCCACCGGCAGCCATAGCTGACCACCTACCGCACACTGGCTGATACTTTTCTACAAATCCACTGTGCGGATAGAGCATGATCTAGTGAGGGAACTAATATATCTACGTGGTCTCAAGATTGAACAACTAAACAAAGAATTTCTAAGCAGACCAGCCATAATAAATGTACCAACCTCTCCGCCTCCTTTCCAAACGTGGATTACTTTGAGATTTTAAAAGCAAAAAATTCATGGATTGCGCTCTAACAACTTTAGGCATTTTGCCTTTTGCTTGGGTTAAATCCTTGGGACAGAGAGCTCCTCTGACCCTGCCTTTTGTGCCCCGTACGTTTATAAGCGGGAAGCTACAAGAGAGTCACGCAGTCCACCGGCAGCCATAACTGACCACCTACCGCACAGTGTCTGATACGTTTCAACACAGCCAGTGTGCGGTGAGGGCATTACCTTGTGAGGGAGATAATATACATACATGGTCTCAAGATTCCACAACTAAACAAAGCATCCCAAATCAGACCAGCCATATTAAATGTACCAACCTGGACGCATCCTTTTCGAATGCGGATGACAGTGAGATTTCAAAAACAAAACAAAAGGCATGGAATGCGCTCTAACATCGTTAGGCATTTTGTCCTCTGCTTCGGTTTCACCCTTGGCAGACAGAGCGCATCTGACCCCACCTTTTGTGCCCCGTACGTTTGCACGCAGAAAGCTACAAGAGAGTCGCGCAGTCCACCGGCAGCCATAACTGACCACCTACCGCACAGTGGCTGATACGTTTCAACACAGCCAGTGTGCGGTGAGGGCATTATCTTGTGAGGGACATAATATACATACATGATATCAAGATTCCACAACTAAACAAAGCATCTCTAATCAGACCAGCCATAATTAATGTACCAACCTCTCAGCATCCTTTTCAGACGTGGTTGACATTGAGATTTCAAAAACAAAAGGGGGCGTGGATTTCGCTAGAACATCTTTGTGCATTTTGCCCTCTGCTTGAGTTACACCCTTGGCACTGAGAGCGCCTCTGACCCTGCCTTTTGCGCCCCGTACGTTTGCACGCAGGAAACTACAAGAGGGTCGCACAGTCCACCGGCAGCCATCACTCACCACCTGCCGCACAGTGGCTGATACGTTTTCACACAGCCACTGTGCGGTGAGAGCATTATCTAGTGAGGGACCTAGAATACATACATGGTCTCAAGATTCCAAAAATAAACAAAGCATCTCTAAAGAGACCAGGCATATTAAATGTACCAACCTCTCAGCATCCTTTACAGACGTGGATGACAATGAGATTTCAAAAACAAAACAAAAGGCATGGATTGCGCTTTAACATCTTTGTGCATTTTGCCCTTCGCTTGAGTTAGACCCTTGGGACAGAGAGGGCCTCTGACACTGCCTTTTGTGCCCCGTACGTTTGCACGGAGGAAGCTACAAAAGGGCCGCTCAGTCCACCGGCAGCCATAACTGACCACCTACCGCACACTGGCTGATACTTTTCCGCACAGCCACTGTGCGGTGAGAGCATGATCTAGTGAGGAAACTAATATATGTACGTGGCCTCAAGATTCCACAACTAAACAAAGCGTCTCTAATCAGACCAGCCATCTTAAATGTGCCAACCTCTCAGCTTCCTTTTCGAACGTGGATGAGAGTGAGATTTCAAAAACAAAACAGATAGCATGGATTGCGCTCTAACAACGTTAGGCATTTTGCCCTCTGCTTGGGTTACACCCTTTGCAAAGAGAGCGCCTCTGTCCCCACCTTTTGTGCCCCGTACGTTTGCACGCAGGAAGCTACAAGATGGTCGCGCAGTCCACCGGCAGCCATAACTGACCACCTACCGCACAGTGGCTGATACGTTTCCACACAGCCACTGTGCGGTGAGAGCATTATCTAGTGAGGGACCTAATATACATACCTGGTCTCAAGGTTCCACAACTAAACAAAGGATCTCTAATCAGACCAGGCATATTAAATGTATCAACCTCTCCGCATCTTTTTCAATCAGGGGAGACATTGAGATTTCTAAAGCAAAAAAGCCATGGAGTGCGCTATAACAAATTTAGGCATTTTGCGCTGTGCTTGGGTTTGACCCCTGGCACAGAGAGCGCCTCTGACCCCACCCTTTGTGCCCCGTACGTTTGCACGCAGGAAGCTGCGAGAGAGTCGCGCAGTCCACCGGCAGCCATAACTGACCACCTACCGCACAGTGGCTGATACATTTCCACACAGCCACTGTGCGGTGAGAGCATTATCTAGTGAGAGACCTAATACACATACATGGTGTCAAGATTCCACAACTAAACAAAGCATCTCTAATCAGACCAGCCATATTAAATGTACCAACCTGGACGCATCGTTTTCGAACTTGGATGACAGTGAGATTTCAAAAATAAAACAAAAGGCATGGATTGCGCTGTAACAACGTTAGGCATTTCGCCCTCTGCTTGAGTTACACCCTTGGCAAAGAGGGCGCCTCTGATCCCACGTTTTGTGCCCCGTACGTTTCCATGCAGGAAGCTACAAGAGGGTCGCGCAGTCCACCGGCAGCCATAACTGACCACCTACCGCACAGTGGCTGATGCGTTTCCACACAGCCGCTGTGCGGTGAGAGCATTATCTAGTGAGGGACCTAATACACATACATGGTCTCAAGATTCCACAAATAAACAAAGCTTCTCTAATTAGACCAGCCATATTAAATGTACTAACCTCTCAGCATCCTTTTCAGACGTGGATGACATTGAGATTTCAAAAACAAAAGAAGGCCTGGATTCCGCTGGAACATCTTTGTGCATTTTGCCCTCTGCGTGAGTTAGACCCTTGGCACAGAGAGCGCCTCTGACCCTGTCTTTGTACCCCGTACGTTTGCACGCAGGAAGCTACCTGAGGACCACGCAGTCCACCGGTAGCCATAACTGACCACCTACCGCACACTGGCTGATACTTTTCCACACAGCCACTGTGGGGTGAGAGCATGACCTAGTGAAGGAACTAATATATCTACGTGGTTTCGAGATCGCACAACTAAACAAAGGATCTCTAAGCAGACAAGGCATATTAAATGTACCAACCTCTCCGCATCCTTTCCAAATGTGGATTACTTTGAGATTTTAAAAGCAAAAAGCCATGGATTGCGCTCTAACAACTTTAGGCATTTTGCCCTTTGCTTGGGTTAGACCCTTGGCACAGAGAGCTTGTCTGACCCCACCTTTTGTGCTCCGTACGTTTGCACGCAGGAAGCTACAAGAGGGTCGCGCAGTCCACCGGCAGCCACAAATGACCACCTACCGCACAGTGGCTGATACGTTTCCACAGTGCCAATGTGCGGTGAGAACATTATCTTGTGAGGAACATATTATACATACATTGTCTCAAGATTCCGCAACTAAACAAAGCATTTCTAATCAGACCAGCCATATTAAATGTACCAACCTCTCAGCATCCTTTTCAGACCTGGACGACATTGAGATTTCAAAAACAAAAGAAGGCATGGATTGCGCTGGAAGGCATTTTGGGCATTTTGCCCTCTGCTTGGGTTCGCCCCTTGGCACAGTGAGCGCCTCTGACCCTGCCTTTTGTGCCCTGTTGTTTTGTACGCAGGAAGATGCAAGAGGGTCTCGCAACCCACTGGCAGCCATAAGTGACCACCTACCGC
The DNA here is from genome assembly GCF_055883805.1 of Amblyomma maculatum. NCBI lineage: Eukaryota > Metazoa > Arthropoda > Arachnida > Ixodida > Ixodidae > Amblyomma > Amblyomma maculatum. Next base: position 145,463,821 of record NC_139349.1, read on the forward strand.
AAAGTGGCTGATACGCTTCCACACAGCCACTGAGCGGTGAGAGCATGATCTAGTGAGGGACCTAGTATACATACATGGTCTCAAGATTCCAAAAATAAACAAAGCATCTCTAATCAGACCAGCCATATTAAACGCACCAACCTCTCAGCATCCTTTTCAAACCTGGATGCCATTGAGATTTCAAAAACAAAAGAAGGCCTAGATTTTGCTGGAACATCTTTGTGCATTTTGCCCTCTGCTTGAGTTAGACCCTTGGCACAGAGAGCGCCTCTCACCCTGCCTTTTGCACCCCGTACGTGTGCACGCAGGAAGCTACAATAGAGTCGTGCAGTCCACCGGCAGCCATAACTGACCACCTACCGCACAGTGGCTGATACGTTTTCACACAGCCGCTGTGCGGTGGGAGCATTATATAGAGGGACCTAGTATACATACATGGTCTCAAGATTCTAAAAATAAACACAGCATCTCTAATCAGACCAGCCATATTAAAAGTACCAATCTGGACGCATCCTTTTCGAACGCGGATGACAGTGCGATTTCAAAAACAAAACAAAAGGCACGGATTGCGCTCTAACAACGCTAGGTATTTTGCCCTCACCTTGGGTAGACCCTTGGCACGGAGAGCGCCTCTGACCCCACCATTTGTGCCCCGTACGTTCGCACGCAGTAAGCTACAAGAGGGTCGCGCAGTCCACCGGCAGAAATAACTGACCACCTACCATGCAGTGGCTGATACGTTTCCACACAGCCACTTTGCGGTGAGAGCATTATCTAGTGAGGGACCTAATACACATACATGGTCTCAAGATTCCACAAATAAACAAAGCATCTCTAATTAGACCAGCCACATTAAATGCACTAACCTCTCAGCATCCTATTCAGACGTGGATGACATTGATATTTCAAAAACAAGAGAAGGCCTCGATTCCGCTTCAACACCTTTGTGCATTTCGTCCTCTGCTTGAGTTAGACCCTTGGCACAGAGAGCGCCTCCCACCCTGCCTTTTGTGCCCCGTACGTTTGCACGCAGGAAGCTACAAGAGGGTCGCGCAGTCCACCGGCAGCCATAACTGACCCCCTACCGCACAGTGTCTGAAACGTTTTCACACAGCCACTGTGCGGTGAGAGCATTATCTAGTGAGGGACCTAGTATACATACATAGTCTCAAGATTCCAAAAATAAACAAATCATCTCTAATCAGACCAGCCATATTAAATGTACCAACCTGGACGCATCCTTTTCGAACGCGGATGACAGTGAGATTTCAAAAACAAAACAAAAGGCATGGATTTCGCTCTAACAACTTTAGGCATTTTGCCCTCTGCTTTGGTTAGAGCCGTGGCACAGAGAGCGCCTCTGTCCCCACCTTTTGTGCCCCGTACGTTTGAACGCAGGAAGCTACAAGATGGTCGCGCAGTCCACCGGCAGCCACAACTGACCACCTACCGCACAGGGCTGATACGTTTCCACACAGCCACTGTGCGGTGAGAGCATTATCTTATCTAGTGAGGGACCTAATGTACATACCTGGTCTCAAGATTCCACAAAGAAACAAAGCTTCTCTAATCAGACCAGCCATATTAAATGTACCAACCTTTCAGCATCCTTTTCAGACGTGGATGACATTGAGATTTCAAAAAGAAAAGGAGGCCTGGATTCCTCTGGAACATCTTTGTGCATTTTGCCCTCTGCTTGAGTTAGACCCTTGGCACAGAGAGCGCCTCTCACCCTGCCTTTTGCACCCCGTACGTGTGCACGCAGGAAGCTACAATAGGGTCGTGCAGGCCACCGGCAGCCATAACTGACCACCTACTGCACAGTGGCTGAAACGTTTTCACACAGCCGCTGTGCGGTGGGAGCATTATATAGTGAGGGACCTAGTATACATACATGGTCTCAAGGTTCTAAAAATAAACACAGCGTCTCTAATCAGACCAGACATATTAAAAGTACCAATCTGGACGCATCCTTTTCGAACGCGGATGACAGTGCGATTTCAAAAAAAAAGGAGGTCTGGATTCCGCTGGAACATCTTTGTGCATTTTGCCCTCTGCTTGAGTTGTACCCTTGGCTGAAAGAGCGCCTCTGACCCTGCCTTTTGTGCCCCGTACGATTGCAGGCAGAAAGCTGCAAGGGGGTCGCGCAGTCCACCAGCAGCCATAACTGACTACCTACCGCACAGTGGCTGATACGTTTCCACACAGCCACTCTGCGGTGAGAGCATTATCTAGTGAGGGACCTAATATCCGTACATGGTCTCAAGATTCCACAAATAAACCAAGCATCTCTAATCAGACCAGCCATATTAGATGTACTAATCTCTCAGCATCCTTTTCAGACGTGGTTGACATTGAGATTTCAAAAAGAAAAGAAGGCCTGGATTGCGCTGGAACGCTTTGGGCATTTTGCCCTCTGCTTGGGTTCGCCCCATGGCACAGAGAGCGCCTCTGACCCTGCCTTTTGTGCCTCGTACTTTTGTACGCAGGTGGATACAACAGTGTCGCGCAACGCACTGGCAGCCATAAGTGACCACCTACCGCGAAGTGGCTGATACTTTTCCACACAGCCACAGTGCGGTGAGAGCATGATCTAGTAAGGGAACTAATATATCTACGTGGTCTCAAGATTGCACAACTAAACAAAGGATCTTTAATCAGACCAGACATTAAATGTATCAACTTCTCCGCATCTTTTTCAAACGGGGAAGATATTAGATTTCAAAAGCAAAAACGCCATGGATAGCGCTCTAACAACTTTAGGCATTTTGCCCTCTGCTTGGATTAGACCCTTGGCACAGAGAGCTTCTCTGACCCTGCCTTTTGCGCCCCGTACTTTCGCACGCAGAAAGCTACAAGAGGGTCGCGCAGTCCACCGGCAGAAATAACTGACCACCTACCGTGCAGTGGCTGATACGTTTCCACACAGCCACTTTGCGGTGAGAGCATTATCTAGTGAGGCACCTAATATACATACATGGTCTCAAGATTCCACAAAGAAACAAAGCATCTGTAATCAGACCAGCCATATTAAATGTACCAACCTTTCAGCATCCTTTTCAGACGTGGATGACATTGAGATTTCAAAAACAAAAGGAGGCCTGGATTCCTCTGGAACATCTTTGTGCATTTTGCCCTCTGCTTGAGTTAGACCCCTGGCACAGAGAGCGCCTCTCACCCTGCCTTTTGCACCCCGTACGTGTGCACGCAGGAAGCTACAATAGAGTCGTGCAGTCCACCGGCAGCCATAACTGACCACCTACCGCACAGTGGCTGATACGTTTTCACACAGCCGCTGTGCGGTGGGAGCATTATATAGTGAGGGACCTAGTATACATACATGGTCTCAAGATTCTAAAAATAAACACAGCATCTCTAATCAGACCAGCCATATTAAAAGTACCAATCTGGACGCATCCTTTTCGAACGCGGATGACAGTGCGATTTCAAAAACAAAACTAAAGGCATGGATTGCGCTCTAACAACGCTAGGTATTTTGCCCTCACCTTGGGTAGACCCTTGGCACGGAGAGCGCCTCTGACCCCACCATTTGTGCCCCGTACGTTCGCACGCAGTAAGCTACAAGAGGGTCGCGCAGTCCACCGGCAGAAATAACTGACCACCTACCATGCAGTGGCTGATACGTTTCCACACAGCCACTTTGCGGTGAGAGCATTATCTAGTGAGGGACCTAATACACATACATGGTCTCAAGATTCCACAAATAAACAAAGCATCTCTAATTAGACCAGCCACATTAAATGCACTAACCTCTCAGCATCCTATTCAGACGTGGATGACATTGATATTTCAAAAACAAGAGAAGGCCTCGATTCCGCTTCAACACCTTTGTGCATTTCGTCCTCTGCTTGAGTTAGACCCTTGGCACAGAGAGCGCCTCTCACCCTGCCTTTTGTGCCCCGTACGTTTGCACGCAGGAAGCTACAAGAGGGTCGCGCAGTCCACCGGCAGCCATAACTGACCCCCTACCGCACAGTGTATGAAACGTTTTCACACAGCCACTGTGCGGTGAGAGCATTATCTAGTGAGGTACCTAGTATACATACATAGTCTCAAGATTCCAAAAATAAACAAATCATCTCTAATCAGACCAGCCATATTAAATGTACCAACCTGGACGCATCCTTTTCGAACGCGGATGACAGTGAGATTTCAAAAACAAAACAAAAGGCATGGATTGCGCTCTAACAACTTTAGGCATTTTGCCCTCTGCTTTGGTTAGAGCCGTGGCACAGAGAGCGCCTCTGTCCCCACCTTTTGTGCCCCGTACGTTTGAACGCAGGAAGCTACAAGATGGTCGCGCAGTCCACCGGCAGCCACAACTGACCACCTACCGCACAGTGGCTGATACGTTTCCACACAGCCACTGTGCGGTGAGAGCATTATCTTATCTAGTGAGGGACCTAATGTACATACCTGGTCTCAAGATTCCACAAAGAAACAAAGCTTCTCTAATCAGACCAGCCATATTAAATGTACCAACCTTTCAGCATCCTTTTCAGACGTGGATGACATTGAGATTTCAAAAAGAAAAGGAGGCCTGGATTCCTCTGGAACATCTTTGTGCATTTTGCCCTCTGCTTGAGTTAGACCCTTGGCACAGAGAGCGCCTCTCACCCTGCCTTTTGCACCCCGTACGTGTGCACGCAGGAAGCTACAATACGGTCGTGCAGGCCACCGGCAGCCATAACTGACCACCTACTGCACAGTGGCTGAAACGTTTTCACACAGCCGCTGTGCGGTGGGAGCATTATATAGTGAGGGACCTAGTATACATACATGGTCTCAAGATTCTAAAAATAAACACAGCATCTCTAATCAGACCAGACATATTAAAAGTACCAATCTGGACGCATCCTTTTCGAACGCGGATGACAGTGCGATTTCAAAAAAAAAGGAGGTCTGGATTCCGCTGGAACATCTTTGTGCATTTTGCCCTCTGCTTGAGTTGTACCCTTGGCTCAAAGAGCGCCTCTGACCCTGCCTTTTGTGCCCCGTACGATTGCAGGCAGAAAGCTGCAAGGGGGTCGCGCAGTCCACCAGCAGCCATAACTGACTACCTACCGCACAGTGGCTGATACGTTTCCACACAGCCACTCTGCGGTGAGAGCATTATCTAGTGAGGGACCTAATATCCGTACATGGTCTCAAGATTCCACAAATAAACCAAGCATCTCTAATCAGACCAGCCATATTAGATGTACTAATCTCTCAGCATCCTTTTCAGACGTGGTTGACATTGAGATTTCAAGAACAAAAGGAGGCGTGGATTTCGGTAGAACATCTTTCTGCATTTTGCCCTCTGCTTGACTTACACCCTTGGCACAGAGACCGCCTCTGACCCCAACCTTTGTGCCCCATACGTTTGCACGCAGGAAGCTACAAGAGGGTCGCGCAGTCCACCGGCAGCCGTAACTGACCACCTATCGCGCAGTGGCTCAAAAGTTTTCACACAGCCACTATGCGGTGAGAGCATTATCTAGTGAGGGACCTAGTATACATATATGGTCTCAAGATTCCAAAAATAAACAAAGCATCTCTAATCAGACCAGTCATATTAAATTTACCAACCTGGACGCATCGATGTCGAACGCGGATGACTGTGAGATTTTAAAAACAAAACACAAGTCATGGATTGCGCACTAACAACTTTAGGCATTTTGCCCTCTGCTTGGGTTATACCCTTGGCACAGAGAGCGCCTCTGACCCCACTTTTTGTGCCCCGTACGTTTGCACGCAGGAAGCTACAAGAGGGTCGCGCAGTCCACCAGCAGCCTTAACTGGCCACCTACCGCACAGTGGCTGAGGCGTTTCAACACAGCCAGTGTGCGGTGAGCGCATTATCTTGTGAGGGACATAATATACATACATGATCTCAAGATTCCACAACTAAGCAAATCATCTCTAATCAGACCAGCCATATTAAATGTACCAACCTCTCAGCATCCTTTTCAGACGGGGATGACATTGAGATTTCAAAAACAAAAGAAGGCCTGGATTCCGCTGGAACATGTTTGTGCATTTTGCCCTCTGCTTGAGGTAGCCCCTTGGCTCAGAGAGCGCCTCTGACCCTGCCTTTTGTGCCCCGTACGAGTGCGCGCAGAAAGCTACAATAGGGTCACGCAGTCCTCCGGCAGCCATAACTGACCACCTACCGCACAGTGGCTGAAACGTTTTCACGCAGCCACTGTGAGGTGAGAGCATTATCTAGTGAGGGACCTAAAATACATACATGGTCTCAAGATTCCAAAAATAAACAAAGCATCACTAATCAGACCAGCCATATTAAATGTACCAATCTGGACGCATCCTTTTCGAACGCGCGATGACAGTGAGATTTCAAAAAGAAAAGGAGGCCTAGATTCCGCTGGAACATCTTTGTGTATTTTGCCCTCTGCTTGAGTTATACCCTTGGCTCAGAGAGCGCCTCTGACCCTGCCTTTTGTTCCCCGTACGATTGCACGCAGAAAGCTACAAGAGTGTCGCGCAGTCTACGGGCAGCCATAACTGACCTCCTTCTGCACAGTGGCTGAAACGTTTTCACACATCCACTGTGCGGTGAGAGCATTATCTAGTGAGGGACCTTGTATACATACATGGTCTCAAGATTCCAAAAATAAACAAATCATCTCTAATCAGACCAGCCATATTAAATGTACCAACCTCTCAGCATCCTTTTCAGACGTGGTTGACATTGAGATTTCAAAAAGAAAAGAAGGCCTGGATCATCTTTGTGTATTTTGTCCTCTGCTTGGGTTCGTCCCTTGGCACAGAGAGCGCCTCTGACCCAGAGTTTTGTGCCCCGTACGTTTGCACGCAGGAAGCTACAACAGGGGCGCGCAGTCCACTGGCAGCCATAACTGACCACCTACCGCACAGTGGCTGAAACATTTTCACACGGCCACTGCGCGGTGTGAGCATTATCTAGTGAGGGACCTAGTATACATACATGGCCTCAAGATTCCAAAAATAAACAAAGCATCTCTAATCAGACCAGCCATATTAAATGTACCAACCTGGACGCATCCTTTTTGAACGCGAATGACAGTGAGATTTCAAAAACAAAACAAAAAGTATGGATTGCGCTCTAACAACGTTAGGCATTTTGCCCTCTGCTTGGGTTAGACCCTTGGCACAGAGAGCGCCTTTGACCCCACCTTTTGTGCCCCGTACGTTTGCACGCAGGAAGCTACAAAAGGGTCGCGCAGTCCACCGGCAGCATTAACTGACCACCTACCGCACAGTGGCTGATGCGTTTCCACACAGCCACTGTGCGGTGAGAGCATTATCTAGTGAGGGACCTAGTATACATACATGGTCTCAAGATTCCAAAAATAAACAAAGCATCACTAATCAGACCAGCCATATTAAATGTACCAACCTGGACGCATCCTTTTCGAACGCAGATGACAGTGAGATTTCAAAAATAAAACAAAAGCATGGATTGCGCTCTAACAACGTTAGGCATTTTGCCCTCTGCTTCGGTTTGAACCTTGGCACAGAGAGCGCCTCTGACCCCACCTTTTGTGCCCCGTACGTTTGCATGCTGGAAGCTACAAGCGAGTCGCGAAGTCCACCGGCAGCCATAACTGGCCACCTACCGCACAGTGGCTGATACGTTTCAACACATCCAGTGTGCGGTGAGGGCATTATCTTGTGAGGGACATAATATACATACATGGTCTCAAGATTCCGCAACTAAACAAAGCATCTCTAATCAGACCAGCCATATTAAAATGTGCCAACCTCTCAGCATCCTTTTCAGACGGGGATGACATTGAGATTTCAAAAACAAAAGAAGGCCTGGATTCCGCTGGAACATCTTAGTGCATTTTCCCTCTGCTTGAGTTAGACCCTTGGCACAGAGAGCGCCTCTGACCCCACCTTTTGTTCCCCGTACGTTTGCACGCAGAAAGCTACAATAGGGTCGCGCAGTCCACCGGCAGATATAACTGACCACCTACTGCACAGTGGCTGAAACGTTTTCACACAGCCACTGTGCGGTGAGAGCATTATCTAGTGAGGGACCTAGTATACATACGTGGTCTCAAGATTCCAAAAATAAACAAATAATCTCTAATCACACCAGCCATGTTAAATGTACCAACCTCTCAGCATCCTTTTCAGACGTGGATGACAATGAGATTTGAAAAACAAAAGGAGGTCTGGATTCCGCTGGAACATCTTTGTGAATTTCGCCCTCTCCTTGAGTTATACCCTTGGCTCAGAGAGCGCCTCTGACCCTCCCTTTTGTGCCCCGTTCGATTGCACGCAGAAAGCTACAAGAGGGTCTGCGCAGTCCACCAGCAGCCATAACTGACCATCTGCCACACATTGGCTGATGCGTTTCCACACAGCCACTGTGCGGTGAGAGCATTATCTAGTGAGGGACCTAGTATACATACATGGTCTCAAGATTCCAAAAATAAACAAAGCATCACTAATCAGACCAGCCATACTAAGTGTACCAACCTGGACGCATACTTTTCGAACGCGGATGACAGTGAGATTTAAAAAACAAAACAAAAGGCATGGATTGCGCTCTAACAACGTTAGGCATTTTGCCCTCTGCTTGGTTTAGACCCTTGGCACATAGAGCGCCTCTGACCCCACCTTTTGTGCCCCGTACGTTTGCACGCTGGAAGCTACAAGAGAGTCGCGAAGTCCACCGGCAGCCATAACTGGCCACCTACCGCACAGTGGCTGATACGTTTCAACACAGCCAGTGCGCGGTGAGGTCATTATCTTGTGAGGGACATAATATACATACATGATCTCAAGATTCCACAACTAAACAAATCATCTCTAATCAGACCAGCCATATTAAATGTACCAACCTCTCAGCATCCTTTTCAGACGTGGATGACATTGAGATTTCAAAAACAAAAGGAGGTCTGGATTCCGCTGGAACATCTTTGTGCATTTTGCCCTCTGCTTGAGTTATACCCTTGGCATAGAGAGCGCCTCTGACCCTGTTGTTTGTGCCCCGTACGTTTGCACGCAGGAAGCTACAAGAGGGTCGCGCAGTCCACCGGCAGCAATAACTGACCACCTACCGCACAGTGGCTGAGACGTTTCAACACAGCCAGTGTGCGGTGAGGGCATTGTCTTGTGAGGGAGGGACATAATATACATACATGATCTCAAGATTACACAACTAAGCAAATCATCTCTAATCAGACCAGCCATATTTAATGTACCAACCTCTCAGCATCCTTTTCAGACGGGGATGACATTGAGATTTCAAAAACAAAAGAAGGCCTGGATTCCGTTGGAACATCTTTGTGCATTTTGCCCTCTGCTTGAGTTAGCCTCTTGGCTCAGAGAGCGCCTCTGACCCTGCCTTTTGTGCCCCGTACGATTGCACGCAGAAAGCTACAATAGGGTCACGCAGTCCTCCGGCAGCCATAACTGACCACCTACCACACAGTGGCTGAAACGTTTTCACGCAGCCACTGAGCGGTGAGAGCATTATCTAGTGAGGGACCTAGTATACATACATGCTCTCAAGATTCCAAAAATAAACAAAGCATCACTAATCAGACCAGCCATATTAAATGTACTAACCTGGACGCATCCTTTTCGAACGCGGAAGACAGTGAGATTTCAAAAACAAAAGGAGGCCTGGATTCCGCTGGAACGTCTTTGTGCATTTTGCCCTCTGCTTGAGTTATACCCTTGGCTCAGAGAGCGCCTCTGACCCTGCCTTTTGTGCCCCGTACGATTGCACGCAGAAAGCTACAAGAGTGTCGCGAAGTCTACCGGCAGCCATAACAGACCTCCTACTGCACAGTGGCTGAAACGTTTTCACACAGCCACTGTGCGGTGAGAGCATTATCTAGTGAGGGACCTAGTATACATACATGGTCTCAAGATTCCAAAAATAAACAAATCATCTCTAATCAGACCAGCCATATTAAATGTACCAAACTCTCAGCATTCTTTTCAGACGTGGATGACATTGAGATTTGAAAAATAAAAGGAGGTCTGGATTCCGCTGGAACATCTGTGTGCATTTTACCCTCTGCTTGAGTTATACCCTTGGCTCAGAGAGCGCCTCTGACCCTGCCTTTTGTGCCCCGTATGATTGCACGCAGAAAGCTACAAGAGGGTCGCGCAGTCCACCAGCAGCCATAACTGACCACCTACCGCAGAGTGGCTGATATGTTTCCACACAGCCACTCTGCGGTGAGAGCATTATCTAGTGAGGGACCTAATATCCGTACATGGTCTCAAGATTCCACAAATAAACCAAGCATCTCTAATCAGTCCAGCCATATTAGATGTACTAACCTCTCAGCATTCTTTTCAGACGTGGTTGACATTGAGATTTCAAAAAGAAAAGAAGGCCTGGATCATCTTTGTGTATTTTGTCCTCTGCTTGGGTTCGTACCTTGGCACAGAGAGCGCCTCTGACCCAGCGTTTTGTGCCCCGTACGTTTGTACGCAGGAAGATACAAGAACGTCGCGCAACCCACTGGCAGCCACAAGTGACCACCTACCGCAAATTGGCTGATACGTTTCCACACAGCCACTGTGCGATAAGCGCATTATCTAGTGAGGGACCTAGTATACATACATGGCCTCAAGATTCCAAAAATAAACAAAGCATCTCTAATCAGACCAGCCATATTAAATGTACCAACCTGGACGCATCCTTTTTGAACGCGAATGACAGTGAAATTTCAAAAACAAAACAAAAGGCATGGATTGCGCTCTAACAACGTTAGGCATTTTGCCCTCTGCTTGGGTTAGACCCTTGGCACAGAGAGCGCCTTTGACCCCACCTTTTGTGTCCCGTACGTTTGCACGCAGGAAGCTACAAGAGGGTCGCGCAGTCCACCGGCAGCCATAACTGACCATCTGCCACACATTGGCAGATGCATTTCCACACAGCCACTGTGCGGTGAGAGCATTATCTAGTGAGGACCTAATATACATACGTGGTCTCAGGATTCCACAAATAAACAAAGCATCTCTAATTAAACCAGCCATATTAAAAGTACTAACCTCTCAGCATCCTTTTCAGACCTGGGATGACATTGAGATTTCAAAAAGAAAACAAGGTCTGGATTCCGCTGGAACATCTTTGTGCATTTTGCCGTCTGCTTGAGTTAGACCATGGCAAAGAGCGCGTCTGACCCTACCTTTTGTGCCCAGTACGTTTGCACGCAGGAAGCTAGAAGAGGTTCGCGCAGTCCACCGGCAGCCATAACTGACCACCTACCGCACAGTGGCGGATATGTTTTCGCACAGCCAGTGTGCGGTGAGCGCATTATCTTGTGAGGGACATAATATACATACATGTTCTCAAGATTCCACAAATAAACAAAGCATCTCTAATTAAACCAGCCATATTAAATGTACTAACCTCTCAGCATCCTTTTCAGACCTGGGATGACATTGAGATTTCAAAAACAAAACAAGGTCTGGATTCCGATGGAACATCTTTGTGCATTTTGCCGTCTGTTTGAGTTAGACCATGGCAAAGAGCGCGTCTGACCCTACCTTTTGTGCCCAGTACGTTTGCACGCAGGAAGCTAGAAGAGGTTCGCGCAGTCCACCGGCAGCCATAACTGACCACCTACCGCACAGTGGCTGATATGTTTTCGCACAGCCACTGGGCGGTCAGAGCATTATCTAGTGAGGGACCTAGTATACATACATGGTCTCAAGATTCCAAAAATAAACAAAGCATCTATAATCAGACCGGCTATATTAAATGTACCATCCTGGACGCATCCTTTTCGAACGCGGATGACAGTGAGATTTCAAAAACAAAACAAAAGGCATGTATTGCGCTCTAACAACTTTAGGCAATTTGCCCTCTGCTTGGGTTAGACCCTTGGCACAGAGAACGCCTCTGACCCCACCTTTTGTGCCCCGTACGTTTGCACGCAGGAAGCTACAAGAGAGTCGCGCAGTCCACCGGAAGCCATAACTGACCACCTACCGCACAGTGGCGGATATGTTTTCGCACAGCGAGTGTGCGGTGAGCGCATTATCTTGTGAGGGACATAATATACATACATGGTCTCAAGATTCCGCAACTAAACAAAGCATCTCTAATCAGACCAGCCATATTAAATGTACCAACCTCTCAGCATCCTTTTCAGACGTGGATGACATTCAGATTTCAAAAACAAAACAAGGCCTGGATTCCGCTGAAACATCTTTGTGCATTTTGCCCTCTGCTTGAGTTAAACCTTGGCACAGAGAGCGCCTCTGACCCTACCTTTTGTGCCCAGTACATTTGCACGCAGGAAGCTACAAGAGGTTCGCGCAGTCCACCGGCAGACATAACTGACCACCTACTGCAAATTGGCTGAAACGTTTTCACACAGCCACTGCGCGGTGAGAGCATTATCTAGTGAGGGACGTAGTATACATACATTATGTCAAGATTCCAAAAATAAACAAATCATCTCTAATCAGACCAGCCATATTAAATGTACCAACCTGGACGCATCCTTTTCGAACGCGGATGACAGTGGGATTTCAAAAACAAAACCAAAGGCATTGATTGCGCTCTAACAACGTTAGGCATTTTGCCCTCTGCTTGGGTTAGACCCTTGGCACAGAGAATGCCTCTGACCGCACCTTTTGTGCTCCGAACGTTTGCACGCAGGAAGCTACAAGAGGGTCGCGCAGTCCACCGGCAGCCATAACTGACCACCTACCGCACAGTGGCTGATACGTTTCAACACAGCCAGTGTGCGGTGAGGGCATTATCTTGTGAGGGATAGAATATACATACATGGTCTCAAGATTCCGCAACTAAACAAAGCATCTCTAATCAGACAAGCCATATTAAATGTGCCAACCTCTCAGCATCCTTTTCAGACGTGGATGACATTGAGATTTCAAAAACAAAAGGAGGCCTGGATTCCGCTGGAACATCGTTGTGCATTTTGCCCTCTGCTTGAGTTATAGCCTTGGCACAGAGAGCGCCGCCACTGACCCTGCCTTTTGTGCCCCGTACGTTTGCACGCAGGAAGCTACAAGAAGGTCGCGCAGTCCACCGGCAGCCGTAACCGACCACTACCGCACAGTGGCTGATATGTTTTCGCACAGCCACTGTGCGGTGAGAGCATTATCTAGTGAGGAACCAAGTATACATACATGGTCTCAAGATTCCAAAAATAAACAAAGCATCTCTAATCAGACCAGCCATATTAAATGTACCAACCTGGACGCATCCTTTTCGAACGCGGATGACAGTGAGAATTCAAAAACAAAACAAAAGGCATGAATTGCGCTCTAACAACTTTAGGCATTTTGCCCTCTGCTTGGGTTAGACCCTTTGCACAGAGAGCGCCTCTGACCCCACCTTTTGTGACCCGTACGTTTGCACGTCGGAAGCTACAAGACAGTCGCGCAGTCCACCGGCAGCCATAACTGACCACCTACCGCACAGTGGCTGATACGTTTCAACACAGCCAGTGTGCGGTGAGGGCATTATCTTGTGAGGGACATAATATACATACATGGTCTCAAGATTCCGCAACTAAACAAAGCATCTCTAATCAGACAAGCCATATTAAATGTGCAACCTCTCAGGATCCTTTTCAGACGTGGATGACATTGAGATTTCAAAAACAAAAGGAGGCCTGGATTCCGCTGGAACATCTTTGTGCATTTTGCTCTCTGCTTGTGTTATACCCTTGGCACAGAGAGCGCCTCTGACCATGCCTTTTTTGCCCCGTACGTTTGCACGCAGGAAGCTACAGGAGGGTCGCGCAGTCCACCGGCAGCCATAACTGACCACCTACCGCACAGGGGCTGACACGTTTCCACACAGCCACTGTGCGGTGAGAGAATTAGCTAGTGAGGGACCTAATATACATACATGGTCTCAAGATTCCACAAATAAACAAAGCATCTCTAATCAAACCAGCCATATTAGATGTACACACCTCTGAGCATCCTTTTCAGACGTGGATGAGATTGTGATTTCAAAAACGAAAGAAGGCCTGGATTCCGCTGGAACATCTTCGTGCATTTTGCCCTCTGCTTGAGTTAGACGCTTGGCACAGAGAGCACCTCTGACCCCACTTTTGTGCCCCGTACGTTTGCACCCAGGAAGCTACAAGAGAGTCGCGCAGTCCACCGGCAGCCATAACTGGCCACCTACCGCACAGTGGCTGATATGTTTCAACACAGCCAGTGTGCGGTGAGGGCATTATCTTGTGAGGGACATAATATTGACACATGCCATTCAAAGACGACGAAGGTTTGAACGGGCGATTCGAAAAAGACGACGAAGCAATACGGTGCTGCGCTTTTGTGCTGCCTTGACTGGCTGTTGGTGTTCTTCGGTGCCAGAGTGCCAGAGCGCCTTCTCTGTAACGTTACGTTACAAATCTGGTGGAGGTGCTGGGTATCGATCCAGTCCTGCATAATCAACCTGTCAATACGGAGCTTACCCCCGTACATCAACGCCTCGGCCGCCGCCTACGTGGAGAGCCCCCTGAATTTGGACCCCTTCCGGCCGCTACCAGGACGACGCACCCTCAGACGGCCGTAGAACCTGCTGCAATGACATCTGAGAGCAGGCTTCCCACCCACATTCTGTGTCATCAGCCGCGAACACCCCCCTCTTTTCATGGCGACGTGTTCGAGGACGCCGAGGACTGGCTTGAGAACTACGAGCGAGTTGCTCGTTACAACGGGTGGACTGATGAGCGTAAGCTCCACAACGTGTTCTTCGCTCTTGAAGAGTCTGCACGGACATGGTTTGAAAACCATGAGGCTTCCTTCCCATCCTGGGCAGCCTTCTGTCGTGATTTCAAAGCCACGTTTCCTAGCGCCGACCGCCGGGAGCGAGCAGAAGCTGCGCTACACTCACGCATTCAGCGCCAGAACGAGAGCGTGCGTATGTTCTTTGAGGACATGACACGCCTTTTCAACCGTGCAGACCCACAAATGTCAGAAGATAAGAAGCTGCGTCACCTGATGCGGGGCGTTAAGCAAGAACTTTTCGCGGGACTGGTGCGCAGTCCACCACGCACTGTGGCGGAGTTTCTCAGCGAGGCAGCGACCATGGAGACAACGCTGCAACACCGAGCCCGTCAGTACAACCGTGACGTGAACATCATTAGGTCAGACGCACCCCCAGTACACGTCGGCAGTGACATGGACTCACTACGCAATCTCATCCGTTCGGTCGTGCGGGAGGAACTGCAAGCGCTCCGGATGCCTTGCAGCACAGCATCTTTTCCTTCATTGGCTGAAGTCGTCCGGGACGAGGTGCGTATGGCAGCTCAGCAAGTTGCTGACGTTGTTCCCCAGCAGCGCGTTCCTCACCAGACGTTTGACGCGAGGCCCACCTACGCGTCCGTCCTGAGTAAGGCTCCCCCGCCAGACCATAGTATCAACGCCGCAGCTCCAGCAATGGAGCCGCAGGGTCCCCGCATGGAGCACCTCGCATGGAGCCGCATGCAGCCTCGCTACTCCCCTCCGCCAATCTACCAGCCACCCCGTAGAAGTCAAGTATGGCAGCCCCGGGATCGTCGGCCCCTGTGCTATCACTGCGGTGAAGCCAGTCACCTTTACCGGGCGTGCCCGTACCGCCGCGTCAACATGCGGGGTTTCACCTCGGAGGGCCTCTACCCTCGGAATGCAGAACGGCCCACTGAGATTGCAAGCGACCTTGCAGCACGACAGTACCCCGTCACGTCCGGTTACCAAGAGCGTCGGTCTACGTCCCCGACGAGCAACCGTTCGATAAGTCCCCACTCTTCCCGACGCCGCTCTCCCAGCCCTGGCCGGGAAAACTAATACCAGCGGCCTTCGGAGGCAGGGTCGCTGATGTCGGGAAATGTGAAGATCCTCCGTCATCGTCAGGCCGACCCGACGAGATTTCACTTGTGTCAGGTAGCGACAGCATCCGGCATACTACCTCCGATTTGTGTGTAACGATTGATGGAGTGGATGTCACCGCGTTACTCGACACTGGTGCCGATTATTCTGTAATGAGCCGTGGTCTCGCCCGAGAATTGAAGAAAGTTTTGACAAATTGGTCCGGCCCGAAAATTCGTACGGCGGGAAGTCACTTGATTGAACCTGCAGGCAAGTGCACAGCGCGGGTCGGCATCCGTGGTTTTGTGTATGTCGGAGAATTTATCGTGCTTCCTGAGTGTTCGAAAGACTTGATCCTTGGTCTAGACTTCCTGCAGACCAACGGCGCTGTCATTGACCTGAAAGAAGCGCGTGTTTCTTTTTCGACGAAACGAGCCGTGGCGCGCATTGAAAACGAAGATCCGGGTCTGAACGTTTTGCGTATAGTCGACGATGACGTGAGGGTTCCGGCACGTTCTAGTGTGCTGGTTCTTGTAAAGCATGATTTGTTCCACGATTACGAGGGCATCGCCGATGGGCACCTTCCGCTACTACTCGAGAAGGAATTAGCCGTTGCTCGAGGACTCGTACAACTCCAGAACAGTTGTGCTACTGTCCTCCTGACAAATTTTGCTAAGGAGATGCGGCATCTCGCCAAGGACTCGGCTGTTGCCGTCCTTCACGATGTTACTGCCTTACCTCATTTATGCACCGCCGGAACGAACCCTAAAGAAGAGGCCGCACCTCGTCATGCTCTGCAAACCGTTAAAATTAGCCCCGACTTGAGGCCCGATCAAAGGAATCTTCTCTCGGCTCTTCTGAGCGATTTCGCAGACTGCTTCGCCACAGGCTCGAAGGTCGGTCGTACTCCTGTCGCCAAGCACCGCATCATCACCGATGAGACCACGTTACCGATATGCCAGCGCCCGTACCGGGTTTCTCCTAAGGAACGTGACGCCATTAAAACGCAAGTGGATGAAATGCTTGCGAACGACGTGATCCAGCCTTCGACGAGCCCATGGGCGTCGCCAGTGGTCCTTGTCAAAAAGAAAGATGGCACCTTGAGATTCTGTGTCGATTACCGAAAGTTAAATAACGTGACCAAAAAGGACGTCTATCCGCTGCCCAGGATTGATGATGCCCTTGACCGACTACGCGATGCCAGGTACTTCTCCTCATTAGACCTCAAAAGCGGATACTGGCAAATCGAAGTGGATCAGAGAGACAGAGAGAAGACTGCATTTGTGACGCCCGATGGCCTATACGAGTTTAAGGTGCTTCCGTTTGGTCTTTGCTCTGCACCGGCCACGTTCCAACGTATGATGGACACGGTTTTATCAGGTCTCAAGTGGCAATCGTGCTTGGTGTACTTAGATGATGTTGTTATTTTCTCGCCTACTTTCGAGCAACACTTGGACAGGTTGCGCATCGTGCTTCAAGCACTCAAAGGCGCGCAACTAACGATCAAGCCTGAGAAATGCCACTTTGCTTTCAAAGAACTACGCTTCCTCGGCCATGTTGTCAGTGCACAGGGCGTTCTCCCTGATCCCGAGAAGACTACCGCAGTGTCAAATTTTCCACGTCCCACCGACAAAAAGGCACTTCGACGATTTCTAGGTCTTTGTTCGTACTATCGACGCTTCGTCAAAGATTTTTCTAAGATAGCTGAACCACTGACAGCACTAACCAGAGATGACATACCCTTCCTGTGGGGAGACGATCAAGAGCAAGCCTTCCAGGAGCTTAGAAGCCGCCTACACAAACCCCCAATTCTCGCCCATTTCGAGGAAGAAGCCGCAACAGACGTACATACTGATGCCAGCAACGTTGGCCTCGGCGCGGTACTCATTCAGTGGGAAGGCGGAGTAGAACGGGTTATCGCCTACGCGAGCCGAACACTCTCACGATCAGAGGCGAACTATTCGACAACGGAGAAGGAGTGCCTTGCGGTAATCTGGGCCATCAGCAAGTTTCGACTATATTTGTACGGACGACCCTTCCGTATTGTCAGCGACCATCATTCCTTGTGCTGGCTGGCAAGCCTTAAAGACCCGTCTGGACGCTTAGCTCGTTGGAGCCTCCGTCTTCAAGAGTATGACGTTACTGTTGTCTATAAGTCGGGACATAAACACCAAGATGCGGATTGCTTGTCACGCGCGCCATTGAACTCCACCGCAGTAGAAAACGCCGACGAGTTTCCCTTTATTGGGGCCATTACTCAATCCCATATGGCTGACCTTCAACGCAAGGACCCGGAGCTGGCGCCGCTCATCGATTATCTGGAAGGACGCGGTGATAGAGTACCGCTTGTTTTTCGTCGTGGCTTGCAGTCATACGCTCTACGAAGTGGAGTTCCCTACAAGCGCAATTTTGAAAGATCAAGAGAGACATTTCTACTCGTAGTACCTACGCACCTACGGCCTGACATCTTGAGCGCTTGTCACGACGAACCGTCCGCCGGCCACTTGGGAGTTAGTCGTACGCTTGCAAGAATTCGGGAAAAATACTATTGGCCGAAATTATTACCTTCAGTACGATCCTACGTTAAAACCTGCCATGACTGTCAACGCCGAAAGACTCCACCCGTGAAACCAGCTGGATTTCTTTAGCCGATCGCTCCACCGCAAACTCCATTCCAACAAGTGGGAATGGACCTTCTTGGTCCTTTCCCGAAGTCAACTAATGGAAAGCGTTGGATTGCTGTCGCGACAGACTACTTGACCCGATATGCTGAAACCGCGTCGCTCACAAATGGAACTGCCACCAAAGTAGCAGAGTTTTTTGTCCACGACATCGTGTTGCGTCATGGCGCTCCGGCTGTTATCATTACCGACCGCGGGACAGCTTTTACGGCCCGCCTGACTAAGGCTGTACTGAACCTTACACATACTAGCCATAGACGGGCCACGGCATACCACCCGCAAACTAATGGCTTGGTGGAACGGCTAAACAGAACTCTGGCCGACATGCTGTCTATGTACGTGGATATAGAGCATAAGACCTGGGATTAAATCCTCCCATATGCCACGTTCGCATACAATACGGCACTTCAGGAGACGACGCGGCTCACACCCTTCGAGCTTGTCTTCGGCCGTCGAGTGACCACTCCACTGGATACAATGCTGCCCGTATACACCGACGACGAACATGAGCTTGACCTGGACATTGCTAGTTTTACTCAGCGTGCGGAAGAAGCGCGGCAGCTGGCAAGACAGCGCATATACCTACAACAGCAACTAGACGCTGACCGTTACAACAAGGGACGGCGCTTCGCTGCCTACGAGCCTGGAGACTATGTCTGGATTTGGACGCCCGTTCGTCATCGTGGGCTCTCTGAAAAATTGCTGCGTCGGTACTTCGGCCCATACCGTGTCCTCCGCCGCCTCAGCGACGTTACTTATGAAGTTGAATCCGCGACCCAAGATCCCTCAAGCCGCAGACGACGCAAGTTCACTGATGTTGTGCACGTCGTCCGGATGAAACCCTACCACGATCGCTCCGCTGACTAATCTTGAGACTGATGGCGCCCCGTTTTGTGCTGTGGTATCCCATACCAACCTAGCATACTATCTGTCAGCTCATCGCATCAAGCAGCATTTGCAGCATCGAGGCGATGCTGCCAAGAAGGGGGGCCATTCAATGCCATTCAAAGACGACGAAGGTTTGAACGGGCGATTCGAAAAAGACGACGAAGCAATACGGTGCTGCGCTTTTGTGCTGCCTTGACTGGCTGTTGGTGTTTTTCGGTGCCAGAGTGCCAGAGCGCCTTCTCTGTAACGTTACGTTACAATATACATACATGATCTCAAGATTCCGCAACTTAACAAAGCATCTCTAATCAGACCAGCCATATTAAATGTACCAACCTCTCAGCATCCTTTCCAGATGTGGATGACATTGAGATTTCAAAAACAAAAGGAGGCCTGGATTCCGCTGGACCATCTTTGTGCATTTTGCCCTCTGCTTGAGTTATACCCTTGGCACAGAGAGCGCCTTTGACCCTGCCTTTTGTGCCCCGTACGTTTGCACGCAGGAAGCTGCAAGAGGGCCGCGCAGTCCACCGGCAGCCATAACTGACCCCCTACCGCACAGTGTCTGAAACGTTTTCACACAGCCACTGTGCGGTGAGAGCATTATCTAGTGAGGGACCTAGTATACATACATGGTCTCAAGATTCCAAAAATAAACAAATCATCTCCAATCAGACCAGCCATCTTAAATGTACCAACCTGGACACATCCTTTTCGAACGCGGATACAGTGAGATTTGAAAAACAAAACAAAAGGCATGGATTGCGCTCTAACAACATTAGGCATTTTGCCCTCTGCTTAGGTTAGACCGTTTGCTCAGAGAGCGCCTCTGACCCCACCTTTTGTGCCCCCTACGTTTGCACGCAGGAAGCTACAAGAGTCGCGCAGTCCACCGGCAGCCATAACTGACCACCTACAGCACAGTGGCTGATACGTTTCAACATAGCCAGTGTGTGGTGAGGGCATTATCTTGTGAGGGACATAATATACATACATGGTCTCAAGATTCCGCAACTAAACAAAGCATCTCTAATCACACCAGCCCTATTAAATGTACCAACCTCTCAGCATCCTTTTCAGAAGTGGATGACATTGTGATTTCAAAAACAAAAGAAGGCCTGGATTCCACTGGAGCATCTTCGTGCATTTTGCCCTCTGCTTGAGTTAGACGCTTGGCACAGAGAGCGCCTCTGACCCCACCTTTTGTGCCCCGTACGTTTGCACCCAGGACGCTACAAGAGAGTCGCGCAGTCCACCGGCAGCCATAACTGACCACCTGCCGCACAGTGGCTGACACGTTTCAACACAGCCAGTGTGCGGTGAGGGCATTATCTTGTCAGGGACATAATATACATACATGGTCTCAAGATTCCGCAACTAAACAAAGCATCTCTAATCAGACCAGCCATATTAAATGTACCAACCTCTCAGCATCCTTTTCAGACGTGAATGACATTGAGATTTCAAAAACAAAAGGAGGCCTGGATTCCGCTGGAACATCTTTGTGCATTTTGCCCTCTGCTTGAGTTATACCCTTGGCACAGAGAGCGCCTTTGACCCTGCCTTTTGTGCCCCGTACGTTTGCACGCAGGAAGCTGCAAGAGGGCCGCGCAGTCCACCGGCAGCCATAACTGACCCCCTACCGCACAGTGTCTGAAACGTTTTCACACAGCCACTGTGCGGTGAGAGCATTATCTAGTGAGGGACCTAGTATACATACATGGTCTCAAGATTCCAAAAATAAACAAATCATCTCCAATCAGAGCAGCCATCTTAAATGTACCAACCTGGACACATCCTTTTCGAACGCGGATACAGTGAGATTTGAAAAACAAAACAAAAGGCATGGATTGCGCTCTAACAACATTAGGCATTTTGCCCTCTGCTTAGGTTAGACCGTTTGCTCAGAGAGCGCCTCTGACCCCACCTTTTGTGCCCCCTACGTTTGCACGCAGGAAGCTACAAGAGTCGCGCAGTCCACCGGCAGCCATAACTGACCACCTACAGCACAGTGGCTGATACGTTTCAACATAGCCAGTGTGCGGTGAGGGCATTATCTTGTGAGGGACATAATATACATACATGGTCTCAAGATTCCGCAACTAAACAAAGCATCTCTAATCACACCAGCCCTATTAAATGTACCAACCTCTCAGCATCCTTTTCAGACGTGGATGACATTGTGATTTCAAAAACAAAAGAAGGCCTGGATCCCACTGGAGCATCTTCGTGCATTTTGCCCTCTGCTTGAGTTAGACGCTTGGCACAGAGAGCGCCTCTGACCCCACCTTTTGTGCCCCGTACGTTTGCACCCAGGACGCTACAAGAGAGTCGCGCAGTCCACCGGCAGCCATAACTGACCACCTGCCGCACAGTGGCTGACACGTTTCAACACAGCCAGTGTGCGGTGAGGGCATTATCTTGTCAGGGACATAATATACATACATGGTCTCAAGATTCCGCAACTAAACAAAGCATCTCTAATCAGACCAGCCATATTAAATGTACCAACCTCTCAGCATCCTTTTCAGACGTGAATGACATTGAGATTTCAAAAACAAAAGGAGGCCTGGATTCCGCTGGAACATCTTTGTGCATTTTGCCCTCTGCTTGAGTTATACCCTTGGCACAGAGAGCGCCTTTGACCCTGCCTTTTGTGCCCCGTACGTTTGCACGCAGGAAGCTGCAAGAGGGCCGCGCAGTCCACCGGCAGCCATAACTGACCCCCTACCGCACAGTGTCTGAAACGTTTTCACACAGCCACTGTGCGGTGAGAGCATTATCTAGTGAGGGACCTAGTATACATACATGGTCTCAAGATTCCAAAAATAAACAAATCATCTCCAATCAGACCAGCCATCTTAAATGTACCAACCTGGACACATCCTTTTCGAACGCGGATACAGTGAGATTTGAAAAACAAAACAAAAGGCATGGATTGCGCTCTAACAACATTAGGCATTTTGCCCTCTGCTTAGGTTAGACCGTTTGCTCAGAGAGCGCCTCTGACCCCACCTTTTGTGCCCCCTACGTTTGCACGCAGGAAGCTACAAGAGTCGCGCAGTCCACCGGCAGCCATAACTGACCACCTACAGCACAGTGGCTGATACGTTTCAACATAGCCAGTGTGCGGTGAGGGCATTATCTTGTGAGGGACATAATATACATACATGGTCTCAAGATTCCGCAACTAAACAAAGCATCTCTAATCACACCAGCCCTATTAAATGTACCAACCTCTCAGCATCCTTTTCAGACGTGGATGACATTGTGATTTCAAAAACAAAAGAAGGCCTGGATTCCACTGGAGCATCTTCGTGCATTTTGCCCTCTGCTTGAGTTAGACGCTTGGCACAGAGAGCGCCTCTGACCCCACCTTTTGTGCCCCGTACGTTTGCACCCAGGACGCTACAAGAGAGTCGCGCAGTCCACCGGCAGCCATAACTGACCACCTGCCGCACAGTGGCTGACACGTTTCAACACAGCCAGTGTGCGGTGAGGGCATTATCTTGTCAGGGACATAATATACATACATGGTCTCAAGATTCCGCAACTAAACAAAGCATCTCTAATCAGACCAGCCATATTAAATGTACCAACCTCTCAGCATCCTTTTCAGACGTGAATGACATTGAGATTTCAAAAACAAAAGGAGGCCTGGATTCCGCTGGAACATCGTTGTGCATTTTGCCCTCTGCTTGAGTTATACCCTTGGCACAGAGAGCGCCTCTGACCCTGCCTTTTGTGCCCAGTACGTTTGCACGCAGGAAGGTACAAGAGGTTCGCGCAGTCCACCGGCAGACATAACTGACCACCTACTGCAAATTGGCTGAAACGTTTTCACACAGCCACTGCGCGGTGAGAGCATTATCTAGTGAGGGACCTAGTATACATACATGGTGTCAAAATTCCAAAAATAAACAAATCATCTCTAATCAGACCAGCCATATTAAATGTACCAACCTGGACGCATCCTTTTCGAACGCGGATGACAGTGGGATTTCAAAAACAAAACCAAAGGCATGGATTGCGATCTAACAACGTTAAGCATTTTGCCCTCTGCTTGGGTTAGACCCTTGGCACAGAGAACGCCTCTGACCCCACCTTTTGTGCCCCGTACGTTTGCACGCAGGAAGCTACAAGAGAGTCGCGCAGTCCACCGGAAGCCATAACTGACCACCTACCGCACATTGGCTGACAAGTTTCCACACAGCCACTGTGCGGTGAGAGGATTATCTAGTGAGGGACCTAATATACATACGTGGTCTCAAGATTCCACAAATAAACAAAGCATCTCTAATTAAACGAGCCATATTAAATGTACTAACCTCTCAGCATCCGTTTCAGACCTGGGATGACATTGAGATTTCAAAAACAAAACAAGGTCTGGATTCCGCTGGAACATCTTTGTGCATTTTGCCGTCTGCTTGAGTTAGACCATGGCAAAGAGCGCGTCTGACCCTACCTTTTGTGCCCAGTACGTTTGCACGCCGGAAGCTAGAAGAGGTTCGCGCAGTCCACCGGCAGCCATAACTGACCACCTACCGCACAGTGGCGGATATGTTTTCGCACAGCCAGTGTGCGGTGAGCGCATTATCTTGTGAGGGACATAATATACATACATGTTCTCAAGATTCCACAAATAAACAACGCATCTCTAATTAAACCAGCCATATTAAATGTACTAACCTCTCAGCATCCTTTTCAGACCTGGGATGACATTGAGATTTCAAAAACAAAACAAGGTCTGGATTCCGCTGGAACATCTTTGTGCATTTTGCCGTCTGTTTGAGTTAGACCATGGCAAAGAGCGCATCTGACCCTACCTTTTGTGCCCAGTACGTTTGCACGCAGGAAGCTAGAAGAGGTTCGCGCAGTCCACCGGCAGCCATGACTGACCACCTACCGCACAGTGGCTGATATGTTTTCGCACAGCCACTGTGCGGTCAGAGCATTATCTAGTGAGGGACCTACTATACATACATGGTCTCAAGATTCCAAAAATAAACAAAGCATCTATAATCAGACCAGCTATATTAAATGTACCATCCTGGACGCATCCTTTTCGAACGCGGATGACAGTGGGATCTGAAAAACAAAACCAAAGGGATGGATTGCGCTCTGACAACGTTAAGCATTTTGCCCTCTGCTTGGGTTAGACCCTTGGCACAGAGAACGCCTCTGACCCCACCTTTTGTGTCCCGTACGTTTGCACGCAGGAAGCTACAGGAGAGTCGCGCAGTCCACCGGAAGCCATAACTCACCACCTACCGCACAGTGGCGGATATGTTTTAGCACAGCCAGTGTGCGGTGAGCGCATTATCTTGTGAGGGACATAATATACATACATGGTCCCAAGATTCCGCAACTAAACAAAGCATCTCTAATCAGACCAGCCATATTAAATGTACCAACCTCTCAGCATCCTTTTCAGACGTGGATGACATTCAGATTTCAAAAACAAAACAAGGTCTGGATTCCGCTGAAACATCTTTGTGCATTTTGCCCTCTGCTTGAGTTAAACCTTGGCACAGAGAGCGCCTCTGACCCTACCTTTTGTGCCCCAGTACGTTTGCACGCAGGAAGCTACAAGAGGTTCGCGCAGTCCACCGGCAGACATAACTGACCACCTACTGCAAATTGGCTGAAACGTTTTCACACAGCCACTGCGCGGTGAGGGCATTATCTTGTGAGGGACATAATATACATACATGATCTCAAGATTCCGCAACTTAACAAAGCATCTCTAATCAGACCAGCCATATTAAATGTACCAACCTCTCAGCATCCTTTCCAGACGTGGATGACATTGAGATTTCAAAAACAAAAGGAGGCCTGGATTCCGCTGGAACATCTTTGTGCATTTTGCCCTCTGCTTGAGTTATACCCTTGGCACAGAGAGCGCCTTTGACCCTGCCTTTTGTGCCCCGTACGTTTGCACGTTGGAAGCTGCAAGAGGGCCGCGCAGTCCACCGGCAGCCATAACTGACCCCCTACCGCACAGTGTCTGAAACGTTTTCACACAGCCACTGTGCGGTGAGAGCATTATCTAGTGAGGGACCTAGTATACATACATGGTCTCAAGATTCCAAAAATAAACAAATCATCTACAATCAGACCAGCCATATTAAATGTACCAACCTGGACGCATCCTTTTCGAACGTGGATACAGTGAGATTTGAAAAACAAAACAAAAGGCATAGATTGCGCTCTAACAACATTAGGCATTTTGCCCTCTGCTTAGGTTAGACCGTTTGCTCAGAGAGCTCCTCTGACCCCACCTTTTGTGCCCCGTACGTTTGCACGCAGGAAGCTACAAGAGTCGCGCAGTCCACCGGCAGCCATAACTGACCACCTACAGCACAGTGGCTGATACGTTTCAACACAGCCAGTGTGCGGTGAGGGCATTATCTTGTGAGGGACATAATATACATACATGGTCTCAAGATTGCGCAACTAAACAAAGCATTTCTAATCACACCAGCCCTATTAAATGTACCAACCTCTCAGCATCCTTTTCAGACGTGGATGTCATTGTGATTTCAAAAACAAAAGAAGGCCTGGATTCCACTGGAACATCTTCGTGCATTTTGCCCTCTGCTTGAGTTAGACGCTTGGCGCAGAGAGCGCCTCTGACCCCACCTTTTGTGCCCCGTACGTTTGCACGCCGGAAGCTACAAGAGAGTCGCGCAGTCCACCGGAAGCCATAACTCACCACCTACCGCACAGTGGCGGATATGTTTTAGCACAGCCAGTGTGCGGTGAGCGCATTAACTTGTGAGGGACATAATATACATACATGGTCCCAAGATTCCGCAACTAAACAAAGCATCTCTAATCAGACCAGCCATATTAAATGTACCAACCTCTCAGCATCCTTTTCAGACGTGAATGACATTCAGATTTCAAAAACAAAACAGGTCTGGATTCCGCTGAAACATCTTTGTGCATTTTGCCCTCTGCTTGAGTTAAACCTTGGCACAGAGAGCGCCTCTGACCCTACCTTTTGTGCCCAGTACGTTTGCACGCAGGAAGCTACAAGAGGTTCGCGCAGTCCACCGGCAGACATAACTGACCACCTACTGCAAATTGGCTGAAACGTTTTCACACAGCCACTGCGCGGTGAGAGCATTATCTAGTGAGGGACCTAGTATACATACATGGTGTCAAGATTCCAAAAATAAACAAATCATCTCTAATCAGACCAGCCATATTAAATGTACCAACCTGGACGCATCCTTTTCGAACGCGGATGACAGTGAGATTTCAAAAACAAATCCAAAGGCATGGATTGCGCTCTAACAACGTTAAGCATTTTGCCCTCTGCTTGGGTTAGACCCTTGGCACAGAGAACGCCTCTGACCCCACCTTTTGTGCCCCGTACGTTTGCACGCAGGAAGCTACAAGAGAGTCGCGCAGTCCACCGGCAGCCATAACTGACCACCTACCGCACAGTGGCTGAAACGTTTTCACGCAGCCACTGTGCGGTGAGAGCATTATCTAGTGAGGGACCTAGTATACATACATGGTCTCAAGATTCCACAAATAAACCAAGCATCTCTAATCAGACCAGCCATATTAGATGTACTAACCTCTCAGCATCCTTTTCAGACGTGGTTGACATTGAGATTTCAAAAAGAAAAGAAGGCCTGGATAATCTTTGTGTATTTTGTCCTCTGCCTGGGTTCGTCCCTTGGCACAGAGAGCGCCTCTGACCCAGCGTTTTGTGCCCCGTACGTTTGTATGCAGGAAGATACAAGAGGGTCGCGCAACCCACTGGCAGCCACAAGTGACCACCCACCGCAAAGTCGCTTACACGTTTCCACACAGCCGCTGTGCGGTGAGAGCATTATGTAGTGAGGGACCTGGTATACATACATGGTCTCAAGATTCCAAAAATAAACAAAGCATCTCTAATCAGACCAGCCATACTAAGTGTACCAACCTGGACGCATACTTTTCGAACGCGGATGACAGTGAGATTTAAAAAAACAAAACAAAAGGCATGGATTGCGTTCTAACAACGTTAAGCATTTTGCCCTCTGCTTGGGTTAGACCCTTGGCACATAGAGCGCCTCTGACCCCACCTTTTGTGCCACGTACGTTTGCACGCAGGAAGCTACAAGAGAGTCGCGCAGTCCACCGGAAGCCATAACTGACCACCTACCGCACATTGGCTGACAAGTTTCCACACAGCCACTGTGCGGTGAGAGGATTATCTAGTGAGGGACCTAATATACATACGTGGTCTCAAGATTCCACAAATAAACAAAGCATCTCTAATTAAACCAGCCATAATAAATGTACTAACCTCTCAGCATCCTTTTCAGACCTGGGATGACATTGAGATTTCAAAAACAAAACAAGGTCTGGATTCCGCTGGAACATCTTTGTGCATTTTGCCGTCTGCTTGAGTTAGACCATGGCAAAGAGCGCGTCTGACCCTACCTTTTGTGCCCAGTACGTTTGCACGCCGGAAGCTAGAAGAGGTTCGCGCAGTCCACCGGCAGCCATAACTGACCACCTACCGCACAGTGGCTGATATGTTTTCGCACAGCCACTGTGCGGTCAGAGCATTATCTAGTGAGGGACCCAGTATACATACATGGTCTCAAGATTCCAAAAATAAACAAAGCATCTATAATCAGACCAGCTATATAAAATGTACCATCCTGGACGCATCCTTTTCGAACGCGGATGACAGTGGGATTTCAAAAACAAAACCAAAGGCATGGATTGCGCTCTAACAACGTTAAGCATTTTGCCCTCTGCTTGGGTTAGACCCTTGGCACAGAGAACGCCTCTGACCCCACCTTTTGTGCCCCGTACGTTTGCACGCCGGAAGCTACAAGAGAGTCGCGCAGTCCACCGGAAGCCATAACTCACCACCTACCGCACAGTGGCGGATATGTTTTAGCACAGCCAGTGTGCGGTGAGCGCATTATCTTGTGAGGGACATAATATACATACATGGTCCCAAGATTCCGCAACTAAACAAAGCATCTCTAATCAGACCAGCCATATTAAATGTACCAACCTCTCAGCATCCTTTTCAGACGTGGATGACATTCAGATTTCAAAAACAAAACAAGGTCTGGATTCCGCTGAAACATCTTTGTGCATTTTGCCGTCTGCTTGAGTTAGACCTTGGCACAGAGAGCGCCTCTGACCCTACCTTTTGTGCCCAGTACGTTTGCACGCAGGAAGCTACAAGAGGTTCGCGCAGTCCACCGGCAGACATAACTGACCACCTACTGCAAATTGGCTGAAACATTTTCACACAGCCACTGCGCGGTGAGAGCATTATCTAGTGAGGGACCTAGTATACATACATGGTGTCAAGATTCCAAAAATAAACAAATCATCTCTAATCAGACCAGCCATATTAAATGTACCAACCTGGACGCATCCTTTTCGAACGCGGATGACAGTGGGATTTCAAAAACAAAACCAAAGGCATGGATTGCGCTCTAACAACGTTAAGCATTTTGCCCTCTGCTTGGGTTAGACCCTTGGCACAGAGAACGCCTCTGACCCCACCTTTTGTGCCCCGTACGTTTGCACGCAGGAAGCTACAAGAGGTTCGCGCAGTCCACCGGCAGCCATAACTGACCACCTACCGCACAGTGGCTGATATGTTTTCGCACAGCCACTGTGTGGTGAGAGCATTGTCTAGTGAGGAACCAAGTATACATACATGGTCTCAAGATTCCAAAAATAAACAAAGCATCTCTAATCAGACCAGCCATATTAAATGTACCAACCTGGACGCATCCTTTTCGAACGCGGATGACAGTGAGATTTCAAAAACAAAACAAAAGGCATGGATTGCGCTCTAACAACTTTAGGCATTTTGCCCTCTGCTTGGGTTAGACCCTTTGCACAGAGAGCGCCTCTGACCCCACCTTTTGTGCCCCGTACGTTTGCACGCAGGAAGCTACAAGAGAGTCGCGCAGTCCACCGGCAGCCATAACTGACCACCTACCGCACAGTGGCTGAGACGTTTTCACGCAGCCACTGTGCGGTGAGAGCATTATCTAGTGAGGGACCTAGTATACATACATGGTCTCTAGATTCCACAAATAAACCAAGCATCTCTAATCAGACCAGCCATATTAGATGTACTAACCTCTCAGCATCCTTTTCAGACGTGGTTGACATTGAGATTTCAAAAAGAAAAGAAGGCCTGGATAATCTTTGTGTATTTTGTCCTCTGCCTGGGTTCGTCCCTTGGCACAGAGAGCGCCTCTGACCCAGCGTTTTGTGCCCCGTACGTTTGTATGCAGGAAGATACAAGAGGGTCGCGCAACCCACTGGCAGCCACAAGTGACCACCCATCGCAAAGTCGCTTACACGTTTCCACACAGCCACTGTGCGGTGAGAGCATTATGTAGTGAGGGACCTGGTATACATACATGGTCTCAAGATTCCAAAAATAAACAAAGCATCTCTAATCAGACCAGCCATACTAAGTGTACCAGCCTGGACGCATACTTTTCGAACGCGGATGACAGTGAGATTTAAAAAAAACAAAACAAAAGGCATGGATTGCGCTCTACCAACGTTAAGCATTTTGCCCTCTGCTTGGGTTAGACCCTTGGCACATAGAGCGCCTCTGACCCCACCTTTTGTGCCCCGTACGTTTGCACGCAGGAAGCTAGAAGAGGGTCGCGCAGTCCACCGGCAGCCATAACTGACCACCTACCGCACAGTGGCTGAAACGTTTTCACGCAGCCACTGTGCGGTGAGAGCATTATCTAGTGAGGGACCTAGTATACATACATGGTCTCAAGATTCCAAAAATAAACAAAGCATCTCTAATCAGACCAGCCATACTAAGTGTACCAGCCTGGACGCATACTTTTCGAACGCGGATGACAGTGAGATTTAAAAAAACAAAACAAAAGGCATGGATTGCGCTCTAACAACGTTAGGCATTTTGCCCTCTGCTTGGGTTAGACCCTTGGCACAGAGAGCGCCTTTGACCCCACCTTTTGTGCCCCGTACGTTTGCACGCAGGAAGCTACAAGAGGGTCGCGCAGTCCACAGGCAGCCATAACTGACACATTGGCTGATGCGTTTCCACACAGCCACTGTGCGGTGAGAGCATTATCTAGTGAGGGACCTAGTATACATACATGGTCTCAAGATTCCAAAAATAAACAAAGCATCACTAATCAGACCAGCCATATTAAATGTACCAACCTGGACGCATCCTTTTCGAACGCAGATGACAGTGAGATTTCAAAAATAAAACAAAAGCATGGATTGCGCTCTAACAACGTTAGGCATTTTGCCCTCTGCTTCGGTTTGACCCTTGGCACAGAGAGCGCCTCTGACCCCACCTTTTGTGCCCCGTACGTTTGCACGCTGGAAGCTGCAAGAGAGTCGCGAAGTCCACCGGCAGCCATAACTGGCCACCTACCGCACAGTGGCTGATACGTTTCAACACAGCCAGTGCGCGGTGAGGTCATTATCTTGTGAGGGACATAATATACATACATGTTCTCAAGATTCCACAACTAAACAAATCATCTCTAATCAGACCAGCCATATTAAATGTACCAACCTCTCAGCATCCTTTTCAGACGTGGATGACATTGAGAATTCAAAAACAAAAGGAGGTCTGGATTCCGCTGGAACATCTTTGTGCATTTTGCCCTCTGCTTGAGTTGTACCCTTGGCATAGAGAGCGCCTCTGACCCTGTCTTTTGTGCCCCGTACGTTTGTACGCAGGAAGATACAGGAACGTCGCGCAACCCACTGGCAGCCACAAGTGACCACCTACCGAAAATTGGGTGATACGTTTCCACACAGCCACTGTGCGATGAGCGCATTATCTAATGAGGGACCTAATATACATACATGGTCTCAAGATTCCACAAATAAACAAAGCATCTCTAATCAGACCAGCCATATGAAATGTACCAACCTTGACGCATCCTTTTCGAACGTGGATGACAGTGAGATTTCAAAAACAAAAGAAGGCCTGGATTCCGCTGGAACATCTTTGTGCACTTTGCCCTCTGCTTGAGTTAGACCCTTGACACACGGCGCCTCAGACCCTGCCTGTTGTGCCCCGTACCTTTGCACGCAGAAAGCTACAACAGGGGCGCGCAGTCCACTGGCAGCCATAACTGACCACCTACCGCACAGTGGCTGAAACATTTTCACACGGCCACTGCGCGGTGAGAGCATTATCTAGTGAGGGACCTAGTATACATACATGGCCTCAAGATTCCAAAAATAAACAAAGCATCTCTAATCAGACCAGCCATATTAAATGTGCCAACCTGGACGCATCCTTTTTGAACGCGAATGGCAGTGAGATTTCAAAAACAAAACAAAAGGCATGGATTGCGCTCTAACAACGTTAGGCATTTTGCCCTCTGCTTGGGTTAGACCCTTGGCACAGAGAGCGCCTTTGACCCCACCTTTTGTGTCCCGTACGTTTGCACGCAGGAAGCTACAAGAGGGTCGCGCAGTCCACCGGCAGCCATAACTGACCATCTGCCACACATTGGCTGATGCGTTTCCACACAGCCACTGTGCGGTGAGAGCATTATCTAGTGAGGGACCTAATATACATACGTGGTCTCAAGATTCCACAAATAAACAAAGCATCTCTAATTAAACCAGCCATATTAAATGTACTAACCTCTCAGCATCCTTTTCAGACCTGGGATGACATTGAGATTTCAAAAACAAAACAAGGTCTGGATTCCGCTGGAACATCTTTGTGCATTTTGCCGTCTGCTTGAGTTAGACCATGGCAAAGAGCGCGTCTGACCCTACCTTTTGTGCCCAGTACGTTTGCACGCAGGAAGCTAGAAGAGGTTCGCGCAGTCCACCGGCAGCCATAACTGACCACCTACCGCACAGTGGCGGATATGTTTTCGCACAGCCAGTGTGCGGTGAGCGCATTATCGTGTGAGGGACATAATATAAATACATGTTCTCAAGATTCCACAAATAAACAAAGCATCTCTAATTAAACCAGCCATATTAAATGTACTAACCTCTCAGCATCCTTTTCAGACCTGGGATGACATTGAGATTTCAAAAACAAAACAAGGTCTGAATTCCGCTGGAACATCTTTGTGCATTTTGCCGACTGCTTGAGTTAGACCATGGGAAAGAGCGCGTCTGACCCTACCTTTTGTGCCCAGTACGTTTGCACGCAGGAAGCTAGAAGAGGTTCGCGCAGTCCACCGGCAGCCATAACTGACCACCTACCGCTCAGTGGCTGATATGTTTTCGCACAGCCACTGTGCGGTCAGAGCATTATCTAGTGAGGGACCTAGTATACATACATGGTCTCAAGATTCCAAAAATAAACAAAGCATCTATAATCAGACCAGCTATATTAAATGTACCATCCTGGACGCATCCTTTTCGAACGCGGATGACAGTGAGATTTCAAAAACAAAACAAAAGGCATGGATTGCGCTCTAACAACGTTAGGCATTTTGCCCTCTGCTTGGGTTAGACCCTTGGCACAGAGAGCGCCTTTGACCCCACCTTTTGTGCCCCGTACGTTTGCACGCAGGAAGCTACAAGAGGGTCGCGCAGTCCACAGGCAGCCATAACTGACACATTGGCTGATGCGTTTCCACACAGCCACTGTGCGGTGAGAGCATTATCTAGTGAGGGACCTAGTATACATACATGGTCTCAAGATTCCAAAAATAAACATAGCATCACTAATCAGACCAGCCATATTAAATGTACCAACCTGGACGCATCCTTTTCGAACGCAGATGACAGTGAGATTTCAAAAATAAAACAAAAGCATGGATTGCGCTCTAACAACGTTAGGCATTTTGCCCTCTGCTTCGGTTTGACCCTTGGCACAGAGAGCGCCTCTGACCCCACCTTTTGTGCCCCGTACGTTTGCACGCTGGAAGCTGCAAGAGAGTCGCGAAGTCCACCGGCAGCCATAACTGGCCACCTACCGCACAGTGGCTGATACGTTTCAACACAGCCAGTGCGCGGTGAGGTCATTATCTTGTGAGGGACATAATATACATACATGTTCTCAAGATTCCACAACTAAACAAATCATCTCTAATCAGACCAGCCATATTAAATGTACCAACCTCTCAGCATCCTTTTCAGACGTGGATGACATTGAGAATTCAAAAACAAAAGGAGGTCTGGATTCCGCTGGAACATCTTTGTGCATTTTGCCCTCTGCTTGAGTTATACCCTTGGCATAGAGAGCGCCTCTGACCCTGTCTTTTGTGCCCCGTACGTTTGTACGCAGGAAGATACAGGAACGTCGCGCAACCCACTGGCAGCCACAAGTGACCACCTACCGAAAATTGGCTGATACGTTTCCACACAGCCACTGTGCGATGAGCGCATTATCTAATGAGGGACCTAATATACATACATGGTCTCAAGATTCCACAAATAAACAAAGCATCTCTAATCAGACCAGCCATATGAAATGTACCAACCTTGACGCATCCTTTTCGAAAGTGGATGACAGTGAGATTTCAAAAACAAAAGAAGGCCTGGATTCCGCTGGAACATCTTTGTGCATTTTGCCCTCTGCTTGAGTTAGACCCTTGACACACGGCGCCTCAGACCCTGCCTGTTGTGCCCCGTACCTTTGCACGCAGAAAGCTACAACAAGGGCGCGCAGTCCACTGGCAGCCATAACTGACCACCTACCGCACAGTGGCTGAAACATTTTCACACGGCCACTGCGCGGTGAGAGCATTATCTAGTGAGGGACCTAGTATACATACATGGCCTCAAGATTCCAAAAATAAACAAAGCATCTCTAATCAGACCAGCCATATTAAATGTACCAACCTGGACGCATCCTTTTTGAACGCGAATGGCAGTGAGATTTCAAAAACAAAACAAAAGGCATGGATTGCGCTCTAACAACGTTAGGCATTTTGCCCTCTGCTTGGGTTGGACCCTTGGCACAGAGAGCGCCTTTGACCCCACCTTTTGTGTCCCGTACGTTTGCACGCAGGAAGCTACAAGAGGGTCGCGCAGTCCACCGGCAGCCATAACTGACCATCTGCCACACATTGGCTGATGCGTTTCCACACAGCCACTGTGCGGTGAGAGCATTATCTAGTGAGGGACCTAATATACATACGTGGTCTCAAGATTCCACAAATAAACAAAGCATCTCTAATTAAACCAGCCATATTAAATGTACTAACCTCTCAGCATCCTTTTCAGACCTGGGATGACATTGAGATTTCAAAAACAAAACAAGGTCTGGATTCCGCTGGAACATCTTTGTGCATTTTGCCGTCTGCTTGAGTTAGACCATGGCAAAG
Source organism: Amblyomma maculatum (assembly GCF_055883805.1). NCBI lineage: Eukaryota > Metazoa > Arthropoda > Arachnida > Ixodida > Ixodidae > Amblyomma > Amblyomma maculatum. The sequence continues at coordinate 145,498,520 of NC_139349.1, forward strand.
AGCGCGTCTGACCCTACCTTTTGTGCCCAGTACGTTTGCACGCAGGAAGCTAGAAGAGGTTCGCGCAGTCCACCGGCAGCCATAACTGACCACCTACCGCACAGTGGCGGATATGTTTTCGCACAGCCAGTGTGCGGTGAGCGCATTATCTTGTGAGGGACATAATATAAATACATGTTCTCATGATTCCACAAAAAAACAAAGCATCTCTAATTAAACCAGCCATATTAAATGTGCTAACCTCTCATCATCCTTTTCAGACCTGGGATGACATTGAGATTTCAAAAACAAAACAAGGTCTGGATTCCGCTGGAACATCTTTGTGCATTTTGCCGTCTGCTTGAGTTAGACCATGGCAAAGAGCGCGTCTGACCCTACCTTTTGTGCCCAGTACGTTTGCACGCAGGAAGCTAGAAGAGGTTCGAGCAGTCCACCGGCAGCCATAACTGACCACCTACCGCACAGTGGCTGATATGTTTTCGCACAGCCACTGTGCGGTCAGAGCATTATCTAGTGAGGGACCTAGTATACATACATGGTCTCAAGATTCCAAAAATAAACAAAGCATCTATAATAAGACCAGCTATATTAAATGTACCATCCTGGACGCATCCTTTTCGAACGCGGATGACAGTGAGATTTCAAAAACAAAACAAAAGGCATGGATTGCGCTCTAACAACTTTAGGCATTTTGCCCTCTGCTTGGGTTAGACCCTTGGCACAGAGAACGCCTCTGACCCCACCTTTTGTGCCCCGTACGTTTGCACGCAGGAAGCTACAAGAGAGTCGCGCAGCCCACCGGAAGCCATAACTGACCACCTACCGCACAGTGGCGGATATGTTTTCGCACAGCCAGTGTGCGGTGAGCGCATTATCTTGTGAGGGACATAATATACATACATGGTCTCAAGATTCCGCAACTAAACAAAGCATCTCTAATCAGACCAGCCATATTAAATGTACCAACCTCTCAGCATCCTTTTCAGACGTGGATGACATTCAGATTTCAAAAACAAAACAAGGTCTGGATTCCGCTGAAACATCTTTGTGCATTTTGCCCTCTGCTTGAGTTAAACCTTGGCACAGAGAGCGCCTCTGACCCTACCTTTTGTGCCCAGTACGTTTGCACGCAGGAAGCTACAAGAGGTTCGCGCAGTCCACCGGCAGACATAACTGACCACCTACTGCAAATTGGCTGAAACGTTTTCACACAGCCACTGCGCGGTGAGAGCATTATCTAGTGAGGGACCTAGTATACATACATGGTGTCAAGATTCCAAAAATAAACAAATCATATCTAATCAGACCAGCCATATTAAATGTACCAACCTGGAAGCATCCTTTTCGAACGCGGATGAAAGTGGGATTTCAAAAACAAAACCAAAGGCATGGATTGCGCTCTAACAACGTTAAGCATTTTGCCCTCTGCTTGGGTTAGACCCTTGGCACAGAGAATGCCTCTGACCCCACCTTTTGTGCTCCGAACGTTTGCACGCAGGAAGCTACAAGAGGGTCGCGCAGTCCACCGGCAGCCATAACTGACCACCTACCGCACAGTGGCTGATACGTTTCAACACAGCCAGTGTGCGGTGAGGGCATTATCTTGTGAGGGATATAATATACATACATGGTCTCAAGATTCCGCAACTAAACAAAGCATCTCTAATCAGACAAGCCATATTAAATGTGCCAACATCTCAGCATCCTTTTCAGACGTGGATGACATTGAGATTTTAAAAACAAAAGGAGGCCTGGATTCCGCTGGAACATCTTTGTTCATTTTGCCCTCTGCTTGAGTTATACCCTTGGCCCAAAGAGCGCCTCTGACCCTGCATTTTGTGCCCCGTACGTTTGCACGCAGGAAGCTACAAGAGGGCCGCGCAGTCCACCGGCAGCCATAACTGACCACTTACCGCACAGTGGCTGATATGTTTTCGCACAGCCACTGTGCGGTGAGAGCATTATCTAGTGAGGAACCAAGTATACATACATGGTCTCAAGATTCCAAAAATAAACAAAGCATCTCTAATCACACCAGCCATATTAAATGTACCAACCTGGACGCATCCTTTTCGAACGCGGATGACAGTGAGAATTCAAAAACAAAACAAAAGGCATGGATTGCGCTCTAACAACTTTAGGCATTTTGCCCTCTGCTTGGGTTAGACCCTTTGCACAGAGAGCGCCTCTGACCCCACCTTTTGTGCCCCGTACGTTTGCACGCTGGAAGCTACAAGAGAGTCGCGCAGTCCACCGGCAGCCATAACTGACCACCTACCGCATAGGGGCTGACACGTTTCCACACAGCCACTGTGCGGTGAGAGCATTATCTAGTGAGGGACCTAATATACATACATGGTCTCAAGATTCCACAAATAAACAAAGCATCTCTAATCAAACCAGCCATATTAGATGTACACACCTCTGAGCATCCTTTTCAGACGTGGATGAGATTGTGATTTCAAAAACAAAAGAAGGCCTGGATTCCGCTGGAACATCTTCGTGCATTTTGCACTCTGCTTGAGTTAGACGCTTGGCACAGAGAGCACCTCTGACCCCACTTTTGTGCCCCGTACGTTTGCACCCAGGAAGCTACAAGTGAGTCGCGCAGTCCACCGGCAGCCATAACTGGCCACCTACCGCACAGTGGCTGAGGCGTTTCAACACAGCCAGTGTGCGGTGAGGGCATTATCTTGTGAGGGACATAATATACATACATGATCTCAAGATTCCACAACTAAGCAAATCATCTCTAATCAGACCAGCCATATTAAATGTACCAACCTCTCAGCATCCTTTTCAGACGGGGATGACATTGAGATTTCAAAAACAAAAGAAGGCCTGGATTCCGCTGGAACATGTTTGTGCATTTTGCCCTCTGCATGAGGTAGCCCCTTGGCTCAGATAGCGCCTCTGACCCTGCCTTTTGTGCCCCGTACGATTGCACGCAGAAAGCTACAAGAGTGTCGCGCAGTCTACGGGCAGCCATAACTGACCTCCTTCTGCACAGTGTCTGAAACATTTTCACACGGCCACTGCGCGGTGAGAGCATTATCTAGTGAGGGACCTAGTATACATACATGGCCTCAAGATTCCAAAAATAAACTAAGCATCTCTAATCAGACCAGCCATATTAAATGTACCAACCTGGACGCATCCTTTTTGAACGCGAATGACAGTGAGATTTCAAAAACAAAACAAGAGGCATGGATTGCGCTCTAACAACGTTAGGCATTTTGCCCTCTGCTTGGGTTAGACCCTTTGCACAGAGAGCGCCTCTGACCCCATCTTTTGTGCCCCATACGTTTGCACGCAGGAAGCTACAAGAGAGTCGCAAAGTCCACCGGCAGCCATAACTGACCACCTACCGCACAGTGGCTGATACGTTTCAACACAGCCAGTGTGCGGTGAGGGCATTATCTTGTGAGGGACATAATATACATACATGGTCTCAAGATTCCGCAACTAAACAAAGCATCTCTAATCAGACAAGCCATATTAAATGTGCAACCTCACAGGATCCTTTTCAGACGTGGATGACATTGAGATTTCAAAAACAAAAGGAGGCCTGGATTCCGCTGGAACATCTTTGTGCATTTTGCTCTCTGCTTGTGTTATACCCTTGGCACAGAGAGCGCCTCTGACCCTGCCTTTTTTGCCCCGTACGTTTGCACGCAGGAAGCTACAGGAGGGTCGCGCAGTCCACCGGCAGCCATAACTGACCACCTACCGCACAGGGGCTGACACGTTTCCACACAGCCACTGTGCGGTGAGAGCATTATCTAGTGAGGGACCTAATATACATACATGGTCTCAAGATTCCACAAATAAACGAAGCATCTCTAATCAAACCAGCAATATTAGATGTACACACCTTGAGCATCCTTTTCAGACGTGGATGAGATTATGATTTCAAAAACAAAAAAAGGCCTGGATTCCGCTGGAACATCTTCGTGCATTTTGCCCTCTGCTTGAGTTAGACGCTTGGCACAGAGAGCACCTCTGACCCCACTTTTGTGCCCCGTACGTTTGCACCCAGGAAGCTACAAGAGAGTCGCGCAGTCTACCGGCAGCCATAACTGGCCACCTACCGCACAGTGGCTGATATGTTTCAGCACAGCCAGTGTGCGGTGAGGGCATTATCTTGTGAGGGACATAATATACATACATGATCTCAAGATTCCGCAACTTAATAAAGCATCTCTAATCAGACCAGCCATATTAAATGTACCAACCTCTCAGCATGCTTTCCAGACGTGGATGACATTGAGATTTCAAAAACAAAGAGTCCTGGATTCCGCTGGAACATCTTTGTGCATTTTCCCCTCTGCTTGAGTTATACCCTTGGCACAGAGAGCGCCTCTGACCCTACCTTTTGTGCCCAGTACGTTTGCACGCAGGAAGCTACAAGAGGTTCGCGTAGTCCACCGGCAGCTATAACTGACCACCTACCGCACAGTGGCTGATATGTTTTCGCACAGCCACTGTGCGGTGACAGTATTATCTAGTGAGGAACCAAGTATACATACATGGTCTCAAGATTCCAAAAATAAAGAAAGCATCTATAATATCCTTTTCGAACGCGGATGACAGTGAGATTTCAAAAACAAAACAAAATGCATGGATTGCGCTCTAACAACTTTAGGCATTTGGCCTCTGCTTGGGTTAGACCCTTTGCTCAGAGAGCGCCTCTAACCTCACCTTTTGTGCCCCGTACGTTTGCACGCAGGAGGCTACAAGAGAGTCGCACAGTCCACCGGCAGCCATAACTGACCACCTACCGCACAGTGGCTGATACGTTTCAACACAGCCAGTGTGCGGTGAGGGCATTATCTTGTGAGGGACCTAGCATGCATACATGGTCTCAAGATTCCAAAAATAAACAAATCATCTCTAATCAGACCAGCCATATTAAATGTACCAACCTGGACGCATCCTTTTCGAACGCGGATACAGTGAGATTTCAAAAACAAAACAAAAGGCATGGATTGCGCTCTAACAACTTTAGGCATTTTGCCCTCTGCTTGGGTTAGACCCTTTGCTCAGAGAGCGCCTCTGACACCACCTTTTGTGCCCCGTACGCTTGCACGCACGAAGCTACAGGAGGGTCGCGCAGTCCACCGGCAGCCATAACTGACCACCTACCGCACAGTGGCTGACACGTTTCCACACAGCCACTGTGCGGTGAGAGCATTATCTAGTGAGGGACCTAATATACATACATGGTTTCAAGATTCCACAAATAAACAAAGCATCTCTAATCAAACCAGTCATATTAGATGTACTAACCTCTGACCATCCTTTTCAGACGTGCATGACATTGTGATTTCAAAAACAAAAGAAGGCCTGGATTCCGCTGTAACATCTTTGTGCATTTTGCCCTCTGCTTGAGTTACACCCATGGCACAGAGAGCGCCTCTGACCCCACCTTTTGTGCCCCGTACGTTTGCACCCAGGAAGCTACAAGAGAGTCGCGCAGTCCACCGGCAGCCATAACTGACCACCTACCGCACAGTGGCTGACACGTTTCCACACAGCCACTGTGCGGTGAGAGCATTATCTAGTGAGGGACCTAATATAGATACATGGTCTCAAGATTCCACAAATAAACAAAGCGTCTCTAATCGAACCAGCCATATTAGATGTACTAACCTCTGAGCATCCTTTTCAGTCGTGGATGACATTGTGATTTCAAAAACAAAAGAAGGCCTGGATTCCGCTGGAACATCTTCGTGCATTTTGCCCTCTGCTTGAGTTAGACGCTTGGCACAGAGAGCGCCTCTGACACCACCTTTTGTGCCCCGTACGTTTGCACACAGGAAGCTACAAGAGAGTCGCGCAGTCCACCGGAAGCCATAACTGACCACCTACCGCACAGTGGCGGATATGTTTTCGCGCAGCCAGTGTGCGGTGAGCGCATTATCTTGTGAGGGACATAATATACATACATGGTCTCAAGATTCCGCAACTAAACAAAGCATCTCTAATCAGACCAGCCATATTAAATGTACCAACCTCTCAGCATCCTTTTCAGACGTGGATGACATTCAGATTTAAAAAACAAAACAAGGTCTGGATTCCGCTGAAACATCTTTGTGCATTTTGCCCTCTGCTTGAGTTAAACCTTGGCACAGAGAGCGCCTCTGACCCTACCTTTTGTGCCCAGTACATTTGCACGCAGGAAGCTACAAGAGGTTCGCGCAGTCCACCGGCAGACATAACTGACCACCTACTGCAAATTGGCTGAAACGTTTTCACACAGCCACTGCGCGGTGAGAGCATTATCTAGTGAGGGACCTAGTATACATACATGGTCTCAAGATTCCAAAAATAAACAAAGCATCTATAATCTGACCAGCTATATTAAATGTACCATCCTGGACGCATCCTTTTCGAACGCGGATGAGAGTGGGATTTCAAAAACAAAACCAAAGGCATGGATTGCGCTCTAACAACGTTAAGCATTTTGCCCTCTGCTTGGGTTAGCCCCTTGGCACAGAGAACGCCTCTGACCCCACCTTTTGTGCCCCGTACGTTTGCACGCAGGAAGCTACAAGAGAGTCGCGCAGTCCACCGGCAGCCATAACTGACCACCTACAGCACAGTGGCTGATACGTTTCAACACAGCCAGCGTGCGGTGAGGGCATTATCTTGTGAGGGATATAATATACATACATGGTCTCTAGATTCCGCAACTAAACAAAGCATCTCTAATCAGACAAGCCATATTAAATGTGCCAACCTCTCAGCATCCTTTTCAGACGTGGATGACATTGAGATTTCAAAAACAAAAGGAGGCCTGGATTCCGCTGGAACATCGTTGTGCATTTTGCAATCTGCTTGAGTTATACCCTTGGCACAGAGAGCGCCGCCACTGACCCTGCCTTTTGTGCCCCGTACGTTTGCACGCAGGAAGCTACAAGAGGGTCGCGCAGTCCACCGGCAGCCGTAACCGACCACTACCGCACAGTGGCTGATATGTTTTCGCACAGCCACTGTGCGGTGAGAGCATTATCTAGTGACGAACCAAGTATACATACATGGTCTCAAGATTCCAAAAATAAACAAATCATCTCTAATCAGACCAGCCATATTAAATGTACCAACCTGGACGCATCCTTTTCGAACGCGGATGACAGTGGGATTTCAAAAACAAAAACCAAAGGCATGGATTGCGCTATAACAACGTTAAGCATTTTGCCCTCTGCTTGGGTTAGACCCTTTGCACAGAGAGCGCCTCTGACCCCACCTTTTGTGCCCCGTACGTTTGCACGCAGGAAGCTACAAGAGAGTCACGCAGTCCACCGGCAGCCATAACTGACCACCTACCGCACAGTGGCTGATACGTTTCAACACAGCCAGTGTGCGGTGAGGGCATTATCTTGTGAGGGATATAATATACATACATGGTCTCAAGATTCCGCAACTAAACAAAGCATCTCTAATCAGACAAGCCATATTAAATGTGCAACCTCTCAGGATCCTTTTCAGACGTGGATGACATTGAGATATCAAAAACAAAAGGAGGCCTGGATTCCGCTGGAACATCTTTGTGCATTTTGCTGTCTGCTTGAGTTATACCCTTGGCACAAAGAGCGCCTCTGACCCTGCATTTTGTGCCCCGTACGTTTGCACGCAGGAAGCTACAAGAGGTTCGCGCAGTCCACCGGCAGCCATAACTGACCACCTACCGCACAGTGGCTGATATGTTTTCGCACAGCCACTGTGTGGTGAGAGCATTGTCTAGTGAGGAACCAAGTATACATACATGGTCTCAAGATTCCAAAAATAAACAAAGCATCTCTAATCAGACCAGCCATATTAAATGTACCATCCTGGACGCATCCTTTTCGAACGCGGATGACAGTGAGATTTCAAAAACAAAACAAAAGGCATGGATTGCGCTCTAACAACTTTAGGCATTTTGCCCTCTGCTTGGGTTAGACCCTTTGCACAGAGAGCGCCTCTGACCCCATCTTTTGTGCCCCGTACGTTTGCACGCAGGAAGCTACAAGAGAGTCGCGCAGTCCACCGGCAGCCATAACTGACCACCTACCGCACAGTGGCTGATACGTTTCAACACAGCCAGTGTGCGGTGAGGGCATTATCTTGTGAGGGACATAATATACATACATGGTCTCAAGATTCCGCAACTAAACAAAGCATCTCTAATCAGACAAGCCATATTAAATGCGCAACCTCACAGGATCCTTTTCAGACGTGGATGACATTGAGATTTCAAAAACAAAAGGAGGCCTGGATTCCGCTGGAACATCTTTGTGCATTTTGCTCTCTGCTTGTGTTATACGCTTGGCACAGAGAGCGCCTCTGACCCTGCCTTTTTTGCCCCGTACGTTTGCACGCAGGAAGCTACAGGAGGGTCGCGCAGTCCACCGGCAGCCATAACTGACCACCTACCGCACAGGGGCTGACACGTTTCCACACAGCCACTGTGCGGTGAGAGCATTATCTAGTGAGGGACCTAATATACATACATGGTCTCAAGATTCCACAAATAAACAAAGCATCTCTAATCAAACCAGCAATATTAGATGTACACACCTTGAGCATCCTTTTCAGACGTGGATGAGATTATGATTTCAAAAACAAAAGAAGGCCTGGATTCCGCTGGAACATCTTCGTGCATTTTGCCCTCTGCTTGAGTTAGACGCTTGGCACAGAGAGCACCTCTGACCCCACTTTTGTGCCCCGTACGTTTGCACCCAGGAAGCTACAAGAGAGTCGCGCAGTCCACCGGCAGCCATAACTGGCCACCTACCGCACAGTGGCTGATATGTTTCAACACAGCCAGTGTGCGGTGAGGGCATTATCTTGTGAGGGACATAATATACATACATGATCTCAAGATTCCGCAACTTAATAAAGCATCTCTAATCAGACCAGCCATATTAAATGTACCAACCTCTCAGCATCCTTTCCAGACGTGGATGACATTGAGATTTCAAAAACAAAGAGTCCTGGATTCCGCTGGAACATCTTTGTGCATTTTCCCCTCTGCTTGAGTTATACCCTTGGCACAGAGAGCGCCTCTGACCCTACCTTTTGTGCCCAGTACGTTTGCACGCAGGAAGCTACAAGAGGTTCGCGCAGTCCACCGGCAGCTATAACTGACCACCTACCGCACAGTGGCTGATATGTTTTCGCACAGCCACTGTGCGGTGACAGTATTATCTAGTGAGGAACCAAGTATACATACATGGTCTCAAGATTCCAAAAATAAACAAAGCATCTATAATATCCTTTTCGAACGCGGATGACAGTGAGATTTCAAAAACAAAACAAAATGCATGGATTGCGCTCTAACAACTTTAGGCATTTTGCCCTCTGCTTGGGTTAGACCCTTTGCTCAGAGAGCGCCTCTAACCCCACCTTTTGTGCCCCGTACGTTTGCACGCAGGAAGCTACAAGAGAGTCGCACAGTCCACCGGTAGCCATAACTGACCACCTACCGCACAGTGGCTGATACGTTTCAACACAGCCAGTGTGCGGTGAGGGCATTATCTTGTGAGGGACCTAGCATACATACATGGTCTCAAGATTCCAAAAATAAACAAATCATCTCTAATCAGACCAGCCATATTAAATGTACCAACCTGGACGCATCCTTTTCGAACGCGGATACAGTGAGATTTCAAAAACAAAACAAAAGGCATGGATTGCGCTCTAACCACTTTAGGCATTTTGCCCTCTGCTTGGGTTAGACCCTTTGCTCAGAGAGCGCCTCTGACACCACCTTTTGTGCCCCGTACGCTTGCACGCACGAAGCTACAGGAGGGTCGCGCAGTCCACCGGCAGCCATAACTGACCACCTACCGCACAGTGGCTGACACGTTTCCACACAGCCACTGTGCGGTGAGAGCATTATCTAGTGAGGGACCTAATATACATACATGGTTTCAAGATTCCACAAATAAACAAAGCATCTCAAATCAAACCAGCCATATTAGATGTACTAACCTCTGACCATCCTTTTCAGACGTGCATGACATTGTGATTTCAAAAACAAAAGAAGGCCTGGATTCCGCTGTAACATCTTTGTGCATTTTGCCCTCTGCTTGAGTTACACCCATGGCACAGAGAGCGCCTCTGACCCCACCTTTTGTGCCCCGTACGTTTGCACCCAGGAAGCTACAAGAGAGTCGCGCAGTCCACCGGCAGCCATAACTGACCACCTACCGCACAGTGGCTGACACGTTTCCACACAGCCACTGTGCGGTGAGAGCATTATCTAGTGAGGGACCTAATATAGATACATGGTCTCAAGATTCCACAAATAAACAAAGCGTCTCTAATCAAACCAGCCATATTAGATGTACTAACCTCTGAGCATCCTTTTCAGTCGTGGATGACATTGTGATTTCAAAAACAAAAGAAGGCCTGGATTCCGCTGGAACATCTTCGTGCATTTTGCCCTCTGCTTGAGTTAGACGCTTGGCACAGAGAGCGCCTCTTGACACCACCTTTTGTGCCCCGTACGTTTGCACGCAGGAAGCTACAAGAGAGTCGCGCAGTCCACCGGAAGCCATAACTGACCACCTACCGCACAGTGGCGGATATGTTTTCGCACAGCCAGTGTGCGGTGAGCGTATTATCTTGTGAGGGACATAATATACATACATGGTCTCAACATTCCGCAACTAAACAAAGCATCTCTAATCAGACCAGCCATATTAAATGTACCAACCTCTCAGCATCCTTTTCAGACGTGGATGACATTCAGATTTCAAAAACAAAACAAGGTCTGGATTCCGCTGAAACATCTTTGTGCATTTTGCCCTCTGCTTGAGTTAAACCTTGGAACAGAGAGCGCCTCTGACCCTACCTTTTGTGCCCAGTACATTTGCACGCAGGAAGCTACAAGAGGTTCGCGCAGTCCACCGGCAGACATAACTGACCACCTAATGCAAATTGGCTGAAACGTTTTCACACAGCCACTGCGCGGTGAGACCATTATCTTGTGAGGGATATAATATACATACATGGTCTCAAGATTCCGCAACTAAACAAAGCATCTCTAATCAGACAAGCCATATTAAATGTGCCAACCTCTCAGCATCCTTTTCAGACGTGGATGACATTGAGATTTCAAAAACAAAAGGAGGCCTGGATTCCGCTGGAACATCGTTGTGCATTTTGCAATCTGCTTGAGTTATACCCTTGGCACAAAGAGCGCCTCTGACCCTGCACTTTGTGCCCCGTACGTTTGCACGCAGGAAGCTACAAGAGGTTCGCGCAGTCCACCGGCAGCCATAACTGACCACCTACCGCACAGTGGCTGATATGTTTTCGCACAGCCACTGTGTGGTGAGAGCATTGTCTAGTGAGGAACCAAGTATACATACATGGTCTCAAGATTCCAAAAATAAACAAAGCATCTCTAATCAGACCAGCCATATTAAATGTACCATCCTGGACGCATCCTTTTCGAACGCGGATGACAGTGATATTTCAAAAACAAAACAAAAGGCATGGATTGCGCTCTAACAACTTTAGGCATTTTGCCCTCTGCTTGGGTTAGACCCTTTGCACAGAGAGCGCCTCTGACCCCATCTTTTGTGCCCCGTACGTTTGCACGCAGGAAGCTACAAGAGAGTAGCGCAGTCCACCGGCAGCCATAACTGACCACCTACCGCACAGTGGCTGATACGTTTCAACACAGCCAGTGTGCGGTGAGGGCATTATCTTGTGAGGGACATAATATACATACATGGTCTCAAGATTCCGCAACTAAACCAAGCATCTCTAATCAGACAAGCCATATTAAATGCGCAACCTCACAGGATCCTTTTCAGACGTGGATGACATTGAGATTTCAAAAACAAAAGGAGGCCTGGATTCCGCTGGAACATCTTTGTGCATTTTGCTCTCTGCTTGTGTTATACGCTTGGCACAGAGAGCGCCTCTGACCCTGCCTTTTTTGCCCCGTACGTTTGCACGCAGGAAGCTACAGGAGGGTCGCGCAGTCCACCGGCAGCCATAACTGACCACCTACCGCACAGGGGCTGACACGTTTCCACACAGCCACTGTGCGGTGAGAGCATTATCTTGTGAGGGATATAATATACATACATGGTCTCAAGATTCCGCAACTAAACAAAGCATCTCTAATCAGACAAGCCATATTAAATGTGCCAACCTCTCAGCATCCTTTTCAGACGTGGATGACATTGAGATTTCAAAAACAAAAGGAGGCCTGGATTTCGCTGGAACATCGTTGTGCATTTTGCAATCTGCTTGAGTTATACCCTTGGCACAGAGAGCGCCGCCACTCACCCTGCCTTTTGTGCCCCGTACGTTAGCACGCAGGAAGCTACAAGAGGGTCGCGCAGTCCACCGGCAGCCATAACTGACCACCTACCGCACAGTGGCTGACACGTTTCCACACAGCCACTGTGCGGTGAGAGGATTATCTAGTGAGGGACATAATATACATACATGGTCTCAAGGTTCCAAAAATAAACAAAACATCTCTACTCAGACCAACCATATTAAATGTACCAACCTGGACACATCCTTTTCGAACGCGGATGACAGTGAGATTTCAAAAACAAAACAAAAGGCATGGATTGCGCTCTAACAACTTTAGGCATTTTGCCCTCTGCTTGGGTTAGACCCTTTGCACAGAGAGCGCCTCTGACCCCATCTTTTGTGCCCCGTACGTTTGCACGCAGGAAGCTACAGGAGGGTCGCGCAGTCCACCGGCAGCCATAACTGACCACCTACCGCACAGTGGCTGACACGTTTCCACACAGCCACTGTGCGGTGAGAGCATTATCTAGTGAGGGACCTAATATACATACATGGTTTCAAGATTCCACAAATAAACAAAGCATCTCAAATCAAACCAGCCATATTAGATGTACTAACCTCTGACCATCCTTTTCAGACGTGCATGACATTGTGATTTCAAAAACAAAAGAAGGCCTGGATTCCGCTGTAACATCTTTGTGCATTTTGCCCTCTGCTTGAGTTACACCCATGGCACAGAGAGCGCCTCTGACCCCACCTTTTGTGCCCCGTACGTTTGCACCCAGGAAGCTACAAGAGAGTCGCGCAGTCCACCGGCAGCCATAACTGACCACCTACCGCACAGTGGCTGACACGTTTCCACACAGCCACTGTGCGGTGAGAGCATTATCTAGTGAGGGACCTAATATAGATACATGGTCTCAAGATTCCACAAATAAACAAAGCGTCTCTAATCAAACCAGCCATATTAGATGTACTAACCTCTGAGCATCCTTTTCAGTCGTGGATGACATTGTGATTTCAAAAACAAAAGAAGGCCTGGATTCCGCTGGAACATCTTCGTGCATTTTGCCCTCTGCTTGAGTTAGACGCTTGGCACAGAGAGCGCCTCTTGACACCACCTTTTGTGCCCCGTACGTTTGCACGCAGGAAGCTACAAGAGAGTCGCGCAGTCCACCGGAAGCCATAACTGACCACCTACCGCACAGTGGCGGATATGTTTTCGCACAGCCAGTGTGCGGTGAGCGTATTATCTTGTGAGGGACATAATATACATACATGGTCTCAACATTCCGCAACTAAACAAAGCATCTCTAATCAGACCAGCCATATTAAATGTACCAACCTCTCAGCATCCTTTTCAGACGTGGATGACATTCAGATTTCAAAAACAAAACAAGGTCTGGATTCCGCTGAAACATCTTTGTGCATTTTGCCCTCTGCTTGAGTTAAACCTTGGAACAGAGAGCGCCTCTGACCCTACCTTTTGTGCCCAGTACATTTTCACGCAGGAAGCTACAAGAGGTTCGCGCAGTCCACCGGCAGACATAACTGACCACCTAATGCAAATTGGCTGAAACGTTTTCACACAGCCACTGCGCGGTGAGACCATTATCTTGTGAGGGATATAATATACATACATGGTCTCAAGATTCCGCAACTAAACAAAGCATCTCTAATCAGACAAGCCATATTAAATGTGCCAACCTCTCAGCATCCTTTTCAGACGTGGATGACATTGAGATTTCAAAAACAAAAGGAGGCCTGGATTCCGCTGGAACATCGTTGTGCATTTTGCAATCTGCTTGAGTTATACCCTTGGCACAAAGAGCGCCTCTGACCCTGCACTTTGTGCCCCGTACGTTTGCACGCAGGAAGCTACAAGAGGTTCGCACAGTCCACCGGCAGCCATAACTGACCACCTACCGCACAGTGGCTGATATGTTTTCGCACAGCCACTGTGTGGTGAGAGCATTGTCTAGTGAGGAACCAAGTATACATACATGGTCTCAAGATTCCAAAAATAAACAAAGCATCTCTAATCAGACCAGCCATATTAAATGTACCATCCTGGACGCATCCTTTTCGAACGCGGATGACAGTGATATTTCAAAAACAAAACAAAAGGCATGGATTGCGCTCTAACAACTTTAGGCATTTTGCCCTCTGCTTGGGTTAGACCCTTTGCACAGAGAGCGCCTCTGACCCCATCTTTTGTGCCCCGTACGTTTGCACGCAGGAAGCTACAAGAGAGTAGCGCAGTCCACCGGCAGCCATAACTGACCACCTACCGCACAGTGGCTGATACGTTTCAACACAGCCAGTGTGCGGTGAGGGCATTATCTTGTGAGGGACATAATATACATACATGGTCTCAAGATTCCGCAACTAAACCAAGCATCTCTAATCAGACAAGCCATATTAAATGCGCAACCTCACAGGATCCTTTTCAGACGTGGATGACATTGAGATTTCAAAAACAAAAGGAGGCCTGGATTCCGCTGGAACATCTTTGTGCATTTTGCTCTCTGCTTGTGTTATACGCTTGGCACAGAGAGCGCCTCTGACCCTGCCTTTTTTGCCCCGTACGTTTGCACGCAGGAAGCTACAGGAGGGTCGCGCAGTCCACCGGCAGCCATAACTGACCACCTACCGCACAGGGGCTGACACGTTTCCACACAGCCACTGTGCGGTGAGAGCATTATCTTGTGAGGGATATAATATACATACATGGTCTCAAGATTCCGCAACTAAACAAAGCATCTCTAATCAGACAAGCCATATTAAATGTGCCAACCTCTCAGCATCCTTTTCAGACGTGGATGACATTGAGATTTCAAAAACAAAAGGAGGCCTGGATTTCGCTGGAACATCGTTGTGCATTTTGCAATCTGCTTGAGTTATACCCTTGGCACAGAGAGCGCCGCCACTCACCCTGCCTTTTGTGCCCCGTACGTTAGCACGCAGGAAGCTACAAGAGGGTCGCGCAGTCCACCGGCAGCCATAACTGACCACCTACCGCACAGTGGCTGACACGTTTCCACACAGCCACTGTGCGGTGAGAGGATTATCTAGTGAGGGACATAATATACATACATGGTCTCAAGGTTCCAAAAATAAACAAAACATCTCTACTCAGACCAACCATATTAAATGTACCAACCTGGACACATCCTTTTCGAACGCGGATGACAGTGAGATTTCAAAAACAAAACAAAAGGCATGGATTGCGCTCTAACAACTTTAGGCATTTTGCCCTCTGCTTGGGTTAGACCCTTTGCACAGAGAGCGCCTCTGACCCCATCTTTTGTGCCCCGTACGTTTGCACGCAGGAAGCTACAAGAGAGTCGCGCAGTCCACCGGCAGCCATAACTGACCACCTACCGCACAGTGGCTGATACGTTTCAACACAGCCAGTGTGCGGTGAGGGCATTATCTTGTGAGGGACATAATATACATACATGGTCTCAAGATTCCGCAACTAAACAAAGCATCTCTAATCAGACAAGCCATATTAAATGTGCAACCTCACAGGATCCTTTTCAGACGTGGATGACATTGAGATTTCAAAAACAAAAGGAGGCCTGGATTCCGCTGGAACATCTTTGTGCATTTTGCTCTCTGCTTGTGTTATACCCTTGGCACAGAGAGCGCCTCTGACCCTGCCTTTTTTGCCCCGTACGTTTGCACGCAGGAAGCTACAGGAGGGTCGCGCAGTCCACCGGCAGCCATAACTGACCACCTACCGCACAGGGGCTGACACGTTTCCAAACAGCCACTGTGCGGTGAGAGCATTATCTAGTGAGGGACCTAATATACATACATGGTCTCAAGATTCCACAAATAAACAAAGCATCTCTAATCAAACCAGCAATATTAGATGTACACACCTTGAGCATCCTTTTCAGACGTGGATGAGATTATGATTTCAAAAACAAAAGAAGGCCTGGATTCCGCTGGAACATCTTCGTGCATTTTGCCCTCTGCTTGAGTTAGACGCTTGGCACAGAGAGCACCTCTGACCCCACTTTTGTGCCCCGTACGTTTGCACCCAGGAAGCTACAAGAGAGTCGCGCAGTCCACCGGCAGCCATAACTGGCCACCTACCGCACAGTGGCTGATATGTTTCAACACAGCCAGTGTGCGGTGAGGGCATTATCTTGTGAGGGACATAATATACATACATGATCTCAAGATTCCGCAACTTAATAAAGCATCTCTAATCAGACCAGCCATATTAAATGTACCAACCTCTCAGCATCCTTTCCAGACGTGGATGACATTGAGATTTCAAAAACAAAGAGTCCTGGATTCCGCTGGAACATCTTTGTGCATTTTCCCCTCTGCTTGAGTTATACCCTTGGCACAGAGAGCGCCTCTGACCCTACCTTTTGTGCCCAGTACGTTTGCACGCAGGAAGCTACAAGAGGTTCGCGCAGTCCACCGGCAGCTATAACTGACCACCTACCGCACAGTGGCTGATATGTTTTCGCACAGCCACTGTGCGGTGACAGTATTATCTAGTGAGGAACCAAGTATACATACATGGTCTCAAGATTCCAAAAATAAACAAAGCATCTATAATATCCTTTTCGAACGCGGATGACAGTGAGATTTCAAAAACAAAACAAAATGCATGGATTGCGCTCTAACAACTTTAGGCATTTTGCCCTCTGCTTGGGTTAGACCCTTTGCTCAGAGAGCGCCTCTAACCCCACCTTTTGTGCCCCGTACGTTTGCACGCAGGAGGCTACAAGAGAGTCGCACAGTCCACCGGCAGCCATAACTGACCACCTACCGCACAGTGGCTGATACGTTTCAACACAGCCAGTGTGCGGTGAGGGCATTATCTTGTGAGGGACCTAGCATGCATACATGGTCTCAAGATTCCAAAAATAAACAAATCATCTCTAATCAGACCAGCCATATTAAATGTACCAACCTGGACGCATCCTTTTCGAACGCGGATACAGTGAGATTTCAAAAACAAAACAAAAGGCATGGATTGCGCTCTAACAACTTTAGGCATTTTGCCCTCTGCTTGGGTTAGACCCTTTGCTCAGAGAGCGCCTCTGACACCACCTTTTGTGCCCCGTACGCTTGCACGCACGAAGCTACAGGAGGGTCGCGCAGTCCACCGGCAGCCATAACTGACCACCTACCGCACAGTGGCTGACACGTTTCCACACAGCCACTGTGCGGTGAGAGCATTATCTAGTGAGGGACCTAATATACACACATGGTTTCAAGATTCCACAAATAAACAAAGCATCTCTAATCAAACCAGTCATATTAGATGTACTAACCTCTGACCATCCTTTTCAGACGTGCATGACATTGTGATTTCAAAAACAAAAGAAGGCCTGGATTCCGCTGTAACATCTTTGTGCATTTTGCCCTCTGCTTGAGTTACACCCATGGCACAGAGAGCGCCTCTGACCCCACCTTTTGTGCCCCGTACGTTTGCACCCAGGAAGCTACAAGAGAGTCGCGCAGTCCACCGGCAGCCATAACTGACCACCTACCGCACAGTGGCTGACACGTTTCCACACAGCCACTGTGCGGTGAGAGCATTATCTAGTGAGGGACCTAATATAGATACATGGTCTCAAGATTCCACAAATAAACAAAGCGTCTCTAATCAAACCAGCCATATTAGATGTACTAACCTCTGAGCATCCTTTTCAGTCGTGGATGACATTGTGATTTCAAAAACAAAAGAAGGCCTGGATTCCGCTGGAACATCTTCGTGCATTTTGCCCTCTGCTTGAGTTAGACGCTTGGCACAGAGAGCGCCTCTGACACCACCTTTTGTGCCCCGTACGTTTGCACGCAGGAAGCTACAAGAGAGTCGCGCAGTCCACCGGAAGCCATAACTGACCACCTACCGCACAGTGGCGGATATGTTTTCGCGCAGCCAGTGTGCGGTGAGCGCATTATCTTGTGAGGGACATAATATACATACATGGTCTCAAGATTCCGCAACTAAACAAAGCATCTCTAATCAGACCAGCCATATTAAATGTACCAACCTCTCAGCATCCTTTTCAGACGTGGATGACATTCAGATTTCAAAAACAAAACAAGGTCTGGATTCCGCTGAAACATCTTTGTGCATTTTGCCCTCTGCTTGAGTTGAACCTTGGCACAGAGAGCGCCTCTGACCCTACCTTTTGTGCCCAGTACATTTGCACGCAGGAAGCTACAAGAGGTTCGCGCAGTCCACCGGCAGACATAACTGACCACCTACTGCAAATTGGCTGAAACGTTTTCACACAGCCACTGCGCGGTGAGAGCATTATCTAGTGAGGGACCTAGTATACATACATGGTCTCAAGATTCCAAAAATAAACAAAGCATCTATAATCTGACCAGCTATATTAAATGTACCATCCTGGACGCATCCTTTTCGAACGCGGATGACAGTGAGATTTCAAAAACAAAACAAAAGGCATGGATTGCGCTCTAACAACTTTAGGCATTTTGCCCTCTGCTTGGGTTAGACCCTTTGCACAGAGAGCGCCTCTGACCCCATCTTTTGTGCCCCGTACGTTTGCACGCAGGAAGCTACAAGAGAGTCGCGCAGTCCACCGGCAGCCATAACTGACCACCTACCGCACAGTGGCTGATACGTTTCAACACAGCCAGTGTGCGGTGAGGGCATTATCTTGTGAGGGACATAATATACATACATGGTCTCAAGATTCCGCAACTAAACAAAGCATCTCTAATCAGACAAGCCATATTAAATGCGCAACCTCACAGGATCCTTTTCAGACGTGGATGACATTGAGATTTCAAAAACAAAAGGAGGCCTGGATTCCGCTGGAACATCTTTGTGCATTTTGCTCTCTGCTTGTGTTATACGCTTGGCACAGAGAGCGCCTCTGACCCTGCCTTTTTTGCCCCGTACGTTTGCACGCAGGAAGCTACAGGAGGGTCGCGCAGTCCACCGGCAGCCATAACTGACCACCTACCGCACAGGGGCTGACACGTTTCCACACAGCCACTGTGCGGTGAGAGCATTATCTAGTGAGGGACCTAATATACATACATGGTCTCAAGATTCCACAAATAAACAAAGCATCTCTAATCAAACCAGCAATATTAGATGTACACACCTTGAGCATCCTTTTCAAACGTGGATGAGATTATGATTTCAAAAACAAAAGAAGGCCTGGATTCCGCTGGAACATCTTCGTGCATTTTGCCCTCTGCTTGAGTTAGACGCTTGGCACAGAGAGCACCTCTGACCCCACTTTTGTGCCCCGTACGTTTGCACCCAGGAAGCTACAAGAGAGTCGCGCAGTCCACCGGCAGCCATAACTGGCCACCTACCGCACAGTGGCTGATATGTTTCAACACAGCCAGTGTGCGGTGAGGGCATTATCTTGTGAGGGAGATAATATACATACATGATCTCAAGATTCCGCAACTTAATAAAGCATCTCTAATCAGACCAGCCATATTAAATGTACCAACCTCTCAGCATCCTTTCCAGACGTGGATGACATTGAGATTTCAAAAACAAAGAGTCCTGGATTCCGCTGGAACATCTTTGTGCATTTTCCCCTCTGCTTGAGTTAAACCCTTGGCACAGAGAGCGCCTCTGACCCTACCTTTTGTGCCCAGTACGTTTGCACGCAGGAAGCTACAAGAGGTTCGCGCAGTCCACCGGCAGCTATAACTGACCACCTACCGCACAGTGGCTGATATGTTTTCGCACAGCCACTGTGCGGTGACAGTATTATCTAGTGAGGAACCAAGTATACATACATGGCCTCAAGATTCCAAAAATAAACAGAGCATCTATAATATCCTTTTCGAACGCGGATGACAGTGAGATTTCAAAAACAAAACAAAATGCATGGATTGCGCTCTAACAACTTTAGGCATTTTGCCCTCTGCTTGGGTTAGACCCTTTGCTCAGAGAGCGCCTCTAACCCCACCTTTTGTGCCCCGTACGTTTGCACGCAGGAAGCTACAAGAGAGTCGCACAGTCCACCGGCAGCCATAACTGACCACCTACCGCACAGTGGCTGATACGTTTCAACACAGCCAGTGTGCGGTGAGGGCATTATCTTGTGAGGGACCTAGCATACATACATGGTCTCAAGATTCCAAAAATAAACAAATCATCTCTAATCAGACCAGCCATATTAAATGTATCAACCTGGACGCATCCTTTTCGAACGCGGATACAGTGAGATTTCAAAAACAAAACAAAAGGCATGGATTGCGCTCTAACAACTTTAGGCATTTTGCCCTCTGGTTGGGTTAGACCCTTTGCTCAGAGAGCGCCTCTGACACCACCTTTTGTGCCCCGTACGCTTGCACGCACGAAGCTACAGGAGGGTCGCGCAGTCCACCGGCAGCCATAACTGACCACCTACCGCACAGTGGCTGACACGTTTCCACACAGCCACTGTGCGGTGAGAGCATTATCTAGTGAGGGACCTAATATACATACATGGTTTCAAGATTCCACAAATAAACAAAGCATCTCAAATCAAACCAGCCATATTAGATGTACTAACCTCTGACCATCCTTTTCAGACGTGCATGACATTGTGATTTCAAAAACAAAAGAAGGCCTGGATTCCGCTGTAACATCTTTGTGCATTTTGCCCTCTGCTTGAGTTACACCCATGGCACAGAGAGCGCCTCTGACCCCACCTTTTGTGCCCCGTACGTTTGCACCCAGGAAGCTACAAGAGAGTCGCGCAGTCCACCGGCAGCCATAACTGACCACCTACCGCACAGTGGCTGACACGTTTCCACACAGCCACTGTGCGGTGAGAGCATTATCTAGTGAGGGACCTAATATAGATACATGGTCTCAAGATTCCACAAATAAACAAAGCGTCTCTAATCAAACCAGCCATATTAGATGTACTAACCTCTGAGCATCCTTTTCAGTCGTGGATGACATTGTGATTTCAAAAACAAAAGAAGGCCTGGATTCCGCTGGAACATCTTCGTGCATTTTGCCCTCTGCTTGAGTTAGACGCTTGGCACAGAGAGCGCCTCTGACACCACCTTTTGTGCCCCGTACGTTTGCACGCAGGAAGCTACAAGAGAGTCGCGCAGTCCACCGGAAGCCATAACTGACCACCTACCGCACAGTGGCGGATATGTTTTCGCACAGCCAGTGTGCGGTGAGCGTATTATCTTGTGAGGGACATAATATACATACATGGTCTCAAGATTCCGCAACTAAACAAAGCATCTCTAATCAGACCAGCCATATTAAATGTACCAACCTCTCAGCATCCTTTTCAGACGTGGATGACATTCAGATTTCAAAAACAAAACAAGGTCTGGATTCCGCTGAAACATCTTTGTGCATTTTGCTCTCTGCTTGTGTTATACGCTTGGCACAGAGAGCGCCTCTGACCCTGCCTTTTTTGCCCCGTACGTTTGCACGCAGGAAGCTACAGGAGGGTCGCGCAGTCCACCGGCAGCCATAACTGACCACCTACCGCACAGGGGCTGACACGTTTCCACACAGCCACTGTGCGGTGGGAGCATTATCTTGTGAGGGATATAATATACATACATGGTCTCAAGATTCCGCAACTAAACAAAGCATCTCTAATCAGACAAGCCATATTAAATGTGCCAACCTCTCAGCATCCTTTTCAGACGTGGATGACATTGAGATTTCAAAAACAAAAGGAGGCCTGGATTCCGCTGGAACATCGTTGTGCATTTTGCAATCTGCTTGAGTTATACCCTTGGCACAGAGAGCGCCGCCACTGACCCTGCCTTTTGTGCCCCGTACGTTTGCACGCAGGAAGCTACAAGAGGGTCGCGCAGTCCACCGGCAGCCGTAACCGACCACTACCGCACAGTGGCTGATATGTTTTCGCACAGCCACTGTGCGGTGAGGGCATTATCTAGTCAGGAACCAAGTATACATACATGGTCTCAAGATTCCAAAAATAAACAAAGCATCTATAATCAGACCAGCCATATTAAATGTACCAACCTGGACGCATCCTTTTCGAACGCGGATGACAGTGAGATTTCAAAAACAAAACAAAAGGCATGGATTGCGCTCTAACAACTTTAGGCATTTTGCCCTCTGCTTGTGTTAGACCCTTTGCACAGAGAGCGCCTCTGACCCCATCTTTTGTGCCCCGTACGTTTGCACGCAGGAAGCTACAAGAGAGTCGCGCAGTCCACCGGCAGCCATAACTGACCACCTACCGCACAGTGGCTGATACGTTTCAACACAGCCAGTGTGCGGTGAGGGCATTATCTTGTGAGGGACATAATATACATATATGATCTCAAGATTCCGCAACTAAACAAAGCATATCTAATCAGACAAGCCATATTAAATGCGCAACCTCACAGGATCCTTTTCAGACGTGGATGACATTGAGATTTCAAAAACAAAAGGAGGCCTGGATTCCGCTGGAACATCTTTGTACATTTTGCTCTCTGCTTGTGTTATACGCTTGGCACAGAGAGCGCCTCTGACCCTGCCTTTTTTGCCCCGTACGTTTGCACGCAGGAAGCTACAGGAGGGTCGCGCAGTCCACCGGCAGCCATAACTGACCACCTACCGCACAGGGGCTGACACGTTTCCACACAGCCAGTGTGCGGTGAGGGCATTATCTTGTGAGGGACATAATATACATACATGGTCTCAAGATTCCGCAACTAAACAAAGCATCTCTAATCAGACAAGCCATATTAAATGCGCAACCTCACAGGATCCTTTTCAGACGTGGATGACATTGAGATTTCAAAAACAAAAGGAGGCCTGGATTCCGCTGGAACATCTTTGTGCATTTTGCTCTCTGCTTGTGTTATACGCTTGGCACAGAGAGCGCCTCTGACCCTGCCTTTTTTGCCCCGTACGTTTGCACGCAGGAAGCTACAGGAGGGTCGCGCAGTCCACCGGCAGCCATAACTGACCACCTACCGCACAGGGGCTGACACGTTTCCACACAGCCACTGTGCGGTGAGAGCATTATCTTGTGAGGGATATAATATACATACATGGTCTCAAGATTCCGCAACTAAACAAAGCATCTCTAATCAGACAAGCCATATTAAATGTGCCAACCTCTCAGCATCCTTTTCAGACGTGGATGACATTGAGATTTCAAAAACAAAAGGAGGCCTGGATTCCGCTGGAACATCGTTGTGCATTTTGCAATCTGCTTGAGTTATACCCTTGGCACAGAGAGCGCCGCCACTGACCCTGCCTTTTGTGCCCCGTACGTTTGCACGCAGGAAGCTACAAGAGGGTCGCGCAGTCCACCGGCAGCCGTAACCGACCACTACGGCACAGTGGCTGATATGTTTTCGCACAGCCACTGTGCGGTGAGAGCATTATCTAGTGAGGAACCAAGTATACATACATGGTCTCAAGATTCCAAAAATAAACAAAGCATCTCTAATCAGACCAGCCATATTAAATGTACCAACCTGGACGCATCCTTTTCGAACGCGGATGACAGTGAGATTTCAAAAACAAAACAAAAGGCATGGATTGCGCTCTAACAACTTTAGGCATTTTGCCCTCTGCTTGGGTTAGACCCTTTGCACAGAGAGCGCCTCTGACCCCATCTTTTGTGCCCCGTACGTTTGCACGCAGGAAGCTACAAGAGAGTCGCGCAGTCCACCGGCAGCCATAACTGACCACCTACCGCACAGTGGCTGATACGTTTCAACACAGCCAGTGTGCGGTGAGGGCATTATCTTGTGAGGGACATAATATACATACATGGTCTCAAGATTCCGCAACTAAACAAAGCATCTCTAATCAGACAAGCCATATTAAATGCGCAACCTCACAGGATCCTTTTCAGACGTGGATGACATTGAGATTTCAAAAACAAAAGGAGGCCTGGATTCCGCTGGAACATCTTTGTGCATTTTGCTCTCTGCTTGTGTTATACGCTTGGCACAGAGAGCGCCTCTGACCCTGCCTTTTTTGCCCCGTACGTTTGCACGCAGGAAGCTACAGGAGGGTCGCGCAGTCCACCGGCAGCCATAACTGACCGCCTACCGCACAGGGGCTGACACGTTTCCACACAGCCACTGTGCGGTGAGAGCATTATCTAGTGAGGGACCTAATATACATACATGGTCTCAAGATTCCACAAATAAACAAAGCATCTCTAATCAAACCAGCAATATTAGATGTACACACCTTGAGCATCCTTTTCAGACGTGGATGAGATTATGATTTCAAAAACAAAAGAAGGCCTGGATTCCGCTGGAACATCTTCGTGCATTTTGCCCTCTGCTTGAGTTAGACGCTTGGCACAGAGAGCACCTCTGACCCCACTTTTGTGCCCCGTACGTTTGCACCCAGGAAGCTACAAGAGAGTCGCGCAGTCCACCGGCAGCCATAACTGGCCACCTACCGCACAGTGGCTGATATGTTTCAACACAGCCAGTGTGCGGTGAGGGCATTATCTTGTGAGGGACATAATATACATACATGATCTCAAGATTCCGCAACTTAATAAAGCATCTCTAATCAGACCAGCCATATTAAATGTACCAACCTCTCAGCATCCTTTCCATACGTGGATGACATTGAGATTTCAAAAACAAAGAGTCCTGGATTCCGCTGGAACATCTTTGTGCATTTTCCCCTCTGCTTGAGTTATACCCTTGGCACAGAGAGCGCCTCTGACCCTACCCTTTGTGCCCAGTACGTTTGCACGCAGGAAGCTACAAGAGGTTCGCGCAGTCCACCGGCAGCTATAACTGACCACCTACCGCACAGTGGCTGATATGTTTTCGCACAGCCACTGTGCGGTGACAGTATTATCTAGTGAGGAACCAAGTATACATACATGGTCTCAAGATTCCAAAAATAAACAAAGCATCTATAATATCCTTTTCGAACGCGGATGACAGTGAGATTTCAAAAACAAAACAAAATGCATGGATTGCGCTCTAACAACTTTAGGCATTTTGCCCTCTGCTTGGGTTAGACCCTTTGCTCAGAGAGCGCCTCTAACCCCACCTTTTGTGCCCCGTACGTTTGCACGCAGGAAGCTACAAGAGAGTCGCACAGTCCACCGGCAGCCATAACTGACCACCTACCGCACAGTGGCTGATACGTTTCAACACAGCCAGTGTGCGGTGAGGGCATTATCTTGTGAGGGACCTAGCATACATACATGGTCTCAAGATTCCAAAAATAAACAAATCATCTCTAATCAGACCAGCCATATTAAATGTACCAACCTGGACGCATCCTTTTCGAACGCGGATACAGTGAGATTTCAAAAACAAAACAAAAGGCATGGATTGCGCTCTAACAACTTTAGGCATTTTGCCCTCTGCTTGGGTTAGACCCTTTGCTCAGAGAGCGCCTCTGACCCCACCTTTTGTGCCCCGTACGTTTGCACGCACGAAGCTACAGGAGGGTCGCGCAGTCCACCGGCAGCCATAACTGACCACCTACCGCACAGTGGCTGACACGTTTCCACACAGCCACTGTGCGGTGAGAGCATTATCTAGTGAGGGACCTAATATACATACATGGTCTCAAGATTCCACAAATAAACAAAGCATCTCTAATCAAACCAGCCATATTAGATGTACTAACCTCTGACCATCCTTTTCAGACGTGCATGACATTGTGATTTCAAAAACAAAAGAAGGCCTGGATTCCGCGTGAACATCTTTGTGCATTTTGCCCTCTGCTTGAGTTACACCCATGGCACAGAGAGCGCCTCTGACCCCACCTTTTGTGCCCCGTACGTTTGCACCCAGGAAGCTACAAGAGAGTCGCGCAGTCCACCGGCAGCCATAACTGACCACCTACCGCACAGTGGCTGACACGTTTCCACACAGCCACTGTGCGGTGAGAGCATTATCTAGTGAGGGACCTAATATAGATACATAGTCTCAAGATTCAACAAATAAACAAAGCGTCTCTAATCAAACCAGCCATATTAGATGTACTAACCTCTGAGCATCCTTTTCAGACGTGGATGACATTGTGATTTCAAAAACAAAAGAAGGCCTGGATTCCGCTGGAACATCTTCGTGCATTTTGCCCTCTGCTTGAGTTAGACGCTTGGCACAGAGAGCGCCTCTGACACCACCTTTTGTGCCCCGTACGTTTGCACGCAGGAAGCTACAAGAGAGTCGCGCAGTCCACCGGAAGCCATAACTGACCACCTACCGCACAGTGGCGGATATGTTTTCGCACAGCCAGTGTGCGGTGAGCGTATTATCTTGTGAGGGACATAATATACATACATGGTCTCAAGATTCCGCAACTAAACAAAGCATCTCTAATCAGACCAGCCATATTAAATGTACCAACCTCTCAGCATCCTTTTCAGACGTGGATGACATTCAGATTTCAAAAACAAAACAAGGTCTGGATTCCGCTGAAACATCT
This sequence comes from Amblyomma maculatum, assembly GCF_055883805.1. Classification (NCBI taxonomy): domain Eukaryota; kingdom Metazoa; phylum Arthropoda; class Arachnida; order Ixodida; family Ixodidae; genus Amblyomma; species Amblyomma maculatum. Next base: position 145,525,182 of record NC_139349.1, read on the forward strand.
TTGTGCATTTTGCTCTCTGCTTGTGTTATACGCTTGGCACAGAGAGCGCCTCTGACCCTGCCTTTTTTGCCCCGTACGTTTGCACGCAGGAAGCTACAGGAGGGTCGCGCAGTCCACCGGCAGCCATAACTGACCACCTACCGCACAGGGGCTGACACGTTTCCACACAGCCACTGTGCGGTGGGAGCATTATCTTGTGAGGGATATAATATACATACATGGTCTCAAGATTCCGCAACTAAACAAAGCATCTCTAATCAGACAAGCCATATTAAATGTGCCAACCTCTCAGCATCCTTTTCAGACGTGGATGACATTGAGATTTCAAAAACAAAAGGAGGCCTGGATTCCGCTGGAACATCGTTGTGCATTTTGCAATCTGCTTGAGTTATACCCTTGGCACAGAGAGCGCCGCCACTGACCCTGCCTTTTGTGCCCCGTACGTTTGCACGCAGGAAGCTACAAGAGGGTCGCGCAGTCCACCGGCAGCCGTAACCGACCACTACCGCACAGTGGCTGATATGTTTTCGCACAGCCACTGTGCGGTGAGGGCATTATCTAGTCAGGAACCAAGTATACATACATGGTCTCAAGATTCCAAAAATAAACAAAGCATCTATAATCAGACCAGCCATATTAAATGTACCAACCTGGACGCATCCTTTTCGAACGCGGATGACAGTGAGATTTCAAAAACAAAACAAAAGGCATGGATTGCGCTCTAACAACTTTAGGCATTTTGCCCTCTGCTTGTGTTAGACCCTTTGCACAGAGAGCGCCTCTGACCCCATCTTTTGTGCCCCGTACGTTTGCACGCAGGAAGCTACAAGAGAGTCGCGCAGTCCACCGGCAGCCATAACTGACCACCTACCGCACAGTGGCTGATACGTTTCAACACAGCCAGTGTGCGGTGAGGGCATTATCTTGTGAGGGACATAATATACATATATGATCTCAAGATTCCGCAACTAAACAAAGCATATCTAATCAGACAAGCCATATTAAATGCGCAACCTCACAGGATCCTTTTCAGACGTGGATGACATTGAGATTTCAAAAACAAAAGGAGGCCTGGATTCCGCTGGAACATCTTTGTACATTTTGCTCTCTGCTTGTGTTATACGCTTGGCACAGAGAGCGCCTCTGACCCTGCCTTTTTTGCCCCGTACGTTTGCACGCAGGAAGCTACAGGAGGGTCGCGCAGTCCACCGGCAGCCATAACTGACCACCTACCGCACAGGGGCTGACACGTTTCCACACAGCCAGTGTGCGGTGAGGGCATTATCTTGTGAGGGACATAATATACATACATGGTCTCAAGATTCCGCAACTAAACAAAGCATCTCTAATCAGACAAGCCATATTAAATGCGCAACCTCACAGGATCCTTTTCAGACGTGGATGACATTGAGATTTCAAAAACAAAAGGAGGCCTGGATTCCGCTGGAACATCTTTGTGCATTTTGCTCTCTGCTTGTGTTATACGCTTGGCACAGAGAGCGCCTCTGACCCTGCCTTTTTTGCCCCGTACGTTTGCACGCAGGAAGCTACAGGAGGGTCGCGCAGTCCACCGGCAGCCATAACTGACCACCTACCGCACAGGGGCTGACACGTTTCCACACAGCCACTGTGCGGTGAGAGCATTATCTTGTGAGGGATATAATATACATACATGGTCTCAAGATTCCGCAACTAAACAAAGCATCTCTAATCAGACAAGCCATATTAAATGTGCCAACCTCTCAGCATCCTTTTCAGACGTGGATGACATTGAGATTTCAAAAACAAAAGGAGGCCTGGATTCCGCTGGAACATCGTTGTGCATTTTGCAATCTGCTTGAGTTATACCCTTGGCACAGAGAGCGCCGCCACTGACCCTGCCTTTTGTGCCCCGTACGTTTGCACGCAGGAAGCTACAAGAGGGTCGCGCAGTCCACCGGCAGCCGTAACCGACCACTACCGCACAGTGGCTGATATGTTTTCGCACAGCCACTGTGCGGTGAGAGCATTATCTAGTGAGGAACCAAGTATACATACATGGTCTCAAGATTCCAAAAATAAACAAAGCATCTCTAATCAGACCAGCCATATTAAATGTACCAACCTGGACGCATCCTTTTCGAACGCGGATGACAGTGAGATTTCAAAAACAAAACAAAAGGCATGGATTGCGCTCTAACAACTTTAGGCATTTTGCCCTCTGCTTGGGTTAGACCCTTTGCACAGAGAGCGCCTCTGACCCCATCTTTTGTGCCCCGTACGTTTGCACGCAGGAAGCTACAAGAGAGTCGCGCAGTCCACCGGCAGCCATAACTGACCACCTACCGCACAGTGGCTGATACGTTTCAACACAGCCAGTGTGCGGTGAGGGCATTATCTTGTGAGGGACATAATATACATACATGGTCTCAAGATTCCGCAACTAAACAAAGCATCTCTAATCAGACAAGCCACATTAAATGCGCAACCTCACAGGATCCTTTTCAGACGTGGATGACATTGAGATTTCAAAAACAAAAGGAGGCCTGGATTCCGCTGGAACATCTTTGTGCATTTTGCTCTCTGCTTGTGTTATACGCTTGGCACAGAGAGCGCCTCTGACCCTGCCTTTTTTGCCCCGTACGTTTGCACGCAGGAAGCTACAGGAGGGTCGCGCAGTCCACCGGCAGCCATAACTGACCGCCTACCGCACAGGGGCTGACACGTTTCCACACAGCCACTGTGCGGTGAGAGCATTATCTAGTGAGGGACCTAATATACATACATGGTCTCAAGATTCCACAAATAAACAAAGCATCTCTAATCAAACCAGCAATATTAGATGTACACACCTTGAGCATCCTTTTCAGACGTGGATGAGATTATGATTTCAAAAACAAAAGAAGGCCTGGATTCCGCTGGAACATCTTCGTGCATTTTGCCCTCTGCTTGAGTTAGACGCTTGGCACAGAGAGCACCTCTGACCCCACTTTTGTGCCCCGTACGTTTGCACCCAGGAAGCTACAAGAGAGTCGCGCAGTCCACCGGCAGCCATAACTGGCCACCTACCGCACAGTGGCTGATATGTTTCAACACAGCCAGTGTGCGGTGAGGGCATTATCTTGTGAGGGACATAATATACATACATGATCTCAAGATTCCGCAACTTAATAAAGCATCTCTAATCAGACCAGCCATATTAAATGTACCAACCTCTCAGCATCCTTTCCATACGTGGATGACATTGAGATTTCAAAAACAAAGAGTCCTGGATTCCGCTGGAACATCTTTGTGCATTTTCCCCTCTGCTTGAGTTATACCCTTGGCACAGAGAGCGCCTCTGACCCTACCCTTTGTGCCCAGTACGTTTGCACGCAGGAAGCTACAAGAGGTTCGCGCAGTCCACCGGCAGCTATAACTGACCACCTACCGCACAGTGGCTGATATGTTTTCGCACAGCCACTGTGCGGTGACAGTATTATCTAGTGAGGAACCAAGTATACATACATGGTCTCAAGATTCCAAAAATAAACAAAGCATCTATAATATCCTTTTCGAACGCGGATGACAGTGAGATTTCAAAAACAAAACAAAATGCATGGATTGCGCTCTAACAACTTTAGGCATTTTGCCCTCTGCTTGGGTTAGACCCTTTGCTCAGAGAGCGCCTCTAACCCCACCTTTTGTGCCCCGTACGTTTGCACGCAGGAAGCTACAAGAGAGTCGCACAGTCCACCGGCAGCCATAACTGACCACCTACCGCACAGTGGCTGACACGTTTCCACACAGCCACTGTGCGGTGAGAGCATTATCTAGTGAGGGACCTAATATACATACATGGTCTCAAGATTCCACAAATAAACAAAGCATCTCTAATCAAACCAGCCATATTAGATGTACTAACCTCTGACCATCCTTTTCAGACGTGCATGACATTGTGATTTCAAAAACAAAAGAAGGCCTGGATTCCGCGTGAACATCTTTGTGCATTTTGCCCTCTGCTTGAGTTACACCCATGGCACAGAGAGCGCCTCTGACCCCACCTTTTGTGCCCCGTACGTTTGCACCCAGGAAGCTACAAGAGAGTCGCGCAGTCCACCGGCAGCCATAACTGACCACCTACCGCACAGTGGCTGACACGTTTCCACACAGCCACTGTGCGGTGAGAGCATTATCTAGTGAGGGACCTAATATAGATACATAGTCTCAAGATTCAACAAATAAACAAAGCGTCTCTAATCAAACCAGCCATATTAGATGTACTAACCTCTGAGCATCCTTTTCAGACGTGGATGACATTGTGATTTCAAAAACAAAAGAAGGCCTGGATTCCGCTGGAACATCTTCGTGCATTTTGCCCTCTGCTTGAGTTAGACGCTTGGCACAGAGACCGCCTCTGACACCACCTTTTGTGCCCCGTACGTTTGCACCCAGGAAGCTACAAGAGAGTCGCGCAGTCAACCGGCAGCCATAACTGGCCACCTACCGCACAGTGGCTGATAAGTTTCAACGCAGCCAGTGTGCGGTGAGGGCATTATCTTGTGAGGGACATAATATACATACATGGTCTCAAGGTTCCAAAAATAAACAAAACATCTCTACTCAGACCAACCATATTAAATGTACCAACCTGGACACATCCTTTTCGAACGCGGATGGCAGTGAGATTTCAAAAACAAAACAAAAGGCATGGATTGCGCTCTAATAACGTTAAGCATTTTGCCCTCTGCTTGGGTTAGACCCTTGGCACAGAGAACGCCTCTGACGCCACATTTTGTTCCCCGTACGTTTGCACGCACGAAGCTACAGGAGGGTCGCGCAGTCCACCGGCAGCCATAACTGACCACCTACCGCACAGTGGCTGACACGTTTCCACACAGCCACTGTGCGGTGAGAGGATTACCTAGTGAGGGACATAATATACATACATGGTCTCAAGGTTCCAAAAATAAACAAAACATCTCTACTCAGACCAACCATATTAAATGTACCAACCTGGACACATCCTTTTCGAACGCGGATGACAGTGAGATTTCAAAAACAAAACAAAAGGCATGGATTGCGCTCTAATAACGTTAAGCATTTTGCCCTCTGCTTGGGTTAGACCCTTGGCACAGAGAACGCCTCTGACGCCACATTTTGTTCCCCGTACGTTTGCACGCACGAAGCTACAGGAGGGTCGCGCAGTCCACCGGCAGCCATAACTGACCACCTACCGCACAGTGGCTGATACGTTTCCACACAGCCACTGTGCGGTGAGAGCATTATCTAGTGAGGGACCTATTATACATACATGGTCTTTAAGGTTCCACAAATTAACAAAGCATCTCTAATTAGACCAGCCATATAAATGTAGTAACAACTCAGCATTCTTTTCAGACGTGGATGACATTGAGATTTCAAAAACAAAACAAGGTCTGGATTCCGCTGGAACATCTTTGTGCATTTTGCCCTCTGCTTGAGTTAGACGCTTGGCACAGAGAGCGCCTCTGACCCCACCTTTTGTGGCCCGTACGTTTGCACCCAGAAAGCTACAAGAGAGTCGCGCAGTCCACCGGCAGCCATAACTGACCACCTACCGCACAGTGGCTGATACGTTTCAACGCAGCCAGTGTGTTGTGAGGGCATTATCTTGTGAGGGACATAATATACATACATGGTCTCAAGGTTCCAAAAATAAACAAAACATCTCTACTCAGACCAACCATATTAAATGTACCAACCTGGACGCATCCTTTTCGAACGCGGATGACAGTGAGATTTCAAAAACAAAACAAAAGCAATGGATTGCGCTCTAACAATGTTAGGCATTTTGCCCTCTGCTTCGGTTTGACCCTTGGCACAGAAAGCGCCTCTGACCCCACCTTGTGTGCCCCGTACGTTTGCACGCAGGAAGCTACAAGAGAGTCGCGCAGTCCACCGGCAGCCATAACTCGCCACCTACCGCACAGTGGCTGATACGTTTCAACACAGCCAGTGTGCGGTGAGGGCATTATCTTGTGAGGGACATAATATATATACATGATGGCAAGTTTACACAACTAAACAAAGCATCTCTAATCAGACCAGCCATATTAAATGTACCAACCTCTCAGCATCCTTTTCAGATGTGGATGACATTGAGATTTCAAAAACAAAAGGAGGTCTGGATTCCGCTGGAACATCTTCGTGCATTTTGCCCTCTGCTTGAGTTAGACGCTTGGCACAGAGAGCGCCTCTGACCCCACCTTTTGTGCCCCGTACGTTTGCACGCAGGAAGCTACAAGAGAGTCGCGCAGTCCACCGGCAGCCATAACTGGCCACCTACCGCACAGTGGCTGATACGTTTCAACACAGCCAGTGTGCGGTGATGGCATTATCTTGTGAGGGACATAATATACATACAGGATGGCAAGATTACACAACTAAACAAAGCATCTCTAATCAGACCAGCCATATTAAATGTACCAACCTCTCAGCATCCTTTTCAGACGTGGATGACATTGAGATTTCAAAAACAAAAGGAGGTCTGGATTCCGCTGGAACATCTTCGTGCATTTTGCCCTCTGCTTGGTTTAGACCCTTGGCACAGAGAGCGCCTCTCACCCCACCTTTCGTGCTCCGTACGCTTGCACGCAGGAAGCTACAAGAGGGTCGCGCAGTCTACCGGCAGCCATAACTGACCACCTACTGCAAATTGGCTGAAACATTTTCACACAGCCACTACGCGGTGAGAGCATTATCTAGTGAGGGACCTAGTATACATACATTGTCTGAAGATTCCAAAAATAAACAAAGCATCTATAATCAGACCAGCCATATTAAATGTACCAACCTGGACGCATCCTTTTCGAACGCGGATGACAGTGAGATTTCAAAAACAAAACAAAAGGCATGGATTGCGCTCTAACAACTTTAGGCATTTTGCCCTCTGCTTAGGTTAGACCCTTTGCACAGAGAGCGCCTCTGACCCCACCTTTTGTGCCCCGTACGTTTGCACGCAGGAAGCTACAAGAGTGTCGCGCAGTCCACCGGCAGCCATAACTGACCACCTTCCGCACAGTGGCTGATACGTTTCAACACAGCGAGTGTGCGGTGAGGGCATTATCTTGTGAGGGACATAATATACATACATGGTCTCAAGATTCCGCAACTAAACAAAGCATCTCTAATCAAACCAGCCATATTAGATGTACTAACCTCTGAGAATCCTTTTCAGACGTGAATGACATTGAGATTTCGAAAACAAAACAAGGCCTGGATTCCGCTGGAACATCTTCGTGCATTTTGCTCTCTGCTTGTGTTAGACGCTTGGCAAAGAGAGCGCCTCTGACCCCACCTTTTGTGCCCCGTACGTTTGCACGCAGGAAGCTACAAGGAAGTCGCGCAGTCCACCGGCATCCATAAATGGCCACCTACCCCACAGTGGCTGATACGTTTCAACGCAGCCAGTGTGCGGTGAGAGCATTATCTAGTGAGGGACCTAATATACATACATGGTCTCAAGATTCCACAAATAAACAAAGCATCTCTAATCAAACCAGCAATATTAGATGTACACACCTTGAGCATCCTTTTCAGACGTGGATGAGATTATGATTTCAAAAACAAAAGAAGGCCTGGATTCCGCTGGAACATCTTCGTGCATTTTGCCCTCTGCTTGAGTTAGACGCTTGGCACAGAGAGCACCTCTGACCCCACTTTTGTGCCCCGTACGTTTGCACCCAGGAAGCTACAAGAGAGTCGCGCAGTCCACCGGCAGCCATAACTGGCCACCTACCGCACAGTGGCTGATATGTTTCAACACAGCCAGTGTGCGGTGAGGGCATTATCTTGTGAGGGACATAATATACATACATGATCTCAAGATTCCGCAACTTAATAAAGCATCTCTAATCAGACCAGCCATATTAAATGTACCAACCTCTCAGCATCCTTTCCATACGTGGATGACATTGAGATTTCAAAAACAAAGAGTCCTGGATTCCGCTGGAACATCTTTGTGCATTTTCCCCTCTGCTTGAGTTATACCCTTGGCACAGAGAGCGCCTCTGACCCTACCCTTTGTGCCCAGTACGTTTGCACGCAGGAAGCTACAAGAGGTTCGCGCAGTCCACCGGCAGCTATAACTGACCACCTACCGCACAGTGGCTGATATGTTTTCGCACAGCCACTGTGCGGTGACAGTATTATCTAGTGAGGAACCAAGTATACATACATGGTCTCAAGATTCCAAAAATAAACAAAGCATCTATAATATCCTTTTCGAAGGCGGATGACAGTGAGATTTCAAAAACAAAACAAAATGCATGGATTGCGCTCTAACAACTTTAGGCATTTTGCCCTCTGCTTGGGTTAGACCCTTTGCTCAGAGAGCGCCTCTAACCCCACCTTTTGTGCCCCGTACGTTTGCACGCAGGAAGCTACAAGAGAGTCGCACAGTCCACCGGCAGCCATAACTGACCACCTACCGCACAGTGGCTGATACGTTTCAACACAGCCAGTGTGCGGTGAGGGCATTATCTTGTGAGGGACCTAGCATACATACATGGTCTCAAGATTCCAAAAATAAACAAATCATCTCTAATCAGACCAGCCATATTAAATGTACCAACCTGGACGCATCCTTTTCGAACGCGGATACAGTGAGATTTCAAAAACAAAACAAAAGGCATGGATTGCGCTCTAACAACTTTAGGCATTTTGCCCTCTGCTTGGGTTAGACCCTTTGCTCAGAGAGCGCCTCTGACCCCACCTTTTGTGCCCCGTACGTTTGCACGCACGAAGCTACAGGAGGGTCGCGCAGTCCACCGGCAGCCATAACTGACCACCTACCGCACAGTGGCTGACACGTTTCCACACAGCCACTGTGCGGTGAGAGCATTATCTAGTGAGGGACCTAATATACATACATGGTCTCAAGATTCCACAAATAAACAAAGCATCTCTAATCAAACCAGCCATATTAGATGTACTAACCTCTGACCATCCTTTTCAGACGTGCATGACATTGTGATTTCAAAAACAAAAGAAGGCCTGGATTCCGCGTGAACATCTTTGTGCATTTTGCCCTCTGCTTGAGTTACACCCATGGCACAGAGAGCGCCTCTGACCCCACCTTTTGTGCCCCGTACGTTTGCACCCAGGAAGCTACAAGAGAGTCGCGCAGTCCACCGGCAGCCATAACTGACCACCTACCGCACAGTGGCTGACACGTTTCCACACAGCCACTGTGCGGTGAGAGCATTATCTAGTGAGGGACCTAATATAGATACATAGTCTCAAGATTCAACAAATAAACAAAGCGTCTCTAATCAAACCAGCCATATTAGATGTACTAACCTCTGAGCATCCTTTTCAGACGTGGATGACATTGTGATTTCAAAAACAAAAGAAGGCCTGGATTCCGCTGGAACATCTTCGTGCATTTTGCCCTCTGCTTGAGTTAGACGCTTGGCACAGAGACCGCCTCTGACACCACCTTTTGTGCCCCGTACGTTTGCACCCAGGAAGCTACAAGAGAGTCGCGCAGTCAACCGGCAGCCATAACTGGCCACCTACCGCACAGTGGCTGATAAGTTTCAACGCAGCCAGTGTGCGGTGAGGGCATTATCTTGTGAGGGACATAATATACATACATGGTCTCAAGGTTCCAAAAATAAACAAAACATCTCTACTCAGACCAACCATATTAAATGTACCAACCTGGACACATCCTTTTCGAACGCGGATGACAGTGAGATTTCAAAAACAAAACAAAAGGCATGGATTGCGCTCTAATAACGTTAAGCATTTTGCCCTCTGCTTGGGTTAGACCCTTGGCACAGAGAACGCCTCTGACGCCACATTTTGTTCCCCGTACGTTTGCACGCACGAAGCTACAGGAGGGTCGCGCAGTCCACCGGCAGCCATAACTGACCACCTACCGCACAGTGGCTGACACGTTTCCACACAGCCACTGTGCGGTGAGAGGATTACCTAGTGAGGGACATAATATACATACATGGTCTCAAGGTTCCAAAAATAAACAAAACATCTCTACTCAGACCAACCATATTAAATGTACCAACCTGGACACATCCTTTTCGAACGCGGATGACAGTGAGATTTCAAAAACAAAACAAAAGGCATGGATTGCGCTCTAATAACGTTAAGCATTTTGCCCTCTGCTTGGGTTAGACCCTTGGCACAGAGAACGCCTCTGACGCCACATTTTGTTCCCCGTACGTTTGCACGCACGAAGCTACAGGAGGGTCGCGCAGTCCACCGGCAGCCATAACTGACCACCTACCGCACAGTGGCTGATACGTTTCCACACAGCCACTGTGCGGTGAGAGCATTATCTAGTGAGGGACCTATTATACATACATGGTCTTTAAGGTTCCACAAATTAACAAAGCATCTCTAATTAGACCAGCCATATAAATGTACTAACAACTCAGCATTCTTTTCAGACGTGGATGACATTGAGATTTCAAAAACAAAACAAGGTCTGGATTCCGCTGGAACATCTTTGTGCATTTTGCCCTCTGCTTGAGTTAGACGCTTGGCACAGAGAGCGCCTCTGACCCCACCTTTTGTGGCCCGTACGTTTGCACCCAGAAAGCTACAAGAGAGTCGCGCAGTCCACCGGCAGCCATAACTGACCACCTACCGCACAGTGGCTGATACGTTTCAACGCAGCCAGTGTGTTGTGAGGGCATTATCTTGTGAGGGACATAATATACATACATGGTCTCAAGGTTCCAAAAATAAACAAAACATCTCTACTCAGACCAACCATATTAAATGTACCAACCTGGACGCATCCTTTTCGAACGCGGATGACAGTGAGATTTCAAAAACAAAACAAAAGCAATGGATTGCGCTCTAACAATGTTAGGCATTTTGCCCTCTGCTTCGGTTTGACCCTTGGCACAGAAAGCGCCTCTGACCCCACCTTGTGTGCCCCGTACGTTTGCACGCAGGAAGCTACAAGAGAGTCGCGCAGTCCACCGGCAGCCATAACTCGCCACCTACCGCACAGTGGCTGATACGTTTCAACACAGCCAGTGTGCGGTGAGGGCATTATCTTGTGAGGGACATAATATATATACATGATGGCAAGTTTACACAACTAAACAAAGCATCTCTAATCAGACCAGCCATATTAAATGTACCAACCTCTCAGCATCCTTTTCAGATGTGGATGACATTGAGATTTCAAAAACAAAAGGAGGTCTGGATTCCGCTGGAACATCTTCGTGCATTTTGCCCTCTGCTTGAGTTAGACGCTTGGCACAGAGAGCGCCTCTGACCCCACCTTTTGTGCCCCGTACGTTTGCACGCAGGAAGCTACAAGAGAGTCGCGCAGTCCACCGGCAGCCATAACTGGCCACCTACCGCACAGTGGCTGATACGTTTCAACACAGCCAGTGTGCGGTGATGGCATTATCTTGTGAGGGACATAATATACATACAGGATGGCAAGATTACACAACTAAACAAAGCATCTCTAATCAGACCAGCCATATTAAATGTACCAACCTCTCAGCATCCTTTTCAGACGTGGATGACATTGAGATTTCAAAAACAAAAGGAGGTCTGGATTCCGCTGGAACATCTTCGTGCATTTTGCCCTCTGCTTGGTTTAGACCCTTGGCACAGAGAGCGCCTCTCACCCCACCTTTCGTGCTCCGTACGCTTGCACGCAGGAAGCTACAAGAGGGTCGCGCAGTCTACCGGCAGCCATAACTGACCACCTACTGCAAATTGGCTGAAACATTTTCACACAGCCACTACGCGGTGAGAGCATTATCTAGTGAGGGACCTAGTATACATACATGGTCTGAAGATTCCAAAAATAAACAAAGCATCTATAATCAGACCAGCCATAATAAATGTACCAACCTGGACGCATCCTTTTCGAACGCGGATGACAGTGAGATTTCAAAAACAAAACAAAAGGCATGGATTGCGCTCTAACAACTTTAGGCATTTTGCCCTCTGCTTAGGTTAGACCCTTTGCACAGAGAGCGCCTCTGACCCCACCTTTTGTGCCCCGTACGTTTGCACGCAGGAAGCTACAAGAGTGTCGCGCAGTCCACCGGCAGCCATAACTGACCACCTTCCGCACAGTGGCTGATACGTTTCAACACAGCGAGTGTGCGGTGAGGGCATTATCTTGTGAGGGACATAATATACATACATGGTCTCAAGATTCCGCAACTAAACAAAGCATCTCTAATCAAACCAGCCATATTAGATGTACTAACCTCTGAGAATCCTTTTCAGACGTGAATGACATTGAGATTTCGAAAACAAAACAAGGCCTGGATTCCGCTGGAACATCTTCGTGCATTTTGCTCTCTGCTTGTGTTAGACGCTTGGCAAAGAGAGCGCCTCTGACCCCACCTTTTGTGCCCCGTACGTTTGCACGCAGGAAGCTACAAGGAAGTCGCGCAGTCCACCGGCATCCATAAATGGCCACCTACCCCACAGTGGCAGATACGTTTCAACGCAGCCAGTGTGCGGTGAGGGCATTATCTTGTGAGGGACATAATATACATACATGGTCTCAAGGTTCCAAAAATAAACAAAACATCTCTACTCAGACCAACCATATTAAATGTACCAACCTGGACACATCCTTTTCGAACGCGGATGACAGTGAGATTTCAAAAACAAAACAAAAGGCATGGATTGCGCTCTAATAACGTTAAGCATTTTGCCCTCTGCTTGGGTTAGACCCTTGGCACAGAGAACGCCTCTGACGCCACATTTTGTTCCCCGTACGTTTGCACGCACGAAGCTACAGGAGGGTCGCGCAGTCCACCGGCAGCCATAACTGACCACCTACCGCACAGTGGCTGACACGTTTCCACACAGCCACTGTGCGGTGAGAGGATTACCTAGTGAGGGACATAATATACATACATGGTCTCAAGGTTCCAAAAATAAACAAAACATCTCTACTCAGACCAACCATATTAAATGTACCAACCTGGACACATCCTTTTCGAACGCGGATGACAGTGAGATTTCAAAAACAAAACAAAAGGCATGGATTGCGCTCTAATAACGTTAAGCATTTTGCCCTCTGCTTGGGTTAGACCCTTGGCACAGAGAACGCCTCTGACGCCACATTTTGTTCCCCGTACGTTTGCACGCACGAAGCTACAGGAGGGTCGCGCAGTCCACCGGCAGCCATAACTGACCACCTACCGCACAGTGGCTGATACGTTTCCACACAGCCACTGTGCGGTGAGAGCATTATCTAGTGAGGGACCTATTATACATACATGGTCTTTAAGGTTCCACAAATTAACAAAGCATCTCTAATTAGACCAGCCATATAAATGTACTAACAACTCAGCATTCTTTTCAGACGTGGATGACATTGAGATTTCAAAAACAAAACAAGGTCTGGATTCCGCTGGAACATCTTTGTGCATTTTGCCCTCTGCTTGAGTTAGACGCTTGGCACAGAGAGCGCCTCTGACCCCACCTTTTGTGGCCCGTACGTTTGCACCCAGAAAGCTACAAGAGAGTCGCGCAGTCCACCGGCAGCCATAACTGACCACCTACCGCACAGTGGCTGATACGTTTCAACGCAGCCAGTGTGTTGTGAGGGCATTATCTTGTGAGGGACATAATATACATACATGGTCTCAAGGTTCCAAAAATAAACAAAACATCTCTACTCAGACCAACCATATTAAATGTACCAACCTGGACGCATCCTTTTCGAACGCGGATGACAGTGAGATTTCAAAAACAAAACAAAAGCAATGGATTGCGCTCTAACAATGTTAGGCATTTTGCCCTCTGCTTCGGTTTGACCCTTGGCACAGAAAGCGCCTCTGACCCCACCTTTTGTGCCCCGTACGTCTGCACGCAGGAAGCTACAAGAGAGTCGCGCAGTCCACCGGCAGCCATAACTCGCCACCTACCGCACAGTGGCTGATACGTTTCAACACAGCCAGTGTGCGGTGAGGGCATTATCTTGTGAGGGACATAATATATATACATGATGGCAAGTTTACACAACTAAACAAAGCATCTCTAATCAGACCAGCCATATTAAATGTACCAACCTCTCAGCATCCTTTTCAGATGTGGATGACATTGAGATTTCAAAAACAAAAGGAGGTCAGGATTCAGCTGGAACATCTTCGTGCATTTTGCCCTCTGCTTGAGTTAGACGCTTGGCACAGAGAGCGCCTCTGACCCCCCCTTTTGTGCCCCGTACGTTTGCACGCAGGAAGCTACAAGAGAGTCGCGCAGTCCACCGGCAGCCATAACTGGCCACCTACCGCACAGTGGCTGATACGTTTCAACACAGCCAGTGTGCGGTGATGGCATTATCTTGTGAGGGACATAATATACATACAGGATGGCAAGATTACACAACTAAACAAAGCATCTCTAATCAGACCAGCCATATTAAATGTACCAACCTCTCAGCATCCTTTTCAGACGTGGATGACATTGAGATTTCAAAAACAAAAGGAGGTCTGGATTCCGCTGGAACATCTTCGTGCATTTTGCCCTCTGCTTGGTTTAGACCCTTGGCACAGAGAGCGCCTCTCACCCCACCTTTTGTGCTCCGTACGCTTGCACGCAGGAAGCTACAAGAGGGTCGCGCAGTCTACCGGCAGCCATAACTGACCACCTACTGCAAATTGGCTGAAACATTTTCACACAGCCACTACGCGGTGAGAGCATTATCTAGTGAGGGACCTAGTATACATACATGGTCTGAAGATTCCAAAAATAAACAAAGCATCTATAATCAGACCAGCCATATTAAATGTACCAACCTGGACGCATCCTTTTCGAACGCGGATGACAGTGAGATTTCAAAAACAAAACAAAAGGCATGGATTGCGCTCTAACAACTTTAGGCATTTTGCCCTCTGCTTAGGTTAGACCCTTTGCACAGAGAGCGCCTCTGACCCCACCTTTTGTGCCCCGTACGTTTGCACGCAGGAAGCTACAAGAGTGTCGCGCAGTCCACCGGCAGCCATAACTGACCACCTTCCGCACAGTGGCTGATACGTTTCAACACAGCGAGTGTGCGGTGAGGGCATTATCTTGTGAGGGACATAATATACATACATGGTCTCAAGATTCCGCAACTAAACAAAGCATCTCTAATCAAACCAGCCATATTAGATGTACTAACCTCTGAGAATCCTTTTCAGACGTGAATGACATTGAGATTTGGAAAACAAAACAAGGCCTGGATTCCGCTGGAACATCTTCGTGCATTTTGCTCTCTGCTTGTGTTAGACGCTTGGCAAAGAGAGCGCCTCTGACCCCACCTTTTGTGCCCCGTACGTTTGCACGCAGGAAGCTACAAGGAAGTCGCGCAGTCCACCGGCAGCCATAAATGGCCACCTACCCCACAGTGGCTGATACGTTTCAACGCAGCCAGTGTGCGGTGAGGGCATTATCTTGTGAGGGACATAATATACATACACGATCTCAAGATTCCACAACTAAACAAAGCATCTCTAATCAGACCAGCCATAATAAATGTACCAACCTCTCAGCATCCTTTTCAGACGTGGGTGACATTGAGATTTCAAAAACAAAAGAAGGCCTGGATTGCGCTCTAACAACGTTAAGCATTTTGCCCTCTGCTTGGGTTAGACCTTGGCACAGAGAGCGCCTCTGACCCTACCTTTAGTGCCCAGTACGTTTGCACGCAGGAAGCTAGAAGAGGTTCACGCAGTCCACCGGCAGCCTTAACTGACCACCTACCGCACAGTGGCTGACACGTTTCCACACAGCCACTGTGCGGTGAGAGCATTATCTAGTGAAGGACCTAATATACATATATGGTCCTTAAGGTTCCACAAATAAACAAAGCATCTCTAATTTGAGCAGCCATATTAAATGTACCAACCTGGACGCATCATTTTCGAACGCGGATGACAGTGAGATTTCAAAAACAAAACAAAAGGCATGGATTGCGCTCTAACAACGTTAAGCATTTTGCCCTCTGCTTGGGTTAGACCCTTGGCACAGAGAACACCTCTGACCCCACCTTTTGTGCCCCGTACGTTTGCACGCACGAAGCTGCAGGAGGGTCGCGCAGTCCACCGGCAGCCATAACTGACCACCTACCGCACAGCGGCTGACAGGTTTCCACAGAGCCACTGTGCGGTGAGAGCATTATCTAGTGAGGGACCTAATATACATACATGGTCTCAAGATTCCACAAATAAACAAAGCATCTCTAATTAAACCAGCCATATTAAATGTACTAACCTCTCAGCATCCTTTTCAGACCTGGGATGACATTGAGATTTCAAAAACAAAAGAAGGCCTGGATTCCGCTGGAACATCTTTGTGCATTTTGCCCTCTGCTTGAGTTAGACCTTGGCACAGAGAGCGCCTCTTACCCTACCTTTTGTGCCCCGTACGTTTGCACGCAGGAAGCTACAAGAGGGTCGCGCAGTCCACCGGCATCCATAACTGACCACCTACCGCACATTGGCTGATATGTTTTCACACAGCCACTGTGCGGGGAGAGCATTATCTAGTACATGGTCTCAAGATTTCGAAAATATACAAGGCATCTCTAATCAGACCAGCCATATTAAATGTACCAACCTGGACGCACCCTTTTCGAACGCGGATGACAGTGAGATTTCAAAAACAAAACAAAAGGCATGGATTGCGCTCTAACAACTTTAAGCATTTTGCCCTCTGCTTGGGTTAGACCCTTGGCACAGAGAACACCTCTGACCCCACCATTTGTGCCCCGTACGTTTGCACGCAGGAAGCTACAAGAGGGTCGCGCAGTCCACCGGCAGCCATAACTGGCCACCTACCGCACAGTGGCTGATACGTTTCCACACAGCCACTGTGCGGTGACAGCATTATCTAGTGAGGGACCTAATATACATACATGGTCTTTAAGATTGCACAAATAAACAAGCATCTCTAATTAGACCAGCCATATAAATGTACTAACCTCTCAGCATTCTTTTCAGACGTGGAGGACATTGAGATTTCAAAAACAAAACAAGGTCTGGATTCCGCTGGAACATCTTTGTGCGTTTTGCCGTCTGCTTGAGTTAGACCTTGGCACAGAGAGCGCCTCTGACCCTACCTTTGTGCCCAGTACGTTTGCACGCAGGAAGCTAGAAGAGGTTCGCGCAGTCCACCGGCAGCCATAACGGACCACCTACCGCACAGTGGCTGAAACGTTTTCACACAGCCACTGTGCGGTGAGAGCATTATATAGTGAGTGACCTAGTATACATACATGGTCTCAAGATTCCAAAAATAAACAAATCATCTCTAATCGGACCAGCCATATTAAATGTACCAGCCTGGACGCATCCTTTTCGAACGCGGATGACAGTGAGATTTCAAAAACAAATGGCATGGATCGCGCTCGAACAACGTTAAGCATTTTGCCCTCTGCTTGGGTTAGACCCTTGGCACAGAGAGCGCCTCTGACCCCACGTTTTGTGCCCCGTACGTTTGCACGCAGGAAGCTACAAGAGAGTCGCGCAGTCTACCGGCAGCCATAACTGGCCACCTACCGCACAGTGGCTGATACGTTTCAACGCAACCAGTGTGCGGTGAGGGCATTATCTTGTGAGGGACATAATATACATACACGATCTCAAGATTCCACAACTAAACAAAGCATCTCTAATCAGACCAGCCATAATAAATGTACCAACCTCTCAGCATCCTCTTCAGACGTCGATGATATTCAGATTTCAAAAACAAAAGAAGGCCTGGATTGCGCTCTAACAACGTTAAGCTTTTTGCTCTCTGCTTGGTTTAGACCCTTGGCACAGAGAGCGCCTCTGACCGCACCTTTTGTGCTCCGTACGTTAGCACGCAGGAAGCTACAAGACGGTCGCGCAGTCCAGCGGCAGCCACAACTGACCACCTACCGCACAGTGGCTGATACGTTTCCACACAGCCACTGTGCGGTGAGAGCGTTATCTAGTGAGGGACCTAATATACATACATGGTCTTTAAGATTCCACAAATAAACAAAGCATCTCTAATCAGACCAGCCATATTAAACGTACCAACCTCTCAGCATCCTTTTCAGACATGGATCATTGAGATTTCAAAAACAAAAGGAGGCCTGGATTGCGCTGGAACATCTTTGTGCATTTTGCCCTCTGCTTGAGTTATACCCTTGGCACAGAGAGCGCCTCTGACCCTGCCTTTGTGCCCCGTACGTTTGCACGCAGGAAGCTACAAGAGGGTCGCGCGGTCCATCGGCAGCCATAACTGACCACCTACCGCACAGTGGCTGAAACGTTTTCACACAGCCACTGTGCGGTGAGAGCATTATCTAGTGAGGGACCTAATATACATACATGGCCTCAAGATTCCAAAAATATACAGAGCATCTCTAATCAGACCAGCCATATTAAATGTACCAACCTGGACGCATCCTTTTCGAACGCCGATGACATTGAGATTTCAAAAACAAAACAAGGCCTGGATTCCGCTCTAACAACGTTAAGCATTTTGCCCTCTGCTTGAGTTAGACGCTTGGCACAGAGAGCGCCTCTGACCCCACCTTTTGTGCTCCGTACGTTTGCACGCAGGAAGCTACAAGACGGTCGCGCAGTCCACTGGCAGCCAAAACTGGCCACCTACCGCACAGTGGCTGATACGTTTCAACACAGCCAGTGTGCGTTGAGGGCATTATCTATTGAGGGACATAATATACATACATGATCTCAAGATTCCACAACTAAACAAAGCATCTCTAATTAGACCAGCCATATAAATGTACTAACCTCTCAGCATTCTTTTCAGACGTGGATGACATTGAGATTTCAAAACAAAACAAGGTCTGGATTCCGCTGAAACATCTTTGTGCATTTTGCCCTCTGCTTGAGTTAGACCTTGGCACAGAGAGCGCCCCTGACCCTACCTTTTGTGCCCAGTACGTTTGCACGCCGGAAGCTACAAGAGGTTCGCGCAGTCCACCGGCAGCCATAACTGACCACCTACTGCAAATTGGCTGAAACGTTTTCACACAGCCACTACGCGGTGAGAGCATTATCTAGTGAGGGACCCAGTATACATACATGGTCTGAAGATTCCAAAAATAAACAAAGCATCTATAATCAGACCAGCCATATTAAATGTACCAACCTGGACGCATCCTTTTCGAACGCGGATGACAGTGAGATTTCAGAAACAAAACAAAAGGAATGGATTGCGCTCTAAACACTTTAGGCATTTTGCCCTCTGCTTGGGTTAGACCCTTTGCACAGAGAGCGCCTCTGACCCCACCTTTTGTACCCCGTACGTTTGCACGCAGGAAGCTACAAGAGAGTCGCGCAGTCCACCGGCAGCCATAACTGACCACCTTCCGCACAGTGGCTGATACGTTTCAACACAGCCAGTGTGCGGTGAAGGCATTATCTTGTGAGGGACATAATATACATACATGGTCTCAAGATTCCGCAACTAAACAAAGCATCTCTAATCAAACCAGCCATATTAAATGTGCCAACCCCTTAACATCCTTTTCAGGCGTGGATGATATTGAGATTTCAAAAACAAAAGGAGGCCTGGATTCCGCTGGAACATCTTTGTGCATTTTGCCCTCTGCTTGAGTTATACCCTTGGCGCAGAGAGCGCCTCTGACCTTTCCTTTTGTGCCCCGTACGTTTGCACGCAGGAAGCTAGAAGAGGTTCGCGCCGTCCACCGGCAGCCATAACTGACCACCTACCGCACAGTGGCTGAAACGTTTTCACACAGCCACTGTGCGGTGAGAGCATTATCTAATGAGGGACCTAGTATTACATACATGGTCTCAAGATTAAAAAATATACAGAGCATCTCTAATCAGACCAGCCATATTAAATGTACCAACCTGGACGCATCCTTTTCGAACGCGGATGACAGTGAGGTTTCAAAAACAAAACAAAAGAAATGGATTGCGCTCTAACAAGGTTAGGCATTTTGCCCTCTGCTTCGGTTTGGCCCTTGGCACGGAAAGCGCCTCTGACCCCACCTTTTGTGCCCCGTACGTTTGCACGCAGGAAGCTACAAGAGAGTCGCGCAGTCCACCGGCAGCCATAACTGGCCACCTACCGCACAGTGGCTGATACGTTTCAACACGGCCAGTGTGCAGTGAGGGCATTATCTTGTGAGGGACATAATATACATACATGATGGCAAGATTACACAACTAAACAAAGCATCTCTAATCAGACCAGCCATATTAAATGTACCAACCTGGACGCACCCTTTTCGAACGCGGATGACAGTGAGATTTCAAAAACAAAACAAAAGGCATGGATTGTGCTCTAACAAGTTTAGGCATTTTGCCCTCTGCTTGGGTTAGACCCTTGGCACGGAAAGCGCCTCTGACCCCACCTTTTGTGCCCCGTACGTTTGCACGCAGGAAGCTACAAGAGAGTCGCGCAGTCCACCGGCAGCCATAACTGGCCACCCACCGCACAGTGGCTGATACGTTTCCACACAGCCACTGTGCGGTGACAGATTTATCTAGTGAGGGACCGAATTTACATACATGGTCTTTAAGATTGCACAAATAAACAAGCATCTCTAATTAGACCAGCCATATAAATGTACTAACCTCTCAGCATTCTTTTCAGACGTGGATGACATTGAGATTTCAAAAAGAAAAGGAGGTCTGGATTCCGCTGGAACATCTTTGTGCATTTTGCCCTCTGCTTGAGTTATACCCTTGGCACAGGGAGCGCCTCTGACCCCACCTTTAGTGCCCCGTACGTTTGCACGCGGGAAGCTACAAGAGGATCGCGCAGTCCACCGGCAGCCATAACTGACCACCTACCCCACAGTGGCTGAAACGTTTCCACACAGCCACTGTGCGGTGAGAGCATTATCTAGTGAGGGACCTAATATACATACGTGGTCTCAAGATTCCACAAATAAACAAAGCATCTCTAATCAAACCAGAAATATTAGATGTACTAACCTCTCAGCATCCTTTTCAGACGTGGATGACATTGAGATTTCAAAAACAAAAGGAGGCCTGGATTCCGCTGGAACATCTTTCTGCATTTTGCCCTCTGCTTGTACTAACCTCTGCACAGAGGTTAGTACTAACCCTTGGCACAGAGAGCGCCGCTGACCCTGCCTTTTGTGCCCCGTACGTTTGCACGCAGGAAGCTACAAGAGGGTCGCGCAGTCTACCGGCAGCCATAACTGACCACCTAACGCGCAGTGGCTGAGACGTTTTCACACATCCACTGTGCGGTGAGAGCATTATCTAGTGAAGGACCTAATATACATACATGGTCTTTAAGATTCCACAAATAAACAAAGCATCTCTAATTAGAGCAGCCATATTAAATGTACCAACCTGGACGAATCATTTTCGAACGCGGATGACAGTGAGATTTTAAAAACAAAACAAAAGGCATGGATTGCGCTCTAACAACGTTAAGCATTTTGCCCTCTGCTTGGGTTAGACCCTTGGCACAGAGAACGCCTCTGACCCCACCTTTTGTGCCCCGTACGTTTGCACGCACGAAGCTACAGGAGGGTCGCGCAGTCCACCAGCAGCCATAACTGACCACCTACCGCACAGTGGCTGATACGTTTCAACGCAGCCAGTGTGCGGTGATGGCATTATGTTGTGAGGGACATAATATACATACACGATCTCAAGATTCCACAACTAAACAAAGCATCTCTAATTAGAGCAGCCATATTAAATGTACCAACCTGGACGCATCATTTTCGAACGCGGATGACAGTGAGATTTCAAAAACAAAACAAAAGGCATGGATTCCGCTCTAACAACGTTAAGCATTTTGCCCTCTGCTTGGGTTGGACCCTTGGCGCAGAGAACGCCTCTGACCCCACCTTTTGTGCCCCGTACGTTTGCACGCAGGAAGCTAGAAGAGGTTCGCGCAGTCCACCGGCAGCCATAACTGACCACCTACCGCACAGTGGCTGATATGTTTTCGCACAGCCACTGTGCGGTGAGCGCATTATCTAGTGAGGGACCTAGTATACATACATGGTCTCAAGATTCCAAAAATAAACAAAGCATCTATAATCAGACCAGCCATATTAAATGTACCAACCTCTCAGCATCCTTTTCAGACGTGGATGATATTGTGATTTCAAAAGAAAAGAAGGCCTGGATTGCGCTCTAACAACGTTAAGCATTTTGCTCTCTGCTTGGGTTAGACCCTTGGCACAGAGAGCGCCTCTGACCCCACCTTTTGTGCCCCGTACGTTTGCACGCAGGAAGCTACAAGAGAGTCGCGCAGTCCACCGGCAGCCATAACTGGCCACCTACCGCACAGTGGCTGATACGTTTCAACACGGCCAGTGTGCAGTGAGGGCATTATCTTGTGAGGGACATAATATACATACATGATGGCAAGATTACACAACTAAACAAAGCATCTCTAATCAGACCAGCCATATTAAATGTACCAACCTGGACGCATCCTTTTCGAACGCGGATGACAGTGAGATTTCAAAAACAAAACAAAAGGCATGGATTGCGCTCTAACAAGTTTAGGCATTTTGCCCTCTGCTTGGGTTAGACCCTTGGCACGGAAAGCGCCTCTGACCCCACCTTTTGTGCCCCGTACGTTTGCACGCAGGAAGCTACAAGAGAGTCGCGCAGTCCACCGGCAGCCATAACTGGCCACCTACCGCACAGTGGCTGATACGTTTCAACACGGCCAGTGTGCAGTGAGGGCATTATCTTGTGAGGGACATAATATACATACATGATGGCAAGATTACACAACTAAACAAAGCATCTCTAATCAGACCAGCCATATTAAATGTACCAACCTGGACGCACCCTTTTCGAACGCGGATGACAGTGAGATTTCAAAAACAAAACAAAAGGCATGGATTGTGCTCTAACAAGTTTAGGCATTTTGCCCTCTGCTTGGGTTAGACCCTTGGCACGGAAAGCGCCTCTGACCCCACCTTTTGTGCCCCGTACGTTTGCACGCAGGAAGCTACAAGAGAGTCGCGCAGTCCACCGGCAGCCATAACTGGCCACCCACAGCACAGTGGCTGATACGTTTCCACACAGCCACTGTGCGGTGACAGATTTATCTAGTGAGGGACCTAATATACATACATGGTCTTTAAGATTGCACAAATAAACAAGCATCTCTAATTAGACCAGCCATATAAATGTACTAACCTCTCAGCATTCTTTTCAGACGTGGATAACATTGAGATTTCAAAAAGAAAAGGAGGTCTGGATTCCGCTGGAACATCTTTGTTCATTTTGCCCTCTGCTTGAGTTATACCCCTGGCACAGGGAGCGCCTCTGACCCCACCTTTAGTGCCTCGTACGTTTGCACGCGGGAAGCTACAAGAGGATCGCGCAGTCCACCGGCAGCCATAACTGACCACCTACCCCACAGTGGCTGAAACGTTTCCACACAGCCACTGTGCGGTGAGAGCATTATCTAGTGAGGGACCTAATATACATACGTGGTCTCAAGATTCCACAAATAAACAAAGCATCTCTAATCAAACCAGAAATATTAGATGTACTAACCTCTCAGCATCCTTTTCAGACGTGGATGACATTGAGATTTCAAAAACAAAAGGAGGCCTGGATTCCGCTGGAACATCTTTCTGCATTTTGCCCTCTGCTTGAGTTATACCCTTGGCACAGAGAGCGCCGCTGACCCTGCCTTTTGTGCCCCGTACGTTTGCACGCAGGAAGCTACAAGAGGGTCGCGCAGTCTACCGGCAGCCATAACTGACCACCTAACGCGCAGTGGCTGAGACGTTTTCACACAGCCACTGTGCGGTGAGAGCATTATCTAGTGAAGGACCTAATATACATACATGGTCTTTAAGATTCCACAAATAAACAAAGCATCTCTAATTAGAGCAGCCATATTAAATGTACCAACCTGGACGCATCATTTTCGAACGCGGATGACAGTGAGATTTCAAAAACAAAACAAAAGGCATGGATTGCGCTCTAACAACGTTAAGCATTTTGCCCTCTGCTTGGGTAGACCCTTGGCTCAGAGAACGCCTCTGACCCCACCTTTTGTGCCCCGTACGTTTGCACGCACGAAGCTTGAGGAGGGTCGCGCAGTCCACCGGCAGCCATAACTGACCACCTACCGCACAGTGGCTGACAGGTTTCCACAGAGCCACTGTGCGGTGAGAGCATTATCTGGTGAGGGACCTAATATACATACATGGTCTCAAGATTCCACAAATAAACAAAGCATCTCTAATTAAACCAGCCATATTAAATGTACTAACCTCCCAGCATCCTTTTCAGACCTGGGATGACATTGAGATTTCAAAAACAAAAGAAGGCCTGGATTCCGCTGGAACATCTTTGTGTATTTTGCCCTCTGCTTGAGTTAGACCTTGGCACAGAGGGCGCCCCTGACCCTACCTTTTGTGCCCCGTACCTTTGCACGCAGGAAGCTACAAGAGGGTCGCGCAGTCCACCGGCAGCCATAACTGACCACCTACCGCACATTGGCTGATATGTTTTCACACAGCCACTGTGCGGTGAGAGCATTATCTAGTACATGGTCTCAAGATTCCAAAAATATACAAGGCATCTCTAATCAGACCAGCCATATTAAATGTACCAACCTGGACGCACCCTTTTCCAACGCGGATGACAGTGAGATTTCAAAAACAAAACAAAAGGCATGGATTGCGCTCTAACAACTTTAGACATTTTGCCTTCTGCTTGGGTTAGACCCTTTGCACAGAGAGCGCCTCTGACCCCACCATTTGTGCCCCGTACGTTTGCACGCAGGAAGCTACTAGAGGGTCGCGCAGTCCACCGGCAGCCATAACTGACCACCTACCGCACAGTGGCTGATACGTTTCCACACAGCCACTGTGCGGTGACAGCATTATCTAGTGAGGGACCTAATATACATACATGGTCTTTAAGATTGCACAAATAAACAAGCATCTCTAATAAGACCAGCCATATAAATGTACTAACCTGGACGCATCCTTTTCAGACGTGGATGACATTGAGATTTCAAAAACAAAAGAAGGCCTGGATTGCGCTCTAACAACGTTAAGCATTTTGCCCTCTGCTTGGTTTAGACACTTGGCACAGAGACCGCCTCTGAGCCCACCTTTTGTGCTCCGTACGTTTGCACGCAGGAAGCTACAAGACGGTCGCGCAGTCCACCTGCAGCCATAACTGACCAGCTACCGCACAGTGGCTGATACGTTTCCACACAGCCACTTTGCGGTGAGAGCATTATCTATTGAGGGACCTAATATACATACATGGTCTTTAAGATTCCACAAATAAACAAAGCTTCTCTAATCAGACCAGCCATATTAAATGTACCAACCTCTCAGCATCCTTTTCAGACGTGGATGACATTGAGATTTCAAAAACAAAAGGAGGCCT
Organism: Amblyomma maculatum; assembly: GCF_055883805.1. Taxonomy (NCBI): domain Eukaryota; kingdom Metazoa; phylum Arthropoda; class Arachnida; order Ixodida; family Ixodidae; genus Amblyomma; species Amblyomma maculatum. The sequence continues at coordinate 145,550,525 of NC_139349.1, forward strand.
GGATTGCGCTGGAACATCTTTGTGCATTTTGCCCTCTGCTTGAGTTAGACGCTTGGCACAGAGAGCGCCTCAGACCCCACCTTTTGTGCTCCGTACGTTTGCACGCAGGAAGCTACAAGAGAGTCGCGCAGTTCAACGGCAGCCAAAACTGGCCAACTACCGCACAGTGGCTGATACGTTTCAACACAGCCAGTGTGCGGTGGGGGCATTATCTAGTGAGGGACATAATATACATACATGATCTCAAGATTCCACAACTAAACAAAGCATCTCTAATTACACCAGCCATATAAATGTACTAAGCTCTCAGCATTCTTTTCAGACGTGGATGACATTGAGATTTCAAAAACAAAACAAGGTCTGGATTCCGCTGAAACATCTTTGTGCATTTTGCCCTCTGCTTGAGTTAGACCTTGGCACAGAGAGCGCCTCTGACCCTACCTTATGTGCCCAATACGTTTGCACGCCGGAAGCTACAAGAGGTTCGCGCAGTCCACCGGCAGCCATAACTGACCACCTACTGCAAATTGGCTGAAACGTTTTCACACAGCCACTACGCGGTGAGAGCATTATCTAGTGAGGGACCTAGTATACATACATGGTCTGAAGATTCCAAAAATAAACAAAGCATCTATAATCAGACCAGCCAAATTAAATGTACCAACCTGGACGCATCCTTTTCGAACGCGGATGACAGTGAGATTTCAAAAACAAAAGGAATGGATTGCGCTCTAACAACGTTAGGCATTTTGCCCTCTGCTTCGGTTTGACCCTTGGCACAGAAAGCGCCTCTGACCCCACCTTTTGTGCCCCGTACGTTTGCACGCAGGAAGCTACAAGAGAGTCGCGCAGTCCACCGGCAGCCATAACTGGCCACCTACCGCACAGTGGCTGATACGTTTCAACACGGCCAGTGTGCGGTGAGGGCATTATCTTGTGAGGGACATAATATACATACATGATCGCAAGATTACACAACTAAACAAAGCATCTCTAATCAGATCAGCCATATTAAATGTACCAACCTCTCAGCATCCTTTTCAGACGTGGATGACATTGAGATTAAAAAAAAAAGGAGGTCTGGATTCCGCTGGGACATCTTTTTGCATTTTGCCCTCTGCTTGAGTTATACCCTTGGCACAGAGAGCGCCTCTGACCCCACCCTTTGTGCCCCGTACGTTTGCACGCAGGAAGCTACAAGAGAGTCGCGCAGTCCACCGGCAGCCATAACTGGCCACCCACCGCACAGTGGCTGATACGTTTCCACACAGCCACTGTGCGGTGACAGATTTATCTAGTGAGGGACCTAATATACATACATGGTCTTTAAGATTGCACAAATAAACAAGCATCTCTAATTAGACCAGCCATATAAATGTACTAACCTCTCAGCATTCTTTTCAGACGTGGATAACATTGAGATTTCAAAAAGAAAAGGAGGTCTGGATTCCGCTGGAACATCTTTGTGCATTTTGCCCTCTGCTTGAGTTATGCCCCTGGCACAGGGAGCGCCTCTGACCCCACCTTTAGTGCCCCGTACGTTTGCACGCGGGAAGCTACAAGAGGATCGCGCAGTCCACCGGCAGCCATAACTGACCACCTACCCCACAGTGGCTGAAACGTTTCCACACAGCCACTGTGCGGTGAGAGCATTATCTAGTGAGGGACCTAATATACATACGTGGTCTCAAGATTCCACAAATAAACAAAGCATCTCTAATCAAACCAGAAATATTAGATGTACTAACCTCTCAGCATCCTTTTCAGACGTGGATGACATTGAGATTTCAAAAACAAAAGGAGGCCTGGATTCCGCTGGAACATCTTTCTGCATTTTGCCCTCTGCTTGAGTTATACCCTTGGCACAGAGAGCGCCGCTGACCCTGCCTTTTGTGCCCCGTACGTTTGCACGCAGGAAGCTACAAGAGGGTCGCGCAGTCTACCGGCAGCCATAACTGACCACCTAACGCGCAGTGGCTGAGACGTTTTCACACAGCCACTGTGCGGTGAGAGCATTATCTAGTGAAGGACCTAATATACATATATGGTCTTTAAGATTCCACAAATAAACAAAGCATCTCTAATTAGAGCAGCCATATTAAATGTACCAACCTGGACGCATCATTTTCGAACGCGGATGACAGTGAGATTTCAAAAACAAAACAAAAGGCATGGATTGCGCTCTAACAACGTTAAGAATTTTGCCCTCTGCTTGGGTAGACCCTTGGCTCAGAGAACGCCTCTCACCCCACCTTTTGTGCCCCGTACGTTTGCACGCACGAAGCTTGAGGAGGGTCGCGCAGTCCACCGGCAGCCATAACTGACCACCTACCGCACAGTGGCTGACAGGTTTCCACAGAGCCACTGTGCGGTGAGAGCATTATCTGGTGAGGGACCTAATATACATACATGGTCTCAAGATTCCACAAATAAACAAAGCATCTCTAATTAAACCAGCCATATTAAATGTACTAACCTCCCAGCATCCTTTTCAGACCTGGGATGACATTGAGATTTCAAAAACAAAAGAAGGCCTGGATTCCGCTGGAACATCTTTGTGTATTTTGCCCTCTGCTTGAGTTAGACCTTGGCACAGAGAGCGCCCCTGACCCTACCTTTTGTGCCCCGTACCTTTGCACGCAGGAAGCTACAAGAGGGTCGCGCAGTCCACCGGCAGCCATAACTGACCACCTACCGCACATTGGCTGATATGCTTTCACACAGCCACTGTGCGGTGAGAGCATTATCTAGTACATGGTCTCAAGATTCCAAAAATATACAAGGCATCTCTAATCAGACCAGCCATATTAAATGTACCAACCTGGACGCACCCTTTTCCAACGCGGATGACAGTGAGATTTCAAAAACAAAACAAAAGGCATGGATTGCGCTCTAACAACTTTAGGCATTTTGCCTTCTGCTTGGGTTAGACCCTTTGCACAGAGAGCGCCTCTGACCCCACCATTTGTGCCCCGTACGTTTGCACGCAGGAAGCTACTAGAGGGTCGCGCAGTCCACCGGCAGCCATAACTGACCAACTACCGCACAGCGGCTGATACGTTTCCACACAGCCACTGTGCGGTGACAGCATTATCTAGTGAGGGACCTAATATACATACATGGTCTTTAAGATTGCACAAATAAACAAGCATCTCTAATAAGACCAGCCATATAAATGTACTAACCTGGACGCATCCTTTTCAGACGTGGATGACATTGAGATTTCAAAAACAAAAGAAGGCCTGGATTGCGCTCTAACAACGTTAAGCATTTTGCCCTCTGCTTGGTTTAGACACTTGGCACAGAGACCGCCTCTGAGCCCACCTTTTGTGCTCCGTACGTTTGCACGCAGGAAGCTACAAGACGGTCGCGCAGTCCACCGGCAGCCATAACTGACCACCTACCGCACAGCGGCTGATACGTTTCCACACAGCCACTTTGCGGTGAGAGCATTATCTAGTGAGGGACCTAATATACATACATGGTCTTTAAGATTCCACAAATAAACAAAGCTTCTCTAATCAGACCAGCCATATTAAATGTACCAACCTCTCAGCATCCTTTTCAGACGTGGATGACATTGAGATTTCAAAAACAAAAGGAGGCCTGGATTGCGCTGGAACATCTTTGTGCATTTTGCCCTCTGCTTGAGTTAGACGCTTGGCACAGAGAGCGCCTCAGACCCCACCTTTTGTGCTCCGTACGTTTGCACGCAGGAAGCTACAAGAGAGTCGCGCAGTCCAACGGCAGCCAAAACTGGCCAACTACCGCACAGTGGCTGATACGTTTCAACACAGCCAGTGTGCGGTGGGGGCATTATCTAGTGAGGGACATAATATACATACATGATCTCAAGATTCCACAACTAAACAAAGCATCTCTAATTACACCAGCCATATAAATGTACTAAGCTCTCAGCATTCTTTTCAGACGTGGATGACATTGAGATTTCAAAAACAAAACAAGGTCTGGATTCCGCTGAAACATCTTTGTGCATTTTGCCCTCTGCTTGAGTTAGACCTTGGCACAGAGAGCGCCTCTGACCCTACCTTTTGTGCCCAATACGTTTGCACGCCGGAAGCTACAAGAGGTTCGCGCAGTCCACCGGCAGCCATAACTGACCACCTACTGCAAATTGGCTGAAACGTTTTCACACAGCCACTACGCGGTGAGAGAATTATCTAGTGAGGGACCTAGTATACATACATGGTCTGAAGATTCCAAAAATAAACAAAGCATCTATAATAAGACCAGCCAAATTAAATGTACCAACCTGGACGCATCCTTTTCGAACGCGGATGACAGTGAGATTTCAAAAACAAAAGGAATGGATTGCGCTCTAACAACGTTAGGCATTTTGCCCTCTGCTTCGGTTTGACCCTTGGCACGGAAAGCGCCTCTGACCCCACCTTTTGTGCCCCGTACGTTTGCACGCAGGAAGCTACAAGAGAGTCGCGCAGTCCACCGGCAGCCATAACTGACCACCTACCGCACAGTGGCTGATACGTTTCCACACAGCCACTTTGCGGTGAGAGCATTATCTAGTGAGGGACCTAATATACATACATGGTCTTTAAGATTCCACAAATAAACAAAGCTTCTCTAATCAGACCAGCCATATTAAATGTACCAACCTCTCAGCATCCTTTTCAGACGTGGATGACATTGAGATTTCAAAAACAAAAGGAGGCCTGGATTGCGCTGGAACATCTTTGTGCATTTTGCCCTCTGCTTGAGTTAGACGCTTGGCACAGAGAGCGCCTCAGACCCCACCTTTTGTGCTCCGTACGTTTGCACGCAGGAAGCTACAAGAGAGTCGCGCAGTTCAACGGCAGCCAAAACTGGCCAACTACCGCACAGTGGCTGATACGTTTCAACACAGCCAGTGTGCGGTGGGGGCATTATCTAGTGAGGGACATAATATACATACATGATCTCAAGATTCCACAACTAAACAAAGCATCTCTAATTACACCAGCTATATAAATGTACTAAGCTCTCAGCATTCTTTTCAGACGTGGATGACATTGAGATTTCAAAAACAAAACAAGGTCTGGATTCCGCTGAAACATCTTTGTGCATTTTGCCCTCTGCTTGAGTTAGACCTTGGCACAGAGAGCGCCTCTGACCCTACCTTATGTGCCCAATACGTTTGCACGCCGGAAGCTACAAGAGGTTCGCGCAGTCCACCGGCAGCCATAACTGACCACCTACTGCAAATTGGCTGAAACGTTTTCACACAGCCACTACGCGGTGAGAGCATTATCTAGTGAGGGACCTAGTATACATACATGGTCTGAAGATTCCAAAAATAAACAAAGCATCTATAATCAGACCAGCCAAATTAAATGTACACACCTGGACGCATCCTTTTCGAACGCGGATGACAGTGAGATTTCAAAAACAAAAGGAATGGATTGCGCTCTAACAACGTTAGGCATTTTGCCCTCTGCTTCGGTTTGACCCTTGGCACAGAAAGCGCCTCTGACCCCACCTTTTGTGCCCCGTACGTTTGCACGCAGGAAGCTACAAGAGAGTCGCGCAGTCCACCGGCAGCCATAACTGGCCACCTACCGCACAGTGGCTGATACGTTTCAACACGGCCAGTGTGCGGTGAGGGCATTATCTTGTGAGGGACATAATATACATACATGATCGCAAGATTACACAACTAAACAAAGCATCTCTAATCAGATCAGCCATATTAAATGTACCAACCTCTCAGCATCCTTTTCAGACGTGGATGACATTGAGATTAAAAAAAAAAGGAGGTCTGGATTCCGCTGGGACATCTTTTTGCATTTTGCCCTCTGCTTGAGTTATACCCTTGGCACAGAGAGCGCCTCTGACCCCACCCTTTGTGCCCCGTACGTTTGCACGCAGGAAGCTACAAGAGAGTCGCGCAGTCCACCGGCAGCCATAACTGGCCACCCACCGCACAGTGGCTGATACGTTTCCACACAGCCACTGTGCGGTGACAGATTTATCTAGTGAGGGACCTAATATACATACATGGTCTTTAAGATTGCACAAATAAACAAGCATCTCTAATTAGACCAGCCATATAAATGTACTAACCTCTCAGCATTCTTTTCAGACGTGGATAACATTGAGATTTCAAAAAGAAAAGGAGGTCTGGATTCCGCTGGAACATCTTTGTGCATTTTGCCCTCTGCTTGAGTTATGCCCCTGGCACAGGGAGCGCCTCTGACCCCACCTTTAGTGCCCCGTACGTTTGCACGCGGGAAGCTACAAGAGGATCGCGCAGTCCACCGGCAGCCATAACTGACCACCTACCCCACAGTGGCTGAAACGTTTCCACACAGCCACTGTGCGGTGAGAGATAGATAGATAGATAGATGGATTTATTGATAGGAAAAGGCAGAGAGGTTGGCCCGAATAATTCAAATCTGGCCTGCTACTCTGCACTGGGGAAGGGGAAGGAGAGAAGAAAGAAGGTCATGATGGGTGACGATGTGGGAGAAGGCATATGAAATATATATACAGACACAGCAGCTTGCTTTACAAACGTGAATCAAGTCCACTGGCGCTCAAATAACGGCAAAGAGCGCGCACTGCCTGGATGCCCTTCCCCTTGTCCTGCCAAGCGCCCAGCAGCAGTTCCTCCGACAGAGGCCTCTTGTCTAAACGCTTCAAGGAAGCAGCTAGCATTATCTAGTGAGGGACCTAATATACATACGTGGTCTCAAGATTCCACAAATAAACAAAGCATCTCTAATCAAACCAGAAATATTAGATGTACTAACCTCTCAGCATCCTTTTCAGACGTGGATGACATTGAGATTTCAAAAACAAAAGGAGGCCTGGATTCCGCTGGAACATCTTTCTGCATTTTGCCCTGTGCTTGAGTTATACCCTTGGCACAGAGAGCGCCGCTGACCCTGCCTTTTGTGCCCCGTACGTTTGCACGCAGGAAGCTACAAGAGGGTCGCGCAGTCTACCGGCAGCCATAACTGACCACCTAACGCGCAGTGGCTGAGACGTTTTCACACAGCCACTGTGCGGTGAGAGCATTATCTAGTGAAGGACCTAATATACATACATGGTCTTTAAGATTCCACAAATAAACAAAGCATCTCTAATTAGAGCAGCCATATTAAATGTACCAACCTGGACGCATCATTTTCGAACGCGGATGACAGTGAGATTTCAAAAACAAAACAAAAGGCATGGATTGCGCTCTAACAACGTTAAGCATTTTGCCCTCTGCTTGGGTAGACCCTTGGCTCAGAGAACGCCTCTCACCCCACCTTTTGTGCCCCGTACGTTTGCACGCACGAAGCTTGAGGAGGGTCGCGCAGTCCACCGGCAGCCATAACTGACCACCTACCGCACAGTGGCTGACAGGTTTCCACAGAGCCACTGTGCGGTGAGAGCATTATCTGGTGAGGGACCTAATATACATACATGGTCTCAAGATTCCACAAATAAACAAAGCATCTCTAATTAAACCAGCCATATTAAATGTACTAACCTCCCAGCATCCTTTTCAGACCTGGGATGACATTGAGATTTCAAAAACAAAAGAAGGCCTGGATTCCGCTGGAACATCTTTGTGTATTTTGCCCTCTGCTTGAGTTAGACCTTGGCACAGAGAGCGCCCCTGACCCTACCTATTGTGCCCCGTACCTTTGCACGCAGGAAGCTACAAGAGGGTCGCGCAGTCCACCGGCAGCCATAACTGACCACCTACCGCACATTGGCTGATATGTTTTCACACAGCCACTGTGCGGTGAGAGCATTATCTAGTACATGGTCTCAAGATTCCAAAAATATACAAGGCATCTCTAATCAGACCAGCCATATTAAATGTACCAACCTGGACGCACCCTTTTCCAACGCGGATGACAGTGAGATTTCAAAAACAAAACAAAAGGCATGGATTGCGCTCTAACAACTTTAGGCATTTTGCCTTCTGCTTGGGTTAGACCCTTTGCACAGAGAGCGCCTCTGACCCCACCATTTGTGCCCCATACGTTTGCACGCAGGAAGCTACTAGAGGGTCGCGCAGTCCACCGGCAGCCATAACTGACCACCTACCGCACAGTGGCTGATACGTTTCCACACAGCCACTGTGCGGTGACAGCATTATCTAGTGAGGGACCTAATATACATACATGGTCTTTAAGATTGCACAAATAAACAAGCATCTCTAATAAGACCAGCCATATAAATGTACTAACCTGGACGCATCCTTTTCAGACGTGGATGACATTGAGATTTCAAAAACAAAAGAAGGCCTGGATTGCGCTCTAACAACGTTAAGCATTTTGCCCTCTGCTTGGTTTAGACACTTGGCACAGAGACCGCCTCTGAGCCCACCTTTTGTGCTCCGTACGTTTGCACGCAGGAAGCTACAAGACGGTCGCGCAGTCCACCGGCAGCCATAACTGACCACCTACCGCACAGCGGCTGATACGTTTCCACACAGCCACTTTGCGGTGAGAGCATTATCTAGTGAGGGACCTAATATACATACATGGTCTTTAAGATTCCACAAATAAACAAAGCTTCTCTAATCAGACCAGCCATATTAAATGTTCCAACCTCTCAGCATCCTTTTCAGACGTGGATGACATTGAGATTTCAAAAACAAAAGGAGGCCTGGATTGCGCTGGAACATCTTTGTGCATTTTGCCCTCTGCTTGAGTTAGACGCTTGGCACAGAGAGCGCCTCAGACCCCACCTTTTGTGCTCCGTACGTTTGCACGCAGGAAGCTACAAGAGAGTCGCGCAGTCCAACGGCAGCCAAAACTGGCCAACTACCGCACAGTGGCTGATACGTTTCAACACAGCCAGTGTGCGGTGGGGGCATTATCTAGTGAGGGACATAATATACATACATGATCTCAAGATTCCACAACTAAACAAAGCATCTCTAATTACACCAGCCATATAAATGTACTAAGCTCTCAGCATTCTTTTCAGACGTGGATGACATTGAGATTTCAAAAACAAAACAAGGTCTGGATTCCGCTGAAACATCTTTGTGCATTTTGCCCTCTGCTTGAGTTAGACCTTGGCACAGAGAGCGCCTCTGACCCTACCTTTTGTGCCCAATACGTTTGCACGCCGGAAGCTACAAGAGGTTCGCGCAGTCCACCGGCAGCCATAACTGACCACCTACTGCAAATTGGCTGAAACGTTTTCACACAGCCACTACGCGGTGAGAGAATTATCTAGTGAGGGACATAGTATACATACATGGTCTGAAGATTCCAAAAATAAACAAAGCATCTATAATCAGACCAGCCAAATTAAATGTACCAACCTGGACGCATCCTTTTCGAACGCGGATGACAGTGAGATTTCAAAAACAAAAGGAATGGATTGCGCTCTAACAACGTTAGGCATTTTGCCCTCTGCTTCGGTTTGACCCTTGGCACAGAAAGCGCCTCTGACCCCACCTTTTGTGCCCCGTACGTTTGCACGCAGGAAGCTACAAGAGAGTCGCGCAGTCCACCGGCAGCCATAACTGGCCACCTACCGCACAGTGGCTGATACGTTTCAACACGGCCAGTGTGCGGTGAGGGCATTATCTTGTGAGGGACATAATATACATACATGATCGCAAGATTACACAACTAAACAAAGCATCTCTAATCAGATCAGCCATATTAAATGTACCAACCTCTCAGCATCCTTTTCAGACGTGGATGACATTGAGATTAAAAAAAAAAGGAGGTCTGGATTCCGCTGGGACATCTTTTTGCATTTTGCCCTCTGCTTGAGTTATACCCTTGGCCCAGAGAGCGCCTCTGACCCCACCCTTTGTGCCCCGTACGTTTGCACGCGGGAAGCTACAAGAGGATCGCGCAGTCCACCGGCAGCCATAACTGACCACCTACCCCACAGTGGCTGAAACGTTTCCACACAGCCACTGTGCGGTGAGAACATTATCTATTGAGGGACCTAGTATACATACATGGACTCAAGATTCCAAAAATAAACAAAGCATCTATAATCAGACCAGCCATATTAAATGTATCAACCTGGATGCATCATTTTCGAACGCGGATGACAGTGAGATTTCAAAAACAAAACAAAAGAAATGGATTGCGCTCTAACAACGTTAGGCATTTTGCCCTCTGCTTCGGTTTGACCCTTGGCACGGAAAGCGCCTCTGACCCCACCTTTTGTGCCCCGTACGTTTGCACGCAGGAAGCTACAAGAGAGTCGCGCAGTCCAACGGCAGCCAAAACTGGCCAACTACCGCACAGTGGCTGATACGTTTCAACACAGCCAGTGTGCGGTGGGGGCATTATCTAGTGAGGGACATAATATACATACATGATCTCAAGATTCCACAACTAAACAAAGCATCTCTAATTACACCAGCCATATAAATGTACTAAGCTCTCAGCATTCTTTTCAGACGTGGATGACATTGAGATTTCAGAAACAAAACTAGGTCTGGATTCCGCTGAAACATCTTTGTGCATTTTGCCCTCTGCTTGAGTTAGACCTTGGCACAGAGAGCGCCTCTGACCCTACCTTTTGTGCCCAATACGTTTGCACGCCGGAAGCTACAAGAGGTTCGCGCAGTCCACCGGCAGCCATAACTGACCACCTACTGCAAATTGGCTGAAACGTTTTCACACAGCCACTACGCGGTGAGAGAATTATCTAGTGAGGGACCTAGTATACATACATGGTCTGAAGATTCCAAAAATAAACAAAGCATCTATAATCAGACCAGCCAAATTAAATGTACCAACCTGGACGCATCCTTTTCGAACGCGGATGACAGTGAGATTTCAAAAACAAAAGGAATGGATTGCGCTCTAACAACGTTAGGCATTTTGCCCTCTGCTTCGGTTTGACCCTTGGCACAGAAAGCGCCTCTGACCCCACCTTTTGTGCCCCGTACGTTTGCACGCAGGAAGCTACAAGAGAGTCGCGCAGTCCACCGGCAGCCATAACTGGCCACCTACCGCACAGTGGCTGATACGTTTCAACACGGCCAGTGTGCGGTGAGGGCATTATCTTGTGAGGGACATAATATACATACATGATCGCAAGATTACACAACTAAACAAAGCATCTCTAATCAGATCAGCCATATTAAATGTACCAACCTCTCAGCATCCTTTTCAGACGTGGATGACATTGAGATTAAAAAAAAAAGGAGGTCTGGATTCCGCTGGGACATCTTTTTGCATTTTGCCCTCTGCTTGAGTTATACCCTTGGCACAGAGAGCGCCTCTGACCCCACCCTTTGTGCCCCGTACGTTTGCACGCGGGAAGCTACAAGAGGATCGCGCAGTCCACCGGCAGCCATAACTGACCACCTACCCCACAGTGGCTGAAACGTTTCCACACAGCCACTGTGCGGTGAGAACATTATCTATTGAGGGACCTAGTATACATACATGGACTCAAGATTCCAAAAATAAACAAAGCATCTATAATCAGACCAGCCATATTAAATGTATCAACCTGGATGCATCATTTTCGAACGCGGATGACAGTGAGATTTCAAAAACAAAACAAAAGAAATGGATTGCGCTCTAACAACGTTAGGCATTTTGCCCTCTGCTTCGGTTTGACCCTTGGCACGGAAAGCGCCTCTGACCCCACCTTTTGTGCCCCGTACGTTTGCACGCAGGAAGCTACAAGAGAGTCGCGCAGTCCACCGGCAGCCATAACTGACCACCTACCGCACAGTGGCTGATACGTTTCCACACAGCCACTTTGCGGTGAGAGCATTATCTAGTGAGGGACCTAATATACATACATGGTCTTTAAGATTCCACAAATAAACAAAGCTTCTCTAATCAGACCAGCCATATTAAATGTACCAACCTCTCAGCATCCTTTTCAGACGTGGATGACATTGAGATTTCAAAAACAAAAGGAGGCCTGGATTGCGCTGGAACATCTTTGTGCATTTTGCCCTCTGCTTGAGTTAGACGCTTGGCACAGAGAGCGCCTCAGACCCCACCTTTTGTGCTCCGTACGTTTGCACGCAGGAAGCTACAAGAGAGTCGCGCAGTTCAACGGCAGCCAAAACTGGCCAACTACCGCACAGTGGCTGATACGTTTCAACACAGCCAGTGTGCGGTGGGGGCATTATCTAGTGAGGGACATAATATACATACATGATCTCAAGATTCCAGAACTAAACAAAGCATCTCTAATTACACCAGCTATATAAATGTACTAAGCTCTCAGCATTCTTTTCAGACGTGGATGACATTGAGATTTCAAAAACAAAACAAGGTCTGGATTCCGCTGAAACATCTTTGTGCATTTTGCCCTCTGCTTGAGTTAGACCTTGGCACAGAGAGCGCCTCTGACCCTACCTTATGTGCCCAATACGTTTGCACGCCGGAAGCTACAAGAGGTTCGCGCAGTCCACCGGCAGCCATAACTGACCACCTACTGCAAATTGGCTGAAACGTTTTCACACAGCCACTACGCGGTGAGAGAATTATCTAGTGAGGGACCTAGTATACATACATGGTCTGAAGATTCCAAAAATAAACAAAGCATCTATAATCAGACCAGCCAAATTAAATGTACCAACCTGGACGCATCCTTTTCGAACGCGGATGACAGTGAGATTTCAAAAACAAAAGGAATGGATTGCGCTCTTACAACGTTAGGCATTTTGCCCTCTGCTTCGGTTTGACCCTTGGCACAGAAAGCGCCTCCGACCCCACCTTTTGTGCCCCGTACGTTTGCACGCAGGAAGCTACAAGAGAGTCGCGCAGTCCACCGGCAGCCATAACTGGCCACCTACCGCACAGTGGCTGATACGTTTCAACACGGCCAGTGTGCGGTGAGGGCATTATCTTGTGAGGGACATAATATACATACATGATCGCAAGATTACACAACTAAACAAAGCATCTCTAATCAGATCAGCCATATTAAATGTACCAACCTCTCAGCATCCTTTTCAGACGTGGATGACATTGAGATTAAAAAAAAAGGAGGTCTGGATTCCGCTGGGACATCTTTTTGCATTTTGCCCTCTGCTTGAGTTATACCCTTGGCCCAGAGAGCGCCTCTGACCCCACCCTTTGTGCCCCGTACGTTTGCACGCGGGAAGCTACAAGAGGATCGCGCAGTCCACCGGCAGCCATAACTGACCACCTACCCCACAGTGGCTGAAACGTTTCCACACAGCCACTGTGCGGTGAGAACATTATCTATTGAGGGACCTAGTATACATACATGGACTCAAGATTCCAAAAATAAACAAAGCATCTATAATCAGACCAGCCATATTAAATGTATCAACCTGGATGCATCATTTTCGAACGCGGATGACAGTGAGATTTCAAAAACAAAACAAAAGAAATGGATTGCGCTCTAACAACGTTAGGCATTTTGCCCTCTGCTTCGGTTTGACCCTTGGCACGGAAAGCGCCTCTGACCCCACCTTTTGTGCCCCGTACATTTGCACGCAGGAAGCTACAAGAGAGTCGCGCAGTCCACCGGCAGCCATAACTGGCCACCTACCGCACAGTGGCTGATACGTTTCCACACAGCCACTCTGCTGTGACAGCATTATCTAGTTAGGGACCTAATATACATACATGGTCTTTAAGATTGCACAAATAAACAAGCATCTCTAATTAGACCAGCCATATAAATGTACTAACCTCTCAGCATTCTTTTCAGACGTGGATGACATTGAGATTTCAAAAACAAAACAAGGTCTGGATTCCGCTGGAACATCTTTGTGCGTTTTGCCGTCTGCTTGAGTTAGACCTTGGCACAGAGAGCGCCTCTGACCCTACCTTTTATGCCCAGTACGTTTGCACGCAGGAAGCTACAGGAGGGTCGCGCAGTCCACCGGCAGCCATAACTGACCACCCACCGCACAGTGGCTGACACGTTTCCACACAGCCACTGTGCAGTGAGAGCATTATCTAGTGAAGGACCTAATATACATACATGTTCTCAAGATTCCAAAAATAAACAAAACATCTCTAATCAGACCAGCCATATTAAATGTACCAACCTGGACGCACCCTTTTCGAACGCGGATGACAGTGAGATTTCAAAAACAAAACAAAAGGCATGGATTGTGCTCTAACAAGTTTAGGCATTTTGCCCTCTGCTTGGGTTAGACCCTTGGCACGGAAAGCGCCTCTGACCCCACCTTTTGTGCCCCGTACGTTTGCACGCAGGAAGCTACAAGAGAGTCGCGCAGTCCACCGGCAGCCATAACTGGCCACCCACCGCACAGTGGCTGATACGTTTCCACACAGCCACTGTTCGGTGACAGATTTATCTAGTGAGGGACCTAATATACATACATGGTCTTTAAGATTGCACAAATAAACAAGCATCTCTAATTAGACCAGCCATATAAATGTACTAACCTCTCAGCATTCTTTTCAGACGTGGATGACATTGAGATTTCAAAAAGAAAAGGAGGTCTGGATTCCGCTGGAACATCTTTGTGCATTTTGCCCTCTGCTTGAGTTATACCCTTGGCACAGGGAGCGCCTCTGACCCCACCTTTAGTGCCCCGTACGTTTGCACGCGGGAAGCTACAAGAGGATCGCGCAGTCCACCGGCAGCCATAACTGACCACCTACCCCACAGTGGCTGATACGTTTCAACACGGCCAGTGTGCGGTGAGGGCATTATCTTGTGAGGGACATAAAATACATACATGATCGCAAGATTACACAACTAAGCGAAGCATCTGTAATCAGATCAGCCATATTAAATGTACCAACCTCTCAGCATCCTTTTCAGACGTGGATGACATTGAGATTTCAAAAACAAAAGGAGGTCTGGATTCCGCAGGAACATCTTTTTGCATTTGGCCCTCTGCTTGAGTTATACCCTTGGCACAGAGAGCACCTCTGACCCCACCCTTTGTGCCCCGTACGTTTGCACGCGGGAAGCTACAAGAGGATCGCGCAGTCCACCGGCAGCCATAACTGGCCACCTACCCCACAGTGGCTGAAACGTTTCCACACAGCCACTGTGCGGTGAGAACATTATCTAATGAGGGACCTAGTATTACATACATGGTCTCAAGATTAAAAAATATACAGAGCATCTCTAATCAGACCAGCCATATTAAATGTACCAACCTGGACGCATCCTTTTCGAACGCCGATGACAGTGAGATTTCAAAAACAAAACAAAAGGCATGGATTGCGCTATAACAACTTTTGGAATTTTGCCCTCTGCTTGGGTTAGACCCTTGGCACAGAGAGCGCCTCTGACCCCACCTTTTGTGCCCCGTACGTTTGCACGCGGGAAGCTACAGGAGGATCGCGCAGTCCACTGGCAGCCATAACTGACCACCTACCCCACAGTGGCTGAAACGTTTTCACACAGCCACTGTGCGGTGAGAGCATTATCTAGTGAGGGACCTAGTATACATACATGGTCTGAAGATTCCAAAAATAAACAAATCACCTCTAATCAGACCAGCCAAATTAAATGTACCAACCTGGACGCATCCTTTTCGAACGCGGATGACAGTGAGATTTCAAAAACAAAAGGAATGGATTGCGCTCTAACAACGTTAGGCATTTTGCCCTCTGCTTCGGTTTGACCCTTGGCACAGAAAGCGCCTCTGACCCCACCTTTTGTGCCCCGTACGTTTGCACGCAGGAAGCTACAAGAGAGTCGCGCAGTCCACCGGCAGCCATAACTGGCCACCTACCGCACAGTGGCTGATACGTTTCAACACGGCCAGTGTGCGGTGAGGGCATTATCTTGTGAGGGACATAATATACATACATGATCGCAAGATTACACAACTAAACAAAGCATCTCTAATCAGATCAGCCATATTAAATGTACCAACCTCTCAGCATCCTTTTCAGACGTGGATGACATTGAGATTAAAAAAAAAAGGAGGTCTGGATTCCGCTGGGACATCTTTTTGCATTTTGCCCTCTGCTTGAGTTATACCCTTGGCACAGAGAGCGCCTCTGACCCCACCCTTTGTGCCCCGTACGTTTGCACGCGGGAAGCTACAAGAGGATCGCGCAGTCCACCGGCAGCCATAACTGACCACCTACCCCACAGTGGCTGAAACGTTTCCACACAGCCACTGTGCGGTGAGAACATTATCTATTGAGGGACCTAGTATACATTCAAGATTCCAAAAATAAACAAAGCATCTATAATCAGACCAGCCATATTAAATGTATCAACCTGGATGCATCATTTTCGAACGCGGATGACAGTGAGATTTCAAAAACAAAACAAAAGAAATGGATTGCGCTCTAACAACGTTAGGCATTTTGCCCTCTGCTTCGGTTTGACCCTTGGCACGGAAAGCGCCTCTGACCCCACCTTTTGTGCCCCGTACGTTTGCACGCAGGAAGCTACAAGAGAGTCGCGCAGTCCACCGGCAGCCATAACTGACCACCTACCGCACAGTGGCTGATACGTTTCCACACAGCCACTTTGCGGTGAGAGCATTATCTAGTGAGGGACCTAATATACATACATGGTCTTTAAGATTCCACAAATAAACAAAGCTTCTCTAATCAGACCAGCCATATTAAATGTACCAACCTCTCAGCATCCTTTTCAGACGTGGATGACATTGAGATTTCAAAAACAAAAGGAGGCCTGGATTGCGCTGGAACATCTTTGTGCATTTTGCCCTCTGCTTGAGTTAGACGCTTGGCACAGAGAGCGCCTCAGACCCCACCTTTTGTGCTCCGTACGTTTGCACGCAGGAAGCTACAAGAGAGTCGCGCAGTTCAACGGCAGCCAAAACTGGCCAACTACCGCACAGTGGCTGATACGTTTCAACACAGCCAGTGTGCGGTGGGGGCATTATCTAGTGAGGGACATAATATACATACATGATCTCAAGATTCCACAACTAAACAAAGCATCTCTAATTACACCAGCTATATAAATGTACTAAGCTCTCAGCATTCTTTTCAGACGTGGATGACATTGAGATTTCAAAAACAAAACAAAGTCTGGATTCCGCTGAAACATCTTTGTGCATTTTGCCCTCTGCTTGAGTTAGACCTTGGCACAGAGAGCGCCTCTGACCCTACCTTATGTGCCCAATACGTTTGCACGCCGGAAGCTACAAGAGGTTCGCGCAGTCCACCGGCAGCCATAACTGACCACCTACTGCAAATTGGCTGAAACGTTTTCACACAGCCACTACGCGGTGAGAGCATTATCTAGTGAGGGACCTAGTATACATACATGGTCTGAAGATTCCAAAAATAAACAAAGCATCTATAATCAGACCAGCCAAATTAAATGTACCAACCTGGACGCATCCTTTTCGAACGCGGATGACAGTGAGATTTCAAAAACAAAAGGAATGGATTGCGCTCTAACAACGTTAGGCATTTTGCCCTCTGCTTCGGTTTGACCCTTGGCACAGAAAGCGCCTCTGACCCCACCTTTTGTGCCCCGTACGTTTGCACGCAGGAAGCTACAAGAGAGTCGCGCAGTCCACCGGCAGCCATAACTGGCCACCTACCGCACAGTGGCTGATACGTTTCAACACGGCCAGTGTGCGGTGAGGGCATTATCTTGTGAGGGACATAATATACATACATGATCGCAAGATTACACAACTAAACAAAGCATCTCTAATCAGATCAGCCATATTAAATGTACCAACCTCTCAGCATCCTTTTCAGACGTGGATGACATTGAGATTAAAAAAAAAAGGAGGTCTGGATTCCGCTGGGACATCTTTTTGCATTTTGCCCTCTGCTTGAGTTATACCCTTGGCACAGAGAGCGCCTCTGACCCCACCCTTTGTGCCCCGTACGTTTGCACGCAGGAAGCTACAAGAGAGTCGCGCAGTCCACCGGCAGCCATAACTGGCCACCCACCGCACAGTGGCTGATACGTTTCCACACAGCCACTGTGCGGTGACAGATTTATCTAGTGAGGGACCTAATATACATACATGGTCTTTAAGATTGCACAAATAAACAAGCATCTCTAATTAGACCAGCCATATAAATGTACTAACCTCTCAGCATTCTTTTCAGACGTGGATAACATTGAGATTTCAAAAAGAAAAGGAGGTCTGGATTCCGCTGGAACATCTTTGTGCATTTTGCCCTCTGCTTGAGTTATGCCCCTGGCACAGGGAGCGCCTCTGACCCCACCTTTAGTGCCCCGTACGTTTGCACGCGGGAAGCTACAAGAGGATCGCGCAGTCCACCGGCAGCCATAACTGACCACCTACCCCACAGTGGCTGAAACGTTTCCACACAGCCACTGTGCGGTGAGAGCATTATCTAGTGAGGGACCTAATATACATACGTGGTCTCAAGATTCCACAAATAAACAAAGCATCTCTAATCAAACCAGAAATATTAGATGTACTAACCTCTCAGCATCCTTTTCAGACGTGGATGACATTGAGATTTCAAAAACAAAAGGAGGCCTGGATTCCGCTGGAACATCTTTCTGCATTTTGCCCTCTGCTTGAGTTATACCCTTGGCACAGAGAGCGCCGCTGACCCTGCCTTTTGTGCCCCGTACGTTTGCACGCAGGAAGCTACAAGAGGGTCGTGCAGTCTACCGGCAGCCATAACTGACCACCTAACGCGCAGTGGCTGAGACGTTTTCACACAGCCACTGTGCGGTGAGAGCATTATCTAGTGAAGGACCTAATATACATACATGGTCTTTAAGATTCCACAAATAAACAAAGCATCTCTAATTAGAGCAGCCATATTAAATGTACCAACCTGGACGCATCATTTTCGAACGCGGATGACAGTGAGATTTCAAAAACAAAACAAAAGGCATGGATTGCGCTCTAACAACGTTAAGCATTTTGCCCTCTGCTTGGGTAGACCCTTGGCTCAGAGAACGCCTCTCACCCCACCTTTTGTGCCCCGTACGTTTGCACGCACGAAGCTTGAGGAGGGTCGCGCAGTCCACCGGCAGCCATAACTGACCACCTACCGCACAGTGGCTGACAGGTTTCCACAGAGCCACTGTGCGGTGAGAGCATTATCTGGTGAGGGACCTAATATACATACATGGTCTCAAGATTCCACAAATAAACAAAGCATCTCTAATTAAACCAGCCATATTAAATGTACTAACCTCCCAGCATCCTTTTCAGACCTGGGATGACATTGAGATTTCAAAAACAAAAGAAGGCCTGGATTCCGCTGGAACATCTTTGTGTATTTTGCCCTCTGCTTGAGTTAGACCTTGGCACAGAGAGCGCCCCTGACCCTACCTATTGTGCCCCGTACCTTTGCACGCAGGAAGCTACAAGAGGGTCGCGCAGTCCACCGGCAGCCATAACTGACCACCTACCGCACAGTGGCTGATACGTTTCCACACAGCCACTGTGCGGTGACAGCATTATCTAGTGAGGGTCCTAATATACATACATGGTCTTTAAGATTGCACAAATAAACAAGCATCTCTAATAAGACCAGCCATATAAATGTACTAACCTGGACGCATCCTTTTCAGACGTGGATGACATTGAGATTTCAAAAACAAAAGAAGGCCTGGATTGCGCTCTAACAACGTTAAGCATTTTGCCCTCTGCTTGGTTTAGACACTTGGCACAGAGACCGACTCTGAGCCCACCTTTTGTGCTCCGTACGTTTGCACGCAGGAAGCTACAAGACGGTCGCGCAGTCCACCGGCAGCCATAACTGACCACCTACCGCACAGCGGCTGATACGTTTCCACACAGCCACTTTGCGGTGAGAGCATTATCTAGTGAGGGACCTAATATACATACATGGTCTTTAAGATTCCACAAATAAACAAAGCTTCTCTAATCAGACCAGCCATATTAAATGTTCCAACCTCTCAGCATCCTTTTCAGACGTGGATGACATTGAGATTTCAAAAACAAAAGGAGGCCTGGATTGCGCTGGAACATCTTTGTGCATTTTGCCCTCTGCTTGAGTTAGACGCTTGGCACAGAGAGCGCCTCAGACCCCACCTTTTGTGCTCCGTACGTTTGCACGCAGGAAGCTACAAGAGAGTCGCGCAGTCCAACGGCAGCCAAAACTGGCCAACTACCGCACAGTGGCTGATACGTTTCAACACAGCCAGTGTGCGGTGGGGGCATTATCTAGTGAGGGACATAATATACATACATGATCTCAAGATTCCACAACTAAACAAAGCATCTCTAATTACACCAGCCATATAAATGTACTAAGCTCTCAGCATTCTTTTCAGACGTGGATGACATTGAGATTTCAAAAACAAAACAAGGTCTGGATTCCGCTGAAACATCTTTGTGCATTTTGCCCTCTGCTTGAGTTAGACCTTGGCACAGAGAGCGCCTCTGACCCTACCTTTTGTGCCCAATACGTTTGCACGCCGGAAGCTACAAGAGGTTCGCGCAGTCCACCGGCAGCCATAACTGACCACCTACTGCAAATTGGCTGAAACGTTTTCACACAGCCACTACGCGGTGAGAGAATTATCTAGTGAGGGACCTAGTATACATACATGGTCTGAAGATTCCAAAAATTAACAAAGCATCTATAATCAGACCAGCCAAATTAAATGTACCAACCTGGACGCATCCTTTTCGAACGCGGATGACAGTGAGATTTCAAAAACAAAAGGAATGGATTGCGCTCTTACAACGTTAGGCATTTTGCCCTCTGCTTCGGTTTGACCCTTGGCACAGAAAGCGCCTCCGACCCCACCTTTTGTGCCCCGTACGTTTGCACGCAGGAAGCTACAAGAGAGTCGCGCAGTCCACCGGCAGCCATAACTGGCCACCTACCGCACAGTGGCTGATACGTTTCAACACGGCCAGTGTGCGGTGAGGGCATTATCTTGTGAGGGACATAATATACATACATGATCGCAAGATTACACAACTAAACAAAGCATCTCTAATCAGATCAGCCATATTAAATGTACCAACCTCTCAGCATCCTTTTCAGACGTGGATGACATTGAGATTAAAAAAAAAGGAGGTCTGGATTCCGCTGGGACATCTTTTTGCATTTTGCCCTCTGCTTGAGTTATACCCTTGGCCCAGAGAGCGCCTCTGATTCCACCCTTTGTGCCCCGTACGTTTGCACGCGGGAAGCTACAAGAGGATCGCGCAGTCCACCGGCAGCCATAACTGACCACCTACCCCACAGTGGCTGAAACGTTTCCACACAGCCACTGTGCGGTGAGAACATTATCTATTGAGGGACCTAGTATACATACATGGACTCAAGATTCCAAAAATAAACAAAGCATCTATAATCAGACCAGCCATATTAAATGTATCAACCTGGATGCATCATTTTCGAACGCGGATGACAGTGAGATTTCAAAAACAAAACAAAAGAAATGGATTGCGCTCTAACAACGTTAGGCATTTTGCCCTCTGCTTCGGTTTGACCCTTGGCACGGAAAGCGCCTCTGACCCCACCTTTTGTGCCCCGTACGTTTGCACGCAGGAAGCTACAAGAGAGTCGCGCAGTCCACCGGCAGCCATAACTGGCCACCTACCGCACAGTGGCTGATACGTTTCCACACAGCCACTCTGCTGTGACAGCATTATCTAGTTAGGGACCTAATATACATACATGGTCTTTAAGATTGCACAAATAAACAAGCATCTCTAATTAGACCAGCCATATAAATGTACTAACCTCTCAGCATTCTTTTCAGACGTGGATGACATTGAGATTTCAAAAACAAAACAAGGTCTGGATTCCGCTGGAACATCTTTGTGCGTTTTGCCGTCTGCTTGAGTTAGACCTTGGCACAGAGAGCGCCTCTGACCCTACCTTTTATGCCCAGTACGTTTGCACGCAGGAAGCTACAGGAGGGTCGCGCAGTCCACCGGCAGCCATAACTGACCACCTACCGCACAGTGGCTGACACGTTTCCACACAGCCACTGTGCAGTGAGAGCATTCTCTAGTGAAGGACCTAATATACATACATGTTCTCAAGATTCCAAAAATAAACAAAACATCTCTAATCAGACAAGCCATATTAAATGTACCAACCTGGACGCACCCTTTTCGAACGCGGATGACAGTGAGATTTCAAAAACAAAACAAAAGGCATGGATTGTGCTCTAACAAGTTTAGGCATTTTGCCCTCTGCTTGGGTTAGACCCTTGGCACGGAAAGCGCCTCTGACCCCACCTTTTGTGCCCCGTACGTTTGCACGCAGGAAGCTACAAGAGAGTCGCGCAGTCCACCGGCAGCCATAACTGGCCACCCACCGCACAGTGGCTGATACGTTTCCACACAGCCACTGTGCGGTGACAGATTTATCTAGTGAGGGACCTAATATACATACATGGTCTTTAAGATTGCACAAATAAACAAGCATCTCTAATTAGACCAGCCATATAAATGTACTAACCGCTCAGCATTCTTTTCAGACGTGGATGACATTGAGATTTCAAAAAGAAAAGGAGGTCTGGATTCCGCTGGAACATCTTTGTGCGTTTTGCCGTCTGCTTGAGTTAGACCTTGGCACAGAGAGCGCCTCTGACCCTACCTTTTATGCCCAGTACGTTTGCACGCAGGAAGCTACAAGAGGATCGCGCAGTCCACCGGCAGCCATAACTGACCACCTACCCCACAGTGGCTGATACGTTTCAACACGGCCAGTGTGCGGTGAGGGCATTATCTTGTGAGGGACATAAAATACATACATGATCGCAAGATTACACAACTAAGCGAAGCATCTGTAATCAGATCAGCCATATTAAATGTACCAACCTCTCAGCATCCTTTTCAGACGTGGATGACATTGAGATTTCAAAAACAAAAGGAGGTCTGGATTCCGCAGGAACATCTTTTTGCATTTGGCCCTCTGCTTGAGTTATACCCTTGGCACAGAGAGCGCCTCTGACCCCACCCTTTGTGCCCCGTACGTTTGCACGCGGGAAGCTACAAGAGGATCGCGCAGTCCACCGGCAGCCATAACTGGCCACCTACCCCACAGTGGCTGAAACGTTTCCACACAGCCACTGTGCGGTGAGAACATTATCTAATGAGGGACCTAGTATTACATACATGGTCTCAAGATTAAAAAATATACAGAGCATCTCTAATCAGACCAGCCATATTAAATGTACCAACCTGGACGCATCCTTTTCGAACGCCGATGACAGTGAGATTTCAAAAACAAAACAAAAGGCATGGATTGCGCTATAACAACTTTTGGAATTTTGCCCTCTGCTTGGGTTAGACCCTTGGCACAGAGAGCGCCTCTGACCCCACCTTTTGTGCCCCGTACGTTTGCACGCGGGAAGCTACAGGAGGATCGCGCAGTCCACTGGCAGCCATAACTGACCACCTACCCCACAGTGGCTGAAACGTTTTCACACAGCCACTGTGCGGTGAGAGCATTATCTAGTGAGGGACCTAGTATACATACATGGTCTCAAGATTCCAAAAATAAACAAATCATCTCTAATCAGACCAGCCATAATAAATGTACCAACCTGGACGCATCCTTTTCGAACGCGGATGACAGTGGGATTTCAAAAACAAAAAAAAAGGCATGGATTGCGCTCTAACAACGTTAAGCATTTTGCCCTCTGCTTGGGTTAGACCCTTGGCACAGAGAACGCCTCTGACCCCACCTTTTGTGCCCCGTACGTTTGCACGCACGAAGCTACAGGAGGGTCGCGCAGTCCACCAGCAGCCATAACTGACCACCTACCGCACAGTGGCTGACACGTTTCCACACAGCCACTGTGCGGTGAGAGCATTATCTAGTGAGGGACCTAATATACATACATGGTCTCAAGAGTCCACAAGTAAACAAAGCATCTCTAATCAAACCAGCCATATTAGATGTACTAACCTCTGAGCATCCTTTTCAGACGTGGATGACATTGAGAGTTCAAAAACAAAAGAAGGCCTGGATTCCGCTGGAACATCTTCGTGCATTTTGCTCTCTGCTTGTGTTAGACGCTTGGCAAAGAGAGCGCCTCTGACCCCACCTTTTGTGCCCCGTACGTTTGTACGCAGGAAGCTACAAGAAAGTCGCGCAGTCCACCGGCAGCCATAAATGGCCACCTACCGCACAGTGGCTGATACGTTTCAACGCAGCCAGTGTGCGGTGATGGCATTATGTTGTGAGGGACATAATATACATACACGATCTCAAGATTCCACAACTAAACAAAGCATCTCTAATCAGACCAGCCATAATAAATGTACCAACCTCTCAGCATTCTTTTCAGACGTGGATGACATTGAGATTTCAAAAACAAAACAAGGTCTGGATTCCGCTGGAACATCTTTGTGCATTTTGCCGTCTGCTTGAGTTAGACCTTGGCACAGAGAGCGCCTCTGACCCTACCTTTTGTGGCCAGTACGTTTGCACGCAGGAAGCTAGAAGAGGTTCGCGCAGTCCACCGGCAGCCATAACTGACCACCTACCGCACAGTGGCTGATATGTTTTCGCACAGCCACTGTGCGGTGAGCGCATTATCTAGTGAGGGACCTAGTATACATACATGGTCTCAAGATTCCAAAAATAAACAAAGCATCTATAATCAGACCAGCCATATTAAATGTACCAACCTCTCAGCATCCTTTTCAGACGTGGATGATATTGTGATTTCAAAAACAAAAGAAGGCCTGGATTGCGCTCTAACAACGTTAAGCATTTTGCTCTCTGCTTGGGTTAGACCCTTGGCACAGAGAGCGCCTCTGACCCCACCTTTTGTGCCCCGTACGTTTGCACGCAGGAAGCTACAAGAGAGTCGCGCAGTCCACCGGCAGCCATAACTGGCCACCTACCGCACAGTGGCTGATACGTTTCAACACGGCCAGTGTGCAGTGAGGGCATTATCTTGTGAGGGACATAATATACATACATGATGGCAAGATTACACAACTAAACAAAGCATCTCTAATCAGACCAGCCATATTAAATGTACCAACCTGGACGCACCCTTTTCGAACGCGGATGACAGTGAGATTTCAAAAACAAAACAAAAGGCATGGATTGTGCTCTAACAAGTTTAGGCATTTTGCCCTCTGCTTGGGTTAGACCCTTGGCACGGAAAGCGCCTCTGACCCCACCTTTTGTGCCCCGTACGTTTGCACGCAGGAAGCTACAAGAGAGTCGCGCAGTCCACCGGCAGCCATAACTGGCCACCCACAGCACAGTGGCTGATACGTTTCCACACAGCCACTGTGCGGTGACAGATTTATCTAGTGAGGGACCTAATATACATACATGGTCTTTAAGATTGCACAAATAAACAAGCATCTCTAATTAGACCAGCCATTTAAATGTACTAACCTCTCAGCATTCTTTTCAGACGTGGATAACATTGAGATTTCAAAAAGAAAAGGAGGTCTGGATTCCGCTGGAACATCTTTGTGCATTTTGCCCTCTGCTTGAGTTATACCCCTGGCACAGGGAGCGCCTCTGACCCCACCTTTAGTGCCCCGTACGTTTGCACGCGGGAAGCTACAAGAGGATCGCGCAGTCCACCGGCAGCCATAACTGACCACCTACCCCACAGTGGCTGAAACGTTTCCACACAGCCACTGTGCGGTGAGAGCATTATCTAGTGAGGGACCTAATATACATACGTGGTCTCAAGATTCCACAAATAAACAAAGCATCTCTAATCAAACCAGAAATATTAGATGTACTAACCTCTCAGCATCCTTTTCAGACGTGGATGACATTGAGATTTCAAAAACAAAAGGAGGCCTGGATTCCGCTGGAACATCTTTCTGCATTTTGCCCTCTGCTTGAGTTATACCCTTGGCACAGAGAGCGCCGCTGACCCTGCCTTTTGTGCCCCGTACGTTTGCACGCAGGAAGCTACAAGAGGGTCGCGCAGTCTACCGGCAGCCATAACTGACCACCTAACGCGCAGTGGCTGAGACGTTTTCACACAGCCACTGTGCGGTGAGAGCATTATCTAGTGAAGGACCTAATATACATACATGGTCTTTAAGATTCCACAAATAAACAAAGCATCTCTAATTAGAGCAGCCATATTAAATGTACCAACCTGGACGCATCATTTTCGAACGCGGATGACAGTGAGATTTCAAAAACAAAACAAAAGGCATGGATTGCGCTCTAACAACGTTAAGCATTTTGCCGTCTGCTTGGGTAGACCCTTGGCTCAGAGAACGCCTCTGACCCCACCTTTTGTGCCCCGTACGTTTGCACGCACGAAGCTTGAGGAGGGTCGCGCAGTCCACCGGCAGCCATAACTGACCACCTACCCCACAGTGGCTGAAACGTTTCCACACAGCCACTGTGCGGTGAGAGCATTATCTAGTGAGGGACCTAATATACATACGTGGTCTCAAGATTCCACAAATAAACAAAGCATCTCTAATCAAACCAGAAATATTAGATGTACTAACCTCTCAGCATCCTTTTCAGACGTGGATGACATTGAGATTTCAAAAACAAAAGGAGGCCTGGATTCCGCTGGAACATCTTTCTGCATTTTGCCCTCTGCTTGAGTTATACCCTTGGCACAGAGAGCGCCGCTGACCCTGCCTTTTGTGCCCCGTACGTTTGCACGCAGGAAGCTACAAGAGGGTCGTGCAGTCTACCGGCAGCCATAACTGACCACCTAACGCGCAGTGGCTGAGACGTTTTCACACAGCCACTGTGCGGTGAGAGCATTATCTAGTGAAGGACCTAATATACATACATGGTCTTTAAGATTCCACAAATAAACAAAGCATCTCTAATTAGAGCAGCCATATTAAATGTACCAACCTGGACGCATCATTTTCGAACGCGGATGACAGTGAGATTTCAAAAACAAAACAAAAGGCATGGATTGCGCTCTAACAACGTTAAGCATTTTGCCCTCTGCTTGGGTAGACCCTTGGCTCAGAGAACGCCTCTCACCCCACCTTTTGTGCCCCGTACGTTTGCACGCACGAAGCTTGAGGAGGGTCGCGCAGTCCACCGGCAGCCATAACTGACCACCTACCGCACAGTGGCTGACAGGTTTCCACAGAGCCACTGTGCGGTGAGAGCATTATCTGGTGAGGGACCTAATATACATACATGGTCTCAAGATTCCACAAATAAACAAAGCATCTCTAATTAAACCAGCCATATTAAATGTACTAACCTCCCAGCATCCTTTTCAGACCTGGGATGACATTGAGATTTCAAAAACAAAAGAAGGCCTGGATTCCGCTGGAACATCTTTGTGTATTTTGCCCTCTGCTTGAGTTAGACCTTGGCACAGAGAGCGCCCCTGACCCTACCTATTGTGCCCCGTACCTTTGCACGCAGGAAGCTACAAGAGGGTCGCGCAGTCCACCGGCAGCCATAACTGACCACCTACCGCACATTGGCTGATATGTTTTCACACAGCCACTGTGCGGTGAGAGCATTATCTAGTACATGGTCTCAAGATTCCAAAAATATACAAGGCATCTCTAATCAGACCAGCCATATTAAATGTACCAACCTGGACGCACCCTTTTCCAACGCGGATGACAGTGAGATTTCAAAAACAAAACAAAAGGCATGGATTGCGCTCTAACAACTTTAGGCATTTTGCCTTCTGCTTGGGTTAGACCCTTTGCACAGAGAGCGCCTCTGACCCCACCATTTGTGCCCCGTACGTTTGCACGCAGGAAGCTACTAGAGGGTCGCGCAGTCCACCGGCAGCCATAACTGACCACCTACCGCACAGTGGCTGATACGTTTCCACACAGCCACTGTGCGGTGACAGCATTATCTAGTGAGGGTCCTAATATACATACATGGTCTTTAAGATTGCACAAATAAACAAGCATCTCTAATAAGACCAGCCATATAAATGTACTAACCTGGACGCATCCTTTTCAGACGTGGATGACATTGAGATTTCAAAAACAAAAGAAGGCCTGGATTGCGCTCTAACAACGTTAAGCATTTTGCCCTCTGCTTGGTTTAGACACTTGGCACAGAGACCGACTCTGAGCCCACCTTTTGTGCTCCGTACGTTTGCACGCAGGAAGCTACAAGACGGTCGCGCAGTCCACCGGCAGCCATAACTGACCACCTACCGCACAGCGGCTGATACGTTTCCACACAGCCACTTTGCGGTGAGAGCATTATCTAGTGAGGGACCTAATATACATACATGGTCTTTAAGATTCCACAAATAAACAAAGCTTCTCTAATCAGACCAGCCATATTAAATGTTCCAACCTCTCAGCATCCTTTTCAGACGTGGATGACATTGAGATTTCAAAAACAAAAGGAGGCCTGGATTGCGCTGGAACATCTTTGTGCATTTTGCCCTCTGCTTGAGTTAGACGCTTGGCACAGAGAGCGCCTCAGACCCCACCTTTTGTGCTCCGTACGTTTGCACGCAGGAAGCTACAAGAGAGTCGCGCAGTCCAACGGCAGCCAAAACTGGCCAACTACTGCAAATTGGCTGAAACGTTTTCACACAGCCACTACGCGGTGAGAGAATTATCTAGTGAGGGACCTAGTATACATACATGGTCTGAAGATTCCAAAAATAAACAAAGCATCTATAATCAGACCAGCCAAATTAAATGTACCAACCTGGACGCATCCTTTTCGAACGCGGATGACAGTGAGATTTCAAAAACAAAAGGAATGGATTGCGCTCTTACAACGTTAGGCATTTTGCCCTCTGCTTCGGTTTGACCCTTGGCACAGAAAGCGCCTCCGACCCCACCTTTTGTGCCCCGTACGTTTGCACGCAGGAAGCTACAAGAGAGTCGCGCAGTCCACCGGCAGCCATAACTGGCCACCTACCGCACAGTGGCTGATACGTTTCAACACGGCCAGTGTGCGGTGAGGGCATTATCTTGTGAGGGACATAATATACATACATGATCGCAAGATTACACAACTAAACAAAGCATCTCTAATCAGATCAGCCATATTAAATGTACCAACCTCTCAGCATCCTTTTCAGACGTGGATGACATTGAGATTAAAAAAAAAAGGAGGTCTGGATTCCGCTGGGACATCTTTTTGCATTTTGCCCTCTGCTTGAGTTATACCCTTGGCCCAGAGAGCGCCTCTGACCCCACCCTTTGTGCCCCGTACGTTTGCACGCGGGAAGCTACAAGAGGATCGCGCAGTCCACCGGCAGCCATAACTGACCACCTACCCCACAGTGGCTGAAACGTTTCCACACAGCCACTGTGCGGTGAGAACATTATCTATTGAGGGACCTAGTATACATACATGGACTCAAGATTCCAAAAATAAACAAAGCATCTATAATCAGACCAGCCATATTAAATGTATCAACCTGGATGCATCATTTTCGAACGCGGATGACAGTGAGATTTCAAAAACAAAACAAAAGAAATGGATTGCGCTCTAACAACGTTAGGCATTTTGCCCTCTGCTTCGGTTTGACCCTTGGCACGGAAAGCGCCTCTGACCCCACCTTTTGTGCCCCGTACGTTTGCACGCAGGAAGCTACAAGAGAGTCGCGCAGTCCACCGGCAGCCATAACTGGCCACCTACCGCACAGTGGCTGATACGTTTCCACACAGCCACTCTGCTGTGACAGCATTATCTAGTTAGGGACCTAATATACATACATGGTCTTTAAGATTGCACAAATAAACAAGCATCTCTAATTAGACCAGCCATATAAATGTACTAACCTCTCAGCATTCTTTTCAGACGTGGATGACATTGAGATTTCAAAAACAAAACAAGGTCTGGATTCCGCTGGAACATCTTTGTGCGTTTTGCCGTCTGCTTGAGTTAGACCTTGGCACAGAGAGCGCCTCTGACCCTACCTTTTATGCCCAGTACGTTTGCACGCAGGAAGCTACAGGAGGGTCGCGCAGTCCACCGGCAGCCATAACTGACCACCTACCGCACAGTGGCTGACACGTTTCCACACAGCCACTGTGCAGTGAGAGCATTCTCTAGTGAAGGACCTAATATACATACATGTTCTCAAGATTCCAAAAATAAACAAAACATCTCTAATCAGACAAGCCATATTAAATGTACCAACCTGGACGCACCCTTTTCGAACGCGGATGACAGTGAGATTTCAAAAACAAAACAAAAGGCATGGATTGTGCTCTAACAAGTTTAGGCATTTTGCCCTCTGCTTGGGTTAGACCCTTGGCACGGAAAGCGCCTCTGACCCCACCTTTTGTGCCCCGTACGTTTGCACGCAGGAAGCTACAAGAGAGTCGCGCAGTCCACCGGCAGCCATAACTGGCCACCCACCGCACAGTGGCTGATACGTTTCCACACAGCCACTGTGCGGTGACAGATTTATCTAGTGAGGGACCTAATATACATACATGGTCTTTAAGATTGCACAAATAAACAAGCATCTCTAATTAGACCAGCCATATAAATGTACTAACCTCTCAGCATTCTTTTCAGACGTGGATGACATTGAGATTTCAAAAAGAAAAGGAGGTCTGGATTCCGCTGGAACATCTTTGTGCGTTTTGCCGTCTGCTTGAGTTAGACCTTGGCACAGAGAGCGCCTCTGACCCTACCTTTTATGCCCAGTACGTTTGCACGCAGGAAGCTACAAGAGGATCGCGCAGTCCACCGGCAGCCATAACTGACCACCTACCCCACAGTGGCTGATACGTTTCAACACGGCCAGTGTGCGGTGAGGGCATTATCTTGTGAGGGACATAAAATACATACATGATCGCAAGATTACACAACTAAGCGAAGCATCTGTAATCAGATCAGCCATATTAAATGTACCAACCTCTCAGCATCCTTTTCAGACGTGGATGACATTGAGATTTCAAAAACAAAAGGAGGTCTGGATTCCGCAGGAACATCTTTTTGCATTTGGCCCTCTGCTTGAGTTATACCCTTGGCACAGAGAGCGCCTCTGACCCCACCCTTTGTGCCCCGTACGTTTGCACGCGGGAAGCTACAAGAGGATCGCGCAGTCCACCGGCAGCCATAACTGGCCACCTACCCCACAGTGGCTGAAACGTTTCCACACAGCCACTGTGCGGTGAGAACATTATCTAATGAGGGACCTAGTATTACATACATGGTCTCAAGATTAAAAAATATACAGAGCATCTCTAATCAGACCAGCCATATTAAATGTACCAACCTGGACGCATCCTTTTCGAACGCCGATGACAGTGAGATTTCAAAAACAAAACAAAAGGCATGGATTGCGCTATAACAACTTTTGGAATTTTGCCCTCTGCTTGGGTTAGACCCTTGGCACAGAGAGCGCCTCTGACCCCACCTTTTGTGCCCCGTACGTTTGCACGCGGGAAGCTACAGGAGGATCGCGCAGTCCACTGGCAGCCATAACTGACCACCTACCCCACAGTGGCTGAAACGTTTTCACACAGCCACTGTGCGGTGAGAGCATTATCTAGTGAGGGACCTAGTATACATACATGGTCTCAAGATTCCAAAAATAAACAAATCATCTCTAATCAGACCAGCCATAATAAATGTACCAACCTGGACGCATCCTTTTCGAACGCGGATGACAGTGGGATTTCAAAAACAAAAAAAAAGGCATGGATTGCGCTCTAACAACGTTAAGCATTTTGCCCTCTGCTTGGGTTAGACCCTTGGCACAGAGAACGCCTCTGACCCCACCTTTTGTGCCCCGTACGTTTGCACGCACGAAGCTACAGGAGGGTCGCGCAGTCCACCAGCAGCCATAACTGACCACCTACCGCACAGTGGCTGACACGTTTCCACACAGCCACTGTGCGGTGAGAGCATTATCTAGTGAGGGACCTAATATACATACATGGTCTCAAGAGTCCACAAGTAAACAAAGCATCTCTAATCAAACCAGCCATATTAGATGTACTAACCTCTGAGCATCCTTTTCAGACGTGGATGACATTGAGAGTTCAAAAACAAAAGAAGGCCTGGATTCCGCTGGAACATCTTCGTGCATTTTGCTCTCTGCTTGTGTTAGACGCTTGGCAAAGAGAGCGCCTCTGACCCCACCTTTTGTGCCCCGTACGTTTGTACGCAGGAAGCTACAAGAAAGTCGCGCAGTCCACCGGCAGCCATAAATGGCCACCTACCGCACAGTGGCTGATACGTTTCAACGCAGCCAGTGTGCGGTGATGGCATTATGTTGTGAGGGACATAATATACATACACGATCTCAAGATTCCACAACTAAACAAAGCATCTCTAATCAGACCAGCCATAATAAATGTACCAACCTCTCAGCATTCTTTTCAGACGTGGATGACATTGAGATTTCAAAAACAAAACAAGGTCTGGATTCCGCTGGAACATCTTTGTGCATTTTGCCGTCTGCTTGAGTTAGACCTTGGCACAGAGAGCGCCTCTGACCCTACCTTTTGTGGCCAGTACGTTTGCACGC
Source organism: Amblyomma maculatum (assembly GCF_055883805.1). Lineage (NCBI taxonomy): Eukaryota > Metazoa > Arthropoda > Arachnida > Ixodida > Ixodidae > Amblyomma > Amblyomma maculatum. The sequence goes on from NC_139349.1 coordinate 145,582,805, forward strand.
AGGAAGCTAGAAGAGGTTCGCGCAGTCCACCGGCAGCCATAACTGACCACCTACCGCACAGTGGCTGATATGTTTTCGCACAGCCACTGTGCGGTGAGCGCATTATCTAGTGAGGGACCTAGTATACATACATGGTCTCAAGATTCCAAAAATAAACAAAGCATCTATAATCAGACCAGCCATATTAAATGTACCAACCTCTCAGCATCCTTTTCAGACGTGGATGATATTGTGATTTCAAAAACAAAAGAAGGCCTGGATTGCGCTCTAACAACGTTAAGCATTTTGCTCTCTGCTTGGGTTAGACCCTTGGCACAGAGAGCGCCTCTGACCCCACCTTTTGTGCCCCGTACGTTTGCACGCAGGAAGCTACAAGAGAGTCGCGCAGTCCACCGGCAGCCATAACTGGCCACCTACCGCACAGTGGCTGATACGTTTCAACACGGCCAGTGTGCAGTGAGGGCATTATCTTGTGAGGGACATAATATACATACATGATGGCAAGATTACACAACTAAACAAAGCATCTCTAATCAGACCAGCCATATTAAATGTACCAACCTGGACGCACCCTTTTCGAACGCGGATGACAGTGAGATTTCAAAAACAAAACAAAAGGCATGGATTGTGCTCTAACAAGTTTAGGCATTTTGCCCTCTGCTTGGGTTAGACCCTTGGCACGGAAAGCGCCTCTGACCCCACCTTTTGTGCCCCGTACGTTTGCACGCAGGAAGCTACAAGAGAGTCGCGCAGTCCACCGGCAGCCATAACTGGCCACCCACAGCACAGTGGCTGATACGTTTCCACACAGCCACTGTGCGGTGACAGATTTATCTAGTGAGGGACCTAATATACATACATGGTCTTTAAGATTGCACAAATAAACAAGCATCTCTAATTAGACCAGCCATTTAAATGTACTAACCTCTCAGCATTCTTTTCAGACGTGGATAACATTGAGATTTCAAAAAGAAAAGGAGGTCTGGATTCCGCTGGAACATCTTTGTGCATTTTGCCCTCTGCTTGAGTTATACCCCTGGCACAGGGAGCGCCTCTGACCCCACCTTTAGTGCCCCGTACGTTTGCACGCGGGAAGCTACAAGAGGATCGCGCAGTCCACCGGCAGCCATAACTGACCACCTACCCCACAGTGGCTGAAACGTTTCCACACAGCCACTGTGCGGTGAGAGCATTATCTAGTGAGGGACCTAATATACATACGTGGTCTCAAGATTCCACAAATAAACAAAGCATCTCTAATCAAACCAGAAATATTAGATGTACTAACCTCTCAGCATCCTTTTCAGACGTGGATGACATTGAGATTTCAAAAACAAAAGGAGGCCTGGATTCCGCTGGAACATCTTTCTGCATTTTGCCCTCTGCTTGAGTTATACCCTTGGCACAGAGAGCGCCGCTGACCCTGCCTTTTGTGCCCCGTACGTTTGCACGCAGGAAGCTACAAGAGGGTCGCGCAGTCTACCGGCAGCCATAACTGACCACCTAACGCGCAGTGGCTGAGACGTTTTCACACAGCCACTGTGCGGTGAGAGCATTATCTAGTGAAGGACCTAATATACATACATGGTCTTTAAGATTCCACAAATAAACAAAGCATCTCTAATTAGAGCAGCCATATTAAATGTACCAACCTGGACGCATCATTTTCGAACGCGGATGACAGTGAGATTTCAAAAACAAAACAAAAGGCATGGATTGCGCTCTAACAACGTTAAGCATTTTGCCCTCTGCTTGGGTAGACCCTTGGCTCAGAGAACGCCTCTGACCCCACCTTTTGTGCCCCGTACGTTTGCACGCACGAAGCTTGAGGAGGGTCGCGCAGTCCACCGGCAGCCATAACTGACCACCTACCGCACAGTGGCTGACAGGTTTCCACAGAGCCACTGTGCGGTGAGAGCATTATCTGGTGAGGGACCTAATATACATACATGGTCTCAAGATTCCACAAATAAACAAAGCATCTCTAATTAAACCAGCCATATTAAATGTACTAACCTCCCAGCATCCTTTTCAGACGTGGATGACATTGAGATTTCAAAAACAAAAGGAGGCCTGGATTCCGCTGGAACATCTTTCTGCATTTTGCCCTCTGCTTGAGTTATACCCTTGGCACAGAGAGCGCCGCTGACCCTGCCTTTTGTGCCCCGTACGTTTGCACGCAGGAAGCTACAAGAGGGTCGCGCAGTCTACCGGCAGCCATAACTGACCACCTAACGCGCAGTGGCTGAGACGTTTTCACACAGCCACTGTGCGGTGAGAGCATTATCTAGTGAAGGACCTAATATACATACATGGTCTTTAAGATTCCACAAATAAACAAAGCATCTCTAATTAGAGCAGCCATATTAAATGTACCAACCTGGACGCATCATTTTCGAACGCGGATGACAGTGAGATTTCAAAAACAAAACAAAAGGCATGGATTGCGCTCTAACAACGTTAAGCATTTTGCCGTCTGCTTGGGTAGACCCTTGGCTCAGAGAACGCCTCTGACCCCACCTTTTGTGCCCCGTACGTTTGCACGCACGAAGCTTGAGGAGGGTCGCGCAGTCCACCGGCAGCCATAACTGACCACCTACCCCACAGTGGCTGAAACGTTTCCACACAGCCACTGTGCGGTGAGAGCATTATCTAGTGAGGGACCTAATATACATACGTGGTCTCAAGATTCCACAAATAAACAAAGCATCTCTAATCAAACCAGAAATATTAGATGTACTAACCTCTCAGCATCCTTTTCAGACGTGGATGACATTGAGATTTCAAAAACAAAAGGAGGCCTGGATTCCGCTGGAACATCTTTCTGCATTTTGCCCTCTGCTTGAGTTATACCCTTGGCACAGAGAGCGCCGCTGACCCTGCCTTTTGTGCCCCGTACGTTTGCACGCAGGAAGCTACAAGAGGGTCGCGCAGTCTACCGGCAGCCATAACTGACCACCTAACGCGCAGTGGCTGAGACGTTTTCACACAGCCACTGTGCGGTGAGAGCATTATCTAGTGAAGGACCTAATATACATACATGGTCTTTAAGATTCCACAAATAAACAAAGCATCTCTAATTAGAGCAGCCATATTAAATGTACCAACCTGGACGCATCATTTTCGAACGCGGATGACAGTGAGATTTCAAAAACAAAACAAAAGGCATGGATTGCGCTCTAACAACGTTAAGCATTTTGCCCTCTGCTTGGGTAGACCCTTGGCTCAGAGAACGCCTCTGACCCCACCTTTTGTGCCCCGTACGTTTGCACGCACGAAGCTTGAGGAGGGTCGCGCAGTCCACCGGCAGCCATAACTGACCACCTACCGCACAGTGGCTGACAGGTTTCCACAGAGCCACTGTGCGGTGAGAGCATTATCTGGTGAGGGACCTAATATACATACATGGTCTCAAGATTCCACAAATAAACAAAGCATCTCTAATTAAACCAGCCATATTAAATGTACTAACCTCCCAGCATCCTTTTCAGACCTGGGATGACATTGAGATTTCAAAAACAAAAGAAGGAATGGATTACGCTGGAACATCTTTGTGTATTTTGCCCTCTGCTTGAGTTAGACCTTGGCACAGAGGGCGCCCCTGACCCTACCTTTTGTGCCCCGTACCTTTGCACGCAGGAAGCTACAAGAGGGTCGCGCAGTCCACCGGCAGCCATAACTGACCACCTACCGCACATTGGCTGATATGTTTTCACACAGCCACTGTGCGGTGAGAGCATTATCTAGTACATGGTCTCAAGATTCCAAAAATATACAAGGCATCTCTAATCAGACCAGCCATATTAAATGTACCAACCTGGATGCACCCTTTTCCAACGCGGATGACAGTGAGATTTCAAAAACAAAACAAAAGGCATGGATTGCGCTCTAACAACGTTAAGCATTTTGCCCTCTGCTTGGGTTAGACCCTTGGCACAGAGAACGCCTCTGACCCCACCTTTTGTGCCCCGTACGTTTGCACGCACGAAGCTACAGGAGGGTCGCGCAGTCCACCAGCAGCCATAACTGACCACCTACCGCACAGTGGCTGACACGTTTCCACACAGCCACTGTGCGGTGAGAGCATTATCTAGTGAGGGACCTAATATACATACATGGTCTCAAGAGTCCACAAGTAAACAAAGCATCTCTAATCAAACCAGCCATATTAGATGTACTAACCTCTGAGCATCCTTTTCAGACGTGGATGACATTGAGAGTTCAAAAACAAAAGAAGGCCTGGATTCCGCTGGAACATCTTCGTGCATTTTGCTCTCTGCTTGTGTTAGACGCTTGGCAAAGAGAGCGCCTCTGACCCCACCTTTTGTGCCCCGTACGTTTGTACGCAGGAAGCTACAAGAAAGTCGCGCAGTCCACCGGCAGCCATAAATGGCCACCTACCGCACAGTGGCTGATACGTTTCAACGCAGCCAGTGTGCGGTGATGGCATTATGTTGTGAGGGACATAATATACATACACGATCTCAAGATTCCACAACTAAACAAAGCATCTCTAATCAGACCAGCCATAATAAATGTACCAACCTCTCAGCATTCTTTTCAGACGTGGATGACATTGAGATTTCAAAAACAAAACAAGGTCTGGATTCCGCTGGAACATCTTTGTGCATTTTGCCGTCTGCTTGAGTTAGACCTTGGCACAGAGAGCGCCTCTGACCCTACCTTTTGTGGCCAGTACGTTTGCACGCAGGAAGCTAGAAGAGGTTCGCGCAGTCCACCGGCAGCCATAACTGACCACCTACCGCACAGTGGCTGATATGTTTTCGCACAGCCACTGTGCGGTGAGCGCATTATCTAGTGAGGGACCTAGTATACATACATGGTCTCAAGATTCCAAAAATAAACAAAGCATCTATAATCAGACCAGCCATATTAAATGTACCAACCTCTCAGCATCCTTTTCAGACGTGGATGATATTGTGATTTCAAAAACAAAAGAAGGCCTGGATTGCGCTCTAACAACGTTAAGCATTTTGCTCTCTGCTTGGGTTAGACCCTTGGCACAGAGAGCGCCTCTGACCCCACCTTTTGTGCCCCGTACGTTTGCACGCAGGAAGCTACAAGAGAGTCGCGCAGTCCACCGGCAGCCATAACTGGCCACCTACCGCACAGTGGCTGATACGTTTCAACACGGCCAGTGTGCAGTGAGGGCATTATCTTGTGAGGGACATAATATACATACATGATGGCAAGATTACACAACTAAACAAAGCATCTCTAATCAGACCAGCCATATTAAATGTACCAACCTGGACGCACCCTTTTCGAACGCGGATGACAGTGAGATTTCAAAAACAAAACAAAAGGCATGGATTGTGCTCTAACAAGTTTAGGCATTTTGCCCTCTGCTTGGGTTAGACCCTTGGCACGGAAAGCGCCTCTGACCCCACCTTTTGTGCCCCGTACGTTTGCACGCAGGAAGCTACAAGAGAGTCGCGCAGTCCACCGGCAGCCATAACTGGCCACCCACAGCACAGTGGCTGATACGTTTCCACACAGCCACTGTGCGGTGACAGATTTATCTAGTGAGGGACCTAATATACATACATGGTCTTTAAGATTGCACAAATAAACAAGCATCTCTAATTAGACCAGCCATTTAAATGTACTAACCTCTCAGCATTCTTTTCAGACGTGGATAACATTGAGATTTCAAAAAGAAAAGGAGGTCTGGATTCCGCTGGAACATCTTTGTGCATTTTGCCCTCTGCTTGAGTTATACCCCTGGCACAGGGAGCGCCTCTGACCCCACCTTTAGTGCCCCGTACGTTTGCACGCGGGAAGCTACAAGAGGATCGCGCAGTCCACCGGCAGCCATAACTGACCACCTACCCCACAGTGGCTGAAACGTTTCCACACAGCCACTGTGCGGTGAGAGCATTATCTAGTGAGGGACCTAATATACATACGTGGTCTCAAGATTCCACAAATAAACAAAGCATCTCTAATCAAACCAGAAATATTAGATGTACTAACCTCTCAGCATCCTTTTCAGACGTGGATGACATTGAGATTTCAAAAACAAAAGGAGGCCTGGATTCCGCTGGAACATCTTTCTGCATTTTGCCCTCTGCTTGAGTTATACCCTTGGCACAGAGAGCGCCGCTGACCCTGCCTTTTGTGCCCCGTACGTTTGCACGCAGGAAGCTACAAGAGGGTCGCGCAGTCTACCGGCAGCCATAACTGACCACCTAACGCGCAGTGGCTGAGACGTTTTCACACAGCCACTGTGCGGTGAGAGCATTATCTAGTGAAGGACCTAATATACATACATGGTCTTTAAGATTCCACAAATAAACAAAGCATCTCTAATTAGAGCAGCCATATTAAATGTACCAACCTGGACGCATCATTTTCGAACGCGGATGACAGTGAGATTTCAAAAACAAAACAAAAGGCATGGATTGCGCTCTAACAACGTTAAGCATTTTGCCCTCTGCTTGGGTAGACCCTTGGCTCAGAGAACGCCTCTGACCCCACCTTTTGTGCCCCGTACGTTTGCACGCACGAAGCTTGAGGAGGGTCGCGCAGTCCACCGGCAGCCATAACTGACCACCTACCGCACAGTGGCTGACAGGTTTCCACAGAGCCACTGTGCGGTGAGAGCATTATCTGGTGAGGGACCTAATATACATACATGGTCTCAAGATTCCACAAATAAACAAAGCATCTCTAATTAAACCAGCCATATTAAATGTACTAACCTCCCAGCATCCTTTTCAGACGTGGATGACATTGAGATTTCAAAAACAAAAGGAGGCCTGGATTCCGCTGGAACATCTTTCTGCATTTTGCCCTCTGCTTGAGTTATACCCTTGGCACAGAGAGCGCCGCTGACCCTGCCTTTTGTGCCCCGTACGTTTGCACGCAGGAAGCTACAAGAGGGTCGCGCAGTCTACCGGCAGCCATAACTGACCACCTAACGCGCAGTGGCTGAGACGTTTTCACACAGCCACTGTGCGGTGAGAGCATTATCTAGTGAAGGACCTAATATACATACATGGTCTTTAAGATTCCACAAATAAACAAAGCATCTCTAATTAGAGCAGCCATATTAAATGTACCAACCTGGACGCATCATTTTCGAACGCGGATGACAGTGAGATTTCAAAAACAAAACAAAAGGCATGGATTGCGCTCTAACAACGTTAAGCATTTTGCCGTCTGCTTGGGTAGACCCTTGGCTCAGAGAACGCCTCTGACCCCACCTTTTGTGCCCCGTACGTTTGCACGCACGAAGCTTGAGGAGGGTCGCGCAGTCCACCGGCAGCCATAACTGACCACCTACCCCACAGTGGCTGAAACGTTTCCACACAGCCACTGTGCGGTGAGAGCATTATCTAGTGAGGGACCTAATATACATACGTGGTCTCAAGATTCCACAAATAAACAAAGCATCTCTAATCAAACCAGAAATATTAGATGTACTAACCTCTCAGCATCCTTTTCAGACGTGGATGACATTGAGATTTCAAAAACAAAAGGAGGCCTGGATTCCGCTGGAACATCTTTCTGCATTTTGCCCTCTGCTTGAGTTATACCCTTGGCACAGAGAGCGCCGCTGACCCTGCCTTTTGTGCCCCGTACGTTTGCACGCAGGAAGCTACAAGAGGGTCGCGCAGTCTACCGGCAGCCATAACTGACCACCTAACGCGCAGTGGCTGAGACGTTTTCACACAGCCACTGTGCGGTGAGAGCATTATCTAGTGAAGGACCTAATATACATACATGGTCTTTAAGATTCCACAAATAAACAAAGCATCTCTAATTAGAGCAGCCATATTAAATGTACCAACCTGGACGCATCATTTTCGAACGCGGATGACAGTGAGATTTCAAAAACAAAACAAAAGGCATGGATTGCGCTCTAACAACGTTAAGCATTTTGCCCTCTGCTTGGGTAGACCCTTGGCTCAGAGAACGCCTCTGACCCCACCTTTTGTGCCCCGTACGTTTGCACGCACGAAGCTTGAGGAGGGTCGCGCAGTCCACCGGCAGCCATAACTGACCACCTACCGCACAGTGGCTGACAGGTTTCCACAGAGCCACTGTGCGGTGAGAGCATTATCTGGTGAGGGACCTAATATACATACATGGTCTCAAGATTCCACAAATAAACAAAGCATCTCTAATTAAACCAGCCATATTAAATGTACTAACCTCCCAGCATCCTTTTCAGACCTGGGATGACATTGAGATTTCAAAAACAAAAGAAGGAATGGATTACGCTGGAACATCTTTGTGTATTTTGCCCTCTGCTTGAGTTAGACCTTGGCACAGAGGGCGCCCCTGACCCTACCTTTTGTGCCCCGTACCTTTGCACGCAGGAAGCTACAAGAGGGTCGCGCAGTCCACCGGCAGCCATAACTGACCACCTACCGCACATTGGCTGATATGTTTTCACACAGCCACTGTGCGGTGAGAGCATTATCTAGTACATGGTCTCAAGATTCCAAAAATATACAAGGCATCTCTAATCAGACCAGCCATATTAAATGTACCAACCTGGATGCACCCTTTTCCAACGCGGATGACAGTGAGATTTCAAAAACAAAACAAAAGGCATGGATTGCGCTCTAACAACGTTAAGCATTTTGCCCTCTGCTTGGGTTAGACCCTTGGCACAGAGAACGCCTCTGACCCCACCTTTTGTGCCCCGTACGTTTGCACGCACGAAGCTACAGGAGGGTCGCGCAGTCCACCAGCAGCCATAACTGACCACCTACCGCACAGTGGCTGACACGTTTCCACACAGCCACTGTGCGGTGAGAGCATTATCTAGTGAGGGACCTAATATACATACATGGTCTCAAGAGTCCACAAGTAAACAAAGCATCTCTAATCAAACCAGCCATATTAGATGTACTAACCTCTGAGCATCCTTTTCAGACGTGGATGACATTGAGAGTTCAAAAACAAAAGAAGGCCTGGATTCCGCTGGAACATCTTCGTGCATTTTGCTCTCTGCTTGTGTTAGACGCTTGGCAAAGAGAGCGCCTCTGACCCCACCTTTTGTGCCCCGTACGTTTGTACGCAGGAAGCTACAAGAAAGTCGCGCAGTCCACCGGCAGCCATAAATGGCCACCTACCGCACAGTGGCTGATACGTTTCAACGCAGCCAGTGTGCGGTGATGGCATTATGTTGTGAGGGACATAATATACATACACGATCTCAAGATTCCACAACTAAACAAAGCATCTCTAATCAGACCAGCCATAATAAATGTACCAACCTCTCAGCATTCTTTTCAGACGTGGATGACATTGAGATTTCAAAAACAAAACAAGGTCTGGATTCCGCTGGAACATCTTTGTGCATTTTGCCGTCTGCTTGAGTTAGACCTTGGCACAGAGAGCGCCTCTGACCCTACCTTTTGTGGCCAGTACGTTTGCACGCAGGAAGCTAGAAGAGGTTCGCGCAGTCCACCGGCAGCCATAACTGACCACCTACCGCACAGTGGCTGATATGTTTTCGCACAGCCACTGTGCGGTGAGCGCATTATCTAGTGAGGGACCTAGTATACATACATGGTCTCAAGATTCCAAAAATAAACAAAGCATCTATAATCAGACCAGCCATATTAAATGTACCAACCTCTCAGCATCCTTTTCAGACGTGGATGATATTGTGATTTCAAAAACAAAAGAAGGCCTGGATTGCGCTCTAACAACGTTAAGCATTTTGCTCTCTGCTTGGGTTAGACCCTTGGCACAGAGAGCGCCTCTGACCCCACCTTTTGTGCCCCGTACGTTTGCACGCAGGAAGCTACAAGAGAGTCGCGCAGTCCACCGGCAGCCATAACTGGCCACCTACCGCACAGTGGCTGATACGTTTCAACACGGCCAGTGTGCAGTGAGGGCATTATCTTGTGAGGGACATAATATACATACATGATGGCAAGATTACACAACTAAACAAAGCATCTCTAATCAGACCAGCCATATTAAATGTACCAACCTGGACGCACCCTTTTCGAACGCGGATGACAGTGAGATTTCAAAAACAAAACAAAAGGCATGGATTGTGCTCTAACAAGTTTAGGCATTTTGCCCTCTGCTTGGGTTAGACCCTTGGCACGGAAAGCGCCTCTGACCCCACCTTTTGTGCCCCGTACGTTTGCACGCAGGAAGCTACAAGAGAGTCGCGCAGTCCACCGGCAGCCATAACTGGCCACCCACAGCACAGTGGCTGATACGTTTCCACACAGCCACTGTGCGGTGACAGATTTATCTAGTGAGGGACCTAATATACATACATGGTCTTTAAGATTGCACAAATAAACAAGCATCTCTAATTAGACCAGCCATTTAAATGTACTAACCTCTCAGCATTCTTTTCAGACGTGGATAACATTGAGATTTCAAAAAGAAAAGGAGGTCTGGATTCCGCTGGAACATCTTTGTGCATTTTGCCCTCTGCTTGAGTTATACCCCTGGCACAGGGAGCGCCTCTGACCCCACCTTTAGTGCCCCGTACGTTTGCACGCGGGAAGCTACAAGAGGATCGCGCAGTCCACCGGCAGCCATAACTGACCACCTACCCCACAGTGGCTGAAACGTTTCCACACAGCCACTGTGCGGTGAGAGCATTATCTAGTGAGGGACCTAATATACATACGTGGTCTCAAGATTCCACAAATAAACAAAGCATCTCTAATCAAACCAGAAATATTAGATGTACTAACCTCTCAGCATCCTTTTCAGACGTGGATGACATTGAGATTTCAAAAACAAAAGGAGGCCTGGATTCCGCTGGAACATCTTTCTGCATTTTGCCCTCTGCTTGAGTTATACCCTTGGCACAGAGAGCGCCGCTGACCCTGCCTTTTGTGCCCCGTACGTTTGCACGCAGGAAGCTACAAGAGGGTCGCGCAGTCTACCGGCAGCCATAACTGACCACCTAACGCGCAGTGGCTGAGACGTTTTCACACAGCCACTGTGCGGTGAGAGCATTATCTAGTGAAGGACCTAATATACATACATGGTCTTTAAGATTCCACAAATAAACAAAGCATCTCTAATTAGAGCAGCCATATTAAATGTACCAACCTGGACGCATCATTTTCGAACGCGGATGACAGTGAGATTTCAAAAACAAAACAAAAGGCATGGATTGCGCTCTAACAACGTTAAGCATTTTGCCCTCTGCTTGGGTAGACCCTTGGCTCAGAGAACGCCTCTGACCCCACCTTTTGTGCCCCGTACGTTTGCACGCACGAAGCTTGAGGAGGGTCGCGCAGTCCACCGGCAGCCATAACTGACCACCTACCGCACAGTGGCTGACAGGTTTCCACAGAGCCACTGTGCGGTGAGAGCATTATCTGGTGAGGGACCTAATATACATACATGGTCTCAAGATTCCACAAATAAACAAAGCATCTCTAATTAAACCAGCCATATTAAATGTACTAACCTCCCAGCATCCTTTTCAGACGTGGATGACATTGAGATTTCAAAAACAAAAGGAGGCCTGGATTCCGCTGGAACATCTTTCTGCATTTTGCCCTCTGCTTGAGTTATACCCTTGGCACAGAGAGCGCCGCTGACCCTGCCTTTTGTGCCCCGTACGTTTGCACGCAGGAAGCTACAAGAGGGTCGCGCAGTCTACCGGCAGCCATAACTGACCACCTAACGCGCAGTGGCTGAGACGTTTTCACACAGCCACTGTGCGGTGAGAGCATTATCTAGTGAAGGACCTAATATACATACATGGTCTTTAAGATTCCACAAATAAACAAAGCATCTCTAATTAGAGCAGCCATATTAAATGTACCAACCTGGACGCATCATTTTCGAACGCGGATGACAGTGAGATTTCAAAAACAAAACAAAAGGCATGGATTGCGCTCTAACAACGTTAAGCATTTTGCCGTCTGCTTGGGTAGACCCTTGGCTCAGAGAACGCCTCTGACCCCACCTTTTGTGCCCCGTACGTTTGCACGCACGAAGCTTGAGGAGGGTCGCGCAGTCCACCGGCAGCCATAACTGACCACCTACCCCACAGTGGCTGAAACGTTTCCACACAGCCACTGTGCGGTGAGAGCATTATCTAGTGAGGGACCTAATATACATACGTGGTCTCAAGATTCCACAAATAAACAAAGCATCTCTAATCAAACCAGAAATATTAGATGTACTAACCTCTCAGCATCCTTTTCAGACGTGGATGACATTGAGATTTCAAAAACAAAAGGAGGCCTGGATTCCGCTGGAACATCTTTCTGCATTTTGCCCTCTGCTTGAGTTATACCCTTGGCACAGAGAGCGCCGCTGACCCTGCCTTTTGTGCCCCGTACGTTTGCACGCAGGAAGCTACAAGAGGGTCGCGCAGTCTACCGGCAGCCATAACTGACCACCTAACGCGCAGTGGCTGAGACGTTTTCACACAGCCACTGTGCGGTGAGAGCATTATCTAGTGAAGGACCTAATATACATACATGGTCTTTAAGATTCCACAAATAAACAAAGCATCTCTAATTAGAGCAGCCATATTAAATGTACCAACCTGGACGCATCATTTTCGAACGCGGATGACAGTGAGATTTCAAAAACAAAACAAAAGGCATGGATTGCGCTCTAACAACGTTAAGCATTTTGCCCTCTGCTTGGGTAGACCCTTGGCTCAGAGAACGCCTCTGACCCCACCTTTTGTGCCCCGTACGTTTGCACGCACGAAGCTTGAGGAGGGTCGCGCAGTCCACCGGCAGCCATAACTGACCACCTACCGCACAGTGGCTGACAGGTTTCCACAGAGCCACTGTGCGGTGAGAGCATTATCTGGTGAGGGACCTAATATACATACATGGTCTCAAGATTCCACAAATAAACAAAGCATCTCTAATTAAACCAGCCATATTAAATGTACTAACCTCCCAGCATCCTTTTCAGACCTGGGATGACATTGAGATTTCAAAAACAAAAGAAGGAATGGATTACGCTGGAACATCTTTGTGTATTTTGCCCTCTGCTTGAGTTAGACCTTGGCACAGAGGGCGCCCCTGACCCTACCTTTTGTGCCCCGTACCTTTGCACGCAGGAAGCTACAAGAGGGTCGCGCAGTCCACCGGCAGCCATAACTGACCACCTACCGCACATTGGCTGATATGTTTTCACACAGCCACTGTGCGGTGAGAGCATTATCTAGTACATGGTCTCAAGATTCCAAAAATATACAAGGCATCTCTAATCAGACCAGCCATATTAAATGTACCAACCTGGATGCACCCTTTTCCAACGCGGATGACAGTGAGATTTCAAAAACAAAACAAAAGGCATGGATTGCGCTCTAACAACTTTAGGCATTTTGCCTTCTGCTTGGGTTAGACCCTTTGCACAGAGAGCGCCTATGACCCCACCATTTGTGCCCCGTACGTTTGCACGCAGGAAGCTACTAGAGGGTCGCGCAGTCCACCGGCAGCCATAACTGACCACCTACCGCACAGTGGCTGATACGTTTCCACACAGCCACTGTGCGGTGACAGCATTATCTAGTGAGGGACCTAATATACATACATGGTCTTTAAGATTGCACAAATAAACAAGCATCTCTAATAAGACCAGCCATATAAATGTACTAACCTGGACGCATCCTTTTCAGACGTGGATGACATTGAGATTTCAAAAACAAAAGAAGGCCTGGATTGCGCTCTAACAACGTTAACCATTTTGCCCTCTGCTTGGTTTAGACACTTGGCACAGAGACCGCCTCTGAGCCCACCTTTTGTGCTCCGTACGTTTGCACGCAGGAAGCTACAAGACGGTCGCGCAGTCCACCGGCAGCCATAACTGACCAGCTACCGCACAGTGGCTGATACGTTTCCACACAGCCACTTTGCGGTGAGAGCATTATCTAGTGAGGGACCTAATATACATACATGGTCTTTAAGATTCCACAAATAAACAAAGCTTCTCTAATCAGACCAGCCATATTAAATGTACCAACCTCTCAGCATCCTTTTCAGACGTGGATGACATTGAGATTTCAAAAACAAAAGGAGGCCTGGATTGCGCTGGAACATCTTTGTGCATTTTGCCCTCTGCTTGAGTTAGACGCTTGGCACAGAGAGCGCCTCAGACCCCACCTTTTGTGCTCCGTACGTTTGCACGCAGGAAGCTACAAGAGAGTCGCGCAGTTCAACGGCAGCCAAAACTGGCCAACTACCGCACAGTGGCTGATACGTTTCAACACAGCCAGTGTGCGGTGGGGGCATTATCTAGTGAGGGACATAATATACATACATGATCTCAAGATTCCACAACTAAACAAAGCATCTCTAATTACACCAGCCATATAAATGTACTAAGCTCTCAGCATTCTTTTCAGACGTGGATGACATTGAGATTTCAAAAACAAAACAAGGTCTGGATTCCGCTGAAACATCTTTGTGCATTTTGCCCTCTGCTTGAGTTAGACCTTGGCACAGAGAGCGCCTCTGACCCTACCTTATGTGCCCAATACGTTTGCACGCCGGAAGCTACAAGAGGTTCGCGCAGTCCACCGGCAGCCATAACTGACCACCTACTGCAAATTGGCTGAAACGTTTTCACACAGCCACTACGCGGTGAGAGCATTATCTAGTGAGGGACCTAGTATACATACATGGTCTGAAGATTCCAAAAATAAACAAAGCATCTATAATCAGACCAGCCAAATTAAATGTACCAACCTGGACGCATCCTTTTCGAACGCGGATGACAGTGAGATTTCAAAAACAAAAGGAATGGATTGCGCTCTAACAACGTTAGGCATTTCGCCCTCTGCATCGGTTTGACCCTTGGCACAGAAAGCGCCTCTGACCCCACCTTTTGTGCCCCGTACGTTTGCACGCAGGAAGCTACAAGAGAGTCGCGCAGTCCACCGGCAGCCATAACTGGCCACCTACCGCACAGTGGCTGATACGTTTCAACACGGCCAGTGTGCGGTGAGGGCATTATCTTGTGAGGGACATAATATACATACATGATCGCAAGATTACACAACTAAACAAAGCATCTCTAATCAGATCAGCCATATTAAATGTACCAACCTCTCAGCATCCTTTTCAGACGTGGATGACATTGAGATTAAAAAAAAAAGGAGGTCTGGATTCCGCTGGGACATCTTTTTGCATTTTGCCCTCTTCTTGAGTTATACCCTTGGCACAGAGAGCGCCTCTGACCCCACCCTTTGTGCCCCGTCCGTTTGCACGCAGGAAGCTACAAGAGAGTCGCGCAGTCCACCGGCAGCCATAACTGGCCACCCACCGCACAGTGGCTGATACGTTTCCACACAGCCACTGTGCGGTGACAGATTTATCTAGTGAGGGACCTAATATACATACATGGTCTTTAAGATTGCACAAATAAACAAGCATCTCTAATTAGACCAGCCATATAAATGTACTAACCTCTCAGCATTCTTTTCAGACGTGGATAACATTGAGATTTCAAAAAGAAAAGGAGGTCTGGATTCCGCTGGAACATCTTTGTGCATTTTGCCCTCTGCTTGAGTTATGCCCCTGGCACAGGGAGCGCCTCTGACCCCACCTTTAGTGCCCCGTACGTTTGCACGCGGGAAGCTACAAGAGGATCGCGCAGTCCACCGGCAGCCATAACTGACCACCTACCCCACAGTGGCTGAAACGTTTCCACACAGCCACTGTGCGGTGAGAGCATTATCTAGTGAGGGACCTAATATACATACGTGGTCTCAAGATTCCACAAATAAACAAAGCATCTCTAATCAAACCAGAAATATTAGATGTACTAACCTCTCAGCATCCTTTTCAGACGTGGATGACATTGAGATTTCAAAAACAAAAGGAGGCCTGGATTCCGCTGGAACATCTTTCTGTATTTTGCCCTCTGCTTGAGTTATACCCTTGGCACAGAGAGCGCCGCTGACCCTGCCTTTTGTGCCCCGTACGTTTGCACGCAGGAAGCTACAAGGGGGTCGCGCAGTCTACCGGCAGCCATAACTGACCACCTAACGCGCAGTGGCTGAGAAGTTTTCACACAGCCACTGTGCGGTGAGAGCATTATCTAGTGAAGGACCTAATATACATACATGGTCTTTAAGATTCCACAAATAAACAAAGCATCTCTAATTAGAGCAGCCATATTAAATGTACCAACCTGGACGCATCATTTTCGAACGCGGATGACAGTGAGATTTCAAAAACAAAACAAAAGGCATGGATTGCGCTCTAACAACGTTAAGCATTTTGCCCTCTGCTTGGGTAGACCCTTGGCTCAGAGAACGCCTCTCACCCCACCTTTTGTGCCCCGTACGTTTGCACGCACGAAGCTTGAGGAGGGTCGCGCAGTCCACCGGCAGCCATAACTGACCACCTACCGCACAGTGGCTGACAGGTTTCCACAGAGCCACTGTGCGGTGAGAGCATTATCTGGTGAGGGACCTAATATACATACATGGTCTCAAGATTCCACAAATAAACAAAGCATCTCTAATTAAACCAGCCATATTAAATGTACTAACCTCCCAGCATCCTTTTCAGACCTGGGATGACATTGAGATTTCAAAAACAAAAGAAGGCCTGGATTCCGCTGGAACATCTTTGTGTATTTTGCCCTCTGCTTGAGTTAGACCTTGGCACAGAGAGCGCCCCTGACCCTACCTTTTGTGCCCCGTACCTTTGCACGCAGGAAGCTACAAGAGGGTCGCGCAGTCCACCGGCAGCCATAACTGACCACCTACCGCACATTGGCTGATATGTTTTCACACAGCCACTGTGCGGTGAGAGCATTATCTAGTACATGGTCTCAAGATTCCAAAAATATACAAGGCATCTCTAATCAGACCAGCCATATTAAATGTACCAACCTGGACGCACCCTTTTCCAACGCGGATGACAGTGAGATTTCAAAAACAAAACAAAAGGCATGGATTGCGCTCTAACAACTTTAGGCATTTTGCCTTCTGCTTGGGTTAGACCCTTTGCACAGAGAGCGCCTCTGACCCCACCATTTGTGCCCCGTACGTTTGCACGCGGGAAGCTACAAGAGGATCGCGCAGTCCACCGGCAGCCATAACTGACCACCTACCCCACAGTGGCTGAAACGTTTCCACACAGCCACTGTGCGGTGAGAGCATTATCTAGTGAGGGACCTAATATACATACGTGGTGTCAAGATTCCACAAATAAACAAAGCATCTCTAATCAAACCAGAAATATTAGATGTACTAACCTCTCAGCATCCTTTTCAGACGTGGATGACATTGAGATTTCAAAAACAAAAGGAGGCCTGGATTCCGCTGGAACATCTTTCTGCATTTTGCCCTCTGCTTGAGTTATACCCTTGGCACAGAGAGCGCCGCTGACCCTGCCTTTTGTGCCCCGTACGTTTGCACGCAGGAAGCTACAAGAGGGTCGCGCAGTCTACCGGCAGCCATAACTGACCACCTAACGCGCAGTGGCTGAGACGTTTTCACACAGCCACTGTGCGGTGAGAGCATTATCTAGTGAAGGACCTAATATACATACATGGTCTTTAAGATTCCACAAATAAACAAAGCATCTCTAATTAGAGCAGCAATATTAAATGTACCAACCTCCCAGCATCCTTTTCAGACGTGGATGACATTGAGATTTCAAAAACAAAAGGAGGCCTGGATTCCGCTGGAACATCTTTCTGCATTTTGCCCTCTGCTTGAGTTATACCCTTGGCACAGAGAGCGCCGCTGACCCTGCCTTTTGTGCCCCGTACGTTTGCACGCAGGAAGCTACAAGAGGGTCGCGCAGTCTACCGGCAGCCATAACTGACCACCTAACGCGCAGTGGCTGAGACGTTTTCACACAGCCACTGTGCGGTGAGAGCATCATCTAGTGAAGGACCTAATATACATACATGGTCTTTAAGATTCCACAAATAAACAAAGCATCTCTAATTAGAGCAGCCATATTAAATGTACCAACCTGGACGCATCATTTTCGAACGCGGATGACAGTGAGATTTCAAAAACAAAACAAAAGGCATGGATTGCGCTCTAACAACGTTAAGCATTTTGCCCTCTGCTTGGGTAGACCCTTGGCTCAGAGAACGCCTCTGACCCCACCTTTTGTGCCCCGTACGTTTGCACGCACGAAGCTTGAGGAGGGTCGCGCAGTCCACCGGCAGCCATAACTGACCACCTACCCCACAGTGGCTGAAACGTTTCCACACAGCCACTGTGCAGTGAGAGCATTATCTAGTGAGGGACCTAATATACATACGTGGTCTCAAGATTCCACAAATAAACAAAGCATCTCTAATCAAACCAGAAATATTAAATGTACTAACCTCCCAGCATCCTTTTCAGACCTGGGATGACATTGAGATTTCAAAAACAAAAGAAGGCCTGGATTCCGCTGGAACATCTTTGTGTATTTTGCCCTCTGCTTGAGTTAGACCTTGGCACAGAGGGCGCCCCTGACCCTACCTTTTGTGCCCCGTACCTTTGCACGCAGGAAGCTACAAGAGGGTCGCGCAGTCCACCGGCAGCCATAACTGACCACCTACCGCACATTGGCTGATACGTTTCCACACAGCCACTTTGCGGTGAGAGCATTATCTAGTGAGGGACCTAATATACATACATGGTCTTTAAGATTCCACAAATAAACAAAGCTTCTCTAATCAGACCAGCCATATTAAATGTACCAACCTCTCAGCATCCTTTTCAGACGTGGATGACATTGAGATTTCAAAAACAAAAGGAGGCCTGGATTGCGCTGGAACATCTTTGTGCATTTTGCCCTCTGCTTGAGTTAGACCTTGGCACAGAGAGCGCCTCTGACCCTACCTTATGTGCCCAATACGTTTGCACGCCGGAAGCTACAAGAGGTTCGCGCAGTCCACCGGCAGCCATAACTGACCACCTACTGCAAATTGGCTGAAACGTTTTCACACAGCCACTACGCGGTGAGAGCATTATCTAGTGAGGGACCTAGTATATATACATGGTCTGAAGATTCCAAAAATAAACAAAGCATCTATAATCAGACCAGCCAAATTAAATGTACCAACCTGGACGCATCCTTTTCGAACGCGGATGACAGTGAGATTTCGAAAACAAAAGGAATGGATTGCGCTCTAACAACGTTAGGCATTTTGCGCTCTGCTTCGGTTTGACCCTTGGCACAGAAAGCGCCTCTGACCCCACCTTTTGTGCCCCGTACGTTTGCACGCAGGAAGCTACAAGAGAGTCGCGCAGTCCACCGGCAGCCATAACTGGCCACCTACCGCACAGTGGCTGATACGTTTCAACACGGCCAGTGTGCGGTGAGGGCATTATCTTGTGAGGGACATAATATACATACATGATCGCAAGATTACACAACTAAACAAAGCATCTCTAATCAGATCAGCCATATTAAATGTACCAACCTCTCAGCATCCTTTTCAGACGTGGATGACATTGAGATTAAAAAAAAAAAGGAGGTCTGGATTCCGCTGGGACATCTTTTTGCATTTTGCCCTCTGCTTGAGTTATACCCTTGGCACAGAGAGCGCCTCTGACCCCACCCTTTGTGCCCCGTACGTTTGCACGCAGGAAGCTACAAGAGAGTCGCGCAGTCCACCGGCAGCCATAACTGGCCACCCACCGCACAGTGGCTGATACGTTTCCACACAGCCACTGTGCGGTGACAGATTTATCTAGTGAGGGACCTAATATACATACATGGTCTTTAAGATTGCACAAATAAACAAGCATCTCTAATTAGACCAGCCATATAAATGTACTAACCTCTCAGCATTCTTTTCAGACGTGGATAACATTGAGATTTCAAAAAGAAAAGGAGGTCTGGATTCCGCTGGAACATCTTTGTGCATTTTGCCCTCTGCTTGAGTTATACCCTTGGCACAGAGAGCGCCGCTGACCCTGCCTTTTGTGCCCCGTACGTTTGCACGCAGGAAGCTACAAGAGGGTCGCGCAGTCTACCGGCAGCCATAACTGACCACCTACCCCACAGTGGCTGAAACGTTTCCACACAGCCACTGTGCGGTGAGAGCATTATCTAGTGAGGGACCTAATATACATACGTGGTCTCAAGATTCCACAAATAAACAAAGCATCTCTAATCAAACCAGAAATATTAGATGTACTAACCTCTCAGCATCCTTTTCAGACGTGGATGACATTGAGATTTCAAAAACAAAAGGAGGCCTGGATTCCGCTGGAACATCTTTCTGCATTTTGCCCTCTGCTTGAGTTATACCCTTGGCACAGAGAGCGCCGCTGACCCTGCCTTTTGTGCCCCGTACGTTTGCACGCAGGAAGCTACAAGAGGGTCGCGCAGTCTACCGGCAGCCATAACTGACCACCTAACGCGCAGTGGCTGAGACGTTTTGACACAGCCACTGTGCGGTGAGAGCATTATCTGGTGAGGGACCTAATATACATACATGGTCTCAAGATTCCACAAATAAACAAAGCATCTCTAATTAAACCAGCCATATTAAATGTACTAACCTCCCAGCATCCTTTTCAGACCTGGGATGACATTGAGATTTCAAAAACAAAAGAAGGCCTGGATTCCGCTGGAACATCTTTGTGTATTTTGCCCTCTGCTTGAGTTAGACCTTGGCACAGAGAGCGCCCCTGACCCTACCTTTTGTGCCCCGTACCTTTGCACGCAGGAAGCTACAAGAGGGTCGCGCAGTCCACCGGCAGCCATACCTGACCACCTACCGCACATTGGCTGATATGTTTTCACACAGCCACTGTGCGGTGAGAGCATTATCTAGTACATGGTCTCAAGATTCCAAAAATATACAAGGCATCTCTAATCAGACCAGCCATATTAAATGTACCAACCTGGACGCACCCTTTTCCAACGCGGATGACAGTGAGATTTCAAAAACAAAACAAAAGGCATGGATTGCGCTCTAACAACTTTAGGCATTTTGCCTTCTGCTTGGGTTAGACCCTTTGCACACAGAGCGCCTCTGACCCCACCATTTGTGCCCCGTACGTTTGCACGCAGGAAGCTACTAGAGGGTCGCGCAGTCCACCGGCAGCCATAACTGACCACCTGCCGCACAGTGGCTGATACGTTTCCACACAGCCACTGTGCGGTGACAGCATTATCTAGTGAGGGACCTAATATACATACATGGTCTTTAAGATTGCACAAATAAACAAGCATCTCTAATAAGACCAGCCATATAAATGTACTAACCTGGACGCATCCTTTTCAGACGTGGATGACATTGAGATTTCAAAAACAAAAGAAGGCCTGGATTGCGCTCTAACAACGTTAAGCATTTTGCCCTCTGCTTGGTTTAGACACTTGGCACAGAGACCGCCTCTGAGCCCACCTTTTGTGCTCCGTACGTTTGCACGCAGGAAGCTACAAGACGGTCGCGCAGTCCACCGGCAGCCATAACTGACCACCTACCGCACAGCGGCTGATACGTTTCCACGCAGCCACTTTGCGGTGAGAGCATTATCTAGTGAGGGACCTAATATACATACATGGTCTTTAAGATTCCACAAATAAACAAAGCTTCTCTAATCAGACCAGCCATATTAAATGTACCAACCTCTCAGCATCCTTTTCAGACGTGGATGACATTGAGATTTCAAAAACAAAAGGAGGCCTGGATTGCGCTGGAACATCTTTGTGCATTTTGCCCTCTGCTTGAGTTAGACGCTTGGCACAGAGAGCGCCTCAGACCCCACCTTTTGTGCTCCGTACGTTTGCACGCAGGAAGCTACAAGAGAGTCGCGCAGTCCAACGGCAGCCAAAACTGGCACACTACCGCACAGTGGCTGATACGTTTCAACACAGCCAGTGTGCGGTGGGGGCATTATCTAGTGAGGGACATAATATACATACATGATCTCAAGATTCCACAACTAAACAAAGCATCTCTAATTACACCAGCCATATAAATGTACTAAGCTCTCAGCATTCTTTTCAGACGTGGATGACATTGAGATTTCAAAAACAAAACAAGGTCTGGATTCCGCTGAAACATCTTTGTGCATTTTGCCCTCTGCTTGAGTTAGACCTTGGCACAGAGAGCGCCTCTGACCCTACCTTTTGTGCCCAATACGTTTGCACGCCGGAAGCTACAAGAGGTTCGCGCAGTCCACCGGCAGCCATAACTGACCACCTACTGCAAATTGGCTGAAACGTTTTCACACAGCCACTACGCGGTGAGAGAATTATCTAGTGAGGGACCTAGTATACATACATGGTCTGAAGATTCCAAAAATAAACAAAGCATCTATAATCAGACCAGCCAAATTAAATGTACCAACCTGGACGCATCCTTTTCGAACGCGGATGACAGTGAGATTTCAAAAACAAAAGGAATGGATTGCGCTCTAACAACGTTAGGCATTTTGCCCTCTGCTTCGGTTTGACCCTTGGCACAGAAAGCGCCTCTGACCCCACCTTTTGTGCCCCGTACGTTTGCACGCAGGAAGCTACAAGAGAGTCGCGCAGTCCACCGGCAGCCATAACTGGCCACCTACCGCACAGTGGCTGATACGTTTCAACACGGCCAGTGTGCGGTGAGGGCATTATCTTGTGAGGGACATAATATACATACATGATCGCAAGATTACACAACTAAACAAAGCATCTCTAATCAGATCAGCCATATTAAATGTACCAACCTCTCAGCATCCTTTTCAGACGTGGATGACATTGAGATTAAAAAAAAAAGGAGGTCTGGATTCCGCTGAAACATCTTTGTGCATTTTGCCCTCTGCTTGAGTTAGACCTTGGCACAGAGAGCGCCTCTGACCCTACCTTATGTGCCCAATACGTTTGCACGCCGGAAGCTACAAGAGGTTCGCGCAGTCCACCGGCAGCCATAACTGACCACCTACTGCAAATTGGCTGAAACGTTTTCACACAGCCACTACGCGGTGAGAGCATTATCTAGTGAGGGACCTAGTATACATACATGGTCTGAAGATTCCAAAAATAAACAAAGCATCTATAATCAGACCAGCCAAATTAAATGTACCAACCTGGACGCATCCTTTTCGAACGCGGATGACAGTGAGATTTCAAAAACAAAAGGAATGGATTGCGCTCTAACAACGTTAGGCATTTTGCCCTCTGCTTCGGTTTGACCCTTGGCACAGAAAGCGCCTCTGACCCCACCTTTTGTGCCCCGTACGTTTGCACGCAGGAAGCTACAAGAGAGTCGCGCAGTCCACCGGCAGCCATAACTGGCCACCTACCGCACAGTGGCTGATATGTTTCAACACGGCCAGTGTGCGGTGAGGGCATTATCTTGTGAGGGACATAATATACATACATGATCGCAAGATTACACAACTAAACAAAGCATCTCTAATCAGATCAGCCATATTAAATGTACCAACCTCTCAGCATCCTTTTCAGACGTGGATGACATTGAGATTAAAAAAAAAAGGAGGTCTGGATTCCGCTGGGACATCTTTTTGCATTTTGCCCTCTGCTTGAGTTATACCCTTGGCACAGAGAGCGCCTCTGACCCCACCCTTTGTGCCCCGTACGTTTGCGCGCAGGAAGCTACAAGAGAGTCGCGCAGTCCACCGGCAGCCATAACTGGCCACCCACCGCACAGTGGCTGATACGTTTCCACACAGCCACTGTGCGGTGACAGTTTTATCTAGTGAGGGACCTAATATACATACATGGTCTTTAAGATTGCACAAATAAACAAGCATCTCTAATTAGACCAGCCATATAAATGTACTAACCTCTCAGCATTCTTTTCAGACGTGGATAACATTGAGATTTCAAAAAGAAAAGGAGGTCTGGATTCCGCTGGAACATCTTTGTGCATTTTGCCCTCTGCTTGAGTTATGCCCCTGGCACAGGGAGCGCCTCTGACCCCACCTTTAGTGCCCCGTACGTTTGCACGCGGGAAGCTACAAGAGGATCGCGCAGTCCACCGGCAGCCATAACTGACCACCTACCCCACAGTGGCTGAAACGTTTCCACACAGCCACTGTGCGGTGAGAGCATTATCTAGTGAGGGACCTAATATACATACGTGGTCTCAAGATTCCACAAATAAACAAAGCATCTCTAATCAAACCAGAAATATTAGATGTACTAACCTCTCAGCATCCTTTTCAGACGTGGATGACATTGAGATTTCAAAAACAAAAGGAGGCCTGGATTCCGCTGGAACATCTTTCTGCATTTTGCCCTCTGCTTGAGTTATACCCTTGGCACAGAGAGCGCCGCTGACCCTGCCTTTTGTGCCCCGTACGTTTGCACGCAGGAAGCTACAAGAGGGTCGCGCAGTCTACCGGCAGCCATAACTGACCACCTAACGCGCAGTGGCTGAGACGTTTTCACACAGCCACTGTGCGGTGAGAGCATTATCTAGTGAAGGACCTAATATACATACATGGTCTTTAAGATTCCACAAATAAACAAAGCATCTCTAATTAGAGCAGCCATATTAAATGTACCAACCTGGACGCATCATTTTCGAACGCGGATGACAGTGAGATTTCAAAAACAAAACAAAAGGCATGGATTGCGCTCTAACAACGTTAAGCATTTTGCCCTCTGCTTGGGTAGACCCTTGGCTCAGAGAACGCCTCTCACCCCACCTTTTGTGCCCCGTACGTTTGCACGCACGAAGCTTGAGGAGGGTCGCGCAGTCCACCGGCAGCCATAACTGACCACCTACCGCACAGTGGCTGACAGGTTTCCACAGAGCCACTGTGCGGTGAGAGCATTATCTGGTGAGGGACCTAATATACATACATGGTCTCAAGATTCCACAAATAAACAAAGCATCTCTAATTAAACCAGCCATATTAAATGTACTAACCTCCCAGCATCCTTTTCAGACCTGGGATGACATTGAGATTTCAAAAACAAAAGAAGGCCTGGATTCCGCTGGAACATCTTTGTGTATTTTGCCCTCTGCTTGAGTTAGACCTTGGCACAGAGAGCGCCCCTGACCCTACCTTTTGTGCCCCGTACCTTTGCACGCAGGAAGCTACAAGAGGGTCGCGCAGTCCACCGGCAGCCATAACTGACCACCTACCGCACATTGGCTGATATGTTTTCACACAGCCACTGTGCGGTGAGAGCATTATCTAGTACATGGTCTCAAGATTCCAAAAATATACAAGGCATCTCTAATCAGACCAGCCATATTAAATGTACCAACCTGGACGCACCCTTTTCCAACGCGGATGACAGTGAGATTTCAAAAACAAAACAAAAGGCATGGATTGCGCTCTAACAACTTTAGGCATTTTGCCTTCTGCTTGGGTTAGACCCTTTGCACAGAGAGCGCCTCTGACACCACCATTTGTGCCCCGTACGTTTGCACGCAGGAAGCTACTAGAGGGTCGCGCAGTCCACCGGCAGCCATAACTGACCACCTACCGCACAGTGGCTGATACGTTTCCACACAGCCACTGTGCGGTGACAGCATTATCTAGTGAGGGACCTAATAAACATACATGGTCTTTAAGATTGCACAAATAAACAAGCATCTCTAATAAGACCAGCCATATAAATGTACTAACCTGGACGCATCCTTTTCAGACGTGGATGACATTGAGATTTCAAAAACAAAAGAAGGCCTGGATTGCGCTCTAACAACGTTAAGCATTTTG
The DNA here is from genome assembly GCF_055883805.1 of Amblyomma maculatum. Classification (NCBI taxonomy): domain Eukaryota; kingdom Metazoa; phylum Arthropoda; class Arachnida; order Ixodida; family Ixodidae; genus Amblyomma; species Amblyomma maculatum. The sequence continues at coordinate 145,608,405 of NC_139349.1, forward strand.
CCCTCTGCTTGGTTTAGACACTTGGCACAGAGACCGCCTCTGAGCCCACCTTTTGTGCTCCGTACGTTTGCACGCAGGAAGCTACAAGACGGTCGCGCAGTCCACCGGCAGCCATAACTGACCACCTACCGCACAGCGGCTGATACGTTTGCACACAGCCACTTTGCGGTGAGAGCATTATCTAGTGAGGGACCTAATATACATACATGGTCTTTAAAATTCCACAAATAAACAAAGCTTCTCTAATCAGACCAGCCATATTAAATGTACCAACCTCTCAGCATCCTTTTCAGACGTGGATGACATTGAGATTTCAAAAACAAAAGGAGGCCTGGATTGCGCTGGAACATCTTTGTGCATTTTGCCCTCTGCTTGAGTTAGACGCTTGGCACAGAGAGCGCCTCAGACCCCACCTTTTGTGCTCCGTACGTTTGCACGCAGGAAGCTACAAGAGAGTCGCGCAGTCCAACGGCAGCCAAAACTGGCCAACTACCGCACAGTGGCTGATACGTTTCAACACAGCCAGTGTGCGGTGGGGGCATTATCTAGTGAGGGACATAATATACATACATGATCTCAAGATTCCACAACTAAACAAAGCATCTCTAATTACACCAGCCATATAAATGTACTAAGCTCTCAGCATTCTTTTCAGACGTGGATGACATTGAGATTTCAAAAACAAAACAAGGTCTGGATTCCGCTGAAACATCTTTGTGCATTTTGCCCTCTGCTTGAGTTAGACCTTGGCACAGAGAGCGCCTCTGACCCTACCTTTTGTGCCCAATACGTTTGCACGCCGGAAGCTACAAGAGGTTCGCGCAGTCCACCGGCAGCCATAACTGACCACCTACTGCAAATTGGCTGAAACGTTTTCACACAGCCACTACGCGGTGAGAGAATTATCTAGTGAGGGACCTAGTATACATACATGGTCTGAAGATTCCAAAAATAAACAAAGCATCTATAATCAGACCAGCCAAATTAAATGTACCAACCTGGACGCATCCTTTTCGAACGCGGATGACAGTGAGATTTCAAAAACAAAAGGAATGGATTGCGCTCTAACAACGTTAGGCATTTTGCCCTCTGCTTCGGTTTGACCCTTGGCACAGAAAGCGCCTCTGACCCCAGCTTTTGTGCCCCGTACGTTTGCACGCAGGAAGCTACAAGAGAGTCGCGCAGTCCACCGGCAGCCATAACTGGCCACCTACCGCACAGTGGCTGATACGTTTCAACACGGCCAGTGTGCGGTGAGGGCATTATCTTGTGAGGGACATAATATACATACATGATCGCAAGATTACACAACTAAACAAAGCATCTCTAATCAGATCAGCCATATTAAATGTACCAACCTCTCAGCATCCTTTTCAGACGTGGATGACATTGAGATTAAAAAAAAAAGGAGGTCTGGATTCCGCTGGGACATCTTTTTGCATTTTGCCCTCTGCTTGCGTTATACCCTTGGCACAGAGAGCGCCTCTGACCCCACCCTTTGTGCCCCGTACGTTTGCACGCGGGAAGCTACAAGAGGATCGCGCAGTCCACCGGCAGCCATAACTGACCACCTACCCCACAGTGGCTGAAACGTTTCCACACAGCCACTGTGCGGTGAGAACATTATCTATTGAGGGACCTAGTATACATACATGGACTCAAGATTCCAAAAATAAACAAAGCATCTATAATCAGACCAGCCATATTAAATGTATCAACCTGGATGCATCATTTTCGAACGCGGATGACAGTGAGATTTCAAAAACAAAACAAAAGAAATGGATTGCGCTCTAACAACGTTAGGCATTTTGCCCTCTGCTTCGGTTTGACCCTTGGCACGGAAAGCGCCTCTGACCCCACCTTTTGTGCCCCGTACGTTTGCACGCAGGAAGCTACAAGAGAGTCGCGCAGTCCACCGGCAGCCATAACTGGCCACCTACCGCACAGTGGCTGATACGTTTCCACACAGCCACTCTGCTGTGACAGCATTATCTAGTTAGGGACCTAATATACATACATGGTCTTTAAGATTGCACAAATAAACAAGCATCTCTAATTAGACCAGCCATATAAATGTACTAACCTCTCAGCATTCTTTTCAGACGTGGATGACATTGAGATTTCAAAAACAAAACAAGGTCTGGATTCCGCTGGAACATCTTTGTGCGTTTTGCCGTCTGCTTGAGTTAGACCTTGGCACAGAGAGCGCCTCTGACCTTACCTTTTATGCCCAGTACGTTTGCACGCAGGAAGCTACAGGAGGGTCGCGCAGTCCACCGGCAGCCATAACTGACCACCTACCGCACTGTGGCTGACACGTTTCCACACAGCCACTGTGCAGTGAGAGCATTATCTAGTGAAGGACCTAATATACATACATGTTCTCAAGATTCCAAAAATAAACAAAACATCTCTAATCAGACCAGCCATATTAAATGTACCAACCTGGACGCACCCTTTTCGAACGCGGATGACAGTGAGATTTCAAAAACAAAACAAAAGGCATGGATTGTGCTCTAACAAGTTTAGGCATTTTGCCCTCTGCTTGGGTTAGACCCTTGGCACGGAAAGCGCCTCTGACCCCACCTTTTGTGCCCCGTACGTTTGCACGCAGGAAGCTACAAGAGAGTCGCGCAGTCCACCGGCAGCCATAACTGGCCACCCACCGCACAGTGGCTGATACGTTTCCACACAGCCACTGTGCGGTGACAGATTTATCTAGTGAGGGACCTAATATACATACATGGTCTTTAAGATTGCACAAATAAACAAGCATCTCTAATTAGACCAGCCATATAAATGTACTAACCTCTCAGCATTCTTTTCAGACGTGGATGACATTGAGATTTCAAAAAGAAAAGGAGGTCTGGATTCCGCTGGAACATCTTTGTGCATTTTGCCCTCTGCTTGAGTTATACCCTTGGCACAGGGAGCGCCTCTGACCCCACCTTTAGTGCCCCGTACGTTTGCACGCGGGAAGCTACAAGAGGATCGCGCAGTCCACCGGCAGCCATAACTGACCACCTACCCCACAGTGGCTGAAACGTTTCCACACAGCCACTGTGCGGTGAGAGCATTATCTAGTGAGGGACCTAATATACATACGTGGTCTAAAGATTCCACAAATAAACAAAGCATCTCTAAGCAAACCAGAAATATTAGATGTACTAACCTCTCAGCATCCTTTTCAGACGTGGATGACATTGAGATTTCAAAAACAAAAGGAGGCCTGGATTCCGCTGGAACATCTTTCTGCATTTTGCCCTCTGCTTGAGTTATACCCTTGGCACAGAGAGCGCCGCTGACCCTGCCTTTTGTGCCCCGTACGTTTGCACGCAGGAAGCTACAAGAGGGTCGCGCAGTCTACCGGCAGCCATAACTGACCACCTAACGCGCAGTGGCTGAGACGTTTTCACACAGCCACTGTGCGGTGAGAGCATTATCTAGTGAAGGACCTAATATACATACATGGTCTTTAAGATTCCACAAATAAACAAAGCATCTCTAATTAGAGCAGCCATATTAAATGTACCAACCTGGACGCATCATTTTCGAACGCGGATGACAGTGAGATTTCAAAAACAAAACAAAAGGCATGGATTGCGCTCTAACAACGTTAAGCATTTTGCCCTCTGCTTGGGTAGACCCTTGGCTCAGAGAACGCCTCTGACCCCACCTTTTGTGCCCCGTACGTTTGCACGCACGAAGCTTGAGGAGGGTCGCGCAGTCCACCGGCAGCCATAACTGACCACCTACCGCACAGTGGCTTACAGGTTTCCACAGAGCCACTGTGCGGTGAGAGCATTATCTGGTGAGGGACCTAATATACATACATGGTCTCAAGATTCCACAAATAAACAAAGCATCTCTAATTAAACCAGCCATATTAAATGTACTAACCTCCCAGCATCCTTTTCAGACCTGGGATGACATTGAGATTTCAAAAACAAAAGAAGGCCTGGATTCAGCTGGAACATCTTTTTGTATTTTGCCCTCTGCTTGAGTTAGACCTTGGCACAGAGAGCGCCCCTGACCCTACCTTTTGTGCCCCGTACCTTTGCACGCAGGAAGCTACAAGAGGGTCGCGCAGTCCACCGGCAGCCATAACTGACCACCTACCGCACATTGGCTGATATGTTTTCACACAGCCACTGTGCGGTGAGAGCATTATCTAGAACATGGTCTCAAGATTCCAAAAATATACAAGGCATCTCTAATCAGACCAGCCATATTAAATGTACCAACCTGGACGCACCCTTTTCCAACGCGGATGACAGTGAGATTTCAAAAACAAAACAAAAGGCATGGATTGCGCGCTAACAACTTTAGGCATTTTGCCTTCTGCTTGGGTTAGACCCTTTGCACAGAGAGCGCCTCTGACCCCACCATTTGTGCCCCGTACGTTTGCACGCATGAAGCTACTAGAGGGTCGCGCAGTCCACCGGCAGCCATAACTGACCACCTACCGCACAGTGGCTGATACGTTTCCACACAGCCACTGTGCGGTGACAGCATTATCTAGTGAGGGACCTAATATACATACATGGTCTATAAGATTGCACAAATAAATAAGCATCTCTAATAAGACCAGCCATATAAATGTACTAACCTGGACGCATCCTTTTCAGACGTGGATGACATTGAGATTTCAAAAACAAAAGAAGGCCTGGATTGCGCTCTAACAACGTTAAGCATTTTGCCCTCTGCTTGGTTTAGACCCTTGGCACAGAGAGCGCCTCTGAGCCCACCTTTTGTGCTCCGTACGTTTGCACGCAGGAAGCTACAAGACGGTCGCGCAGTCCACCGGCAGCCATAACTGACCACCTACCGCACAGTGGCTGATACGTTTCCACACAGCCACTTTGCGGTGAGAGCATTATCTAGTGAGGGACCTAATATACATACATGGTCTTTAAGATTCCACAAATAAACAAAGCATCTCTAATCAGACCAGCCATATTAAATGTACCAACCTCTCAGCATCCTTTTCAGACGTGGATGACATTGAGATTTCAAAACCAAAAGGAGGCCTGGATTGCGCTGGAACATCTTTGTGCATTTTGCCCTCTGCTTGAGTTAGACGCTTGGCACAGAGAGCACCTCAGACCCCACCTTTTGTGCTCCGTACGTTTGCACGCAGGAAGCTACAAGAGAGTCGCGCAGTCCACCGGCAGCCAAAACTGGCCAACTACCGCACAGTGGCTGATACGTTTCAACACAGCCAGTGTGCGGTGGGGGCATTATCTAGTGAGGGACATAATATACATACATGATCTCAAGATTCCACAACTAAACAAAGCATCTCTAATTACACCAGCCATATAAATGTACTAAGCTCTCAGCATTATTTTCAGACGTGGATGACATTGAGATTTCAAAAACAAAACAAGCTCAGGATTCCGCTGAAACATCTTTGTGCATTTTGCCCTCTGCTTGAGTTAGACCTTGGCACAGAGAGCGCCTCTGACCCTACCTTTTGTGCCCAATACGTTTGCACGCCGGAAGCTACAAGAGGTTCGCGCAGTCCACCGGCAGCCATAACTGACCACCTACTGGAAATTGGCTGAAACGCTTTCACACAGCCACTACGCGGTGAGAGCATTATCTAGTGAGGGACCTAGTATACATACATGGTCTGAAGATTCCAAAAATAAACAAAGCATCTATAATCAGACCAGCCAAATTAAATGTACCAACCTGGACGCATCCTTTTCGAACGCGGATGACAGTGAGATTTCAAAAACAAAAGGAATGGATTTCGCTCTAACAACGTTAGGCATTTTGCCCTCTGCTTCGGTTTGACCCTTGGCACAGAAAGCGCCTCTGACCCCACCTTTTGTGCCCCGTACGTTTGCACGCAGGAAGCTACAAGAGAGTCGCGCAGTCCACCGGCAGCCATAACTGGCCACCAACCGCACAGTGGCTGATACGTTTCAACACGGCCAGTGTGCGGTGAGGGCATTATCTTGTGAGGGACATAAAATGCATACATGATCGCAAGATTACACAACTAAGCGAAGCATCTGTAATCAGATCAGCCATATTAAATGTACCAACCTCTCAGCATCCTTTTCAGACGTGGATGACATTGAGATTTCAAAAACAAAAGGAGGTCTGGATTCCGCAGGAACATCTTTTTGCATTTGGCCCTCTGCTTGAGTTATACCCTTGGCACAGAGAGCGCCTCTGACCCCACCATTTGTGCCCCGTACGTTTGCACGCGGGAAGCTACAAGAGGATCGCGCAGTCCACCGGCAGCCATAACTGGCCACCTACCCCACAGTGGCTGAAACGTTTCCACACAGCCACTGTGCGGTGAGAACATTATCTAATGAGGGACCTAGTATTACATACATGGTCTCAAGATTAAAAAATATACAGAGCATCTCTAATCAGACCAGCCATATTAAGTGTACCAACCTGGACGCATCCTTTTCGAACGCCGATGACAGTGAGATTTCAAAAACAAAACAAAAGGCATGGATTGCGCTATAACAACTTTTGGAATTTTGCCCTCTGCTTGGGTTAGACCCTTGGCACAGAGAGCGCCTCTGACCCCACCTTTTGTGCCCCGTACGTTTGCACGCGGGAAGCTACAGGAGGATCGTGCAGTCCACTGGCAGCCATAACTGACCACCTACCCCACAGTGGCTGAAACGTTTTCACACAGCCACTGTGCGGTGAGAGCATTATCTAGTGAGGGACCTAGTATACATACATGGTCTCAAGATTCCAAAAATAAACAAATCATCTCTAATCAGACCAGCCATAATAAATGTACCAACCTGGACGCATCCTTTTCGAACGCGGATGACAGTGGGATTTCAAAAACAAAAAAAGGCATGGATTGCGCTCTAACAACGTTAAGCATTTTGCCCTCTGCTTGGGTTAGACCCTTGGCACAGAGAACGCCTCTGACCCCACCTTTTGTGCCCCGTACGTTTGCACGCACGAAGCTACAGGAGGGTCGCGCAGTCCACCAGCAGCCATAACTGACCACCTACCGCACAGTGGCTGACACGGTTCCACACAGCCACTGTGCGGTGAGAGCATTATCTAGTGAGGGACCTAATATACATACATGGTCTCAAGAGTCCACAAGTAAACAAAGCATCTCTAATCAAACCAGCCATATTAGATGTACTAACCTCTGAGCATCCTTTTCAGACGTGGATGACATTGAGAGTTCAAAAACAAAAGAAGGCCTGGATTCCGCTGGAACATCTTCGTGCATTTTGCTCTCTGCTTGTGTTAGACGCTTGGCAAAGAGAGCGCCTCTGACCCCACCTTTTGTGCCCCGTACGTTTGCACGCAGGAAGCTAGAAGAGGTTCGCGCAGTCCACCGGCAGCCATAACTGACCACCTACCGCACAGTGGCTGATATGTTTTCGCACAGCCACTGTGCGGTGAGCGCATTATCTAGTGAGGGACCTAGTATACATACATGGTCTCAAGATTCCAAAAATAAACAAAGCATCTATAATCAGACCAGCCATATTAAATGTACCAACCTCTCAGCATCCTTTTCAGACGTGGATGATATTGTGATTTCAAAAACAAAAGAAGGCCTGGATTGCGCTCTAACAACGTTAAGCATTTTGCTCTCTGCTTGGGTTAGACCCTTGGCACAGAGAGCGCCTCTGACCCCACCTTTTGTGCCCCGTACGTTTGCACGCAGGAAGCTACAAGAGAGTCGCGCAGTCCACCGGCAGCCATAACTGGCCACCTACCGCACAGTGGCTGATACGTTTCAACACGGCCAGTGTGCAGTGAGGGCATTATCTTGTGAGGGACATAATATACATACATGATGGCAAGATTACACAACTAAACAAAGCATCTCTAATCAGACCAGCCATATTAAATGTACCAACCTGGATGCATCCTTTTCGAACGCGGATGACAGTGAGATTTCAAAAACAAAACAAAAGAAATGGATTGCGCTCTAACAAGGTTAGGCATTTTGCCCTCTGCTTCGGTTTGACCCTTGGCACGGAAAGCGCCTCTGACCCCACCTTTTGTGCCCCGTACGTTTGCACGCAGGAAGCTACAAGAGAGTCGCGCAGTCCACCGGAAGCCATAACTGGCCACCTACCGCACAGTGGCTGATACGTTTCAACACGGCCAGTGTGCAGTGAGGGCATTATCTTGTGAGGGACATAATATACATACATGATGGCAAGATTACACAACTAAACAAAGCATCTCTAATCAGACCAGCCATATTAAATGTACCAACCTGGACGCACCCTTTTCGAACGCGGATGACAGTGACATTTCAAAAACAAAACAAAAGGCATGGATTGTGCTCTAACAAGTTTAGGCATTTTGCCCTCTGCTTGGGTTAGACCCTTGGCACGGAAAGCGCCTCTGACCCCACCTTTTGTGCCCCGTACGTTTGCACGCAGGAAGCTACAAGAGAGTCGCGCAGTCCACCGGCAGCCATAACTGGCCACCCACCGCACAGTGGCTGATACGTTTCCACACAGCCACTGTGCGGTGACAGATTTATCTAGTGAGGGACCTAATATACATACACGGTCTTTAAGACTGCACAAATAACAAGCATCTCTAATTAGACCAGCCATATAAATGTACTAACCTCTCAGCATTCTTTTCAGACGTGGATGACATTGAGATTTCAAAAAGAAAAGGAGGTCTGGATTCCGCTGGAACATCTTTGTGCATTTTGCCCTCTGCTTGAGTTATACCCTTGGCACAGGGAGCGCCTCTGACCCCACCTTTAGTGCCCCGTACGTTTGCACGCGGGAAGCTACAAGAGGATCGCGCAGTCCACCGGCAGCCATAACTGACCACCTACCCCACAGTGGCTGAAACGTTTCCACACAGCCACTGTGCGGTGAGAGCATTATCTAGTGAGGGACCTAATATACATACGTGGTCTCAAGATTCCACAAATAAACAAAGCATCTCTAATCAAACCAGAAATATTAGATGTACTAACCTCTCAGCATCCTTTTCAGACGTGGATGACATTGAGATTTCAAAAACAAAAGGAGGCCTGGATTCCGCTGGAACATCTTTCTGCATTTTGCCCTCTGCTTGAGTTATACCCTTGGCACAGAGAGCGCCGCTGACCCTGCCTTTTGTGCCCCGTACGTTTGCACGCAGGAAGCTACAAGAGGGTCGCGCAGTCTACCGGCAGCCATAACTGACCACCTAACGCGCAGTGGCTGAGACGTTTTCACACAGCCACTGTGCGGTGAGAGCATTATCTAGTGAAGGACCTAATATACATACATGGTCTTTAAGATTCCACAAATAAACAAAGCATCTCTAATTAGAGCAGCCATATTAAATGTACCAACCTGGACGCATCATTTTCGAACGCGGATGACAGTGAGATTTCAAAAACAAAACAAAAGGCATGCATTGCGCTCTAACAACGTTAAGCATTTTGCCCTCTGCTTGGGTAGACCCTTGGCTCAGAGAACGCCTCTGACCCCACCTTTTGTGCCCCGTACGTTTGCACGCACGAAGCTCGAGGAGGGTCGCGCAGTCCACCGGCAGCCATAACTGACCACCTACCGCACAGTGGCTGACAGGTTTCCACAGAGCCACTGTGCGGTGAGAGCATTATCTGGTGAGGGACCTAATATACATACATGGTCTCAAGATTCCACGAATAAACAAAGCATCTCTAATTAAACCAGCCATATTAAATGTACTAATCTCCCAGCATCCTTTTCAGACCTGGGATGACATTGAGATTTCAAAAACAAAAGAAGGCCTGGATTCCGCTGGAACATCTTTGTGTATTTTGCCCTCTGCTTGAGTTAGACCTTGGCACAGAGAGCGCCCCTGACCCTACCTTTTGTGCCCCGTACCTTTGCACGCAGGAAGCTACAAGAGGGTCGCGCAGTCCACCGGCAGCCATAACTGACCACCTACCGCACATTGGCTGATATGTTTTCACACAGCCACTGTGCGGTGAGAGCATTATCTAGTACATGGTCTCAAGATTCCAAAAATATACAAGGCATCTCTAATCAGACCAGCCATATTAAATGTACCAACCTGGACGCACCCTTTTCCAACGCGGATGACAGTGAGATTTCATAAACAAAACAAAAGGCATGGATTGCGCTCTAACAACTTTAGGCATTTTGCCTTCTGCTTGGGTTAGACCCTTTGCACAGAGAGCGCCTCTGACCCCACCATTTGTGCCCCGTACGTTTGCACGCAGGAAGCTACTAGAGGGTCGCGCAGTCCACCGGCAGCCATAACTGACCACCTACCGCACAGTGGCTGATACGTTTCCACACAGCCACTGTGCGGTGACAGCATTATCTAGTGAGGGACCTAATATACATACATGGTCTTTAAGATTGCACAAATAAACAAGCATCTCTAATAATACCAGCCATATAAATGTACTAACCTGGACGCATCCTTTTCAGACGTGGATGAAATTGAGATTTCAAAAACAAAAGAAGGCCTGGATTGCGCTCTAACAACGTTAAGCATTTTGCCCTCTGCTTGGTTTAGACCCTTGGCACAGAGAGCGCCTCTGAGCCCACCTTTTGTGCTCCGTACGTTTGCACGCAGGAAGCTACAAGACGGTCGCGCAGTCCACCGGCAGCCATAACTGACCACCTACCGCACAGTGGCTGATACGTTTCCACACAGCCACTTTGCGGTGAGAGCATTATCTAGTGAGGGACCTAATATACATACATGGTCTTTAAGATTCCACAAATAAACAAAGCATCTCTAATCAGACCAGCCATATTAAATGTACCAACCTCTCAGCATCCTTTTCAGACGTGGATGACATTGAGATTTCAAAACCAAAAGGAGGCCTGGATTGCGCTGGAACATCTTTGTGCATTTTGCCCTCTGCTTGAGTTAGACGCTTGGCACAGAGAGCACCTCAGACCCCACCTTTTGTGCTCCTTACGTTTGCACGCAGGAAGCTACAAGAGAGTCGCGCAGTCCACCGGCAGCCAAAACTGGCCAACTACCGCACAGTGGCTGATACGTTTCAACACAGCCAGTGTGCGGTGGGGGCATTATCTAGTGAGGGACATAATATACATACATGATCTCAAGATTCCACAACTAAACAAAGCATCTCTAATTACACCAGCCATATAAATGTACTAAGCTCTCAGCATTATTTTCAGACGTGGATGACATTGAGATTTCAAAAACAAAACAAACTCTGGATTCCGCTGAAACATCTTTGTGCATTTTGCCCTCTGCTTGAGTTAGACCTTGGCACAGAGAGCGCCTTTGACCCTACCTTTTGTGCCCAATACGTTTGCACGCCGGAAGCTACAAGAGGTTCGCGCAGTCCACCGGCAGCCATAACTGACCACCTACTGCAAATTGGCTGAAACGTTTTCACACAGCCACTACGCGGTGAGAGCATTATCTAGTGAGGGACCTAGTATACATACATGGTCTGAAGATTCCAAAAATAAACAAAGCATCTATAATCAGACCAGCCAAATTAAATGTACCAACCTGGACGCATCCTTTTCGAACGCGGATGACAGTGAGATTTCAAAAACAAAAGGAATGGATTGCGCTCTAACAACGTTAGGCATTTTGCCCTCTGCTTCGGTTTGACCCTTGGCACAGAAAGCGCCTCTGACCCCACCTTTTGTGCCCCGTACTTTTGCACGCAGGAAGCTACAAGAGAGTCGCGCAGTCCACCGGCAGCTATAACTGGCCACCTACCGCACAGTGGCTGATACGTTTCAACACGGCCAGTGTGCGGTGAGAGCATTATCTAGGGAAGGACCTAATATACATACATGTTCTCAAGATTCCACAAATAAACAAAGCATCTCTAATTAAACCAGCCATATTAAATGCACTAACCTCTCAGCATCCTTTTCAGACCTGGGATGACAATGAGATTTCAAAAACAAAAGATGGCCTGGATTCCGCTGGAACTTCTTTGTGCATTTTGCCCTCTGCTTGAGTTAGACCTTGGCACAGAGAGCGCCTCTGACCCTACCTTTTGTGCCCCGTACGTTTGCACGGAGGAAGCTACAAGAGGGTCGCGCATTCCACCGGCAGCCATAACTGAGCACCTACCGCACATTGGCTGATATGTTTTCACACAGCCACTGTGCGGTGAGAGCATTATCTAGTACATGGTCTCAAGATTCCAAAAATATACAAGGCATCTCTAATCAGACCAGCCATATTAAATGTACCAACCTGGACGCACCCTTTTCCAACGCGGATGACAGTGAGATTTCATAAACAAAACAAAAGGCATGGATTGCGCTCTAACAACTTTAGGCATTTTGCCTTCTGCTTGGGTTAGACCCTTTGCACAGAGAGCGCCTCTGACCCCACCATTTGTGCCCCGTACGTTTGCACGCAGGAAGCTACTAGAGGGTCGCGCAGTCCACCGGCAGCCATAACTGACCACCTACCGCACAGTGGCTGATACGTTTCCACACAGCCACTGTGCGGTGACAGCATTATCTAGTGAGGGACCTAATATACATACATGGTCTTTAAGATTGCACAAATAAACAAGCATCTCTAATAATACCAGCCATATAAATGTACTAACCTGGACGCATCCTTTTCAGACGTGGATGAAATTGAGATTTCAAAAACAAAAGAAGGCCTGGATTGCGCTCTAACAACGTTAAGCATTTTGCCCTCTGCTTGGTTTAGACCCTTGGCACAGAGAGCGCCTCTGAGCCCACCTTTTGTGCTCCGTACGTTTGCACGCAGGAAGCTACAAGACGGTCGCGCAGTCCACCGGCAGCCATAACTGACCACCTACCGCACAGTGGCTGATACGTTTCCACACAGCCACTTTGCGGTGAGAGCATTATCTAGTGAGGGACCTAATATACATACATGGTCTTTAAGATTCCACAAATAAACAAAGCATCTCTAATCAGACCAGCCATAATAAATGTACCAACCTCTCAGCATCCTTTTCAGACGTGGATGACATTGAGATTTCAAAACCAAAAGGAGGCCTGGATTGCGCTGGAACATCTTTGTGCATTTTGCCCTCTGCTTGAGTTAGACGCTTGGCACAGAGAGCACCTCAGACCCCACCTTTTGTGCTCCGTACGTTTGCACGCAGGAAGCTACAAGAGAGTCGCGCAGTCCACCGGAAGCCAAAACTGGCCAACTACCGCACAGTGGCTGATACGTTTCAACACAGCCAGTGAGCGGTGGGGGCATTATCTAGTGAGGGACATAATATACATACATGATCTCAAGATTCCACAACTAAACAAAGCATCTCTAATTACACCAGCCATATAAATGTACTAAGCTCTCAGCATTATTTTCAGACGTGGATGACATTGAGATTTCAAAAACAAAACAAGCTCTGGATTCCGCTGAAACATCTTTGTGCATTTTGCCCTCTGCTTGAGTTAGACCTTGGCACAGAGAGCGCCTCTGACCCTACCTTTTGTGCCCAATTCGTTTGCACGCCGGAAGCTACAAGAGGTTCGCGCAGTCCACCGGCAGCCATAACTGACCACCTACTGCAAATTGGCTGAAACGTTTTCACACAGCCACTACGCGGTGAGAGCATTATCTAGTGAGGGACCTAGTATACATACATGGTCTGAAGATTCCAAAAATAAACAAAGCATCTATAATCAGACCAGCCAAATTAAATGTACCAACCTGGACGCATCCTTTTCGAACGCGGATGACAGTGAGATTTCAAAAACAAAAGGAATGGATTGCGCTCTAACAACGTTAGGCATTTTGCCCTCTGCTTCGGTTTGACCCTTGGCACAGAAAGCGCCTCTGACCCCACCTTTTGTGCCCCGTACGTTTGCACGCAGGAAGCTACAAGAGAGTCGCGCAGTCCACCGGCAGCTATAACTGGCCACCTACCGCACAGTGGCTGATACGTTTCAACACGGCCAGTGTGCGGTGAGAGCATTATCTAGGGAAGGACCTAATATACATACATGTTCTCAAGATTCCACAAATAAACAAAGCATCTCTAATTAAACCAGCCATATTAAATGCACTAACCTCTCAGCATCCTTTTCTGACCTGGGATGACAATGAGATTTCAAAAACAAAAGATGGCCTGGATTCCGCTGGAACTTCTTTGTGCATTTTGCCCTCTGCTTGAGTTAGACCTTGGCACAGAGAGCGCCTCTGACCCTACCTTTTGTGCCCCGTACGTTTGCACGGAGGAAGCTACAAGAGGGTCGCGCATTCCACCGGCAGCCATAACTGAGCACCTACCGCACATTGGCTGATATGTTTTCACACAGCCACTGTGCGGTGAGAGCAATATCTAGTGAGGGAACTAGTATACATACATGGTCTCAAGATTCCAAAAATATACAAGGCATCTCTAATCAGACCAGCCATATAAATGTACCAACTTGGACGCACACTTTTCGAACGCGGATGACAGTGAGATTTCAAAAACAAAACAAAAGGCATGGATTGCGCTCTAACAACTTTAGGCATTTTGCCTTCTGCTTGGGTTAGACCCTTGGCACGGAAAGCGCCTGCGACCCCACCTTTTGTGCCCCGTACGTTTGCACGCAGGAAGCTACAAGAGAGTCGCGCAGTCCACCGGCAGCCATAACTGGCCACCTACCGCACAGTGGCTGACACGTTTCCACACAGCCACTGTGCAGTGAGAGCATTATCTAGTGAAAGAACTAATATACATACATGTTCTCAAGATTCCACAAATAAACAAAGCATCTCTAATTAAACCAGCCATATTAAATGTACTAACCTCTCAGCATCCTTTTCAGACCTGGGATGACAATGAGATTTCAAAAACAAAAGATGGCCTGGATTCCGCTGGAACTTCTTTGTGCATTTTGCCCTCTGCTTCGGTTTGACCCTTGGCACGGAAAGCGCCTCTGACCCCACCTTTTGTGCCCCGTACGTTTGCACGCAGGAAACTACAAGACAGTCGCGCAGTCCACCGGCAGTCATAACTGGCCACCTACCGCACAGTGGCTGATACGTTTCAACACGGCCAGTGTGCAGTGAGGGCATTATCTTGTGAGGGACATAATATACATACATGATGGCAAGATTACACAACTAAACAAAGCATCTCTAATCAGACCAGCCATATTAAATGTACCAACCTGGACGCACCCTTTTAGAACGCGGATGACAGTGAGATTTCAAAAACAAAACAAAAGGCATGGATTGCGCTCTAACAACTTTAGGCATTTTGCCTTCTGCTTGGGTTAGACCCTTGGCCCGGAAAGCGCCTCTGACCCCACCTTTTGTGCCCCGTACGTTTGCACGCAGGAAGCTACAAGAGAGTCGCGCAGTCCACTGGCAGCCATAACTGGCCACCTACCGCACAGTGGCTGAAACGTTTCCACACAGCCACTGTGCGGTGAGAGCATTATCTAGTGAGGGACCTAATATACATACGTGGTCTCAAGATTCCACAAATAAACAAAGCATCTCTAATCAAACCAGAAATATTAGATGTACTAACCTCTCAGCATCCTTTTCAGACGTGGATGACATTGAGATTTCAAAAACAAAAGGAGGCCTGGATTCCGCTGGAACATCTTTGTGCATTTTGCCCTCTGCTTGAGTTAGACCTTGGCACAGAGAGCGCCCCTGACCCTACCTTTTGTGCCCCGTACGTTTGCACGCAGGAAGCTACAAGAGGTTCGCGCAGTCCACCGGCAGCCATAACTGACCACCTACCGCACATTGGCTGATATGTTTTCACACAGCCACTGTGCGGTGAGAGCATTATCTAGTACATGGTCTCAAGATTCCAAAAATATACAAGGCATCTCTAATCAGACCAGCCATATTAAATGTACCAACCTGGACGCACCCTTTTCGAACGCGGATGACAGTGAGATTTCAGAAACAAAAGATAAGGCATGGATTGCGCTCTAACAACTTCAGGCATTTTGCCTTCTGCTTGGGTTAGACCCTTGGCACGGAAAGTGCCTCTGACCCCACCTTTTGTGCCCCGTACGTTTGCACGCAGGAAGCTACAAGAGAGTCGCGCAGTCCACCGGCAGCCATAACTGGCCACCTACCGCACAGTGGCTGAAACGTTTTCACACAGCCACTGTGCGGTGAGAGCATTATCTAGTGAAGGACCTAATATACATACATGGCCTCAAGATTCCAAAAATATACAGGGCATCTCTAATCAGACCAGCCATATCAAATGTACCAACTTGGACGCACCCTTTTCGAACGCGGATGACAGTGAGATTTCAAAAACAAAACAAAAGGCATGGATTGCGCTCTAACAACTTTAGACATTTTGCCTCCTGCTTGGGTTAGACCCTTGGCACGGAAAGTGCCTCTGACCCCACCTTTTGTGCCCCGTACGTTTGCACGCAGGAAGCTACAAGAGAGTCGCGCAGTCCACCGGCAGCCATAACTGGCCACCTACCGCACAGTGGCTGATACGTTTCCACACAGCCACTGTGCGGTACAGCATTATCTATTGAGGGACCTAATATACATACATGGTCTTTAAGATTGCACAAATAAAAAAGCATCTCTAATTAGACCAGCCATATAAATGTACTAACCTCTCAGCATTCTTTTCAGACGTGGATGACATTGAGATTTCAAAAAGAAAAGGAGGTCTGGATTCCGCTGGAACATCTTTGTGCATTTTGCCCTCTGCTTGAGTTATACCCTTGGCACAGGGAGCGCCTCTGACCCCACCTTTTGTGCCCCGTACGTTTGCACGCAGGAAGCTACAAGAGGGTCGCGCAGTCTACCGGCAGCCATAACTGACCACCTAACGCGCAGTGGCTGAAACGTTTTCACACAGCCACTGTGCGGTGAGAGCATTATCTAGTGAAGGACCTAATATACATACATGGTCTTTAAGATTCCACAAATAAACAAAGCATCTCTAATTAGAGCAGCCATATTAAATGTACCAACCTGGACGCATCATTTTCGAACGCGGATGACAGTGAGATTTCAAAAACAAAACAAAAGGCATGGATTCCGCTCTAACAACGTTAAGCATTTTGCCCTCTGCTTGGGTTGGACCCTTGGCGCAGAGAACGCCTCTGACCCCACCTTTTGTGCCCCGTACGTTTGCACGCACGAAGCTGCAGGAGGGTCGCGCAGTCCACCGGCAGCCATAACTGACCACCTACCGCACAGTGGCTGACAGGTTTCCACAGAGCCACTGTGCGGTCAGAGCATTATCTAGTGAGGGACCTAATATACATACATGTTCTCAAGATTCCACAAATAAACAAAGCATCTCTAATTAAACCAGCCATATTAAATGTACTAACCTCCCAGCATCCTTTTCAGACCTGGGATGACATTGAGATTTCAAAAACAAAAGAAGGCCTGGATTCCGCTGGAACATCTTTGTGTATTTTGCCCTCTGCTTGAGTTAGACCTTGGCACAGAGAGCGCCCCTGACCCTACCTTTTGTGCCCCGTACGTTTGTACGCAGGAAGCTACAAGAGGGTCGCGCAGTCCACCGACAGCCATAACTGACCACCTACCGCACATTGGCTGATATGTTTTCACACAGCCACTGTGCGGTGAGAGCATTATCTAGTACATGGTCTCAAGATTCCAAAAATATACAAGGCATCTCTAATCAGACCAGCCATATTAAATGTATCAACCTGGACGCATCCTTTTCGAACGCCGATGACATTGAGGTTTCAAAAACAAAAGAAGGCCTGGATTCCGCTCTAACAACGATAAGCATTTTGCCCTCTGCTTGAGTTAGACGCTTGGCACAGAGAGCGCCTCTGACCCCACCTTTTGTGCTCCGTACGTTTGCACGCAGGAAGCTACAAGAGAGTCGCGCAGTCCACCGGCAGCCAAAACTGGCCACCTACCGCAGAGTGGCTGATACGTTTCAACACAGCCAGTGTGCGGTGAGGGCATTATCTAGTGAGGGACATAATATACATACATGATCTCAAGATTCCACAACTAAACAAAGCATCTCTAATTAGACCAGCCATATAAATGTACTAAGCTCTCAGCATTCTTTTCAGACGTGGATGACATTGAGATTTCAAAAACAAAAGAAGGCCTGGATTGCGCTCTAACAACGTTAAGCATTTTGCTCTCTGCTTGGTTTAGACCCTTGGCACAGATAGCGCCTCTGACCCCACCTTTTGTGCTCCGTACGTTAGCACGCAGGAAGCTACAAGACGGTCGCGCAGTCCACCGGCAGCCACAACTGACCACCTACCGCACAGTGGCTGATACGTTTCCACACAGCCACTGTGCGGTGAGAGCATTATCTAGTGAGGGACCTAATATACATACATGGTCTTTAAGATTCCACAAATAAACAAAGCATCTCTAATCAGACCAGCCATATTAAACGTACCAACCTCTCAGCATCCTTTTCAGACGTGGATCATTGAGATTTCAAAAACAAAAGGAGGCCTGGATTGCGCTGGAACATCTTTGTGCATTTTGCCCTCTGCTTGAGTTATACCCTTGGCACAGAGAGCGCCTCTGACCCTGCCTTTGTGCCCCGTACGTTTGCACGCAGGAAGCTACAAGAGGGTCGCGCAGTCCACCGGCAGCCATAACTGACCACCTACCGCACAGTGGCTGAAACGTTTTCACATAGCCACTGTGCGGTGAGAGCATTATCTAGTGAGGGACCTAATATACATACATGGCCTCAAGATTCCAAAAATATACACAGCATCTCTAATCAGACCAGCCATATTAAATGTACCAACCTGGACGCATCCTTTTCGAACGCCGATGACATTGAGATTTCAAAAACAAAAGAAGGCCTGGACTCCGCTCTAACAACGTTAAGCATTTTGCCCTCTGCTTGAGTTAGACGCTTGGCACAGAGAGCGCCTCTGACCCCACCTTTTGTGCTCCGTACGTTTGCACGCAGGAAGCTACAAGACGGTCGCGCAGTCCACCGGCAGCGAAAACTGGCCACCTACCGCACAGTGGCTGATACGTTTCAACACAGCCAGTGTGCGTTGAGGGCATTATCTATTGAGGGACATAATATACATACATGATCTCAAGATTCCACAACTAAACAAAGCATCTCTAATTAGACCAGCCATATAAATGTACTAACCTCTCAGCATTCTTTTCAGACGTGGATGACATTGAGATTTCAAAACAAAACAAGGTCTGGATTCCGCTGAAACATCTTTGTGCATTTTGCCCTCTGCTTGAGTTAGACCTTGGCACAGAGAGCGCCTCTGACCCTACCTTTTGTGCCCAGTACGTTTGCAAGCCGGAAGCTACAAGAGGTTCGCGCAGTCCACCGGCAGCCATAACTGACCACCTACTGCAAATTGGCTGAAACGTTTTCACACAGCCACTACGCGGTGAGAGCATTATCTAGTGAGGGACCCAGTATACATACATGGTCTGAAGATTCCAAAAATAAACAAAGCATCTATAATCAGACCAGCCATATTAAATGTACCAACCTGGACGCATCCTTTTCGAACGCGGATGACAGTGAAATTTCAAAAACAAAACAAAAGGAATGGATTGCGCTCTAAACACTTTAGGCATTTTGCCCTCTGCTTGGGTTAGACCCTTTGCACAGAGAGCGCCTCTGACCCCACCTTTTGTGCCCCGTACGTTTGCACGCAGGAAGCTACAAAAGAGTCGCGCAGTCCACCGGCAGCCATAACTGACCACCTTCCGCACAGTGGCTGATACGTTTCAACACAGCCAGTGTGCGGTGAGGGCATTATCTTGTGAGGGACATAATATACATACATGGTCTCAAGATTCCGCAACTAAATAAAGCATCTCTAATCAGACCAGCCATATTAAATGTGCCAACCCCTTAACATCCTTTTCAGGCGTGGATGATATTGAGATTTCAAAAACAAAAGGAGGCCTGGATTCCGCTGGAACATCTTTGTGCATTTTGCCCTCTGCTTGAGTTATACCCTTGGCGCAGAGAGCGCCTCTGACCTTTCCTTTTGTGCCCCGTACGTTTGCACGCAGGAAGCTAGAAGAGGTTCGCGCTGTCCACCGGCAGCCATAACTGACCACCTACCGCACAGTGGCTGAAACGTTTTCACACAGCCACTGTGCGGTGAGAGCATTATCTAATGAGGGACCTAGTATTACATACATGGTCTCAAAATTCAAAAATATACAGAGCATCTCTAATCAGACCAGCCATATTAAATGTACCAACCTGGACGCATCCTTTTCGAACGCCGATGACAGTGAGATTTCAAAAACAAAACAAAAGGCATGGATTGCGCTATAACAACTTTTGGAATTTTGCCCTCTGCTTGGGTTAGACCCTTGGCACAGAGAGCGCCTCTGACCCCACCTTTTGTGCCCCGTACGTTTGCACGCGGGAAGCTACAAGAGGATCGCGCAGTCCACTGGCAGCCATAACTGACCACCTACCCCACAGTGGCTGAAACGTTTTCACACAGCCACTGTGCGGTGAGAGCATTATCTAGTGAGGGACCTAGTATACATACATGGTCTCAAGATTCCAAAAATAAACAAATCATCTCTAATCAGACCAGCCATAATAAATGTACCAACCTGGACGCATCCTTTTCGAACGCGGATGACAGTGGGATTTCAAAAACAAAACAAAAGGCATGGATTGCGCTCTAACAACGTTAAGCATTTTGCCCTCTGCTTGGGTTAGACCCTTGGCACAGAGAACGCCTCTGACCCCACCTTTTGTGCCCCGTACGTTTGCACGCACGAAGCTACAGGAGGGTCGCGCAGTCCACCAACAGCCATAACTGACCACCTACAGCACAGTGGCTGACATGTTTCCACACAGCCACTGAGCGGTGAGAGCATTATCTAGTGAGGGACCTAATATACATACATGCTCTCAAGAGTCCACAAGTAAACAAAGCATCTCTAATCAAACCAGCCATATTAGATGTACTAACCTCTGAGCATCCTTTTCAGACGTGGATGACATTGAGAGTTCAAAAACAAAAGAAGGCCTGGATTCCGCTGGAACATCTTCGTGCATTTTGCTCTCTGCTTGTGTTAGACGCTTGGCAAAGAGAGCGCCTCTGACCCCACCTTTTGTGCCCCGTACGTTTGCACGCAGGAAGCTACAAGAAAGTCGCGCAGTCCTTCGGCAGCCATAAATGGCCACCTACCGCACAGTGGCTGATACGTTTCAACGCAGCCAGTGTGCGGTGAGGTGGTGGTAGAAAACATTTATATAGGACAAATACAGGAGGTTATGCGTGAGCTGACCCTGAAGGGGCCGACCCTCACAAACACTAGGTGGAGGTCCCTAGTTCGGGACCCCAGTGGCGTCTGCCGCCGCTCGGGCTCGCCCGACTAAGGCCCGTTGGGCCTTCAGGTCGGAGCAGCCGAGCAGGGTCGCCTCCCAGTCCTCCCGGGTTGGGTTGGGGTGAGGGGGGATAGCCGGATTTGAGGGGCAGGCCCACACCATGTGGTAGATGTCCGAAGACACCACCCCACAGTGCGGGCAGCTGCCAGAGAAAGCAGGGTCGAAGTGTTTTAGAGCTGCCGGGCACAGCAGTGTGTATAGAGGCGGAGTAAGAGCCGCTCATCCGCCTTTGAAAGGCCTTTACATGAGCGGCGGTAAAGGCTGTGGCTAGATTGGTAAGAATTTACGATATCTTTGAATGTATAAGCCGGATTAGGATCAGCGTCTTGGTCGGAGGGGGAGGAGGAGGAAACTTCCCGGAGAGAGAGCGCGCGGGCGGCGGCGTCGGCAGCCTCGTTTCCAGCCAGCCCCTGATGAGCAGGAGCCCAAATAATATATCGGGTAGCGGGGTCCCCAATGGGCATTATCTTGTGAGGGACATAATATACATACACGATCTCAAGATTCCACAAATAAACAAAGCATCTCTAATCAGACCAGCCATAATAAATGTACCAACCTCTCAGCATTCTTTTCAGACGTGGATGACATTGAGATTTCAAAAACAAAACAAGGTCTGGATTCCGCTGGAACATCTTTGTGCATTTTGCCGTCTGCTTGAGTTAGACCTTGGCACAGAGAGCGCCTCTGACCCTACCTTTTGTGCCCAGTACGTTTGCACGCAGGAAGCTAGAAGAGGTTCGCGCAGTCCACCGGCAGCCATAACTGACCACCTACCGCACAGTGGCTGATATGTTTTCGCACAGCCACTGTGCGGTGAGAGCATTATCTAGTGAGGGACCTAGTATACATACATGGTCTCAAGATTCCAAAAATAAACAAAGCATCTATAATCAGACCAGCCATATTAAATGTACCAACCTCTCAGCATCCTTTTCAGACGTGGATGATATTGTGATTTCAAAAACAAAAGAAGGCCTGGATTGCGCTCTAACAACGTTAAGCATTTTGCTCTCTGCTTGGGTTAGACCCTTGGCACAGAGAGCGCCTCTGACCCCACCTTTTGTGCCCCGTACGTTTGCACGCACGAAGCTACAGTAGGGTCGCGCAGTCCACCAGCAGCCATAACTGACCACCTACCGCACAGTGGCTGACACGTTTCCACACAGATACTGTGCGGGGAGAGCATTATCTAGTGAGGGACCTAATATAGATACATGGTCTCAAGATTTCACAAATAAACAAAGCATCTCTAATCAAACCAGCCAATTAGATGTACTAACCTCTGAGCATCCTTTTCAGACGTGGATGACATTGCGATTTCTAATACAAAAGAAGGCCTGGATTCCGCTGGAACAACTTCGTGCATTTTGCCCTCTGCTTGAGTTAGACGCTTGGCACAGAGAGCGCCTCTGACACCACCTTTTGTGCCCCGTACGTTTGCACCCAGGAAGCTACAAGAGAGTCGCGCTGTCCAGCGGCGGCCATAACTGGCCACCTACCGCACAGTGGCTGATACGTTTCAACGCAGCCAGTGTGCGGTGAGGGCATTATCTTGTGAGGGACATAATATACATACATGGTCTCAAGATTCCAAAAATAAACAAAACATCTCTACTCAGACCAGCCATATTAAATGTACCAACCTGGACGCATCCTTTTCGAACGCGGATGACAGTGAGATTTCAAAAACAAAACAAAAGGCATGGATTGCGCTCTAACAACGTTAAGCATTTTGCCCTCTGCTTGGGTTAGACCCTTGGCACAGAGAACGCCTCTGACCCCACATTTTGTTCCATGCACGTTTGCACGCACGAAGCTACAGGAGGGTCGAGCAGTCCACCGGCAGCCATAACTGACCACCTACCGCACAGTGGCTGACACGTTTCCACACAGCCACTGTGCGGTGAGAGGATTATCTAGTGAGGGACCTAATATACATACATGGTCTCAAGATTCCACAAATAAACATAGCATCTCTAATTTAACCAGCCATATTAGATGTACTAACCTTTGAGCATCCTTTTCAGACGTGGATGACATTGAGATTTCAAAAACAAAAGAAGGCCTGGATTCCGCTGGAACATCTTCGTGCATTTTGCCCTCTGCTTGAGTTAGACGCTTGGCACAGAGAGCGCCTCTGGCCCCACCTTTTGTGCCCCGTACGTTTGCACCCAGTAAGCTACAAGAGAGTCGCGCAGTCCACCGGCAGCCATAACTGACCACCTACAGCATAGTGGCTGATACGTTTCCACACAGCCACTGTGCGGTACAGCATTATCTAGTGAAGGACCTAATATACATACATGGTCTTTAAGATTCCACAAATAAACAAAGCATCTCTAAATAGAGCAGCCATATTAAATGTACCAACCTGGACGCATCATTTTCGAACGCGGATGACAGTGAGATTTCAAAAACAAAACAAAAGGCATGGTTTCCGTTCTAACAACGTTAAGCATTTTGCCCTCTGCTTGGGTTAGACCCTTGGCGCAGAGAACGCCTCTGACCCCACCTTTTGTGCCCCGTACGTTTGCACGCACGAAGCTGCAGGAGGGTCGCGCAGTCCACCGGCAGCCATAACTGGCCACCTACCGCACAGTGGCTGACAGGTTTCCACAGAGCCACTGTGCGGTGAGAGCGTTATCTAGTGAGGGACCTAATATACATACATGTTCTCAAGATTCCACAAATAAACAAAGCATCTCTAATTAAACCAGCCATATTAAATGTACTAACCTCCCAGCATCCTTTTCAGACCTGGGATGACATTGAGATTTCAAAAACAAAAGAAGGCCTGGATTCCGCTGGAACATCTTTGTGTATTTTGCCCGCTGCTTGAGTTAGACCTTGGCACAGAGAGCGCCCCTGACCCTACCTTTTGTGCCCCGTACGTTTGCACGCAGGAAGCTACAAGAGGGTCGCGCAGTCCACCGGCAGCCATAACTGACCACCTACCGCACATTGGCTGATATGTTTTCACACAGCCACTGTGCGGTGAGAGCATTATCTAGTACATGGTCTCAAGATTCCAAAAATATACAAGGCATCTCTAATCAGACCAGCCATATTAAATGTACCAACCTGGACGCACCTTTTTCGAACGCGGATGACAGTGAGATTTCAAAAACAAAACAAAAGGCATGGATTGCGCTCTAACAACTTTAGGCATTTTGCCTTCTGCTTGGGTTAGACCCTTTGCACAGAGAGCGCCTCTGACCCCACCATTTGCGCTCCGTACGTTTGCACGCAGGAAGCTACAAGAGGGTCGCGCAGTCCACCGGCAGCCATAACAGACCCCCTACCGCACAGTGGCTGAAACGTTTTCACACAGCCACTGTGCGGTGAGAGCATTATCTAGTGAAGGACCTAATATACATACATGGCCTCAAGATTCCAAAAATATACAGAGCATCTCTAATCAGACCAGCCATATTAAATGTACCAACCTGGACGCATCCTTTTCGAACGCCGATGACATTGAGGTTTCAAAAACAAAAGAAGGCCTGGATTCCGCTCTAACAACGATAAGCATTTTGCCCTCTGCTTGAGTTAGACGCTTGGCACAGAGAGCGCCTCTGACCCCACCTTTTGTGCTCCGTACGTTTGCACGCAGGAAGCTACAAGAGAGTCGCGCAGTCCACCGGCAGCCAAAACTGGCCACCTACCGCACAGTGGCTGATACGTTTCAACACAGCCAGTGTGCGGTGAGGGCATTATCTAGTGAGGGACATAATATACATACATGATCTCAAGATTCCAAACCATACAAAGCATCTCTAATTAGACCAGCCATATAAATGTACTAAGCTCTCAGCATTCTTTTCAGACGTGGATGACATCATTGAGATTTCAAAAACAAAACAAGATCTGGATTCCGCTGAAACATCTTTGTGCATTTTGCCCTCTGCTTGAGTTAGACCTTGGCACAGAGAGCGCCTCGACCCTACCTTTTGTGCCCAATACGTTTGCACGCCGGAAGCTACAAGAGGTTCGCGCAGTCCACCGGCAGCAATAACTGACCACCTACTGCAAATTGGCTGAAACGTTTTCACACAGCCACTACGCGGTGAGAGCATTATCTAGTGAGGGACCTAGTATACATACATGGTCTGAAGATTCCAAAAATAAACAAAGCATCTATAATCAGACCAGCCAAATTAAATGTACCAACCTGGACGCATCCTTTTCGAACGCGGATGACAGTGAGATTTCAAAAACAAAAGGAATGGATTGCGTTCTAACAACGTTAGGCATTTTGCCCTCTGCTTCGGTTTGACCCTTGGCACAGAAAGCGCCTCTGACCCCACCTTTTGTGCCCCGTACGTTAGCACCCAGTAAGCTACAAGAGAGTCGCGCAGTCCACCGGCAGCCATAACTGGCCACCTACCGCACAGTGGCTGATACGTTTCAACACGGCCAGTGTGCGGTGAGGGCATTATCTTGTGAGGGACATAATATAAATACATGATTGCAAGATTACACAACTAAACAAAGCATCTCTAATCAGATCAGCCATATTAAATGTACCAACCTCTCAGCATCCTTTTCAGACGTGGATGACATTGAGATTTCAAAAACAAAAGGAGGTCTGGATTCCGCTGGAACATCTTTCTGCATTTTGCCCTCTGCTTGAGTTATACCCTTGGCACAGAGAGCGCCTCTGACCCCACCCTTTGTGCCCCGTACGTTTGCACGCGGGAAGCTACAAGAGGATCGCGCAGTCCACCGGCAGCCATAACTGACCACCTACAGCACAGTGGCTGATACGTTTCCACACAGCCACTGTGCGGTACAGCATTATCTATTGAGGGACCTAATATACATACATGGTCTTTAAGATTGCACAAATAAAAAAGCATCTCTTATTAGACCAGCCATATAATTGTACTAACCTCTCAGCATTCTTTTCAGACGTGGATGACATTGAGATTTCAAAAAGAAAAGGAGGTCTGGATTCCGCTGGAACATCTTTGTGCATTTTGCCCTCTTCTTGAGTTATACCCTTGGCACAGGGAGCGCCTCTGACCCCACCTTTTGTGCCCCGTACGTTTGCATGCAGGAAGCTACAAGAGGGTCGCGCAGTCTACCGGCAGCCATAACTGACCACCTAACGCGCAGTGGCTGAAACGTTTTCACACAGCCACTGTCCGGTGAGAGCATTATCTAGTGAAGGACCTAATATACATACATGGTCTTTAAGATTCCACAAATAAACAAAGCATCTCTAATTAGAGCAGCCATATTAAATGTACCAACCTGGACGCATCATTTTCGAACGCGGATGACAGTGAGATTTCAAAAACAAAACAAAAGGCATGGTTTCCGTTCTAACAACGTTAAGCATTTTGCCCTCTGCTTGGGTTAGACCCTTGGCGCAGAGAACGCCTCTGACCCCACCTTTTGTGCCCCGTACGTTTGCACGCACGAAGCTGCAGGAGGGTCGCGCAGTCCACCGGCAGCCATAACTGGCCACCTACCGCACAGTGGCTGACAGGTTTCCACAGAGCCACTGTGCGGTGAGAGCATTATCTAGTGAAGGACCTAATATACATACATGGTCTTTAAGATTCCACAAATAAACAAAGCATCTCTAATTAGAGCAGCCATATTAAATGTACCAACCTGGACGCATCATTTTCGAACGCGGATGACAGTGAGATTTCAAAAACAAAACAAAAGGCATGGTTTCCGTTCTAACAACGTTAAGCATTTTGCCCTCTGCTTGGGTTAGACCCTTGGCGCAGAGAACGCCTCTGACCCCACCTTTTGTGCCCCGTACGTTTGCACGCACGAAGCTGCAGGAGGGTCGCGCAGTCCACCGGCAGCCATAACTGGCCACCTACCGCACAGTGGCTGACAGGTTTCCACAGAGCCACTGTGCGGTGAGAGCATTATCTAGTGAGGGACCTAATATACATACATGTTCTCAAGATTCCACAAATAAACAAAGCATCTCTAATTAAACCAGCCATATTAAATGTACTAACCTCCCAGCATCCTTTTCAGACCTGGGATGACATTGAGATTTCAAAAACAAAAGAAGGCCTGGATTCCGCTGGAACATCTTTGTGTATTTTGCCCTCTGCTTGAGTTAGACCTTGGCACAGAGAGCGCCCCTGACCCTACCTTTTGTGCCCCGTACGTTTGCACGCAGGAAGCTACAAGAGGGTCGCGCAGTCCACCGGCAGCCATAACTGACCACCTACCGCACATTGGCTGATATGTTTTCACACAGCCACTGTGCGGTGAGAGCATTATCTAGTACATGGTCTCAAGATTCCAAAAATATACAAGGCATCTCTAATCAGACCAGCCATATTAAATGTACCAACCTGGACGCACCTTTTTCGAACGCGGATGACAGTGAGATTTCAAAAACAAAACAAAAGGCATGGATTGCGCTCTAACAACTTTAGGCATTTTGCCTTCTGCTTGGGTTAGACCCTTTGCACAGAGAGCGCCTCTGACCCCACCATTTGTGCTCCGTACGTTTGCACGCAGGAAGCTACAAGAGGGTCGCGCAGTCCACCGGCAGCCATAACAGACCCCCTACCGCACAGTGGCTGAAACGTTTTCACACAGCCACTGTGCGGTGAGAGCATTATCTAGTGAAGGACCTAATATACATACATGGCCTCAAGATTCCAAAAATATACAGAGCATCTCTAATCAGACCAGCCATATTAAATGTACCAACCTGGACGCATCCTTTTCGAACGCCGATGACATTGAGGTTTCAAAAACAAAAGAAAGCCTGGATTCCGCTCTAACAACGATAAGCATTTTGCCCTCTGCTTGAGTTAGACGCTTGGCACAGAGAGCGCCTCTGACCCCACCTTTTGTGCTCCGTACGTTTGCACGCAGGAAGCTACAAGAGAGTCGCGCAGTCCACCGGCAGCCAAAACTGGCCACCTACCGCAGAGTGGCTGATACGTTTCAACACAGCCAGTGTGCGGTGAGGGCATTATCTAGTGAGGGACATAATATACATACATGATCTCAAAATTCCAAACCATACAAAGCATCTCTAATTAGACCAGCCATATAAATGTACTAAGCTCTCAGCATTCTTTTCAGACGTGGATGACATCATTGAGATTTCAAAAACAAAACAAGATCTGGATTCCGCTGAAACATCTTTGTGCATTTTGCCCTCTGCTTGAGTTAGACCTTGGCACAGAGAGCGCCTCGACCCTACCTTTTGTGCCCAATACGTTTGCACGCCGGAAGCTACAAGAGGTTCGCGCAGTCCACCGGCAGCAATAACTGACCACCTACTGCAAATTGGCTGAAACGTTTTCACACAGCCACTACGCGGTGAGAGCATTATCTAGTGAGGGACCTAGTATACATACATGGTCTGAAGATTCCAAAAATAAACAAAGCATCTATAATCAGACCAGCCAAATTAAATGTACCAACCTGGACGCATCCTTTTCGAACGCGGATGACAGTGAGATTTCAAAAACAAAAGGAATGGATTGCGTTCTAACAACGTTAGGCATTTTGCCCTCTGCTTCGGTTTGACCCTTGGCACAGAAAGCGCCTCTGACCCCACCTTTTGTGCCCCGTACGTTTGCACCCAGTAAGCTACAAGAGAGTCGCGCAGTCCACCGGCAGCCATAACTGGCCACCTACCGCACAGTGGCTGATACGTTTCAACACGGCCAGTGTGCGGTGAGGGCATTATCTTGTGAGGGACATAATATAAATACATGATTGCAAGATTACACAACTAAACAAAGCATCTCTAATCAGATCAGCCATATTAAATGTACCAACCTCTCAGCATCCTTTTCAGACGTGGATGACATTGAGATTTCAAAAACAAAAGGAGGTCTGGATTCCGCTGGAACATCTTTCTGCATTTTGCCCTCTGCTTGAGTTATACCCTTGGCACAGAGAGCGCCTCTGACCCCACCCTTTGTGCCCCGTACGTTTGCACGCGGGAGGCTACAAGAGGATCGCGCAGTCCACCGGCAGCCATAACTGACCACCTACAGCACAGTGGCTGATACGTTTCCACACAGCCACTGTGCGGTACAGCATTATCTATTGAGGGACCTAATATACATACATGGTCTTTAAGATTGCACAAATAAAAAAGCATCTCTTATTAGACCAGCCATATAATTGTACTATCCTCTCAGCATTCTTTTCAGACGTGGATGACATTGAGATTTCAAAAAGAAAAGGAGGTCTGGATTCCGCTGGAACATCTTTGTGCATTTTGCCCTCTTCTTGAGTTATACCCTTGGCACAGGGAGCGCCTCTGACCCCACCTTTTGTGCCCCGTACGTTTGCACGCAGGAAGCTACAAGAGGGTCGCGCAGTCTACCGGCAGCCATAACTGACCACCTAACGCGCAGTGGCTGAAACGTTTTCACACAGCCACTGTGCGGTGAGAGCATTATCTAGTGAAGGACCTAATATACATACATGGTCTTTAAGATTCCACAAATAAACAAAGCATCTCTAATTAGAGCAGCCATATTAAATGTACCAACCTGGACGCATCATTTTCGAACGCGGATGACAGTGAGATTTCAAAAACAAAATAAAAGGCATGGTTTCCGTTCTAACAACGTTAAGCATTTTGCCCTCTGCTTGGGTTAGACCCTTGGCGCAGAGAACGCCTCTGACCCCACCTTTTGTGCCCCGTACGTTTGCACGCACGAAGCTGCAGGAGGGTCGCGCAGTCCACCGGCAGCCATAACTGGCCACCTACCGCACAGTGGCTGACAGGTTTCCACAGAGCTACTGTGCGGTGAGAGCATTATCTAGTGAGGGACCTAATATACATACATGTTCTCAAGAATCCACAAATAAACAAAGCATCTCTAATTAAACCAGCCATATTAAATGTACTAACCTCCCAGCATCCTTTTCAGACCTGGGATGACATTGAGATTTCAAAAACAAAAGAAGGCCTGGATTCCGCTGGAACATCTTTGTGTATTTTGCCCTCTGCTTGAGTTAGACCTTGGCACAGAGAGCGCCCCTGACCCTACCTTTTGTGCCCCGTACGTTTGCACGCAGGAAGCTACAAGAGGGTCGCGCAGTCCACCGGCAGCCATAACTGACCACCTACCGCACATTGGCTGATATGTTTTCACACAGCCACTGTGCGGTGAGAGCATTATCTAGTACATGGTCTCAAGATTCCAAAAATATACAAGGCATCTCTAATCAGACCAGCCATATTAAATGTACCAACCTGGACGCACCTTTTTCGAACGCGGATGACAGTGAGATTTCAAAAACAAAACAAAAGGCATGGATTGCGCTCTAACAACTTTAGGCATTTTGCCTTCTGCTTGGGTTAGACCCTTTGCACAGAGAGCGCCTCTGACCCCACCATTTGTGCTCCGTACGTTTGCACGCAGGAAGCTACAAGAGGGTCGCGCAGTCCACCGGCAGCCATAACAGACCCCCTACCGCACAGTGGCTGAAACGTTTTCACACAGCCACTGTGCGGTGAGAGCATTATCTAGTGAAGGACCTAATATACATACATGGCCTCAAGATTCCAAAAATATACAGAGCATCTCTAATCAGACCAGCCATATTAAATGTACCAACCTGGACGCATCCTTTTCGAACGCCGATGACATTGAGGTTTCAAAAACAAAAGAAGGCCTGAATTCCGCTCTAACAACGATAAGCATTTTGCCCTCTGCTTGAGTTAGACGCTTGGCACAGAGAGCGCCTCTGACCCCACCTTTTGTGCTCCGTACGTTTGCACGCAGGAAGCTACAAGAGAGTCGCGCAGTCCACCGGCAGCCAAAACTGGCCACCTACCGCAGAGTGGCTGATACGTTTCAACACAGCCAGTGTGCGGTGAGGGCATTATCTAGTGAGGGACATAATATTGCCGCATAGAAGACGACGCCAAAGATGATGACTGGGCCCCACAAGCGCGAGCCTGGAAAAGAAGGAAGTTGGAGCGCAAGACTCGTCCAGGTTGATTTATTAAACCCGTCCTATCTTTGGGTCCTCCTTGGCGTTCAATCGAGACGTGACACTGGTGGAGCGCGCTGGGGTATGCATAAGACTCCTTCCGGCAGTCCACAGCGAATCCCAGACATCGACACCCCTGTACATCGCGCTAGCCGCCGCCTTCTAGGCCTAGCCCCGGAGTACAACCATCTGCCAAGCTACTCTTCAAACGACCAAGTCCATCAGGTCTCCAAAGCCATGGCACATCCCAACCCTACGCCGGTGACTCTTCAGAACACCAAGGTGCCAGAGTGCTTTCGCGGGGAAGCGTTTGAAGATGTCGAGGACTGGCTTGACCAGTTTGAGCGAGTGGCCAAGATTAATCAGTGGAGCGAAGATCACAAGCTTTGCAATGTTTATTTTGCCCTTCAGGATAATGCTAGAACGTGGTTTGAAAACCACGAGGCCAGCTTATCCACATGGAACGACTTCCGCCGCCAGCTTGTAGACACCTTTGCGAGAGCTGATCGACGCGACAATGCGCTGCGCCTGCTTGAAGTGCGTGTCCAGAAGCCGAATGAGAGCGTGGCTATGTTTGCGGAAGACATGGCTCGCCTTTTTCGCCGTGCCGACCCTGATATGAGTGAGCCAAAGAAGTTACGGCATCTCATGCACGGTGTCAAAGAACAGGTGTTTGCCGGCTTAGTACGCAACCCACCTAAAACCGTGAGTGAGTTCATTAAGGACGCTACGGCTATAGAGCGAGCCCTCCAAGATCGGTGCCGCCAGTACAACCGACCAGCCGGCTGTGCCCCGACGACTGCGGCGGCGCTGACTGCAACAGATCAGACCACTCTTCGAGACATGATTAGAGAAATTGTCCTTGAGGAGTTGCAGCGAATTTCGGTTACGAAAGCTCAGTCGTCAGAGGCCCTCGTGCAGGCTGTAAGGAATGAAATTCGGTGCTCCCTAACACCGTCTGCCCAGTGCAACGAATTTCATCCAGTCGACAACGCGGCAGTCATTTCCGAACCACCATACCGCGTTCCACAACCGGTCAACTACCCGGCCAACATTCCTGCACCTTATCACGAGCCGCAATCTGAGAGCTACGCCGCGGTCCTACGTCGCCCGCCTCCAGACCACGCCTCACCGAGCGCACCAAGCCGTCAGGAGACGCGATTCTTCCAGGGGCCTCAGTGGGCGCCTTCCAGGTGCTCTCAACTACGCCGAACGGACAGGTGGCGCAGTTATGACAGCCGGCCACTCTGTTTCTACTGCGGACAACCTGGCCACGTATATCGGTACTGCCGTTACCGCGAAGAGGGGCAGGCCTTTCCGTCTGCTTCTGCTCGCCGCCGCTTCGACACTGACACTGCCCAAACCGACGACGGCCTTCCGGTCAGCAGGGAAACCGAATCCCCGGGCTTCCGCCGCCGCTCCTCCCCATCGCCACAGCGTTATTCTCCGCCGATGCGTCGTGGCAATGCTGACGTTGGCGGACGGCGGTCCCCTAGCCCTCACCGGGGAAACTAACAGCCGCAACCTCACGAGGGGAGGTTGCACACAGTCTAAAAGTGTCAAAACCCTCACCACCGCCGCAACAGCCGACAGCCCGTGCTTCTGACGCTGCCGTTAGTATTGACATTGCCGCACTACCGCCGAAAATGCCGCCTACATTACCACCGGAAATGCCGCATCAGATGAGCAGCCCCGACGACGAAGCTGATACCGCTGACCTTGCCGCACTTCCGCCGAAAATGCCGAAAGAGACGAGCAACCCAGATAACGTTGTTAGCGCTGACCTCGCCGTTTCCATTGATGGGCTGGAGGTACATGCTCTGGTGGATACCGGGGCGGATTTTTCAATTATTAGCCAGAAACTGGCTGACACGCTGCGCAAAGTAAAAACCGAATGGACTGGGCCAGTAATAAGAAGTGCTGGGGGCCAGCTACTGGCACCGACAGGGAAGTGCACTGCCCGGATAGGAATAGGAAACGCGGTGTTTGTTGGCAGCTTCGTTATTCTCCCTGACTGTTGCAAAGATCTCATCTTGGGCATGGACTTTCTGCGTCTTCATGGGGCTGTAATCAGCATTCGTGACAGCGTCGTTGCCTTCACCAACAATCATGAAGACCTTGGTTGTGCGGAAGTACCACTGATGCCCTTACGCGTCGCCAATGAGACAGTGACATTACCTCCGCGATCATGCTCTCTTGTTGAAGTGAAGTGCGACATGGCGCATACCGGCGATGGTATCGCCGAAAGGGCAGTCGCCCTGGTACTAAGCCGAGGTGTATCTATAGCTCGAGGGCTAGTCAACTTGACCAATGGACAGACCGAAGTGCTGCTGACAAACTTCAGCGACGAGCGTCAGCAAATTCCGAAAGGCACAACTGTGGTCTTTTTCGACAGCATCCCAAAGGCGC
Source organism: Amblyomma maculatum (assembly GCF_055883805.1). Taxonomy (NCBI): domain Eukaryota; kingdom Metazoa; phylum Arthropoda; class Arachnida; order Ixodida; family Ixodidae; genus Amblyomma; species Amblyomma maculatum. The sequence continues at coordinate 145,642,072 of NC_139349.1, forward strand.
AGCACTGCTTCTCACTGCAACAGGAAGGATCAATGCGCAAGACGCCCGTAACCATCGTCGATGTGAGTAAAAATTTGTCTTCTTCAGAACGGGACCGTCTTTTGGATCTCATAGATCAATTTCGAGACTGCTTTGCTTCCGAATCGCGGATCGGCCAAACGCCTTTGACAAAACATCGAATCATCACGGATGACTCGATTCGCCCGATTCGACAAAATCCTTACCGTGTAGCTCCGAAAGAACGTGCAGCCATTCAGCGCCAGGTGGCCGAAATGCTTAGAGACGACGTTATCCAGCCGTCACAGAGCCCCTGGGCTTCCCCCGTGGTACTTGTTAAAAAGAAGGACGGCAGCTTACGATTTTGCATAGATTACCGCAAGCTCAACCAAGTAACTAAAAAAGACGTGTACCCTCTTCCTCGCATCGACGATTCCCTTGATCGCCTACGAAATGCACGTTACTTCTCATCAATGGACTTGAAAAGTGGATATTGGCAGATAGAAGTAGACGAGAGAGATCGGGAGAAGACAGCATTCGTCACTCCCGATGGATTGTACGAGTTTAAGGTCCTTCCGTTCGGTTTATGCTCAGCACCAGCAACATTTCAGAGGTTGATGGATACTGTGCTCTCGGGACTTAAGTGGCAAACATGCCTGGTGTATCTTGACGACGTGATTGTGTTTTCGGCCACATTTGAAGAGCATCTACGCCGTCTGCTAGCTGTATTTCAGGCCATACGATCTGCGGGCCTCACACTAAAACCCGAGAAGTGCCACTTCGGGTACGAGGAGCTGCAATTCTTAGGTCACGTTGTTAGCCAAGAAGGTGTCCGGCCTGATCCTGAAAAGCTCTCCGCAGTCGCCAAGTTCCCGACACCTACGGACAAAAAGACATTGCGGCGTTTCCTGGGTCTTTGCGCCTATTACCGCCGGTTTATTGCTGGTTTCTCACGAATTGCCTGGCCATTAACTTCGCTGACGCGTGACAATGCTGTCTTTCACTGGGGTGAAGAACAGGAACAAGCGTTTAATGAGCTGCGGAGACGTTTACAGACACCACCTGTCCTGGCGCACTTTGATGACGACGCCCCTACACTGCTTCATACGGATGCCAGCAACGTGGGCTTAGGTGCTGTGCTGGTGCAGCGCCAGGGTGGTGTAGAAAAAGTAATTGCTTACGCCAGCAGGACCCTATCTAAAGCAGAAGCGAACTACTCGGCAACCGAAAAAGAATGCCTTGCAGTGGTATGGGCGGTTATGAAGTTCCGCCCTTATTTGTACGCTCGCCCCTTTCAAGTCGTTAGCGACCATCACTCGCTCTGTTGGCTGACGAATCTAAAGGACCCTTCAGGGAGACTCGCGCGTTGGAGCCTTCGATTACAAGAATTCGACATGGCAGTTATTTACAAATCTGGGAAAAAGCACGCGGATGCTGACTGCCTTTCGCGAGCGCCGGTCGAACCTTTCACTATGACCGATGAAGACACTGCATTTTTAGGTGTCATAGATGACGCAACGCTTTCCCAACAGCAGCGAGAAGATCAGGAATTGCTCCCTCTTATTGATTTCTTGGAAAAACGAACTACCGTTGTGCCTAAGATTTTCACCCGAGTAATCTCTTCATTCTTTATTCGCAACAACGTGCTTTACAAGAAGAACTTCCGCCCTGGGGGAAACAGTCATCTACTCGTCGTCCCATCTGTTCTCCGCAGTGAAGTTCTGCAAGCGTGTCACGACGAGCCAACCGCCGGTCACCTAGGCTACACCCGCACGTTGGCTAGAGTCCAGCACGGATACTACTGGCCAAAACTGCCTGCGACAGTGAAACACTATGTACGTACGTGCATAGACTGCCAGCGCCGTAAGTCACCCCCTGTAAAACCAGCTGGCCTACTCCATCCTCTTCAAGTGCCAACAACACCTTTTAAGCAAATCGGCATGGACCTCCTGGGACCATTTCCGACGTCGACAGCCGGAAATAAATGGATAATTGTCGCCACCGATTATCTAACCCGCTACGCGGAGACCAAGGCTCTGCCAAGGGGTACCGCCGCCGAAGCAGCTCGGTTTTTCGTGGAGAACATTGTCCTGAGGCATGGCGCTCCGGCGCTCATTATAACTGACCGAGGAACTGCATTTACGGCCGAACTTTTGGAGACCGTTCTCCGCCTCAGTGGTACCAGTCACCGTAAAACTACAGCCTATCACCCCCAAACCAATGGGTTGACGGAACGCCTCAATAAAACCATTGCAGACATGCTTTGCATGTACGTTGACGTGAACCACAAGAATTGGGACGAAATTCTTCCCTACGTCACGTTCGCCTACAATACGGCACGCCAAGACACCACTCGTATGACACCATTCAGCCTCCTTCACGGGCGACCAGTAACAACTATGCTGGATGCAATGTTGCTCCCGAATGCCGACACCGACGATCTCGATCAGGACGCTGAGGAAATCGCTCAGCGTGCAGAGGAAGCCCGCCAACTAGCGCGTGTGCGGATCAAGAATCAGCAAGAGCATGATGCACGACGCTACAATCATAGACGCCGACATGTCATGTACGAACCTGGCGACAAAGTGTGGGTCTGGACGCCTATTCGCCGCCGTGGACTCTCCGAAAAACTATTGCGGCGATATTTCGGGCCATATGTTGTTCAGCGACGTTTAACCGACGTCACTTATGAGGTGGTGCCAGACGGGGTGTCGACCTCGAAGCGACGCCAGCAACAAGCCGACGTCGTCCACGTTGTACGCATGAAGCCGTACAACTCGGACTGACCTTGACCCCCTACTCCCTTTTATGCTCATCGGGACGATGCTTCCTGAGGAGGGGGGCAAATGCCGCATAGAAGACGACGCCAAAGATGATGACTGGGCCCCACAAGCGCGAGCCTGGAAAAGAAGGAAGTTGGAGCGCAAGACTCGTCCAGGTTGATTTATTAAACCCGTCCTATCTTTGGGTCCTCCTTGGCGTTCAATCGAGACGTGACAATATAAATACATGATTGCAAGATTACACAACTAAACAAAGCATCTCTAATCAGATCAGCCATATTAAATGTACCAACCTCTCAGCATCCTTTTCAGACGTGGATGACATTGAGATTTCAAAAACAAAACGAGATCTGGATTCCGCTGAAACATCTTTGTGCATTTTGCCCTCTGCTTGAGTTAGGCCTTGGCACAGAGAGCGCCTCGACCCTACCTTTTGTGCCCAATACGTTTGCACGCCGGAAGCTACAAGAGGTTCGCGCAGTCCACCGGCAGCAATAACTGACCACCTACTGTAAATTGGCTGAAACGTTTTCACACAGCCACTACGCGGTGAGAGCATTATCTAGTGAGGGACCTAGTATACATACATGGTCTGAAGATTCCAAAAATAAACAAAGCATCTATAATCAGACCAGCCAAATTAAATGTACCAACCTGGACGCATCCTTTTCGAACGCGGATGACAGTGAGATTTCAAAAACAAAAGGAATGGATTGCGTTCTAACAACGTTAGGCATTTTGCCATCTGCTTCGGTTTGACCCTTGGCACAGAAAGCGCCTCTGACCCCACCTTTTGTGCCCCGTACGTTTGCACCCAGTAAGCTACAAGAGAGTCGCGCAGTCCACCGGCAGCCATAACTGGCCACCTACCGCACAGTGGCTGATACGTTTCAACACGGCCAGTGTACGGTGAGGGCATTATCTTGTGAGGGACATAATATAAATACATGATTGCAAGATTACACAACTAAACAAAGCATCTCTAATCAGATCAGCCATATTAAATGTACCAACCTCTCAGCATCCTTTTCAGACGTGGATGACATTGAGATTTCAAAAACAAAAGGAGGTCTGGATTCCGCTGGAACATCTTTTTGCATTTTGCCCTCTGCTTGAGTTATACCCTTGGCACAGAGAGCGCCTCTGACCCCACCCTTTGTGTCCCGTACGTTTGCACGCGGGAAGCTACAAGAGGATCGCGCAGTCCACCGGCAGCCATAACTGACCACCTACCCCACAGTGGCTGAAACGTTTCCACACAGCCACTGTGCGGTGAGAGCATTATCTATTGAGGGACCTAGTATACATACATGGTCTCAAGATTCCAAAAATAAACAAAGCTTCTCTAATTAAACCAGCCATATTAAATGTACTAACCTCTCAGCATCCTTTTCAGACCTGGGATGACATTTAGATTTCAAAAACAAAAGACGGCCTGGATTCCGCTGGAACATCTTTGTGCATTTTGCCCTCTGCTTGAGTTAGACCTTGGCACAGAGAGCGCCTCTGACCCTACCTTTTGTGCCCCATACGTTTGCACGCAGGAAGCTACAAGAGGGTCGCGCAGTCCACCGGCAGCCATAACTGACCACCTACCGCACATTGGCTGATATGTTTTCACACAGCCACTGTGCGGTGAGAGCAGTATCTAGTGAGGGAACTAGTATACATTCATGGTCTCAAGATTCCAAAAATATACAAGGCATCTCTAATCAGACCAGCCATATAAATGTACCAACTTGGACGCACCCTTTTCGAACGCGGATGACAGTGAGATTTCAAAAACAAAACAAAAGGCATGGATTGCGCTCTAACAACTTTAGGCATTTTGCCTTCTGCTTGGGTTAGACCCTTGGCACGGAAAGCGCCTCTGACCCCACCTTTTGTGCCCCGTACGTTTGCACGCAGGAAGCTACAAGAGAGTCGCGCAGTCCACCGGCAGCCATAACTGGCCACCTACCGCACAGTGGCTGATACGTTTCCACACAGCCACTGTGCGGTGACAGCATTATCTAGTTAGGGACCTAATATACATACATGGTCTTTAAGATTGCACAAATAAACAAGCATCTCTAATTAGACCAGCCATATAAATGTACTAACCTCTCAGCATTCTTTTCAGACGTGGATGACATTGAGATTTCAAAAACAAAACAAGGTCTGGATTCCGCTGGAACATCTTTGTGCGTTTTGCCGTCTGCTTGAGTTAGACCTTGGCACAGAGAGCGCCTCTGACCCTACCTTTTATGCCCAGTACGTTTGCACGCAGGAAGCTACAGGAGGGTCGCGCAGTCCACCGGCAGCCATAACTGACCACCTACCGCACAGTGGCTGACACGTTTCCACACAGCCACTGTGCAGTGAGAGCATTATCTAGTGAAGGACCTAATATACATATATCTTCTCAAGATTCCAAAAATAAACAAAACATCTCTAATCAGACCAGCCATATTAAATGTACCAACCTGGACGCATCCTTTTCGAACGCGGATGACAGTGAGATTTCAAAAACAAAACAAAGGAAATGGATTGCGCTCTAACAACTTTAGGCATTTTGCCTTCTGCTTGGGTTAGACCCTTGGCACGGAAAGCGCCTCTGACCCCACCTTTTGTGCGCCGTACGTTTGCACGCAGGAAGCTACAAGAGAGTCGCGCAGTCCACCGGCAGCCATAACTGGCCACCTACCGCACAGTGGCTGACACGTTTCCACACAGCCAGTGTGCGGTACAGCATTATCTATTGAGGGATCTAATATACATACATGGTCTTTAAGATTGCACAAATAAACAAGCATCTCTAATTAGACCAGCCATATAAATGTACTAACCTCTCAGCATTCTTTTCAGACGTGGATGACATTGAGATTTCAAAAAGAAAAGGAGGTCTGGATTCCGCTGGAACATCTTTGTGCATTTTGCCCTCTGCTTGAGTTATACCCTTGGCACAGGGAGCTCCTCTGACCCCACCTTTTGTGCCCCGTACGTTTGCACGCGGGAAGCTACAAGAGGATCGCGCAGTCCACCGGCAGCCATAACTGACCACCTACCCCACAGTGGCTGAAACGTTTCCACACAGCCACTGTGCGGTGAGAGCATTATCTAGTGAGGGACCTAATATACATACGTGGTCTCAAGATTCCACAAATAAACAAAACATCTCTAATCAAACCAGAAATATTAGATGTACTAACCTCTCAGCATCCTTTTCAGACGTGGATGACATTGAGATTTCAAAAACAAAAGGAGGCCTGGATTCCTTTGGAACATCTTTGTGCATTTTTCCCTCTGCTTGAGTTATACCCTTGGCACAGAGAGCGTCTCTGATCCTGCCTTTTGTGCCCCGTACGTTTGCACGCAGGAAGCTACAAGAGGGTCGCGCAGTCTACCGGCAGCCATAACTGACCACCTAACGCGCAGTGGCTGAAACGTTTTCACACAGCCACTGTGCGGTGAGAGCATTATCTAGTGAAGGACCTAATATACATACATGGTCTTTAAGATTCCACAAATAAACAAAGCATCTCTAATTGACACAGGGCACGGCAGCGCAGTGGAAATGCGGACGTCTAATCCTTTCGTCTTTCTTGTGCAGTTAGTCATCAGTACCCTGTTGATACCATCTTGGTTGGAAGTCTACGGAAACTCGACGCAAGCAAGTCCAACGCAGCTGGGGGCCCACCAACACGTGCCGTTCACGCCGCATATCATCGTGCGCGGATGCTTCCAACATGGTCGCCCGGCATCAGAAACACTGTGCGCCGACGCGAGGACCAGCGCCGCCTTTGAGACAGCACGGAAAACCTGGAATATAAAAGCCGGCCGAGCCAACCCAGCAGCCACAGGGCACGGCAGCGCAGTGGAAATGCGGACGTCTAATCCTTTCGTCTTTCTTGTGCAGTTAGTCATCAGTACCCTGTTGATACCATCTTGGTTGGAAGTCTACGGAAACTCGACGCAAGCAAGTCCAACGCAGCTGGGGGCCCACCAACACGTGCCGTTCACGCCGCATATCATCGTGCGCGGATGCTTCCAACATGGTCGCCCGGCATCAGAAACACTGTGCGCCGACGCGAGGACCAGCGCCGCCTTTGAGACAGCACGGAAAACCTGGAATATAAAAGCCGGCCGAGCCACCCCAGCAGCCACAGGGCACGGCAGCGCAGTGGAAATGCGGACGTCTAATCCTTTCGTCTTTCTTGTGCCGGTGAGAAAACGATATGGTTTATGCGTACATTCCAATGATCCATATCTGCTTGTGCTGCCGTGCCCACGGTTGATCTGCCCGCTTTTTTGTGACATTGCCGCCTTTGTAAAAAATTTACTACTGTTAGCAGGAGATGTGGAAACAAATCCTGGTCCCGACATGACACAAATTTGCAGACAGCTTGCACAGATCGCCGACGATTTGAAAGATATTAAAGAACAGCGCCTAGCCTCCATCGATGCCAAATTAAAAAACCTTGCCATAAAAGACAACAAAATTTCAAATTGTACACATCAGGTAGTAGACCTGCAGAGGGCAGTCCTGTCTCTTGAAGCGCGCATTGATGACCTGGAAAACCGATCAAGAAGGTCAAATTTAGTAGTGTATGGAGTTCCAGAGGACGACAAGGAAGACAATGAAACGTTAGAGCACATAATAAAAGAAGAAATCATTCAGAAAATTATCAAGGTTGCTCCCGTCGAAATTGAAAGAATACATAGAATTGGAAGGCCATCAAGTGGAAAAATACGACCAGTAATTCTGAAATTTTTGGACTTTCGAGACAAAACCAAAGTTCTAAAAAACTGCTTTAAACTTAAAGGATCAAACTTTTCCATAAGCGAGGATTTTTCATCTCGAGTGCGCGACATTAGAAAAAAATTATGGGAGTGCGCAAAGCCTAGAAAGGATGCGGGCGAAAAGGTTTTCCTTGTCTACGACAAAGTACGTATAAGCGGAAAGCTATACAAGTGGGACAATGAAGTGAACGATATAGTGCTAATAGATCAAGTTTTAGATGATTCTGAAGGTGAAAAAAACGAGCAAAATGTAGAGCGAACACTACGTCCCCGCCGTCAACGGAAGGGTCCGAAATAACTTTTATCAATGTGAATGCCCGCAGCCTATTAAACAAGTTAGAAGGATTCGAATCTTTACTTCTTAGCCTGGAACCTGATTTTGTAGCTGTAACGGAGACGTGGCTTACAAGTGACATCAAAGATATTGAGATAACTCCCCCAAATCACAATGTTGTTAGAAGGGATAGGATGACACGTGGTGGAGGGGTGGCAATCTTGATAAAAAAAGAATTTCCATTCACGGTTCTTCCCGACGTTCAAGGCGCCGAAGCAGTTTTCTGCAAAATAATATTTGGCTCTCGAGCTATCGTTGTAGGTAGCGTCTATCGCAGCCCCTCATCTGACTGCGATGTCATGAAAAATCTCCTAAATTACATGCAAAAACAGATTCAGGGAAACAGATTAATCTTGCTTGGTGATTTCAACCTCCCGGATATAAATTGGCAGACCATGCAATATCAAAGTGCTTGTTCGGAAATTATCTTCGACGCAATGCTGCACTTCAATCTACGACAAATCGTGCAAGAGCCGACACGTGTACATGGATGTACTTCAAATGTTCTGGACCTTGTCTTTCTTAGTGAACACTTTCCACCTGAAACATCCAAAGTAGAGATAATTACCGGCATATCGGACCATAAGATAGCATTTTGTACTGTCGCGACTCATTACAAAACATTTCACGCTAAACCGAAAGCTACATTTTACAACTTCAGCAGGGTTGACGATAATAGCATTTTAGACCACCTTGCCTTCGCTTTTACACCGTTCGAAAACCTATCAAGGGACATCCACACAGATATTGAGACAGTGTGGCACGCGTTCAAAGATATCGTATCATTCTGTCTCCGGAACTATGTACCGATAAAAACAAAAGTGCCTAAAACACACAACCCGTGGATTACACGAGATGTCATCCACGCTAAACGCAGGGTAAAACGTCTCCGAAAAACATTGAAACTGCATCCTACGACAAAAAATAGAACCAGGCTTAGTATCACTATCCGCCACATGAAGTTAAAAATAAAAGCTGCCAAAAAGAGCTATTTTACCCACATCCTTCCCAATTTCCTAAAAAGTTCTCCTAAAAAGTTTTGGGAATACCTCAAACCTAAAGAAAGTGAAGCAAACTTTGCCGCCGATGAAGAAAGCCAAACTAGCGCAAACAAGCTGAACAGCTACTTAAAATCTGTTTTCACGAGAGATAATGGCAGCTGCCGACATCTAAACCAGTGCAGTTTGACAAATCGCTTAAAACCACTATCAGTAACCGAATCGGGAGTACTAAACCTTCTACTAGACCTTGATGTTAAGAAAGGGATTGGGCCCGATAACTTACCGAATGTTTTTCTCCAACGGTACTCACAATGGGTAGCGAAATACTTTTGTGTATTGTACGACAAATCACTCACAACTGGTAAATTACCAAGGGAATGGAAAACCGCAAAGGTCATTCCTATTCACAAATCCGGTAGCAAAGATGATATTTCTAACTTTCGACCAATATCGCTAACTTGTACCGCCTGCAAACTTCTAGAACACATAATACTAAAACACTTAAACACACATCTTGAGCAGGAACATCTGTTATCACCCTTTCAGCATGGTTTCCGCAAGGGGCTCTCAACCGTCACCCAACTACTGGAGCTAATACACGACATTTCCCTTAGCATTGATAACCAAAAACAAATCGACCTCATCTTTTGAGATTTCTCCAAAGCTTTCGATCGCGTTTCTCATGTAAAACTTATCAAGAAATTAGCATCCATATTCGGTGATAACCCTGTCATAGATTGGATCCGGGACTATCTAACAGATCGTCACCAGTTCGTACAAATAAATAACCAGAACTCACAAATAGTACCTGTCACCTCTGGAGTACCGCAAGGTTGCGTACTGGCACCAATATTATTTTTACTCTTTATAAATGACCTTCCTAAAAATATTGTCGTAAATATCAGGCTTTTTGCAGACGACTGCATCCTTTATCGTGAAATTAATTCCTCTGAAGATCATATAGCTCTAAACAACGCACTGGAAACAGTGTCACAGTGGTGTACAGAGTGGCAGATGGTGCTGAATGTTAATAAATGTGTATTCCTGCCGATAACCAGAAAAAAAGAGTGCCTGCATTTTCCGTACAGTATAAGCAATACTTTACTAACCCGAGTCAGCGAACACAAATATCTTGGCTTGATACTCACGCATAACCTAAGATGGGACTCGCACGTAAATACCGTAACAGCAGCTGCTACACGAAAGTTATTTTTTCTTAGACGTCGTCTCCGAGATGCACCACCCGAAACTAAAATGTTAGCTTACAATGCCTTTATAAGATCAACAGTGGAATATGCAAACGTCGTATGGTTCCCGGCAACTAAACAAAACATAAAAAAACTAGAAGGAATACAACGGAAGGCGATAAGGTACATCTTTAACAAATATAAAATGACTGACTCGCCAACTCACCTACTTAAGAAAGCCGTCATGCTGAGTTTGGAAAAACGCGCAGTACTAGCACGCCTGAAATTTCTGTATCAACTCGTGCATAACCACTTTAATATAGATACATCAAAGTACATCGTCATCGAAGACACAAGACTCACGCGCTATAAACACTCTTTGACTATAAATGAATTTTCTTGCCATTGTGACAGTTTCAAAAACTCATTTTTCCCCCTTGCAATTAGAGAGTGGAACACCTTGAAACCATCAATAACACAAAGTTCAACACTGGATGAATTTGCAAAGCTAGTGGAGGATCATTTACACACAAATTCATGAATGTTCATCCAAACAGTTCCCTTGTCAGCATACATTGATAACTTGCAAATTGTACGAATTCCTTATTGCTTTGTTACTTCCATTCTTTGTCCATTCATATACCCTTTTCTTTGTTTTCATGTGTCAATATTTCACTGTAATTTTTACTGTATACACTGATCATTGTCTTGCTTCGTTTATTTCTGACCGCAATCTTCCTTTTATTTTAAATGATTGTCCCTGCCTTTGAACATGTTCCAAATATTGTCTGACTTTTTGTATGCGTTTTGTGCCCTGCCTGTAACGATCCCGCCCGGGATTGACAGTATTCCTAAATAAAATAAATAATAAATTAGAGCAGCGATATTAAATGTACCAACCTGGACGCATCATTTTCGAACGCGGATGACAGTGAGATTTCAAAAACAAAACCAAAGGCATGGATTGCGCTCTAACAACGTTAAGCATTTTGCCCTCTGCTTGGGTTAGACCCTTGGCACAGAGAACGCCTCTGACCCCACTTTTTGTGCCCCGTACGTTTGCACGCACGAAGCTGCAGGAGGGTCGCGCAGTCCACCGGCAGCCATAACTGACCACCTACCGCACAGTGGCTGAGAGGTTTCCACAGAGTCACTGTGCGGTGAGAGCATTATCTAGTGAGGGACCTAATATACATACATGTTCTCAAGATTCCACAAATAAACAAAGCGTCTCTAATTAAACCAGCCATATTAAATGTACTAACCTCCCAGCATCCTTTTCAGACCTGGGATGACATTGGGATTTCAAAAACAAAAGAAGGCCTGGATTCCGCTGGAACATCTTTGTGTATTTTGCCCTCTGCTTGAGTTAGACCTTGGCACAGAGAGCGCCCCTGACCCTACCTTTTGTGCCCCGTACGTTCGCACGCAGGAAACTAGAAGAGGGTCGCGCAGTCCACCGGCAGCTATAACTGACCACCTTCCGCACATTGGCTGATATGTTTTCACACAGCCACTGTGCGGTGAGAGCATTATCTAGTACATGGTCTCAAGATTCCAAAAATATACCAGGCATCTCTAATCAGACCAGCCATATTAAATGTACCAACCTGGACGCACCCTTTTCGAACGCGGATGACAGTGAGATTTCAAAAACAAAACAAAAGGCATGGATTGCGCTCTAACAACTTTAGGCATTTCCCCTTCTGCTTGGGTTAGACCCTTTGCACAGAGAGCGCCTCTGACCTCACCGTTTGTGCCCCGTACGTTTGCACGCAGGATGCTACTAGATGGTCGCGCAGTCCACCGGCAGCCATAACTGACCACCTACCGCACAGTGGCTGATACGTTTCCACACAGCCACTGTGCGGTGACAGCATTATCTAGTGAGGGACCTAATATACATACATGGTCTTTAAGATTGCACAAACAAACAAGCATCTCTAATTAGACCAGCCATATAAATGTACTAACCTCTCAGCATTCTTTTCAGACGTGGATGACATTGAGATTTCAAAAAGAAAAGGAGGTCTGGATTCCGCTGGAACATCTTTGTGCATTTTGCACTCTGCTTGAGTTATACCCTTGGCACAGGGAGCGCCTCTGACCCCACCTTTTGTGCCCCGTACGTTTGCACGCGGGAAGCTACAAGAGGATCGCGCAGTCCACCGGCAGCCATAACTGACCACCTACCCCACAGTGGCTGAAACGTTTCCACACAGCCACTGTGCGGTGAGAGCATTATCTAGTGAGGGACCTAATATACATACGTGGTCTCAAGATTCCACAAATAAACAAAGCATCTCTAATCAAACCAGAAATATTAGATGTACTAACCTCTCAGCATCCTTTTCAGACGTGGATGACATTGAGATTTCAAAAACAAAAGGAGGCCTGGATTCCGCTGGAACATCTTTCTGCATTTTGCCCTCTGCTTGAGTTATACCCTTGGCACAGAGAGCGCCGCTGACCCTGCCTTTTGTGCCCCGTACGTTTGCACGCAGGAAGCTACAAGAGGGTCGCGCAGTCTACCGGCAGCCATAACTGACCACCTAACGCGCAGTGGCTGAGACGTTTTCACACAGCCACTGTGCGGTGAGAGCATTATCTAGTGAATGACCTAATATACATACATGGTCTTTAAGATTCCACAAATAAACAAAGCATCTCTAATTAGAGCAGCCATATTAAATGTACCAACCTGGACGCATCATTTTCGAAGGCGGATGACAGTGAGATTTCAAAAACAAAACAAAAGGCATGGATTGCGCTCTAACAACGTTAAGCATTTTGCCCTCTGCTTGGGTAGACCCTTGGCTCAGAGAACGCCTCTGACCCCACCTTTCGTGCCCCGTACGTTTGCACGCACGAAGCTTGAGGAGGGTCACGCAGTCCACCGGCAGCCATAACTGACCACCTACCGCACAGTGGCTGACAGGTTTCCACAGAGCCACTGTGCGGTGAGAGCATTATCTGGTGAGGGACCTAATATACATACATGGTCTCAAGATTCCACAAATAAACAAAGCATCTCTAATTAAACCAGCCATATTAAATGTACTAACCTCCCAGCATCCTTTTCAGACCTGGGATGACATTGAGATTTCAAAAACAAAAGAAGGCCTGGATTCCGCTGGAACATCTTTGTGTATTTTGCCCTCTGCTTGAGCTAGACCTTGGCACAGAGAGCGCCCCTGACCCTACCTTTTGTGCCCCGTACCTTTGCACGCAGGAAGCTACAAGAGGGTCGCGCAGTCCACCGGCAGCCATAACTGACCACCTACCGCACATTGGCTGATGTTTTCACACAGCCACTGTGCGGTGAGAGCATTATCTAGTACATGGTCTCAAGATTCCAAAAATATACAAGGCATCTCTAATCAGACCAGCCATATTAAATGTACCAACCTGGACGCACCCTTTTCCAACGCGGATGACAGTGAGATTTCAAAAACAAAACAAAAGGCATGGATTGCGCTCTAACAACTTTAGGCATTTGGCCTTCTGCTTGGGTTAGACCCTTTGCACAGAGAGCGCCTCTGACCCCACCATTTGTGCCCCGTACGTTTGCACGCAGGAAGCTACTAGAGGGTCGCGCAGTCCACCGGCAGCCATAACTGACCACCTACCGCACAGTGGCTGATACGTTTCCACACAGCCACTGTGCGGTGACAGCATTATCTAGTGAGGGACCTAATATACATACATGGTCTTTAAGATTGCACAAATAAACAAGCATCTCTAATAAGACCAGCCATATAAATCTACTAACCTGGACGCATCCTTTTCAGACGTGGATGACATTGAGATTTCAAAAACAAAAGAAGACCTGGATTGCGCTCTAACAACGTTTAGCATTTTGCCCTCTGCTTGGTTTAGACCCTTGGCACAGAGAGCGCCTCTGAGCCCACCATTTGTGCCCCGTACGTTTGCACGCAGGAAGCTACTAGAGGGTCGCGCAGTCCACCGGCAGCCATAACTGACCACCTACCGCACAGTGGCTGATACGTTTCCAGACAGCCACTTTGCGGTGAGAGCATTATCTAGTGAGGGACCTAATATACATACATGGTCTTTAAGATTCCACAAATAAACAAAGCATCTCTAATCAGACGAGCCATATTAAATGTACCAACCTCTCAGCATCCTTTTCAGACGTGGATGACATTGAGATTTCAAAAACAAAAGGAGGCCTGGATTGCGCTGGAACATCTTTGTGCATTTTGCCCTCTGCTTGAGTTAGACGCTTGGCACAGAGAGCGCCTCAGACCCCACCTTTTGTGCTCCGTACGTTTGCACGCAGGAAGCTACAAGAGAGTCGCGCAGTCCACCTTCAGCCAAAACTGGCCAACTACCGCACAGTGGCTGATACGTTTCAACACAGCCAGTGTGCGGTGGGGGCATTATCTAGTGAGGGACATAATATACACACATGATCTCAAGATTCCACAACTAAACAAAGCATCTCTAATTACACCAGCCATATAAATGTACTAAGCTCTCAGCATTCTTTTCAGACGTGGATGACATTGAGATTTCAAAAACAAAACAAGGTCTGGATTCCGCTGAAACATCTTTGTGCATTTTGCCCTCTGCTTGAGTTAGACCTTGGCACAGAGAGCGCCTCTGACCCTACCTTTTGCGCCCAATACGTTTGCACGCCGGAAGCTACAAGAGGTTCGCGCAGTCCACCGGCAGCCATAACTGACCACCTACTGCAAATTGGCTGAAACGTTTTCACACAGCCACTACGCGGTGAGAGCATTATCTAGTGAGGGACCTAGTATACATACATGGTCTGAAGATTCCAAAAATAAACAAAGCATCTATAATCAGACCAGCCAAAATAAATGTACCAACCTGGACGCATCCTTTTCGAACGCGGATGACAGTGAGATTTCAAAAACAAAAGGAATGGATTGCGCTCTAACAACGTTAGGCATTTTGCCCTCTACTTCGGTTTGACCCTTGGCACAGAAAGCGCCTCTGACCCCACCTTTTGTGCCCCGTACGTTTGCACGCAGGAAGCTACAAGAGAGTCGCGCAGTCCACCGGCAGCCATAACTGGCCACCTACCGCACAGTGGCTGATACGTTTCAACACGGCCAGTGTGCGGTGAGGGCACTATCTTGTGAGGGACATAATATACATACATGATCGCAAGATTACACAACTAAACAAAGCATCTCTAATCAGATCAGCCATATTAAATGTACCAACCTCTCAGCATCCTTTTCAGACGTGGATGACATTGAGATTTCAAAAACAAAAGGAGGTCTGGATTCCGCTGGGACATCTTTTTGCATTTTGCCCTCTGCTTGAGTTATACCCTTGGCACAGAGAGCGCCTCTGACCCCACCCTTTGTGCCCCGTACGTTTGCACGCGGGAAGCTACAAGAGGATCGCGCAGTCCACCGGCAGCCATAACTGACCACCTACCCCACAGTGGCTGAAACGTTTCCACACAGCCACTGTGCGGTGAGAACATTATCTATTGAGGGACCTAGTATACATACATGGACTCAAGATTCCAAAAATAAACAAAGCATCTATAATCAGACAAGCCATAATTAATGTACCAACCTGGATGCATCATTTTCGAACGCGGATGACAGTGAGATTTCAAAAACAAAACAAAAGGCATGGATTGCGCTCTAACAACGTTAAGCATTTTACCCTCCGCTTGGGTTAGACCCTTGGCACAGAGAACGCCTCTGACCCCACCTTTTGTGCCCCGTACGTTAGCACGCAGGAAGCTACAGGAGGGTCGCGCAGTCCACCGGCAGCCATAACTGACCACCTACCGCACAGTGGCTGACACGTTTCCACACAGCCACTGTGCGGTGAGAGCATTATCTAGGGAAGGACCTAATATACATACATGTTCTCAAGATTCCACAAATAAACAAAGCATCTCTAATTAAACCAGCCATATTAAATGTACTAACCTCTCAGCATCCTTTTCAGACCTGGGATGACAATGAGATTTTAAAAACAAAAGATGGCCTGGATTCCGCTGGAACTTCTTTGTGCATTTTGCCCTCTGCTTGAGTTAGACCTTGGCACAGAGAGCGCCTCTGACCCTACCTTTTGTGCCCCGTACGTTTGCACGCAGGAAGCAACAAGAGGGTCGCGCATTCCACCGGCAGCCATAACTGACCACCTACCGCACATTGGCTGATATGTTTTCACACAGCCACTGTGCGGTGAGAGCAATATCTAGTGAGGGAACTAGTATACATACATGGTCTCAAGATTCCAAAAATATACAAGGCATCTCTAATCAGACCAGCCATATAAATGTACCAACTTGGACGCACCCTTTTCGAACGCGGATGACAGTGAGATTTCAAAAACAAAACAAAAGGCATGGATTGCGCTCTAACAACTTTAGGCATTTTGCCTTCTGCTTGGGTTAGACCCTTGGCACGGAAAGCGCCTCTGACCCCACCTTTTGTGCGCCGTACGTTTGCACGCAGGAAGCTACAAGAGAGTCGCGCAGTCCACCGGCAGCCATAACTGGCCACCTACCGCACAGTGGCTGACACGTTTCCACACAGCCACTGTGCGGGGACAGCATTATCTAGTTAGGGACCTAATATACATACACGGTCTTTAAGATTGCACAAATAAACAAGCATCTCTAATTAGACCAGCCATATAAAAGCACTAACCTCTCAGCATTCTTTTCAGACGTGGATGACATTGAGATTTCAAAAACAAAGCAAGGTCTGGATTCCGCTGGAACATCTTTGTGCGTTTTGCCGTCTGCTTGAGTTAGACCTTGGCACAGAGAGCGCCTCTGACCCTACCTTTTATGCCCAGTACGTTTGCACGCAGGAAGCTACAGGAGGGTCGGGCAGTCCACCGGCAGCCATAACTGACCACCTACCGCACAGTGGCTGACACGTTTCCACACAGCCACTGTGCAGTGAGAGCATTATCTAGTGAAAGAACTAATATACATACATGTTCTCAAGATTCCAAAAATAAACAAAACATCTCTAATCAGACCAGCCATATTAAATTTACCAACCTGGACGCATCCTTTTCGAACGCGGATGACAATGAGATTTCAAAAACAAAACAAAAGAAATGGATTGCGCTCTAACAACGTTACGCATTTTGCCCTCTGCTTCGGTTTGACCCTTGGCACGGAAAGCGCCTCTGACCCCACCTTTTGTGCCCCGTACGTTTGCACGCAGGAAACTACAAGACAGTCGCGCAGTCCACCGGCAGCCATAACTGGCCAGCTACCGCACAGTGGCTGATACGTTTCAACACGGCCAGTGTGCGGTGAGGGCATTATCTTGTGAGGGACATAATATAAATACATGATTGCAAGATTACACAACTAAACAAAGCATCTCTAATCAGATCAGCCATATTAAATGTACCAACCTCTCAGCATCCTTTTCAGACGTGGATGACATTGAGATTTCAAAAACAAAAGGAGGTCTGGATTCCGCTGGAACATCTTTTTGCATTTTGCCCTCTGCTTGAGTTATACCCTTGGCACAGAGAGCGCCTCTGACCCCACCCTTTGTGCCCCGTACGTTTGCACGCGGGAAGCTACAAGAGGATCGCGCAGTCCACCGGCAGCCATAACTGACCACCTACCCCACAGTGGCTGAAACGTTTCCACACAGCCACTGTGCGGTGAGAGCATTATCTATTGAGGGACCTAGTATACATACATGATCTCAAGATTCCAAAAATAAACAAAGCTTCTCTAATTAAACCAGCCATATTAAATGTACTAACCTCTCAGCATCCTTTTCAGACGTGGATGACATTGAGATTTCAAAAACAAAACAAGGTCTGGATTCCGCTGGAACATCTTTGTGCGTTTTGCCGTCTGCTTGAGTTAGACCTTGGCACAGAGAGCGCCTCTGACCCTACCTTTTATGCCCAGTACGTTTGCACGCAGGAAGCTAGAGGAGGGTCGCGCAGTCCACCGGCAGCCATAACTGACCACCTACCGCACATTGGCTGATATGTTTTCACACAGCCACTGTGCGGTGAGAGCAGTATCTAGTGAGGGAACTAGTATACATACATGGTCTCAAGATTCCAAAAATATACAAGGCATCTCTAATCAGACCAGCCATATAAATGTACCAACTTGGACGCACCCTTTTCGAACGCGGATGACAGTGAGATTTCAAAAACAAAACAAAAGGCATGGATTGCGCTCTAACAACTTTAGGCATTTTGCCTTCTGCTTGGATTAGACCCTTGGCACGGAAAGCGCCTCTGACCCCACCTTTTGTGCCCCGTACGTTTGCACGCAGGAAGCTACAAGAGAGTCGCGCAGTCCACCGGCAGCCATAACTGGCCACCTACCCCACAGTGGCTGATGCGTTTCCACACAGCCACTGTGCGGTGAGAACATTATCAAGGGAAGGACCTAATATACATACATGTTCTCAAGATTCCACAAATAAACAAAGCATCTCTAATTAAACCAGCCATATTAAATGTACTAACCTCTCAGCATCCTTTTCAGACCTGGGATGACAATGAGATTTTAAAAACAAAATATGGCCTGGATTCCGCTGGAACTTCTTTGTGCATTTTGCCCTCTGCTTGAGTTAGACCTTGGCACAGAGAGCGCCTCTGACCCTACCTTTTGTGCCCCGTACGTTTGCACGCAGGAAGCAACAAGAGGGTCGCGCATTCCACCGGCAGCCATAACTGACCACCTACCGCTCATTGGCTGATATGTTTTCACACAGCCACTGTGCAGTGAGAGCATTATCTAGTGAAAGAACTAATATACATACATGTTCTCAAGATTCCAAAAATAAACAAAACATCTCTAATCAGACCAGCCATATTAAATTTACCAACCTGGACTCATCCTTTTCGAACGCGGATGACAATGAGATTTCAAAAACAAAACAAAAGAAATGGATTGCGCTCTAACAACGTTACGCATTTTGCCCTCTGCTTCGGTTTGACCCTTGGCACGGAAAGCGCCTCTGACCCCACCTTTTGTGCCCCGTACGTTTGCACGCAGGAAACTACAAGACAGTCGCGCAGTCCACCGGCAGCCATAACTGGCCACCTACCGCACAGTGGCTGATACGTTTCAACACGGCCAGTGTGCGGTGAGGGCATTATCTTGTGAGGGACATAATATAAATACATGATTGCAATATTACACAACTAAACAAAGCATCTCTAATCAGATCAGCCATATTAAATGTACCAACCTCTCAGCATCCTTTTCAGACGTGGATGACATTGAGATTTCAAAAACAAAAGGAGGTCTGGATTCCGCTGGAACATCTTTGTGTATTTTGTCCTCTGCTTGAGCTAGACCTTGGCACAGAGAGCGCCCCTGACCCTACCTTTTGTTCCCCGTACCTTTGCACGCAGGAAGCTACAAGAGGGTCGCGCAGTCCACCGGCAGCCATAACTGACCACCTACCGCACATTGGCTGATGTTTTCACACAGCCACTGTGCGGTGAGAGCATTATCTAGTACATGGTCTCAAGATTCCAAAAATATACAAGGCATCTCTAATCAGACCAGCCATATTAAATGTACCAACCTGGACGCACCCTTTTCCAACGCGGATGACAGTGAGATTTAAAAAACAAAACAAAAGGCATGGATTGCGCTCTAACAACTTTAGGCATTTGGCCTTCTGCTTGGGTTAGACCCTTTGCACAGAGAGCGCCTCTGACCCCACCATTTGTGCCCCGTACGTTTGCACGCAGGAAGCTACTAGAGGGTCGCGCAGTCCACCGGCAGCCATAACTGACCACCTACCGCACAGTGGCTGATACGTTTCCACACAGCCACTGTGCGGTGACAGCATTATCTAGTGAGGGACCTAATATACATACATGGTCTTTAAGATTGCACAAATAAACAAAGCATCTCTAATCAGATCAGCCATATTAAATGTACCAACCTCTCAGCATCCTTTTCAGACGTGGATGACATTGAGATTTCAAAAACAAAAGGAGGTCTGGATTCCGCTGGAACATCTTTTTGCATTTTGCCCTCTGCTTGAGTTATACCCTTGGCACAGAGAGCGCCTCTGACCCCACCCTTTGTGCCCCGTACGTTTGCACGCGGGAAGCTACAAGAGGATCGCGCAGTCCACCGGCAGCCATAACTGACCACCTACCCCACAGTGGCTGAAACGTTTCCACACAGCCACTGTGCGGTGAGAGCATTATCTATTGAGGGACCTAGTATACATACATGATCTCAAGATTCCAAAAATAAACAAAGCTTCTCTAATTAAACCAGCCATATTAAATGTACTAACCTCTCAGCATCCTTTTCAGACGTGGATGACATTGAGATTTCAAAAACAAAACAAGGTCTGGATTCCGCTGGAACATCTTTGTGCGTTTTGCCGTCTGCTTGAGTTAGACCTTGGCACAGAGAGCGCCTCTGACCCTACCTTTTATGCCCAGTACGTTTGCACGCAGGAAGCTAGAGGAGGGTCGCGCAGTCCACCGGCAGCCATAACTGACCACCTACCGCACATTGGCTGATATGTTTTCACACAGCCACTGTGCGGTGAGAGCAGTATCTAGTGAGGGAACTAGTATACATACATGGTCTCAAGATTCCAAAAATATACAAGGCATCTCTAATCAGACCAGCCATATAAATGTACCAACTTGGACGCACCCTTTTCGAACGCGGATGACAGTGAGATTTCAAAAACAAAACAAAAGGCATGGATTGCGCTCTAACAACTTTAGGCATTTTGCCTTCTGCTTGGATTAGACCCTTGGCACGGAAAGCGCCTCTGACCCCACCTTTTGTGCCCCGTACGTTTGCACGCAGGAAGCTACAAGAGAGTCGCGCAGTCCACCGGCAGCCATAACTGGCCACCTACCCCACAGTGGCTGATGCGTTTCCACACAGCCACTGTGCGGTGAGAACATTATCAAGGGAAGGACCTAATATACATACATGTTCTCAAGATTCCACAAATAAACAAAGCATCTCTAATTAAACCAGCCATATTAAATGTACTAACCTCTCAGCATCCTTTTCAGACCTGGGATGACAATGAGATTTTAAAAACAAAAGATGGCCTGGATTCCGCTGGAACTTCTTTGTGCATTTTGCCCTCTGCTTGAGTTAGACCTTGGCACAGAGAGCGCCTCTGACCCTACCTTTTGTGCCCCGTACGTTTGCACGCAGGAAGCAACAAGAGGGTCGCGCATTCCACCGGCAGCCATAACTGACCACCTACCGCTCATTGGCTGATATGTTTTCACACAGCCACTGTGCAGTGAGAGCATTATCTAGTGAAAGAACTAATGTACATACATGTTCTCAAGATTCCAAAAATAAACAAAACATCTCTAATCAGACCAGCCATATTAAATTTACCAACCTGGACGCATCCTTTTCGAACGCGAATGACAATGAGATTTCAAAAACAAAACAAAAGAAATGGATTGCGCTCTAACAACGTTACGCATTTTGCCCTCTGCTTCGGTTTGACCCTTGGCACGGAAAGCGCCTCTGACCCCACCTTTTGTGCCCCGTACGTTTGCACGCAGGAAACTACAAGACAGTCGCGCAGTCCACCGGCAGCCATAACTGGCCACCTACCGCACAGTGGCTGATACGTTTCAACACGGCCAGTGTGCGGTGAGGGCATTATCTTGTGAGGGACATAATATAAATACATGATTGCAAGATTACACAACTAAACAAAGCATCTCTAATCAGATCAGCCATATTAAATGTACCAACCTCTCAGCATCCTTTTCAGACGTGGATGACATTGAGATTTCAAAAACAAAAGGAGGTCTGGATTCCGCTGGAACATCTTTGTGTATTTTGTCCTCTGCTTGAGCTAGACCTTGGCACAGAGAGCGCCCCTGACCCTACCTTTTGTTCCCCGTACCTTTGCACGCAGGAAGCTACAAGAGGGTCGCGCAGTCCACCGGCAGCCATAACTGACCACCTACCGCACATTGGCTGATGTTTTCACACAGCCACTGTGCGGTGAGAGCATTATCTAGTACATGGTCTCAAGATTCCAAAAATATACAAGGCATCTCTAATCAGACCAGCCATATTAAATGTACCAACCTGGACGCACCCTTTTCCAACGCGGATGACAGTGAGATTTAAAAAACAAAACAAAAGGCATGGATTGCGCTCTAACAACTTTAGGCATTTGGCCTTCTGCTTGGGTTAGACCCTTTGCACAGAGAGCGCCTCTGACCCCACTATTTGTGCCCCGTACGTTTGCACGCAGGAAGCTACTAGAGGGTCGCGCAGTCCACCGGCAGCCATAACTGACCACCTACCGCACAGTGGCTGATACGTTTCCACACAGCCACTGTGCGGTGACAGCATTATCTAGTGAGGGACCTAATATACATACATGGTCTTTAAGATTGCACAAATAAACAAGCATCTCTAATAAGACCAGCCATATAAATGTACTAACCTGGACGCATCCTTTTCAGACGTGGATGACATTGAGATTTCAAAAACAAAAGAAGGCCTGGATTGCGCTCTAACAACGTTAAGCATTTTGCCCTCTGCTTGGTTTAGACCCTTGGCACAGAGAGCGCCTCTGAGCCCACCTTTTGTGCTCCGTACGTTTGCACGCAGGAAGCTACAAGACGGTCGCGCAGTCCACCGGCAGCCATAACTGACCACCTACCGCACAGTGGCTGATACGTTTCCAGACAGCCACTTTGCGGTGAGAGCATTATCTAGTGAGGGACCTAATATACATACATGGTCTTTAAGATTCCACAAATAAACAAAGCATCTCTAATCAGACCAGCCATATTAAATGTACCAACCTCTCAGCATCCTTTTCAGACGTGGATGACATTGAGATTTCAAAAACAAAAGGAGGCCTGGATTGCGCTGGAACATCTTTGTGCATTTTGCCCTCTGCTTGAGTTAGACGCTTGGCACAGAGAGCGCCTCAGACCCCACCTTTTGTGCTCCGTACGTTTGCACGCAGGAAGCTACAAGAGAGTCGCGCAGTCCACCTTCAGCCAAAACTGGCCAACTACCGCACAGTGGCTGATACGTTTCAACACAGCCAGTGTGCGGTGGGGGCATTATCTAGTGAGGGACATAATATACATACATGATCTCAAGATTCCACAACTAATCAAAGCATCTCTAATTACACCAGCCATATAAATGTACTAAGCTCTCAGCATTCTTTTCAGACGTGGATGACATTGAGATTTCAAAAACAAAACAAGGTCTGGATTCCGCTGAAACATCTTTGTGCATTTTGCCCTCTGCTTGAGTTAGACCTTGGCACAGAGAGCGCCTCTGACCCTACCTTTTGTGCCCGATACGTTTGCACGCCGGAAGCTACAAGAGGCTCGCGCAGTCCACCGGCAGCCATAACTGACCACCTACTGCAAATTGGCTGAAACGTTTTCACACAGCCACTACGCGGTGAGAGCATTATCTAGTGAGGGACCTAGTATACATACATGGTCTGAAGATTCCAAAAATAAACAAAGCATCTATAATCAGACCAGCCAAAATAAATGTACCAACCTGGACGCATCCTTTTCGAACGCGGATGACAGTGAGATTTCAAAAACAAAAGGAATGGATTGCGCTCTAACAACGTTAGGCATTTTGCCCTCTACTTCGGTTTGACCCTTGGCACAGAAAGCGCCTCTGACCCCACCTTTTGTGCCCCGTACGTTTGCACGCAGGAAGCTACAAGAGAGTCGCGCAGTACACCGGCAGCCATAACTGGCCACCTACCGCACAGTGGCTGATACGTTTCAACACGGCCAGTGTGCGGTGAGGGCACTATCTTGTGAGGGACATAATATACATACATGATCGCAAGATTACACAACTAAACAAAGCATCTCTAATCAGATCAGCCATATTAAATGTACCAACCTCTCAGCATCCTTTTCAGACGTGGATGACATTGAGATTTCAAAAACAAAAGGAGGTCTGGATTCCGCTGGGACATCTTTTTGCATTTTGCCCTCTGCTTGAGTTATACCCTTGGCACAGAGAGCGCCTCTGACCCCACCCTTTGTGCCCCGTACGTTTGCACGCGGGAAGCTACAAGAGGATCGCGCAGTCCACCGGCAGCCATAACTGACCACCTACCCCACAGTGGCTGAAACGTTTCCACACAGCCACTGTGCGGTGAGAACATTATCTTTTGAGGGACCTAGTATACATACATGGACTCAAGATTCCAAAAATAAACAAAGCATCTATAATCAGACCAGCCATAATTAATGTACCAACCTGGATGCATCATTTTCGAACGCGGATGACAGTGAGATTTCAAAAACAAAACAAAAGGCATGGATTGCGCTCTAACAACGTTAAGCATTTTACCCTCCGCTTGGGTTAGACCCTTGGCACAGAGAACGCCTCTGACCCCACCTTTTGTGCCCCGTACGTTAGCACGCAGGAAGCTACAGGAGGGTCGCGCAGTCCACCGGCAGCCATAACTGACCACCTACCGCACAGTGGCTGACACGTTTCCACACAGCCACTGTGCGGTGAGAGCATTATCTAGGGAAGGACCTAATATACATACATGTTCTCAAGATTCCACAAATAAACAAAGCATCTCTAATTAAACCAGCCATATTAAATGTACTAACCTCTCAGCATCCTTTTCAGACCTGGGATGACAATGAGATTTTAAAAACAAAAGATGGCCTGGATTCCGCTGGAACTTCTTTGTGCATTTTGCCCTCTGCTTGAGTTAGGCCTTGGCACAGAGAGCGCCTCTGACCCTACCTTTTGTGCCCCGTACGTTTGCACGCAGGAAGCAACAAGAGGGTCGCGCATTCCACCGGCAGCCATACCTGACCACCTACCGCACATTGGCTGATATGTTTTCACACAGCCACTGTGCGGTGAGAGCAATATCTAGTGAGGGAACTAGTATACATACATGGTCTCAAGATTCCAAAAATATACAAGGCATCTCTAATCAGACCAGCCATATAAATGTACCAACTTGGACGCACCCTTTTCGAACGCGGATGACAGTGAGATTTCAAAAACAAAACAAAAGGCATGGATTGCGCTCTAACAACTTTAGGCATTTTGCCTTCTGCTTGGGTTAGACCCTTGGCACGGAAAGCGCCTCTGACCCCACCTTTTGTGCGCCGTACGTTTGCACGCAGGAAGCTACAAGAGAGTCGCGCAGTCCACCGGCAGCCATAACTGGCCACCTACCGCACAGTGGCTGACACGTTTCCACACAGCCACTGTGCGGGGACAGCATTATCTAGTTAGGGACCAAATATACATACATGGTCTTTAAGATTGCACAAATAAACAAGCATCTCTAATTAGACCAGCCATATAAAAGCACTAACCTCTCAGCATTCTTTTCAGACGTGGATGACATTGAGATTTCAAAAACAAAGCAAGGTCTGGATTCCGCTGGAACATCTTTGTGCGTTTTGCCGTCTGCTTGAGTTAGACCTTGGCACAGAGAGCGCCTCTGACCCTACCTTTTATGTCCAGTACGTTTGCACGCAGGAAGCTACAGGAGGGTCGGGCAGTCCACCGGCAGCCATAACTGACCACCTACCGCACAGTGGCTGACACGTTTCCACACAGCCACTGTGCAGTGAGAGCATTATCTAGTGAAAGAACTAATATACATACATGTTCTCAAGATTCCAAAAATAAACAAAACATCTCTAATCAGACCAGCCATATTAAATTTACCAACCTGGACGCATCCTTTTCGAACGCGGATGACAATGAGATTTCAAAAACAAAACAAAAGAAATGGATTGCGCTCTAACAACGTTACGCATTTTGCCCTCTGCTTCGGTTTGACCCTTGGCACGGAAAGCGCCTCTGACCCCACCTTTTGTGCCCCGTACGTTTGCACGCAGGAAACTACAAGACAGTCGCGCAGTCCACCGGCAGCCATAACTGGCCAGCTACCGCACAGTGGCTGATACGTTTCAACACGGCCAGTGTGCGGTGAGGGCATTATCTTGTGAGGGACATAATATACATACATGATCGCAAGATTACACAACTAAACAAAGCATCTCTAATCAGATCAGCCATATTAAATGTACCAACCTCTCAGCATCCTTTTCAGACGTGGATGACATTGAGATTTCAAAAACAAAAGGAGGTCTGGATTCCGCTGGGACATCTGTTTGCATTTTGCCCTCTGCTTGAGTTATACCCTTGGCACAGAGAGCGCCTCTGTCCCCACCCTTTGTGCCCCGTACGTTTGCACGCGGGAAGCTACAAGAGGTTCGCGCAGTCCATCGGCAGCCATAACTGACCACCTACCGCACAGTGGCTGATACGTTTCCACACAGCCACTGTGCGGTGACAGCATTATCTAGTGAGGGACCTAATATACATACATGGTCTTTAAGATTGCACAAACAAACAAGCATCTCTAATTAGACCAGCCATATAAATGTACTAACCTCTCAGCATTCTTTTCAGACGTGGATGACATTGAGATTTCAAAAAGAAAAGGAGGTCTGGATTCCGCTGGAACATCTTTGTGCATTTTGCCCTCTGCTTGAGTTATACCCTTGGCACAGGGAGCGCCTCTGACCCCACCTTTTGTGCCCCGTACGTTTGCACGCGGGAAGCTACAAGAGGATCGCGCAGTCCACCGGCAGCCATAACTGACCACCTACCCCACAGTGGCTGAAAGGTTTCCACACAGCCACTGTGCGGTGAGAGCATTATCTAGTGAGGGACCTAATATACATACGTGGTCTCAAGATTCCACAAATAAACAAAGCATCTCTAATCAAACCAGAAATATTAGATGTACTAACCTCTCAGCATCCTTTTCAGACGTGGATGACATTGAGATTTCAAAAACAGAAGGAGGCCTGGATTGCGCTGGAACATCTTTCTGCATTTTGCCCTCTGCTTGAGTTATACCCTTGGCACAGAGAGCGCCGCTGACCCTGCCTTTTGTGCCCCGTACGTTTGCACGCAGGAAGCTACAAGAGGGTCGCACAGTCTACCGGCAGCCATAACTGACCACCTAACGCGCAGTGGCTGAGACGTTTTCACACAGCCACTGTGCGGTGAGAGCATTATCTAGTGAAGGACCTAATATACATACATGGTCTTTAAGATTCCACAAATAAACAAAGCATCTCTAATTAGAGCAGCCATATTAAATGTACCAACCTGGACGCATCATTTTCGAACGCGGATGACAGTGAGATTTCAAAAACAAAACAAAAGGCATGGATTGCGCTCTAACAACGTTAAGCATTTTGCCCTCTGCTTGGGTAGACCCTTGGCTCAGAGAACGCCTCTGACCCCACCTTTTGTGCCCCGTACGTTTGCACGCACGAAGCTTGAGGAGGGTCGCGCAGTCCA
Organism: Amblyomma maculatum; assembly: GCF_055883805.1. Lineage (NCBI taxonomy): Eukaryota > Metazoa > Arthropoda > Arachnida > Ixodida > Ixodidae > Amblyomma > Amblyomma maculatum. The sequence goes on from NC_139349.1 coordinate 145,669,518, forward strand.
CCGGCAGCCATAACTGACCACCTACCGCACAGTGGGTGACAGGTTTCCACAGAGCCACTGTGCGGTGAGAGCATTATCTGGTGAGGGACCTAATATACATACATGGTCTCAAGATTCCACAAATAAACAAAGCATCTCTAATTAAACCAGCCATATTAAATGTACTAACCTCCCAGCATCCTTTTCAGACCTGCGATGACATTGAGATTTCAAAAACAAAAGAAGGCCTGGATTCTGCTGGAACATCTTTGTGTATTTTGCCCTCTGCTTGAGTTAGACCTTGGCACAGAGAGCGCCCCTGACCCTACCTTTTGTGCCCCGTACCTTTGCACGCAGGAAGCTACAAGAGGGTCGCGCAGTCCACCGGCAGCCATAACTGACCACCTACCGCACATTGGCTGATGTTTTCACACAGCCACTGTGCGGTGAGAGCATTATCTAGTACATGGTCTCAAGATTCCAAAAATATACAAGGCATCTCTAATCAGACCAGCCATATTAAATGTACCAACCTGGACGCACCCTTTTCCAACGCGGATGACAGTGAGATTTCAAAAACAAAACAAAAGGCATGGATTGCGCTCTAACAACTTTAGGCATTTTGCCTTCTGCTTGGGTTAGACCCTTTGCACAGAGAGCGCCTCTGACCCCACCATTTGTGCCCCGTACGTTTGCACGCAGGAAGCTACTAGAGGGTCGCGCAGTCCACCGGCAGCCATAACTGACCACCTACCGCACAGTGGCTCATACGTTTCCACACAGCCACTGTGCGGTGACAGCATTATCTAGTGAGGGACCTAATATACATACATGGTCTTTAAGATTGCACAAATAAACAAGCATCTCTAATAAGACCAGCCATATAAATGTACTAACCTGGACGCATCCTTTTCAGACGTGGATGACATTGAGATTTCAAAAACAAAAGAAGGCCTGGATTCCGCTGAAACATCTTTGTGCATTTTGCCTTCTGCTTGAGTTAGACCTTGGCACAGAGAGCGCCTCTGACCCTACCTTTTGTGCCCAATACGTTTGCACGCCGGAAGCTACAAGAGGTTCGCGCAGTCCACCGGCAGCCATAACTGACCACCTACTGCAAATTGGCTGAAACGTTTTCACACAGCCACTACGCGGTGAGAGCATTATCTAGTGAGGGACCTAGTATACATACATGGTCTGAAGATTCCAAAAATAAACAAAGCATCTATAATCAGACCAGCCAAATTAAATGTACCAACCTGGACGCATCCTTTTCGAACGCGGATGACAGTGAGATTTCAAAAACAAAAGGAATGGATTGCGCTCTAACAACGTTAGGCATTTTGCCCTCTACTTCGGTTTGACCCTTGGCACAGAAAGCGCCTCTGACCCCACCTTTTGTGCCCCGTACGTTTGCACGCAGGAAGCTACAAGAGAGTCGCGCAGTCCACCGGCAGCCATAACTGGCCACAGCCACTGTGCGGTGAGAGCATTATCTAGTGAGGGACCTAGTATACATACATGGTCTCAAGATTCCAAAAATAAACAAAGCATCTATAATCAGACCAGCCATATTAAATGTACCAACCTCTCAGCATCCTTTTCAGACGTGGATGATATTGTGATTTCAAAAACAAAAGAAGGCCTGGATTGCGCTCTAACAACGTTAAGCATTTTGCTCTCTGCTTGGGTTAGACCCTCGGCACAGAGAGCGCCTCTGACCCCACCTTTTGTGCCCCGTACGTTTGCACGCACGAAGCTACAGTAGGGTCGCGCAGTCCACCAGCAGCCATAACTGACCACCTACCGCACAGTGGCTGACACGTTTCCACACAGCCACTGTGCGGTGAGAGCATTATCTAGTGAGGGACCTAATATAGATACATGGTCTCAAGATTTCACAAATAAACAAAGCATCTCTAATCAAACCAGCCATATTAGATGTACTAACCTCTGAGCATCCTTTTCAGACGTGGATGACATTGTGATTTCAAATACAAAAGAAGGCCTGGATTCCGCTGGAACAACTTCGTGCATTTTGCCCTCTGCTTGAGTTAGACGCTTGGCACAGAGAGCGCCTCTGACACCACCTTTTGTGCCCCGTACGTTTGCACCCAGGAAGCTACAAGAGAGTCGCGCTGTCCACCGGCAGCCATAACTGGCCACCTACCGCACAGTGGCTGATACGTTTCAACGCAGCCAGTGTGCGGTGAGGGCATTATCTTGTGAGGGACATAATATACATACATGGTCTCAAGATTCCAAAAATAAACAAAACATCTCTACTCAGACCAGCCATATTAAATGTACCAACCTGGACGCATCCTTTTCGAACGCGGATGACAGTGAGATTTCAAAAACAAAACAAAAGGCATGGATTGCGCTCTAACAACGTTAAGCATTTTGCCCTCTGCTTGGGTTAGACCCTTGGCACAGAGAACGCCTCTGACCCCACATTTTGTTCCCTGCACGTTTGCACGCACGAAGCTACTGGAGGGTGGCGCAGTCCACCGGCAGCCATAACTGACCACCTACCGCACAGTGGCTGACACGTTTCCACACAGCCACTGTGCGGTGCGAGGATTATCTAGTGAGGGACCTAATATACATACATGTCTCAAGATTCCACAAATAAACATAGCATCTCTAATTTAACCAGCCATATTAGATGTACTAACCTCTGAGCATCCTTTTCAGACGTGGATGACATTGAGATTTCAAAAACAAAAGAAGGCCTGGATTCCGCTGGAACATCTTCGTGCATTTTGCCCTCTGCTTCGGTTTGACCCTTGGCACAGAAAGCGCCTCTGACCCCACCTTTTGTGCTCCGTACGTTTGCACGCAGGAAGCTACAAGAGAGTCGCGCAGTCCACCGGCAGCCATAACTGGCCACCTACCGCACAGTGGCTGATACGTTTCAACACGGCCAGTGTGCGGTGAGGGCTTTATCTTGTGAGGGACATAATATAAATACATGATTGGAAGAATACACAACTAAACAAAGCATCTCTAATCAGATCAGCCATATTAAATGTACCAACCTCTCAGCATCCTTTTCAGACGTGGATGACATTGAGATTTCAAAAACAAAAGGAGGTCTGGATTCCGCTGGAACATCTTTTTGCATTTTGCCCTCTGCTTGAGTTATACCCTTGGCACAGAGAGCGCCTCTGACCCCACCCTTTGTGCCCCGTACGTTTGCACGCGGGAAGCTACAAGAGGGTCGCGCAGTCCACCGGCAGCCATAACTGACCACCTACCGCACATTGGCTGATATGTTTTCACACAGCCACTGTGCGGTGAGAGCAGTATCTAGTGAGGGAACTAGTATACATACATGGTCTCAAGATTCCAAAAATATACAAGGCATCTCTAATCAGACCAGCCATATAAATGTACCATCTTGGACGCACCCTTTTCGAACGCGGATGACAGTGAGATTTCAAAAACAAAACAAAAGGCATGGATTGCGCTCTAACAACTTTAGGCATTTTGCCTTCTGCTTGGGTTAGACCCTTGGCACGGAAAGCGCCTCTGACCCCACCTTTTGTGCCCCATACCTTTGCACGCAGGAAGCTACAAGAGAGTCGCGCAGTCCACCGGTAGCCATAACTGGCCACCTACAGCACAGTGGCTGATACGTTTCCACACAGCCACTGTGCGGTGACAGCATTATCTAGTTAGGGACCTAATATACATACATGGTCTTTAAGATTGCACAAATAAACAAGCATCTCTAATTAGACCAGCCATATAAATGTACTAACCTCTCAGCATTCTTTTTAGACGTGGATGACATTGAGATTTCAAAAACAAAACAAGGTCTGGATTCCGCTGGAACATCTTTGTGCGTTTTGCCGTCTGCTTGAGTTAGACCTTGGCACAGAGAGCGCCTCTGACCCTACCTTTTATGCCCAGTACGTTTGCACGCAGGAAGCTACAGGAGGGTCGCGCAGTCCACCGGCAGCCATAACTGACCACCTACCGCACATTGGCTGATATGTTTTCACACAGCCGCTGTGCGGTGAGAGCATTATCTAGTACATGGTCTCAAGATTCCAAAAATATACAAGGCATCTCTAATCAGACCAGCCATATTAAATGTACCAACCTGGACGCACCCTTTTCGAACGCGGATGACAGTGAGATTTCAAAAACAAAACAAAAGGCATGGATTGCGCTCTAACAACTTTAGGCATTTTGCCTTCTGCTTGGGTTAGACCCTTTGCACAGAGAGCGCCTCTGACCCCACCATTTGTGCCCCGTACGTTTGCACGCAGGAAGCTACTAGAGGGTCGCGCAGTCCACCGGCAGCCATAACTGACCACCTACCGCACAGTGGCTCATACGTTTCCACACAGCCACTGTGCGGTGACAGCATTATCTAGTGAGGGACCTAATATACATACATGGTCTTTAAGATTGCACAAATAAACAAGCATCTCTAATAAGACCAGCCATATAAATGTACTAACCTGGACGCATCCTTTTCAGACGTGGATGACATTGAGATTTCAAAAACAAAAGAAGGCCTGGATTCCGCTGAAACATCTTTGTGCATTTTGCCTTCTGCTTGAGTTAGACCTTGGCACAGAGAGCGCCTCTGACCCTACCTTTTGTGCCCAATACGTTTGCACGCCGGAAGCTACAAGAGGTTCGCGCAGTCCACCGGCAGCCATAACTGACCACCTACTGCAAATTGGCTGAAACGTTTTCACACAGCCACTACGCGGTGAGAGCATTATCTAGTGAGGGACCTAGTATACATACATGGTCTGAAGATTCCAAAAATAAACAAAGCATCTATAATCAGACCAGCCAAATTAAATGTACCAACCTGGACGCATCCTTTTCGAACGCGGATGACAGTGAGATTTCAAAAACAAAAGGAATGGATTGCGCTCTAACAACGTTAGGCATTTTGCCCTCTACTTCGGTTTGACCCTTGGCACAGAAAGCGCCTCTGACCCCACCTTTTGTGCCCCGTACGTTTGCACGCAGGAAGCTACAAGAGAGTCGCGCAGTCCACCGGCAGCCATAACTGGCCACAGCCACTGTGCGGTGAGAGCATTATCTAGTGAGGGACCTAGTATACATACATGGTCTCAAGATTCCAAAAATAAACAAAGCATCTATAATCAGACCAGCCATATTAAATGTACCAACCTCTCAGCATCCTTTTCAGACGTGGATGATATTGTGATTTCAAAAACAAAAGAAGGCCTGGATTGCGCTCTAACAACGTTAAGCATTTTGCTCTCTGCTTGGGTTAGACCCTCGGCACAGAGAGCGCCTCTGACCCCACCTTTTGTGCCCCGTACGTTTGCACGCACGAAGCTACAGTAGGGTCGCGCAGTCCACCAGCAGCCATAACTGACCACCTACCGCACAGTGGCTGACACGTTTCCACACAGCCACTGTGCGGTGAGAGCATTATCTAGTGAGGGACCTAATATAGATACATGGTCTCAAGATTTCACAAATAAACAAAGCATCTCTAATCAAACCAGCCATATTAGATGTACTAACCTCTGAGCATCCTTTTCAGACGTGGATGACATTGTGATTTCAAATACAAAAGAAGGCCTGGATTCCGCTGGAACAACTTCGTGCATTTTGCCCTCTGCTTGAGTTAGACGCTTGGCACAGAGAGCGCCTCTGACACCACCTTTTGTGCCCCGTACGTTTGCACCCAGGAAGCTACAAGAGAGTCGCGCTGTCCACCGGCAGCCATAACTGGCCACCTACCGCACAGTGGCTGATACGTTTCAACGCAGCCAGTGTGCGGTGAGGGCATTATCTTGTGAGGGACATAATATACATACATGGTCTCAAGATTCCAAAAATAAACAAAACATCTCTACTCAGACCAGCCATATTAAATGTACCAACCTGGACGCATCCTTTTCGAACGCGGATGACAGTGAGATTTCAAAAACAAAACAAAAGGCATGGATTGCGCTCTAACAACGTTAAGCATTTTGCCCTCTGCTTGGGTTAGACCCTTGGCACAGAGAACGCCTCTGACCCCACATTTTGTTCCCTGCACGTTTGCACGCACGAAGCTACTGGAGGGTGGCGCAGTCCACCGGCAGCCATAACTGACCACCTACCGCACAGTGGCTGACACGTTTCCACACAGCCACTGTGCGGTGCGAGGATTATCTAGTGAGGGACCTAATATACATACATGTCTCAAGATTCCACAAATAAACATAGCATCTCTAATTTAACCAGCCATATTAGATGTACTAACCTCTGAGCATCCTTTTCAGACGTGGATGACATTGAGATTTCAAAAACAAAAGAAGGCCTGGATTCCGCTGGAACATCTTCGTGCATTTTGCCCTCTGCTTCGGTTTGACCCTTGGCACAGAAAGCGCCTCTGACCCCACCTTTTGTGCTCCGTACGTTTGCACGCAGGAAGCTACAAGAGAGTCGCGCAGTCCACCGGCAGCCATAACTGGCCACCTACCGCACAGTGGCTGATACGTTTCAACACGGCCAGTGTGCGGTGAGGGCTTTATCTTGTGAGGGACATAATATAAATACATGATTGGAAGAATACACAACTAAACAAAGCATCTCTAATCAGATCAGCCATATTAAATGTACCAACCTCTCAGCATCCTTTTCAGACGTGGATGACATTGAGATTTCAAAAACAAAAGGAGGTCTGGATTCCGCTGGAACATCTTTTTGCATTTTGCCCTCTGCTTGAGTTATACCCTTGGCACAGAGAGCGCCTCTGACCCCACCCTTTGTGCCCCGTACGTTTGCACGCGGGAAGCTACAAGAGGGTCGCGCAGTCCACCGGCAGCCATAACTGACCACCTACCGCACATTGGCTGATATGTTTTCACACAGCCACTGTGCGGTGAGAGCAGTATCTAGTGAGGGAACTAGTATACATACATGGTCTCAAGATTCCAAAAATATACAAGGCATCTCTAATCAGACCAGCCATATAAATGTACCATCTTGGACGCACCCTTTTCGAACGCGGATGACAGTGAGATTTCAAAAACAAAACAAAAGGCATGGATTGCGCTCTAACAACTTTAGGCATTTTGCCTTCTGCTTGGGTTAGACCCTTGGCACGGAAAGCGCCTCTGACCCCACCTTTTGTGCCCCATACCTTTGCACGCAGGAAGCTACAAGAGAGTCGCGCAGTCCACCGGTAGCCATAACTGGCCACCTACAGCACAGTGGCTGATACGTTTCCACACAGCCACTGTGCGGTGACAGCATTATCTAGTTAGGGACCTAATATACATACATGGTCTTTAAGATTGCACAAATAAACAAGCATCTCTAATTAGACCAGCCATATAAATGTACTAACCTCTCAGCATTCTTTTTAGACGTGGATGACATTGAGATTTCAAAAACAAAACAAGGTCTGGATTCCGCTGGAACATCTTTGTGCGTTTTGCCGTCTGCTTGAGTTAGACCTTGGCACAGAGAGCGCCTCTGACCCTACCTTTTATGCCCAGTACGTTTGCACGCAGGAAGCTACAGGAGGGTCGCGCAGTCCACCGGCAGCCATAACTGACCACCTACCGCACATTGGCTGATATGTTTTCACACAGCCGCTGTGCGGTGAGAGCATTATCTAGTACATGGTCTCAAGATTCCAAAAATATACAAGGCATCTCTAATCAGACCAGCCATATTAAATGTACCAACCTGGACGCACCCTTTTCGAACGCGGATGACAGTGAGATTTCAAAAACAAAACAAAAGGCATGGATTGCGCTCTAACAACTTTAGGCATTTCCCCTTCTGCTTCGGTTAGACCCTTTGCACAGAGAGCGCCTCTGACCCCACCATTTGTGCCCCGTACGTTTGCACGCAGGAAGCTACTAGAGGGTCGCGCAGTCCACCGGCAGCCATAACTGACCACCTACCGCACAGTGGCTGAAACGTTTCCACACAGCCACTGTGCGGTGAGAGCATTATCTAGTGAGGGACCTAATATACATACGTGGTCTCAAGATTCCACAAATAAACAAAGCGTCTCTAATTAAACCAGCCATATTAAATGTACTAACCTCCCAGCATCCTTTTCAGACCTGGGATGACATTGAGATTTCAAAAACAAAAGAAGGCCTGGATTCCGCTGGAACATCTTTGTGTATTTTGCCCTCTGCTTGAGTTAGACCTTGGCACAGAGAGCGCCCCTGACCCTACCTTTTGTGCCCCGTACGTTTGCACGCAGGAAGCTACAAGAGGGTCGCGCAGTCCACCGGCAGCCATAACTGACCACCTTCCGCACATTGGCTGATATGTTTTCACACAGCCACTGTGCGGTGAGAGCATTATCTAGTACATGGTCTCAAGATTCCAAAAATATACAAGGCATCTCTAATCAGACCAGCCATATTAAATGTACCAACCTGGACGCACCCTTTTCGAACGCGGATGACAGTGAGATTTCAAAAACAAAACAAAAGGCATGGATTGCGCTCTAACAACTTTAGGCATTTCCCCTTCTGCTTGGGTTAGACCCTTTGCACAGAGAGCGCCTCTGCCCCACCATTTGTGCCCCGTACGTTTGCACGCAGGAAGCTACTAGAGGGTCGCGCAGTCCACCGGCAGCCATAACTGACCACCTACCGCACAGTGGCTGATACGTTTCCACACAGCCACTGTGCGGTGAGAGCATTATCTAGTGAGGGACCTAGTATACATACATGGTCTCAAGATTCCAAAAATAAACAAATCATCTCTAATCAGACCAGCCATATTAAATGTACCAACCTGGACGCATCCTTTTCGAACGCGGATGACAGTGGGATTTCAAAAACAAAACAAAAGGCATGGATAGCGCTCTAACAACGTTAAGCATTTTGCCCTCTGCTTGGGTTAGACCCTTGGCACAGAGAACGCCTCTGACCACACCTTTTGTGCCCCGTACGTTTGCACGCACGAAGCTACAGGAGGGTCGCGCAGTCCACGAGCAGCCATAACTGACCACCTACCGCACAGTGGCTGACACGTTTCCACACAGCCACTCTGCGGTGAGAGCATTATCTAGTGAGGGACCTAATATACATACATGGTCTCAAGAGTCCACAACTAAACAATGCATCTCTAATCAAACCAGCCATATTAGATGTACTAACCTCTGAGCATCCTTTTCAGACGTGGATGACATTGAGATTTCAAAAACAAAAGAAGGCCTGGATTCCGCTGGAATCTCTTCGTGCATTTTGCTCTCTGCTTGTGTTAGACGCTTGGCAAAGAGAGCGCCTCTGACCCCACCTTTTGTGCCCCGTACGTTTGCACGCAGGAAGCTACAAGAAAGTCGCGCAGTCCACCGGCAGCCATAAATGGCCACCTACCGCACAGTGGCTGATTCGTTTCAACGCAGCCAGTGTGCGGTGAGGGCATTATCTTGTGAGGGACGTAATATACATACACGATCTCAAGATTCCACAACTAAACAAAGCATCTCATTAGACCAGCCATATAAATGTACTAACCTCTCAGCATTCTTTTCAGACGTGGATGACATTGAGATTTCAAAAACAAAACAAGGTCTGGATTCCGCTGGAACATCTTTGTGCATTTTGCCGTCTGCTTGAGTTAGACCTTGGCACAGAGAGCGCCTCTGACCCTACCTTTTGTGCCCAGTACGTTTGCACGCGGGAAGCTAGAAGAGGTTCGCGCAGTCCACCGGCAGCCATAACTGACCACCTACCGCACAGTGGCTGTATGTTTTCGCACAGCCACTGTGCGGTGAGAGCATTATCTATTGAGGGACCTAGTATACATACATAGTCTCAAGATTCCAAAAATAAACAAAGCATCTATAATCAGACCAGCCATAATAAATTTACAATCCTGGACGCATTCTTTTCGAACGCGGATGACAGTGAGATTTCAAAAAACAAAACAAAAGGCATGGATTGCGCTCTAACAACTTTAGGCATTTTGCCCTCTGCTTGGGTTATACCCTTGGCACAGAGAGCGCCTCTGACCCTGCCTTTGTGCCCCGTACGTTTGCACGCAGGAAGCTACGAGAGGGTCGCGCAGTCCACCGGCAGCCATAACTGACCCCCTACCGCACAGTGGCTGAAACGTTTTCACACAGCCACTGTGCGATGAGAGCATTATCTAGTGAGTGACCTAGTATATATACATGGAATCAAGATTCCAAAAACAGACAAATCATCTCTAATCAGACCAGCCATATTAAATGTACCAACCTGGACGCATCCTTTTCGAACGCGGATGACAGTGGGATTTCAAAAACAGAACAAAAGGCATGGATTGCGCTCTAACAACGTTAAGCATTTTGCCCTCTGCTTGGGTTATACCCTTGGCACAGAGAACGCCTCTGACCCCACCTTTTGTGCCCCGTACGTTTGCACGCACGAAGCTACAAGAAAGTCGCGCGGTCCACCGGCAGCCATAACTGACCACCTTCCGCACAGTGGCTGATACGTTTCAACACAGCCAGTGTGCGGTGAGGGCATTATCCTGTGAGGGACATAATATACATACATGATCGCAAGATTACACAACTAAACAATGCGTCTCTAATCAGACCAGCCATATTAAATGTACCAACCTCTCAGCATCCTTTTCAGACGTGGATGACATTGAGATTTCAAAAACAAAAGGAGGTCTGGATTCCGCTGGAACATCTTTGTGCATTTTGCCCTCTGCTTGAGTTATACCCTTGGCACAGAGAGCGCCTCTGACCTTGCCTTTTGTGCCCCGTACGTTTGCACGCAGGAAGCTAGAAGAGGTTCGCGCAGTCCACCGGCAGCTATAACTGACCACCTACCGCACAGTGGCTGAAACGTTTTCACACAGCCACTGTGCGGTGAGAGCATTATCTAGTGAGGGACCTAGTATACATACATGGTCTCAAGATTCCAAAAATAAACAAATCAACTCGAATCAGACCAGCCATATTAAATGTACCAACCTGGACGCATCCTTTTCGAACGCCGATGACAGTGAGATTTCAAAAACAAAACAAAAGGCATGGATTGCGCTATAACAACTGTAGGAATTTTGCCCTCTGCTTGGGTTAGACCCTTGGCACAGAGAGCGCCTCTGACCCCACCTTTTGTGCCCCGTACGTTTGCACGCAGGAAGCTACAAGAGAGTCGCGCAGTCCACCGGCAGCCATAACTGACCACCTTCCGCACAGTGGCTGATACGTTTCAACACAGCCAGTGTGCGGTGAGGGCATTATCTTGTGAGGGACATAGTATACATACATGGTCTCAAGATTCCGCAACTAAACAAAGCATCTCTAATCAGACCAGCCATATTAAATGTGCCAACCTCTTAACCTCCTTTTCAGGCGTGGATGACATTGAGATTTCAAAAACAAAAGGAGGTCTGGATTCCGCTGGAACATCTTTGTGCATTTTGCCCTCTGCTTGAGTTTTACCCTTGGCACAGAGAGCGCCTCTGACCTTGCCTTTTGTGCCCCGTACGCTTGCACGCAGGAAGCTAGAAGAGGTTCGCGCCGTCCACCGGCAGCCATAACTGACCACCTACCGCACAGTGGCTGAAACGTTTTCACACAGCCACTGTGCGGTGAGAGCATTATCTAGTGAGGGGCCTAGTATACATACATGGTCTCAAGATTCCAAAAATATACAGAGCATCTCTTATCAGACCAGCCATATTAAATGTACCAACATGAACGCATTCTTTTCGAACGCCGATGACAGTGAGATTTCAAAAACAAAACAAAAGGCATGGATTGCGCTATAACAACTTTAGGAATTTTGCCCTCTGCTTGGTTTAGACCCTTGGCACAGAGAGCGCCTCTGACCCCACCTTTTGTGCCCCGTACGTTTGCACGCGGGAAGCTACAAGAGGATCGCGCAGTCCACCGGCAGCCATAACTGACCACCTACCCCACAGTGGCTGAAACGTTTTCACACAGCCACTGTGCGGTGAGAGCATTATCTAGTGAGGGACCTAGTATACATACATGGTCTCAAGATTCCAAAAATAAACAAAGCGTCTATAATCAGACCAGCCATATTAAATTTACAATCCTGGACGCATCTTTTCGAACGCGGATGACAGTGAGATTTCAAAAAACAAAACAAAAGGCATGGATTGCTCTCTAACAACGTTAAGCATTTTGCCCTCTGCTTGGGTTATACCCTTGGCACAGAGAACGCCTCTGACCCCACCTTTTGTGCCCCGTACGTTTGCACGCACGAAGCTACAGGAGGGTCGCGCAGTCTACCGGCAGCCATAACTGACCACCTACCGCACAGTGGCTGACACGTTTCCACACAGCCACTGTGCGGTGAGAGCATTATCTAGTGAGGGACCTAATATACATACATGGCCTCAAGATTCAACAAATAAACAAAGCAACTCTAATCAAACCAGCCATATTATATGTACTAACCTCTGAGCATCCTTTTCAGACGTGGATGACATTGAGATTTCAAAAACTAAAGAAGGCCTGGATTCCGCTAGAACATCTTCATGCATTTTGCCCTCTGCTTCAGTTAGACCCTTGGCACAGAGAGCGCCTCTGACCCCACCTTTTGTGCCCCGTACGTTTGCACGCAGGAAGGTACAAGAAAGTCGCGCAGTCCACCGGCAGCCATAACTGACCACCTTCCGCACAGTGGCTGATACGTTTCAACACAGCCAGTGTGCGGTGAGGGCATTATCTTGTGAGGGACATAATATACATACATGATCGCAAGTTTACACAACTAAATAATGCATCTCTAATCAGACCAGCCATATTAAATGTACCAACCTCTCAGCATCCTTTTCAGACGTGGATGACATTGAGATTTCAAAAACAAACGGAGGTCTGGATTCCGCTGGAACATCTTTGTGCATTTTGCCCTCTGCTTGAGTTATACCCTTGGCACAGAGAGCGCCTCTGACCTTGCCTTTTGTGCCCCGTACGTTTGCACGCAGGAAGCTAGAAGAGGTTCACGCACTCCACCGGCGGCCATAACTGACCACCTACCGCACAGTGGGTGAAACGTTTTCACACAGCCACTGTGCGGTGAGAGCATTATCTAGTGAGGGACCTAGTATACATACATGGTCTCAAGATTCCAAAAATATACAGAGCATCTCTAATCAGACCAGCCATATTAAATGTACCAACCTGGACGCATCCTTTTCGAACGCCGATGACAGTGAGATTTCAAAAACAAAACAAAAGGCATGGATTGCGCTATAACAACTTTAGGAATTTTGCCCTCTGCTTGGGTTAGACCCTTGGCACAGAGAGCGCCTCTGACCCCACCTTTTGTGCCCCGTAAGTTTGCACACAGGAAGCTACAAGAGAGTCGCGCAGTCCACCGGCAGCCATAACTGACCACCTTCCGCACAGTGGCTGATACGTTTCAACACAGCCAGTGTGCGGTGAGGGCATTATCTTGTGAGGGACATAATATACATACATGGTCTCAAGATTCCGCAACTAAACAAAGCATCTCTAATCAGACCAGCCATATTAAATGTGCCAACCTCTTAACATCCTTTTCAGGCGTGGATGACATTGAGATTTCAAAAACAAAAGGAGGCCTGGATTCCGCTGGAACATCTTTGTGCATTTTGCCTTCTGCTTGAGTTTTACCCTTGGCACAGAGAGCGCCTCTGAGCTTGCCTTTTGTGCCCCGTACGCTTGCACGCAGGAAGCTAGAAGAGGTTCGCGCCGTCCACCGGCAGCCATAACTGACCACCTACCGCACAGTGGCTGAAACGTTTTCACACAGCCACTGTGCGGTGAGAGCATTATCTATTGAGGGACCTAGTATACATACATGGTCTCAAGATTCCAAAAATATACAGAGCATCTCTTATCAGACCAGCCATATTAAATGTACCAACCTGGACGCATTCTTTTCGAACGCCGATGACAGTGAGATTTCAAAAACAAAACAAAAGGCATGGATTGCGCTATAACAACTTTAGGAATTTTGCCCTCTGCTTGGGTTAGACCCTTGGCACAGAGAGCGCCTCTGACCCCACATTTTGTGCCCCGTACGTTTGCACGCGGGAAGCTACAAGAGGATCGCGCAGTCCACCGGCAGCCATAACTGACCACCTACCCCACAGTGGCTGAAACGTTTTCACACGGCCACTGTGTGGTGAGAGCATTATCTAGTGAGGGACCTAGTATACATACATGGTCTCAAGATTCCAAAAATAAACAAAGCATCTATAATCAGACCAGCCATATTAAATTTACAATCCTGGACGCATCCTTTTCGAACGCGGATGACAGTGAGATTTCAAAAAACAAAACAAAAGGCATGGATTGCGCTCTAACAACGTTAAGCATTTTGCCCTCTGCTTGGGTTATACCCTTGGCACAGAGAACGCCTCTGACCCCACCTTTTGTGCCCCGTACGTTTGCACGCACGAAGCTACAGGAGGGTCGCGCAGTCTACCGGCAGCCATAACTGACCACCTACCGCACAGTGGCTGACACGTTTCCACACAGCCACTGTGCGGTGAGAGCATTATCTAGTGAGGGACCTAATATACATACATGGCCTCAAGATTCAACAAATAAACAAAGCAACTCTAATCAAACCAGCCATATTATATGTACTAACCTCTGAGCATCCTTTTCAGACGTGGATGACATTGAGATTTCAAAAACTAAAGAAGGCCTGGATTCCGCTAGAACATCTTCATGCATTTTGCCCTCTGCTTCAGTTAGACCCTTGGCACAGAGAGCGCCTCTGACCCCACCTTTTGTGCCCCGTACGTTTGCACGCAGGAAGGTACAAGAAAGTCGCGCAGTCCACCGGCAGCCATAACTGACCACCTTCCGCAGAGTGGCTGATACGTTTCAACACAGCCAGTGTGCGGTGAGGGCATTATCTTGTGAGGGACATAATATACATACATGATCGCAAGATTACACAACTAAACAATGCATCTCTAATCAGACCAGCTATATTAAAAGTACCAACCTCTCAGCATCCTTTTCAGACGTGGATGACATTGAGATTTCAAAAACAAACGGAGGTCTGGATTCCGCTGGAACATCTTTGTGCATTTTGCCCTCTGCTTGAGTTATACCCTTGGCACAGAGAGCGCCTCTGACCTTGCCTTTTGTGCCCCGTACGTTTGCACGCAGGAAGCTAGAAGAGGTTCGCGCAGTCCACCGGCGGCCATAACTGACCACCTACCGCACAGTGGGTGAAACGTTTTCACACAGCCACTGTGCGGTGAGAGCATTATCTAGTGAGGGACCTAGTATACATACATGGTCTCAAGATTCCAAAAATATACAGAGCATCTCTAATCAGACCAGCCATATTAAATGTACCAACCTGGACGCATCCTTTTCGAACGCCGATGACAGTGAGATTTCAAAAACAAAACAAAAGGCATGGATTTCGCTATAACAACTTTAGGAATTTTGCCCTCGCCTTGGGTTAGACCCTTGGCACAGAGAGCGCCTCTGACCCCACCTTTTGTGCCCCGTACGTTTGCACGCAGGAAGCTACAAGAAAGCCGCGCAGTCCACCGGCTGCCATAACTGACCACCTTCCGCACAGTGGCTGATACGTTTCAACACAGCCAGTGTGCGGTGAGGGCATTATCTTGTGAGGGACATAATATACATACATGGTCTCAAGATTCCGCAACTAAACAAAGCATCTCTAATCAGACCAGCCATATTAAATGTGCCAACCTCTTAACATCCTTTTCAGGCGTGGATGACATTGAGATTTCAAAAACAAAAGGAGGTCTGGATTCCGCTGGAACATCTTTGTGCATTTTGCCCTCTGCTTGAGATATACCCTTGGCACAGAGAGCGCCTCTGACCTTGCCTTTTGTGCCCCGTACGCTTGCACGCAGGAAGCTAGAAGAGGTTCGCGCCGTCCACCGGCAGCCATAACTGACCACCTACCGCACAGTGGCTGAAACGTTTTCACACAGCCACTGTGTGGTGAGAGCATTATCTAGTGAGGGACCTAGTATACATACATGGTCTCAAGATTCCAAAATATACAGAGCATCTCTAATCAGACCAGCCATATTAAATGTACCAACCTGGAGGCATCCTTTTCGAACGCCGATGACAGTGAGATTTCAAAAACAAAACAAAAGGCATGGATTGCGCTATAACAACTTTAGGAATTTTGCCCTCTGCTTGGATTAGACCCTTGGCACAGAGAGCGCCTCTGACCCCACCTTTTGTGCCCCGTGCGTTTGCACGCATGAAGCTACAAGAAAGTCGCGCAGTCCACCGGCAGCCATAAATGGCCACCTACCGCACAGTGGCTGATACGTTTCAACGCAGCCAATGTGCGGTGAGGGCATTATCTTGTGAGGGACGTAATATACATACACGATCTCAAGATTCCACAACTAAACAAATCAACTCGAATCAGACCAGCCATATTAGAAGTAACAACCTGGACGCATCCTTTTCGAACGCGGATGACAGTGGGATTTCAAAAACAAAACAAAAGGCATGGATAGCGCTCTAACAACGTTAAGCATTTTGCCCACTGCTTGGGTCAGACCCTTGGCACAGAGAGCGCCTCTGACCCCACCTTTTGTGCTCCGTACGTTTGCACGCAGGAAGCTACAAGAGGGTCGCGCAGTCCACCGGCAGCCATAACTGACCACCTACCGCACAGTGGCTGATACGTTTCCACACATCCACTGTGCTGTGAGTGTATCTAGTGAGGACCTAATATACATACATGGTCTTTAAGATTCCACAAATAAACAAAGCATCTCTTATTAAACGAGCCATATAAATGTACTAACCTCTCAGCATTCTTTTCAGACGTGGATGACATTGAGATTTAAAAAAAAAACAAGGTCTGGATTCCGCTGGAACATCTTTGTGCATTTTGCCGTCTGCTTGAGTTAGACCTTGGCACAGAGAGCGCCTCTGACCCTACCTTTTGTGCCCAGTAGGTTTGCACGCGGGAAGCTAGAAGAGGTTCGCGCAGTCCACCGGCAGCCATAACTGACCACCTACCGCACAGTGGCTGATATGTTTTTGCACAGCCACTGTGCGGTGAGAGCATTATCTAGTGAGGGACCTAGTATACATACATGGTCTCAAGATTCCAAAAATAAACAAAGCATCTATAATCAGACCAGCCATATTAAATTTACAATCCTGGACGCATCCTTTTCGAACGCGGATGACAGTGAGATTTCAAAAAACAAAACAAAAGGCATGGATTGCGCTCTAACAACTTTATTCATTTTGCCCTCTGCTTGGGTTATACCCTTGGCACAGAGAGCGCCTCTGACCCTGCCTTTGTGCCCCGTACGTTTGCACGCAGGAAGCTACAAGAGGGTCGCGCAGTCCACCGCCAGCCATAACTGACCCCCTACGGCACAGTGGCTGAAACGTTTTCACACAGCCACTGTGCGGTGAGAGCATTATCTAGTGTGTGACCTATTATATATACATGGTCTCAAGATTCCAAAAACAGACAAATCATCTCTAATCAGACCAGCCATATTAAATGTACCAACCTGGACGCATCCTTTTCGAACGCGGATGACAGTGGGATTTCAAAAACAGAACAAAAGGCATGGATTGCGCTCTAACAACGTTAAGCATTTTGCCCTCTGCTTGGGTTATACCCTTGGCACAGAGAACGCCTCTGACCCCACCTTTTGTGCCCCGTACGTTTGCACGCACGAAGCTACAGGAGGTTCGCGCAGTCTACCGGCAGCCATAACTGACCACCTACCGCACAGTGGCTGACACGTTTCCACACAGCCACTGTGCGGTGAGAGCATTATCTAGTGAGGGACCTAATATACACACATGGCCCCAAGATTCAACAAATAAACAAAGCATCTCTAATCAAACCAGCTATATTATATGTACTAACCTTTGAGCATCCTTTTCAGACGTGGATGACATTGAGATTTCAAAAACTAAAGAAGGCCTGGATTCCGCTGGAACATCTTCGTGCATTTTGCCCTCTGCTTGAGTTAGACGCTTGGCACAGAGAGCGCCTCTGACCTCACCTTTTGTGCACCGTACGTTTACACGCAGGAAGCTACAAGAGAGTCGCGTAGTCCACCTGCAGCCATAACTGGCCACCTGCCGCACAGTGGCTGATACGTTTCAACACAGCCAGTGTGCGGTGAGGGCATAATCTTGTGAGAGACATAATATATATACACGATCTCAAGATTCCACAACTAAACAAAGCATCTCTAATCAGACCAGCCGTAATAAATGTACCAACCTCTCAGCATGCTTTTCAGACGTGGATGACATTGAGATTTCAAAAACAAAAGAAGGCCTGGATTGCGCTCTAACAACGTTAAGCATTTTGCCCTCTGCTTGAGTTAGACCCTTGGCACAGAGAGCGCCTCTGACCCCACCTTTTGTGCCCCGTACGTTTGCACGCAGGAAGCTACAAGAAAGTCGCGCAGTCCACCGGCAGCCATAACTGACCACCTTCCGCACACTGGCTGATACGTTTCAACACAGCCAGTGTGCGGTGAGGGCATTATCTTGTGAGGGACATAATATACATACATGATCGCAAGATTACACAACTAAACAATGCATCTCTAATCAGACCAGCCATATTAAATGTACCAACCTCTCAGCATCCTTTTCAGACGTGGATGACATTGAGATTTCAAAAACAAAAGGAGGTCTGGATTCCGCTGGAACATCTTTGTGCATTTTACCCTCTGCTTGAGTTATACCCTTGGCACAGAGAGCGCCTCTGACCTTGCCTTTTGTGCCCCGTACGTTTGCACGCAGGAAGCTAGAAGAGGTTCGCGCAGTCTACCGGCAGCCATAACTGACCACCTACCGCACAGTGGCTGAAACGTTTTCACACAGCCACTGTGCGGTGAGAGCATTATCTAGTGAGGGACCTAGTATACATACATGGTCTCAAGATTCCAAAAATATACAGAGCATCTCTAATCAGACCAGCCATATTAAATGTACCAACCTGGACGCATCCTTTTCGAACGCCGATGACAGTGAGATTTCAAAAACAAAACAAAAGGCATGGATTGCGCTATAACAACTTTAGGAATTTTGCCCTCTGCTTGGGTTAGACCCTTGGCACAGAGAGCGCCTCTGACCCCACCTTTTGTGCCCTGTACGTTTGCACGCGGGAAGCTACAAGAGGATCGCGCAGTCCACCGGCAGCCATAACTGACCCCCTACCGCACAGTGGCTGAAACGTTTTCACACAGGCACTACGCGGTGAGAGCATTATCTAGTGAGGGACCTAATATACATACATGGCCTCAAGATTCAACAAATAAACAAAGCATCTCTAATCAAACCAGCCATATTATATGTACTACCTCTGAGCATCCTTTTCAGACGTGGATGACATTGAGATTTCAAAAACTAAAGAAGGCCTGGATTCCGCTGTAACATCTTCGCGCATTTTGCCCTGTGCTTGAGTTAGACGCTTGGCACAGAGAGCGCCTCTGACCTCACCTTTTGTGCCCCGTACGTTTACAAGCAGGAAGCTACAAGAGAGTCGCGCAGTCCACCTGCAGCCATAACTGGCCTCCTGCCGCACAGTGGCTGATACGTTTCAACACAGCCAGTGCGCGGTGAGGGCATTATCTTGCGAGGGACATAATATATATACACGATCTCAAGATTCCACAACTAAACAAAGCATCTCTAATCAGACCAGCCGTAATAAATGTACCAACCTCTCAGCATGCTTTTCAGACGTGGATGACATTGAGATTTCAAAAACAAAAGAAGGCCTGGATTGCGCTCTAACAGCGTTAAGCATTTTGCCCTCTGCTTGAGTTAGACCCTTGGCACAGGGAGCGCCTCTGACCCCAGCTTTTGTGCTCCGTACGTTTGCACGCAGGAAGCTACAAGAGGGTCGCGCAGTCCACCGGCAGCCATAACTGACCACCTACCACACAGTGGCTGATACGTTTCCACACAGCCACTGTGCGGTGAGAGCATTATCTAGTGAGGGACCTAATATACACACATGCTCTTTAGGATTCCACAAATAAACAAAGCGTCTCTAATTAGACCAGCCATATAAATGTACTAGCCTCTCAGCATTCTTTTCAGACGTGGATGACATTCAAATTTCAAAAACGAAACAAGGTCTGGATTCCGCTGAAACGTCTTTGTGCATTTTGCCCTCTGCTTGAGTTAGACCTTGGCACAGAGAGCGCCTCTGACCCTACCTTTCGTGCCCCAGTACGGTTGCACGCAGGAAGCTACAAGAGGTTCGCGCAGTCCACCGGCAGCCATAACTGACCACCTACTGCAAATTGGCTGAAACGTTTTCACACAGCCACTGCGCGGTGAGAGCATTATCTAGTGAGGGACCTAGTATACAAACATGGTCTCAAGATTCCAAAAATAAACAAAGCATCTATAATCAGACCAGCCATATTAAATGTACTAACCTCTGAGCATCCTTTTCAGACGTGGATGACATTGTGATTTCAAAAACAATAGAAGGCCTGGATTCCGCTGGAACATCTTCGTGCATTTCGCCCTCTGCTTGAGTTAGACGCTTGGCACAGAGAGCGCCTCTGACCCCACCTTTTGTGCCGCGTACGTTTGCACCCAGGAAGCTACAAGAGAGTCGCGCAGTCCACCGGCAGCCATAACTGGCCACCTACCGCACAGTGGCTGATACGTTTCAACACAGCCAGTGTGCGGTGAGGAAATTATCTTGTGAGGGACATAATATACATACATGGTCTCAAGATTCCGCAACTAAACAAAGCATCTCTAATCAGACCAGCCATATTAAATGTACCAACCTCTCAGCATCCTTTTCAGACGTGAATGACATTGAGATCTCAGAAACAAAAGGAGGCCTGGATTCCGCTGGAACATCTTTGTGCATTTTGCCCTCTGCTTGAGTTACACCCATGGCACAGAGAGCGCCTCTGAACCTGCCTTTTGTGCCCCGTACGTTTGCACGCAGGAAGCTACAAGAGGGTCGCGCAGTCCACCGGAAGCCGTAACTGACCACCTACCGCACAGTGGCTGATATGTTTTCGCACAGCCACTGTGCGGTGAGAGCATTATCTAGTGAGGGACCTAGTATACATACATGGTCTCAATATTCCAAAAATAAACAAATCATCTCTAATCAGACCAGCCATATTAAATGGACCGACCTGGACGCATCCTTTTCGAACGCGGATGACGGTGAGATTTTGAAAAACAAAACAAAAGGCATGGATTGCGCTCTAAAAACGTTAAGCATTTTGCCCTCTGCTTGGGTTAGACCCTTGGCACAGAGAACGCCTCCGACCCTGCCTTTTGTGCCCCGCACGTTTGCACGCAGGAAGCTACAAGAGGGTCGCGCAGTCCACCGGCAGCCATAACTGACCCCCTACCGCACAGTGTCTGAAACGTTTTCACACAGCCACTGTGCGGTGAGAGCATTATCTAGTGAGGGACCTAGTATACATACATGGTCTCAAGATTCCAAAAATGAACAAATAATCTCTAATCAGACCAGCCACATTAAATGTACCAACCTGGACGCACCCTTTCCAAACGCGGATGACAGTGAGATTTCAAAAACAAAAGAGAAGGCATGGATTGCGCTCTAACGACGTTAAGCATTTTGCCCTCTGCTTGGGTTAGACCCTTGGCACAGAGAACGCCTCTGACCCCACCTTTTGTGCCCAATACGTTTGCACGCCGGAAGCTACAAGAGGTTCGCGCAGTCCACCGGCATCAATAATTGACCACCTACTGCAAATTGGCTGAAACGTTTTCACACAGCCACTACGCGGTGAGAGCATTATCTAGTGAGGGACCTAGTATACATACATGGTCTGAAGATTCCAAAAATAAACAAAGCATCTATAATCAGACCAGCCAAATTAAATGTACCAACCTGGACGCATCCTTTTCGAACGCGGATGACAGTGAGATTTCAAAAACAAAAGGAATGGATTGCGTTCTAACAACGTTAGGCATTTTGCCCTCTGCTTCGGTTTGACCCTTGGCACAGAAAGCGCCTCTGACCCCACCTTTTGTGCCCCGTACGTTTGCACGCAGGAAGCTACAAGAGAGTCGCGCAGTCCACCGGCAGCCATAACTGGCCACCTACCGCACAGTGGCTGATACGTTTCAACACGGCCAGTGTGCGGTGAGGGCATTATCTTGTGAGGGACATAATATAAATACATGATTGCAAGATTACACAACTAAACAAAGCATCTCTAATCAGATCAGCCATATTAAATGTACCAACCTCTCAGCATCCTTTTCAGACGTGGATGACATTGAGATTTCAAAAACAAAAGGAGGTCTGGATTCCGCTGGAACATCTTTTTGCATTTTGCCCTCTGCTTGAGTTATACCCTTGGCACAGAGAGCGCCTCTGACCCCACCCTTTGTGCCCCGTACGTTTGCACGCGGGAAGCTACAAGAGGGTCGCGCAGTCCACCGGCAGCCATAACTGACCACCTACCGCACATTGGCTGATATGTTTTCACACAGCCACTGTGCGGTTAGAGCAGTATCTAGTGAGGGAACTAGTATACATACATGGTCTCAAGATTCCAAAAATATACAAGGCATCTCTAATCAGACCAGCCATATAAATGTACCAACTTGGACGCACCCTTTTCGAACGCGGATGACAGTGAGATTTCAAAAACAAAACAAAAGGCATGGATTGCGCTCTAACAACTTTAGGCATTTTGCCTTCTGCTTGGGTTAGACCCTTGGCACGGAAAGCGCCTCTGACCCCACCTTTTGTGCCCCATACGTTTGCACGCAGGAAGCTACAAGAGAGTCGCGCAGTCCACCGGTAGCCATAACTGGCCACCTACCGCACAGTGGCTGATACGTTTCCACACAGCCACTGTGCGGTGACAGCATTATATAGTTAGGTACCTAATATACATACATGGTCTTTAAGATAACACAAATAAACAAGCATCTCTAATTAGACCAGCCATATAAATGTACTAACCTCTCAGCATTCTTTTCAGACGTGGATGACATTGAGATTTCAAAAACAAAACAAGGTCTGGATTCCGCTGGAACATCTTTGTGCGTTTTGCCGTCTGCTTGAGTTAGACCTTGGCACAGAGAGCGCCTCTGACCCTACCTTTTATGCCCAGTACGTTTGCACGCAGGAAGCTACAGGAGGGTCGCGCAGTCCACCGGCAGCCATAACTGACCACCTACCGCACAGTGGCTGACACGTTTCCACACAGCCACTGTGCAGTGAGAGCATTATCTAGTGAAGGACCTAATATACATACATGTTCTCAAGATTCCAAAAATAAACAAAACATCTCTAATCAGACCAGCCATATTAAATGTACCAACCTGGACGCATCCTTTTCGAACGCGGATGACAGTGAGATTTCAAAAACAAAACAAAGGAAATGGGTTGCGCTCTAACAACGTTAGGCATTTTGCCCTCTGCTTCGGTTTGACCCTTGGCACGGAAAGCGCCTCTGACCCCACCTTTTGTGCCCCGTACGTTTGCACGCAGGAAGCTACAAGAGGGTCGCGCAGTCCACCGGCAGCCATAACTGACCACCTTCCGCACATTGGCTGATATGTTTTCACACAGCCACTGTGCGGTGAGAGCATTATCTAGTACATGGTCTCAAGATTCCAAAAATATACAAGGCATCTCTAATCAGACCAGCCATATTAAATGTACCAACCTGGACGCACCCTTTTCGAACGCGGATGACAGTGAGATTTCAAAAACAAAACAAAAGGCATGGATTGCGCTCTAACAACTTTAGGCATTTCCCCTTCTGCTTGGGTTAGACCCTTTGCACAGAGAGCGCCTCTGACCCCACCATTTGTGCCCCGTACGTTTGCACGCAGGAAGCTACTAGAGGGTCGCGCAGTCCACCGGCAGCCATAACTGACCACCTACCGCACAGTGGCTGATACGTTTCCACACAGCCACTGTGCGGTGACAGCATTATCTAGTGAGGGACCTAATATACATACATGGTCTTTAAGATTGCACAAATAAACAAGCATCTCTAATTAGACCAGCCATATAAATGTACTAACCTCTCAGAATTCTTTTCAGACGTGGATGACATTGAGATTTCAAAAAGAAAAGGAGGTCTGGATTCCGCTGGAACATCTTTGTGCATTTTGCCCTCTGCTTGAGTTATACCCTTGGCACAGGGAGCGCCTCTGACCCCACCTTTTGTGCCCCGTACGTTTGCACGCGGGAAGCTACTAGAGGATCGCGCAGTCCACCGGCAGCCATAACTGACCACCTACCCCACAGTGGCTGAAACGTTTCCACACAGCCACTGTGCGGTGAGAGCATTATATAGTGAGGGACCTAATATACATACGTGGTCTCAAGATTCCACAAATAAACAAAACATCTCTAATCAAACCAGAAATATTAGATGTACTAACCTCTCAGCATCCTTTTCAGACTTGGATGACATTGAGATTTCAAAAACAAAAGGAGGCCTGGATTCCTCTGGAACATCTTTGTGCATTTTGCCCTCTGCTTGAGTTATACCCTTGGCACAGAGAGCGTCTCTGACCCTGCCTTTTGTGCCCCGTACGTTTGCACGCAGGAAGCTACAAGAGGGTCGCGCAGTCTACCGGCAGCCATAACTGACCACCTAACGCGCAGTGGCTGAAACGTTTTCACACAGCCACTGTGCGGTGAGAGCATTATCTAGTGAAGGACCTAATATACATACATGGTCTTTAAGATTCCACAAATAAACAAAGCATCTCTAATTAGAGCATCGATAATAAATGTACCAACCTGGACGCATCATTTTCGAACGCGGATGACAGTGAGATTTCAAAAACAAAACCAAAGGCATGGATTGCGCTCTAACAACGTTAAGCATTTTGCCCTCTGCTTGGGTTAGACCGTTGGCACAGAGAACGCCTCTGACCCCACTTTTTGTGCCCCGTACGTTTGCACGCACGAAGCTGCAGGAGGGTCGCGCAGTCCACCGGCAGCCATAACTGACCACCTACCGCACAGTGGCTGACAGGTTTCCACAGAGTCACTGTGCGGTGAGAGCATTATCTAGTGAGGGACCTAATATACATAAATGTTCTCAAGATTCCACAAATAAACAAAGCGTCTCTAATTAAACCAGCCATATTAAATGTACTAACCTCCCAGCATCCTTTTCAGACCTGGGATGACAATGAGATTTCAAAACAAAAGAAGGCCTGGATTCCGCTGGAACATCTTTGTCTATTTTGCCCTCTGCTTGAGTTAGACCTTGGCACAGAGAGCGCCCCTGACCCTACCTTTTGTGCCCCGTACGTTTGCACGCAGGAAGCTACAAGAGGGTCGCGCAGTCCACCGGCAGCCATAACTGACCACCTTCCGCACATTGGCTGATATGTTTTCACACAGCCACTGTGCGGTGAGAGCATTATCTAGTACATGGTCTCAAGATTCCAAAAATATACAAGGCATCTCTAATCAGACCAGCCATATTAAATGTACCAACCTGGACGCACCCTTTTCGAACGCGGATGACAGTGAGATTTCAAAAACAAAACAAAAGGCATGGATTGCGCTCTAACAACTTTAGGCATTTCCCCTTCTGCTTGGGTTAGACCCTTTGCACAGAGAGCGCCTCTGACCCTGCCTTTTGTGCCCCGCACGTTTGCACGCAGGAAGCTACAAGAGGGTCGCGCAGTCCACCGGCAGCCATAACTGACCCCTACCGCACAGTGTCTGAAACGTTTTCACACAGCCACTGTGCGGTGAGAGCATTATCTAGTGAGGGACCTAGTATACATACATGGTCTCAAGATTCCAAAAATGAACAAATAATCTCTAATCAGACCAGCCACATTAAATGTACCAACCTGGACGCACCCTTTCCAAACGCGGATGACAGTGAGATTTCAAAAACAAAAGAGAAGGCATGGATTGCGCTCTAACGACGTTAAGCATTTTGCCCTCTGCTTGGGTTAGACCCTTGGCACAGAGAACGCCTCTGACCCCACCTTTTGTGCCCAATACGTTTGCACGCCGGAAGCTACAAGAGGTTCGCGCAGTCCACCGGCATCAATAATTGACCACCTACTGCAAATTGGCTGAAACGTTTTCACACAGCCACTACGCGGTGAGAGCATTATCTAGTGAGGGACCTAGTATACATACATGGTCTGAAGATTCCAAAAATAAACAAAGCATCTATAATCAGACCAGCCAAATTAAATGTACCAACCTGGACGCATCCTTTTCGAACGCGGATGACAGTGAGATTTCAAAAACAAAAGGAATGGATTGCGTTCTAACAACGTTAGGCATTTTGCCCTCTGCTTCGGTTTGACCCTTGGCACAGAAAGCGCCTCTGACCCCACCTTTTGTGCCCCGTACGTTTGCACGCAGGAAGCTACAAGAGAGTCGCGCAGTCCACCGGCAGCCATAACTGGCCACCTACCGCACAGTGGCTGATACGTTTCAACACGGCCAGTGTGCGGTGAGGGCATTATCTTGTGAGGGACATAATATAAATACATGATTGCAAGATTACACAACTAAACAAAGCATCTCTAATCAGATCAGCCATATTAAATGTACCAACCTCTCAGCATCCTTTTCAGACGTGGATGACATTGAGATTTCAAAAACAAAAGGAGGTCTGGATTCCGCTGGAACATCTTTTTGCATTTTGCCCTCTGCTTGAGTTATACCCTTGGCACAGAGAGCGCCTCTGACCCCACCCTTTGTGCCCCGTACGTTTGCACGCGGGAAGCTACAAGAGGGTCGCGCAGTCCACCGGCAGCCATAACTGACCACCTACCGCACATTGGCTGATATGTTTTCACACAGCCACTGTGCGGTTAGAGCAGTATCTAGTGAGGGAACTAGTATACATACATGGTCTCAAGATTCCAAAAATATACAAGGCATCTCTAATCAGACCAGCCATATAAATGTACCAACTTGGACGCACCCTTTTCGAACGCGGATGACAGTGAGATTTCAAAAACAAAACAAAAGGCATGGATTGCGCTCTAACAACTTTAGGCATTTTGCCTTCTGCTTGGGTTAGACCCTTGGCACGGAAAGCGCCTCTGACCCCACCTTTTGTGCCCCATACGTTTGCACGCAGGAAGCTACAAGAGAGGCGCGCAGTCCACCGGTAGCCATAACTGGCCACCTACCGCACAGTGGCTGATACGTTTCCACACAGCCACTGTGCGGTGACAGCATTATATAGTTAGGTACCTAATATACATACATGGTCTTTAAGATAACACAAATAAACAAGCATCTCTAATTAGACCAGCCATATAAATGTACTAACCTCTCAGCATTCTTTTCAGACGTGGATGACATTGAGATTTCAAAAACAAAACAAGGTCTGGATTCCGCTGGAACATCTTTGTGCGTTTTGCCGTCTGCTTGAGTTAGACCTTGGCACAGAGAGCGCCTCTGACCCTACCTTTTATGCCCAGTACGTTTGCACGCAGGAAGCTACAGGAGGGTCGCGCAGTCCACCGGCAGCCATAACTGACCACCTACCGCACAGTGGCTGACACGTTTCCACACAGCCACTGTGCAGTGAGAGCATTATCTAGTGAAGGACCTAATATACATACATGTTCTCAAGATTCCAAAAATAAACAAAACATCTCTAATCAGACCAGCCATATTAAATGTACCAACCTGGACGCATCCTTTTCGAACGCGGATGACAGTGAGATTTCAAAAACAAAACAAAGGAAATGGGTTGCGCTCTAACAACGTTAGGCATTTTGCCCTCTGCTTCGGTTTGACCCTTGGCACGGAAAGCGCCTCTGACCCCACCTTTTGTGCCCCGTACGTTTGCACGCAGGAAGCTACAAGAGGGTCGCGCAGTCCACCGGCAGCCATAACTGACCACCTTCCGCACATTGGCTGATATGTTTTCACACAGCCACTGTGCGGTGAGAGCATTATCTAGTACATGGTCTCAAGATTCCAAAAATATACAAGGCATCTCTAATCAGACCAGCCATATTAAATGTACCAACCTGGACGCACCCTTTTCGAACGCGGATGACAGTGAGATTTCAAAAACAAAACAAAAGGCATGGATTGCGCTCTAACAACTTTAGGCATTTCCCCTTCTGCTTGGGTTAGACCCTTTGCACAGAGAGCGCCTCTGACCCCACCATTTGTGCCCCGTACGTTTGCACGCAGGAAGCTACTAGAGGGTCGCGCAGTCCACCGGCAGCCATAACTGACCACCTACCGCACAGTGGCTGATACGTTTCCACACAGCCACTGTGCGGTGACAGCATTATCTAGTGAGGGACCTAATATACATACATGGTCTTTAAGATTGCACAAATAAACAAGCATCTCTAATTAGACCAGCCATATAAATGTACTAACCTCTCAGAATTCTTTTCAGACGTGGATGACATTGAGATTTCAAAAAGAAAAGGAGGTCTGGATTCCGCTGGAACATCTTTGTGCATTTTGCCCTCTGCTTGAGTTATACCCTTGGCACAGGGAGCGCCTCTGACCCCACCTTTTGTGCCCCGTACGTTTGCACGCGGGAAGCTACTAGAGGATCGCGCAGTCCACCGGCAGCCATAACTGACCACCTACCCCACAGTGGCTGAAACGTTTCCACACAGCCACTGTGCGGTGAGAGCATTATATAGTGAGGGACCTAATATACATACGTGGTCTCAAGATTCCACAAATAAACAAAACATCTCTAATCAAACCAGAAATATTAGATGTACTAACCTCTCAGCATCCTTTTCAGACGTGGATGACATTGAGATTTCAAAAACAAAAGGAGGCCTGGATTCCTCTGGAACATCTTTGTGCATTTTGCCCTCTGCTTGAGTTATACCCTTGGCACAGAGAGCGTCTCTGACCCTGCCTTTTGTGCCCCGTACGTTTGCACGCAGGAAGCTACAAGAGGGTCGCGCAGTCTACCGGCAGCCATAACTGACCACCTAACGCGCAGTGGCTGAAACGTTTTCACACAGCCACTGTGCGGTGAGAGCATTATCTAGTGAAGGACCTAATATACATACATGGTCTTTAAGATTCCACAAATAAACAAAGCATCTCTAATTAGAGCATCGATAATAAATGTACCAACCTGGACGCATCATTTTCGAACGCGGATGACAGTGAGATTTCAAAAACAAAACCAAAGGCATGGATTGCGCTCTAACAACGTTAAGCATTTTGCCCTCTGCTTGGGTTAGACCGTTGGCACAGAGAACGCCTCTGACCCCACTTTTTGTGCCCCGTACGTTTGCACGCACGAAGCTGCAGGAGGGTCGCGCAGTCCACCGGCAGCCATAACTGACCACCTACCGCACAGTGGCTGACAGGTTTCCACAGAGTCACTGTGCGGTGAGAGCATTATCTAGTGAGGGACCTAATATACATAAATGTTCTCAAGATTCCACAAATAAACAAAGCGTCTCTAATTAAACCAGCCATATTAAATGTACTAACCTCCCAGCATCCTTTTCAGACCTGGGATGACAATGAGATTTCAAAACAAAAGAAGGCCTGGATTCCGCTGGAACATCTTTGTCTATTTTGCCCTCTGCTTGAGTTAGACCTTGGCACAGAGAGCGCCCCTGACCCTACCTTTTGTGCCCCGTACGTTTGCACGCAGGAAGCTACAAGAGGGTCGCGCAGTCCACCGGCAGCCATAACTGACCACCTTCCGCACATTGGCTGATATGTTTTCACACAGCCACTGTGCGGTGAGAGCATTATCTAGTACATGGTCTCAAGATTCCAAAAATATACAAGGCATCTCTAATCAGACCAGCCATATTAAATGTACCAACCTGGACGCACCCTTTTCGAACGCGGATGACAGTGAGATTTCAAAAACAAAACAAAAGGCATGGATTGCGCTTTAACAACTTTAGGCATTTCCCCTTCTGCTTGGGTTAGACCCTTTGCACAGAGAGCGCCTCTGACCCTGCCTTTTGTGCCCCGCACGTTTGCACGCAGGAAGCTACAAGAGGGTCGCGCAGTCCACCGGCAGCCATAACTGACCCCTACCGCACAGTGTCTGAAACGTTTTCACACAGCCACTGTGCGGTGAGAGCATTATCTAGTGAGGGACCTAGTATACATACATGGTCTCAAGATTCCAAAAATGAACAAATAATCTCTAATCAGACCAGCCACATTAAATGTACCAACCTGGACGCACCCTTTCCAAACGCGGATGACAGTGAGATTTCAAAAACAAAAGAGAAGGCATGGATTGCGCTCTAACGACGTTAAGCATTTTGCCCTCTGCTTGGGTTAGACCCTTGGCACAGAGAACGCCTCTGACCCCACCTTTTGTGCCCAATACGTTCGCACGCCGGAAGCTACAAGAGGTTCGCGCAGTCCACCGGCATCAATAATTGACCACCTACTGCAAATTGGCTGAAACGTTTTCACACAGCCACTACGCGGTGAGAGCATTATCTAGTGAGGGACCTAGTATACATACATGGTCTGAAGATTCCAAAAATAAACAAAGCATCTATAATCAGACCAGCCAAATTAAATGTACCAACCTGGACGCATCCTTTTCGAACGCGGATGACAGTGAGATTTCAAAAACAAAAGGAATGGATTGCGTTCTAACAACGTTAGGCATTTTGCCCTCTGCTTCGGTTTGACCCTTGGCACAGAAAGCGCCTCTGACCCCACCTTTTGTGCCCCGTACGTTTGCACGCAGGAAGCTACAAGAGAACCGCGCAGTCCACCGGCAGCCATAACTGGCCACCTACCGCACAGTGGCTGATACGTTTCAACACGGCCAGTGTGCGGTGAGGGCATTATCTTGTGAGGGACATAATATAAATACATGATTGCAAGATTACACAACTAAACAAAGCATCTCTAATCAGATCAGCCATATTAAATGTACCAACCTCTCAGCATCCTTTTCAGACGTGGATGACATTGAGATTTCAAAAACAAAAGGAGGTCTGGATTCCGCTGGAACATCTTTTTGCATTTTGCCCTCTGCTTGAGTTATACCCTTGGCACAGAGAGCGCCTCTGACCCCACCCTTTGTGCCCCGTACGTTTGCACGCGGGAAGCTACAAGAGGGTCGCGCAGTCCACCGGCAGCCATAACTGACCACTTACCGCACATTGGCTGATATGTTTTCACACAGCCACTGTGCGGTGAGAGCAGTATCTAGTGAGGGAACTAGTATACATACATGGTCTCAAGATTCCAAAAATATACAAGGCATCTCTAATCAGACCAGCCATATAAATGTACCAACTTGGACGCACCCTTTTCGAACGCGGATGACAGTGAGATTTCAAAAACAAAACAAAAGGCATGGATTGCGCTCTAACAACTTTAGGCATTTTGCCTTCTGCTTGGGTTAGACCCTTGGCACGGAAAGCGCCTCTGACCCCACCTTTTGTGCCCCATACGTTTGCACGCAGGAAGCTACAAAGAGTCGCGCAGTCCACCGGTAGCCATAACTGGCCACCTACCGCACAGTGGCTGATACGTTTCCACACAGCCACTGAGCGGTGACAGCATTATATAGTTAGGGACCTAATATACATACATGGTCTTTAAGATTGCACAAATAAACAAGCATCTCTAATTAGACCAGCCATATAAATGTACTAACCTCTCAGCATTCTTTTCAGACGTGGATGACATTGAGATTTCAAAAACAAAACAAGGTCTGGATTCCGCTGGAACATCTTTGTGCGTTTTGCCGTCTGCTTGAGTTAGACCTTGGCACAGAGAGCGCCTCTGACCCTACCTTTTATGCCCAGTACGTTTGCACGCAGGAAGCTACAGGAGGGTCGCGCAGTCCACCGGCAGCCATAACTGACCACCTACCGCACAGTGGCTGACACGTTTCCACACAGCCACTGTGCAGTGAGAGCATTATCTAGTGAAGGACCTAATATACATACATGTTCTCAAGATTCCAAAAATAAACAAAACATCTCTAATCAGACCAGCCATATTAAATGTACCAACCTGGACGCATCCTTTTCGAACGCGGATGACAGTGAGATTTCAAAAACAAAACAAAGGAAATGGGTTGCGCTCTAACAACGTTAGGCATTTTGCCCTCTGCTTCGGTTTGACCCTTGGCACGGAAAGCGCCTCTGACCCCACCTTTTGTGCCCCGTACGTTTGCACGCAGGAAGCTACAAGAGGGTCGCGCAGTCCACCGGCAGCCATAACTGACCACCTTCCGCACATTGGCTGATATGTTTTCACACAGCCACTGTGCGGTGAGAGCATTATCTAGTACATGGTCTCAAGATTCCAAAAATATACAAGGCATCTCTAATCAGACCAGCCATATTAAATGTACCAACCTGGACGCACCCTTTTCGAACGCGGATGACAGTGAGATTTCAAAAACAAAACAAAAGGCACGGATTGCGCTCTAACAACTTTAGGCATTTCCCCTTCTGCTTGGGTTAGACCCTTTGCACAGAGAGCGCCTCTGACCCCACCATTTGTGCCCCGTACGTTTGCACGCAGGAAGCTACTAGAGGGTCGCGCAGTCCACCGGCAGCCATAACTGACCACCTACCGCACAGTGGCTGATACGTTTCCACACAGCCACTGTGCGGTGACAGCATTATCTAGTGAGGGACCTAATATACATACATGGTCTTTAAGATTGCACAAATAAACAAGCATCTCTAATTAGACCAGCCATATAAATGTACTAACCTCTCAGAATTCTTTTCAGACGTGGATGACATTGAGATTTCAAAAAGAAAAGGAGGTCTGGATTCCGCTGGAACATCTTTGTGCATTTTGCCCTCTGCTTGAGTTATACCCTTGGCACAGGGAGCGCCTCTGACCCCACCTTTTGTGCCCCGTACGTTTGCACGCGGGAAGCTACTAGAGGATCGCGCAGTCCACCGGCAGCCATAACTGACCACCTACCCCACAGTGGCTGAAACGTTTCCACACAGCCACTGTGCGGTGAGAGCATTATATAGTGAGGGACCTAATATACATACGTGGTCTCAAGATTCCACAAATAAACAAAACATCTCTAATCAAACCAGAAATATTAGATGTACTAACCTCTCAGCATCCTTTTCAGACGTGGATGACATTGAGATTTCAAAAACAAAAGGAGGCCTGGATTCCTCTGGAACATCTTTGTGCATTTTGCCCTCTGCTTGAGTTATACCCTTGGCACAGAGAGCGTCTCTGACCCTGCCTTTTGTGCCCCGTACGTTTGCACGCAGGAAGCTACAAGAGGGTCGCGCAGTCTACCGGCAGCCATAACTGACCACCTAACGCGCAGTGGCTGAAACGTTTTCACACAGCCACTGTGCGGTGAGAGCATTATCTAGTGAGGGACCTAATATACATACATGGTCTTTAAGATTCCACAAATAAACAAAGCATCTCTAATTAGAGCAGCGATATTAAATGTACCAACCTGGACGCATCATTTTCGAACGCGGATGACAGTGAGATTTCAAAAACAAAACCAAAGGCATGGATTGCGCTCTAACAACGTTAAGCATTTTGCCCTCTGCTTGGGTTAGACCGTTGGCACAGAGAACGCCTCTGACCCCACTTTTTGTGCCCCGTACGTTTGCACGCACGAAGCTGCAGGAGGGTCGCGCAGTCCACCGGCAGCCATAACTGACCACCTACCGCACAGTGGCTGACAGGTTTCCACAGAGTCACTGTGCGGTGAGAGCATTATCTAGTGAGGGACCTAATATACATAAATGTTCTCAAGATTCCACAAATAAACAAAGCGTCTCTAATTAAACCAGCCATATTAAATGTACTAACCTCCCAGCATCCTTTTCAGACCTGGGATGACAATGAGATTTCAAAACAAAAGAAGGCCTGGATTCCGCTGGAACATCTTTGTCTATTTTGCCCTCTGCTTGAGTTAGACCTTGGCACAGAGAGCGCCCCTGACCCTACCTTTTGTGCCCCGTACGTTTGCAAGCAGGAAGCTACAAGAGGGTCGCGCAGTCCACCGGCAGCCATAACTGACCACCTTCCGCACATTGGCTGATATGTTTTCACACAGCCACTGTGCGGTGAGAGCATTATCTAGTACATGGTCTCAAGATTCCAAAAATATACAAGGCATCTCTAATCAGACCAGCCATATTAAATGTACCAACCTGGACGCACCCTTTTCGAACGCGGATGACAGTGAGATTTCAAAAACAAAACAAAAGGCATGGATTGCGCTCTAACAACTTTAGGCATTTCCCCTTCTGCTTGGGTTAGACCCTTTGCACAGAGAGCGCCTCTGACCCCACCATTTGTGCCCCGTACGTTTGCACGCAGGAAGCTACTAGAGGGTCGCGCAGTCCACCGGCAGCCATAACTGACCACCTACCGTACAGTGGCTGATACGTTTCCACACAGCCACTGTGCGGTGACAGCATTATCTAGTGAGGGACCTAGTATACATACATGGTCTCAAGATTCCAAAAATAAACAAATCATCTCTAATCAGACCAGCCATATTAAATGTACCAACCTGGACGCATCCTTTTCGAACGCGGATGACAGTGGGATTTCAAAAACAAAACAAAAGGCATGGATAGCGCTCTAACAACGTTAAGCATTTTGCCCTCTGCTTGGGTTAGACCCTTGGCACAGAGAACGCCTCTGACCACACCTTTTGTGCCCCGTACGTTTGCACGCACGAAGCTACAGGAGGGTCGCGCAGTCAACGAGCAGCCATAACTGACCACCTATCGCACAGTGGCTGACACGTTTCCACACAGCCACTGTGCGGTGAGAGCATTATCTAGTGAGGGACCTAATATACATACATGGTCTCAAGAGTCCACAACTAAACAATGCATCTCTAATCAAACCAGCCATATTAGATGTACTAACCTCTGAGCGTCCTTTTCAGACGTGGATGACATTGAGATTTCAAAAACAAAAGAAGGCCTGGATTCCGCTGGAATCTTTTCGTGCATTTTGCTCTCTGCATGTGTTAGACGCTTGGCAAAGAGAGCGCCTCTGACCCCATCTTTTGTGCCCCGTACGTTTGCACGCAGGAAGCTACAAGAAAGTCGCGCAGTCCACCGGCAGCCATAAATGGCCACCTACCGCACAGTGGCTGATTTGTTTCAACGCAGCCAGTGTGCGGTGAGGGCACTATCTTGTGAGGGACGTAATATACATACACGATCTCAAGATTCCACAACTAAACAAAGCATCTCATTAGACCAGCCATATAAATGTACTAACCTCTCAGCATTCTTTTCAGACGTGGATGACATTGAGATTTCAAAAACAAAACAAGGTCTGGATTCCGCTGGAACATCTTTGTGCATTTTGCCGTCTGCTTGAGTTAGACCTTGGCACAGAGAGCGCCTCTGACCCCACCTTTTGTGCCCCGTACGTTTGCACGCAGGAAGCTACAAGAGAGTCGCGCAGTCCACCGGCAGCCATAACTGACCACCTTCCGCACAGTGGCTGATACGTTTCAACACAGCCAGTGTGCGGTGAGGGCATTATCTTGTGAGGGACATAATATACATACATGATCTCAAGATTCCGCAACTA
This sequence comes from Amblyomma maculatum, assembly GCF_055883805.1. Classification (NCBI taxonomy): domain Eukaryota; kingdom Metazoa; phylum Arthropoda; class Arachnida; order Ixodida; family Ixodidae; genus Amblyomma; species Amblyomma maculatum. The sequence continues at coordinate 145,705,001 of NC_139349.1, forward strand.
AACAAAGCATCTCTTATCAGACCAGCCATATTAAATGTGCCAACCTCTTAACCTCCTTTTCAGGCGTGGATGACATTGAGATTTCAAAAACAAAAGGAGGCCTGGATTCCGCTGGAACATCTTTGTGCATTTTGCCCTCTGCTTGAGTTATACCCTTGGCACAGAGAGCGCCTCTGACCTTGTCTTTTGTGCCCCGTACGCTTGCACGCAGGAAGCTAGAAGAGGTTCGCGCCGTCCACCGGCAGCCATAACTGACCACCTACCGCACAGTGGCTGAAACGTTTTCACACAGCCACTGTGCGGTGAGAGAATTATCTAGTGAGGGACCTAGTATACATACATGGTCTCAAGATTCCAAAAATATACAGAGCATCTCTAATCAGACCAGCCATAATAAATGTACCAACCTGGACGCATTCTTTTCGAACGCCGATGACAGTGAGATTTCAAAAACAAAACAAAAGGCATGGATTGCGCTATAACAACTTTAGGAATTTTTCCCTCTGCTTGGGTTAGACCCTTGGCACAGAGAGCGCCTCTGACCCCACCTTTTGTGCCCCGTACGTTTGCACGCGGGAAGCTACAAGAGGATCGCGCAGTCCACCGGCAGCCATAACTGACCACCTACCCCACAGTGGCTGAAACGTTTTCACACAGCCACTGTGCGGTGAGAGCATTATCTAGTGAGGGACCTAGTATACATACATGGTCTCAAGAATCCAAAAATAAACAAAGCATCTATAATGAGACCAGCCATATTAAATTTACAATCCTGGACGCATCCTTTTCGAACGCGGATGACAGTGAGATTTCAAAAAACAAAACAAAAGGCATGGATTGCGCTCTAACAACGTTAAGCATTTTGCCCTCTGCTTGGGTTATACCCTTGGCACAGAGAGCGCCTCTGACCCCACCTTTTGTGCCCCGTACGTTTGCACGCACGAAGCTACAGGAGGGTCGCGCAGTCTACCGGCAGCCATAACTGACCACCTACCGCACAGTGGCTGACACGTTTCCACACAGCCACTGTGCGGTGAGAGCATTATCTAGTGAGGGACCTAATATACATACATGGCCTCAAGATTCAACAAATAAACAAAGCATCTCTAATCAAACCAGCCATATTATATGTACTAACCTCTAAGCATCCTTTTCAGACGTGGTTGACATTGAGATTTCAAAAACTAAAGAAGGCCTGGATTCCGCTGGAACATCTTCATGCATTTTGCCCTCTGCTTCAGTTAGACCCTTGGCACAGAGAGCGCCTCTGAACCCACTTTTTGTGCCCCGTACGTTTGCACGCAGGAAGCTACAAGAAAGCCGCGCAGTCCACCGGCAGCCATAACTGGCCACCTTCCGCACAGTGGCTGATACGTTTCAACACAGCCAGTGCGCGGTGAGGGCATTATCTTGTGAGGGACATAATATACATACTTGGTCTCAAGATTCCGCAACTAAACAAAGCATCTCTAATCAGACCAGCCATATTAAATGTGCCAACCTCTTAAAATCCTTTTCAGCCGTGGATGACATTGAGATTTCAAAAACAAAAGGAGGCCTGGATTCCGCTGGAACATCTTTGTGCATTTTGCCCTCTGCTTGAGTTATACCCTTGGCACAGAGAGCGCCTCTGACCTTGCCTTTTGTGCCCCGTACGCTTGCACGCAGGAAGCTAGAAGAGGTTCGCGCCGTCCACCGGCAGCCATAACTGACCACCTACCGCACAGTGGCTGAAACGTTTTCACACAGCCACTGTGCGGTGAGAGCATTATCTAGTGAGGGACCTAGTATACATACATGGTCTCAAGAATCCAAAAATAAACAAAGCATCTATAATGAGACCAGCCATATTAAATTTACAATCCTGGACGCATCCTTTTCGAACGCGGATGACAGTGAGATTTCAAAAAACAAAACAAAAGGCATGGATTGCGCTCTAACAACGTTAAGCATTTTGCCCTCTGCTTGGGTTATACCCTTGGCACAGAGAACGCCTCTGACCCCACCTTTTGTGCCCCGTACGTTTGCACGCACGAAGCTACAGGAGGGTCGCGCAGTCTACCGGCAGCCATAACTGACCACCTACCGCACAGTGGCTGACACGTTTCCACACAGCCACTGTGCGGTGAGAGCATTATCTAGTGAGGGACCTAATATACATACATGGCCTCAAGATTCAACAAATAAACAAAGCATCTCTAATCAAACCAGCCATATTATATGTACTAACCTCTAAGCATCCTTTTCAGACGTGGATGACATTGAGATTTCAAAAACTAAAGAAGGCCTGGATTCCGCTGGAACATCTTCATGCATTTTGCCCTCTGCTTCAGTTAGACCCTTGGCACAGAGAGCGCCTCTGAACCCACCTTTTGTGCCCCGTACGTTTGCACGCAGGAAGCTACAAGAAAGCCGCGCAGTCCACCGGCAGCCATAACTGGCCACCTTCCGCACAGTGGCTGATACGTTTCAACACAGCCAGTGTGCGGTGAGGGCATTATCTTGTGAGGGACATAATATACATACATGGTCTCAAGATTCCGCAACTAAACAAAGCATCTCTAATCAGACCAGCCATATTAAATGTGTCAACCTCTTAACATCCTTTTCAGGCGTGGATGACATTGAGATTTCAAAAACAAAAGGAGGCCTGGATTCCGCTGGAACATCTTTGTGCATTTTGCCCTCTGCCTGAGTTATACCCTTGGCACAGAGAGCGCCTCTGACCTTGCCTTTTGTGCCCCGTACGCTTGCACGCAGGAAGCTAGAAGAGGTTCGCGCCGTCCACCGGCAGCCATAACTGACCACCTACCGCACAGTGGCTGAAACGTTTTCACACAGCCACTGTGCGGTGAGAGCATTATCTAGTGAGGGACCTAGTATACATACATGGTCTCAAGATTCCAAAATATACAGAGCATCTCTAATCAAACCAGCCATATTAAATGTACCAACCTGGACGCATCCTTTTCGAACGCCGATGACAGTGAGATCTCAAAAACAAAACAAAAGGCATGGATTGCGCTATAACAACTTTAGGAATTTTGCCCTCTGCTTGGGTTAGACCCTTGGCACAGAGAGCGCATCTGACCCCACCTTTTGTGCCCCGTACGTTTGCACGCGGGAAGCTACAAGAGGATCGCGCAGTCCACCGGCAGCCATAACTGACCACCTACCCCACAGTGGCTGAAACGTTTTCACACAGCCACTGTGCGGTGAGAGCATTATCTAGTGAGGGACCTAGTATACATACATGGTCTCAAGATTCCAAAAATAAACAAATCAACTCGAATCAGACCAGCCATATTAAATGTACCAACCTGGACGCATCCTTTTCGAACGCCGATGACAGTGAGATTTCAAAAACAAAACAAAAGGCATGGATTGCGCTATAACAACTGTAGGAATTTTGCCCTCTGCTTGGGTTAGACCCTTGGCACAGAGAGCGCCTCTGACCCCACCTTTTGTGCCCCGTACGTTTGCACGCAGGAAGCTACAACAGAGTCGCGCAGTCCACCGGCAGCCATAACTGACCACCTTCCGCACAGTGGCTCATACGTTTCAACACAGCCAGTGCGCGGTGAGGGCATTATCTTGTGAGGGACATAATATACATACAGGGTCTCAAGATTCCGCAACTAAACAAAGCATCTCTAATCAGACCAGCCATATTAAATGTGCCAACCTCTTAACATCCTTTTCAGGCGTGGATGACATTGAGATTTCAAAAACAAAAGGAGGCCTGGATTCCGCTGGAACATCTTTGTGCATTTTGCCCTCTGCTTGAGTTATACCCTTGGCACAGAGAGCGCCTCTGACCTTGCCTTTTGTGCCCCGTACGCTTGCACGCAGGAAGCTAGAAGAGGTTCGCGCCGTCCACCGGCAGCCATAACTGACCACCTACCGCACAGTGGCTGAAACGTTTTCACACAGCCACTGTGCGGTGAGAGCATTATCTAGTGAGGGACCTAGTATACATACATGGTCTCAAGAATCCAAAAATAAACAAAGCATCTATAATGAGACCAGCCATATTAAATTTACAATCCTGGACGCATCCTTTTCGAACGCGGATGACAGTGAGATTTCAAAAAACAAAACAAAAGGCATGGATTGCGCTCTAACAACGTTAAGCATTTTGCCCTCTGCTTGGGTTATACCCTTGGCACAGAGAACGCCTCTGACCCCACCTTTTGTGCCCCGTACGTTTGCACGCACGAAGCTACAGGAGGGTCGCGCAGTCTACCGGCAGCCATAACTGACCACCTACCGCACAGTGGCTGACACGTTTCCACACAGCCACTGTGCGGTGAGAGCATTATCTAGTGAGGGACCTAATATACATACATGGCCTCAAGATTCAAGAAATAAACAAAGCATCTCTAATCAAACCAGCCATATTATATGTACTAACCTCTAAGCATCCTTTTCAGACGTGGATGACATTGAGATTTCAAAAACTAAAGAAGGCCTGGATTCCGCTGGAACATCTTCATGCATTTTGCCCTCTGCTTCAGTTAGACCCTTGGCACAGAGAGCGCCTCTGAACCCACCTTTTGTGCCCCGTACGTTTGCACGCAGGAAGCTACAAGAAAGCCGCGCAGTCCACCGGCAGCCATAACTGGCCACCTTCCGCACAGTGGCTGATACGTTTCAACACAGCCAGTGTGCGGTGAGGGCATTATCTTGTGAGGGACATAATATACATACATGGTCTCAAGATTCCGCAACTAAACAAAGCATCTCTAATCAGACCAGCCATATTAAATGTGCCAACCTCTTAACATCCTTTTCAGGCGTGGATGACATTGAGATTTCAAAAACAAAAGGAGGCCTGGATTCCGCTGGAACATCTTTGTGCATTTTGCCCTCTGCTTGAGTTATACCCTTGGCACAGAGAGCGCCTCTGACCTTGCCTTTTGTGCCCCGTACGCTTGCACGCAGGAAGCTAGAATAGGTTCGCGCCGTCCACCGGCAGCCATAACTGACCTCCTACCGCACAGTGGCTGAAACGTTTTCACACAGCCACTGTGCGGTGAGAGCATTATCTAGTGAGGGACCTAGTATACATACATGGTCTCAAGATTCCAAAATATACAGAGCATCTCTAATCAAACCAGCCATATTAAATGTACCAACCTGGACGCATCCTTTTCGAACGCCGATGGCAGTGAGATCTCAAAAACAAAACAAAAGGCATGGATTGCGCTATAACAACTTTAGGAATTTTGCCCTCTGCTTGGGTTAGACCCTTGGCACAGAGAGCGCATCTGACCCCACCTTTTGTGCCCCGTACGTTTGCACGCGGGAAGCTACAAGAGGATCATATGTCCACCGGCAGCCATAACTGACCACCTACCCCACAGTGGCTGAAACGTTTTCACACAGCCACTGTGCGGTGAGAGCATTATCTAGTGAGGGACCTAGTATACATACATGGTCTCAAGATTCCAAAAATAAACAAATCAACTCGAATCAGACCAGCCATATTAAATGTACCAACCTGGACGCATCCTTTTCGAACGCCGATGACAGTGAGATTTCAAAAACAAAACAAAAGGCATTGATTGCGCTATAACAACTGTAGGAATTTTGCCCTCTTTTGGGTTTGACCCTTGGCACAGAGAGCGCCTCTGACCCCACCTTTTGTGCCCCGTACGTTTGCACGCAGGAAGCTACAAGAGAGTCGCGCAGTCCACCGGCAGCCATAACTGACCACCTTCCGCACAGTGGCTCATACGTTTCAACACAGCCAGTGTGCGGTGAGGGCATTATCTTGTGAGGGACATAATATACATACATGGTCTCAAGATTCCGCAACTAAACAAAGCATCTCTAATCAGACCAGCCATATTAAATGTGCCAACCTCTTAACCTCCTTTTCAGGCGTGGATGACATTGAGATTTCAAAAACAAAAGGAGGCCTGGATTCCGCTGGAACATCTTTGTGCATTTTGCCCTCTGCTTGAGTTTTACCCTTGGCACAGAGAGCGCCTCTGACCTTGCCTTTTGTGCCCCGTACGCTTGCACGCAGGAAGCTAGAAGAGGTTCGCGCCGTCCACCGGCAGCCATAACTGACCACCTACCGCACAGTGGCTGAAACGTTTTCACACAGCCACTGTGCGGTGAGAGCATTATCTAGTGAGGGACCTAGTATACATACATGGTCTCAAGATTCCAAAAATATACAGAGCATCTCTTATCAGACCAGCCATATTAAATGTACCAACCTGGAGGCATCCTTTTCGAACGCCGATGACAGTGAGATTTCAAAAACAAAACAAAAGGCATGGATTGCGCTATAACAACTTTAGGAATTTTGCCCTCTGCTTGGATTAGACCCTTGGCACAGAGAGCGCATCTGACCCCACCTTTTGTGCCCCGTACGTTTGCACGCGGGAAGCTACAAGAGGATCGCGCAGTCCACCGGCAGCCATAACTGACCACCTACCCCACAGTGGCTGAAACGTTTTCACACAGCCACTGTGCGGTGAGAGCATTATCTAGTGAGGGACCTAGTATACATACATGGTCTCAAGATTCCAAAAATAAACAAATCAACTCGAATCAGACCAGCCATATTAAAAGTAACAACCTGGACGCATCCTTTTCGAGCGCGGATGACAGTGGGATTTCAAAAACAAAACAAAAGGCATGGATAGCGCTCTAACAACGTTAAGCATTTTGCCCACTGCTTGGGTTAGACCCTTGGCACAGAGAACGCCTCTGACCACACCTTTTGTGCCCCGTACGTTTGCACGCACGAAGCTACAGGAGGGTCGCGCAGTCCACCAGCAGCCATAACTGACCACCTTCCGCACAGTGGCTGACACGTTTCCACACAGCCACTGTGCGGTGAGAGCATTATCTAGTGAGGGACCTAATATACATACATGGTCTCAAGAGTCCACAAGTAAACAAAGCATCTCTAATCAAACCAGCCATATTAGATGTACTAACCTCTGAGCATCCTTTTCAGACGTGGATGACATTGAGATTTCAAAACAAAAGAAGGCCTGGATTCCGCTGGAACATCTTCGTGCATTTTGCCCTCTGCTTGAGTTAGACGCTTGGCACAGAGAGCGCCTCTGACCCCACCTTTTGTGCCCCGTGCGTTTGCACGCATGAAGCTACAAGAAAGTCGCGCAGTCCACCGGCAGCCATAAATGGCCACCTACCGCACAGTGGCTGATACGTTTCAACGCAGCCAATGTGCGGTGAGGGCATTATCTTGTGAGGGACGTAATATACATACACGATCTCAAGATTCCACAACTAAACAAAGCATCTCTAATCAGACCAGCCATAATAAATGTACCAACCTCTCAGCATCCTTTTCAGACGTGGATCATTGAGATTTCAAAAACAAAAGAAGGCTTGTATTGCGCTCTAACAACGTTAAGCATTTTGCCCTCTGCTTGGGTTAGACCCTTGGCACAGAGAGCGCCTCTGACCCCACCTTTTGTGCTCCGTACGTTTGCACGCAGGAAGCTACAAGAGGGTCGCGCAGTCCACCGGCAGCCATAACTGACCACCTACCGCACAGTGGCTGATACGTTTCCACACATCCACTGTGCTGTGAGTGTATCTAGCGAGGACCTAATATACATACATGGTCTTTAAGATTCCACAAATAAACAATGCATCTCTAATTAAACGAGCCATATAAATGTACTAACCTCTCAGCATTCTTTTCAGACGTGGATGACATTGAGATTTAAAAAAAAAAACAAGGTCTGGATTCCGCTGGAACATCTTTGTGCATTTTGCCGTCTGCTTGAGTTAGACCTTGGCACAGAGAGCGCCTCTGACCCTACCTTTTGTGCCCAGTAGGTTTGCACGCGGGAAGCTAGAAGAGGTTCGCGCAGTCCACCGGCAGCCATAACTGACCACCTACCGCACAGTGGCTGATATGTTTTTGCACAGCCACTGTGCGGTGAGAGCATTTTTAGTGAGGGACCTAGTATACATACATGGTCTCAAGATTCCAAAAATAAACAAAGCATCTATAATCAGACCAGCCATATTAAATTTACAATCCTGGACGCATCCTTTTCGAACGCGGATGACAGTGAGATTTCAAAAAACAAAACAAAAGGCATGGATTGCGCTCTAACAACTTTATTCATTTTGCCTTCTGCTTGGGTTATACCCTTGGCACAGAGAGCGCCTCTGACCCTGCCTTTGTGCCCCGTACGTTTGCACGCAGGAAGCTACAAGAGGGTCGCGCAGTCCACCGGCAGCCATAACTGACCCCCTACCGCACAGTGGCTGAAACGTTTTCACACAGCCACTGTGCGGTGAGAGCATTATCTAGTGTGTGACCTATTATATATACATGGTCTCAAGATTCCAAAAACAGACAAATCATCTCTAATCAGACCAGCCATATTAAATGTACCAACCTGGACGCATCCTTTTCGAACGCGGATGACAGTGGGATTTCAAAAACAGAACAAAAAGGCATGGATTGCGCTCTAACAACGTTAAGCATTTTGCCCTCTGCTTGGGTTATACCCTTGGCACAGAGAACGCCTCTGATCCCACCTTTTGTGCCCCGTACGTTTGCACGCACGAAGCTACAGGAGGTTCGCGCAGTCTACCGGCAGCCATAACTGACCACCTACCGCACAGTGGCTGACACGTTTCCACACAGCCACTGTGCGGTGAGAGCATTATCTAGTGAGGGACCTAATATACACACATGGCCCCAAGATTCAACAAATAAACAAAGCATCTCTAATCAAACCAGCCATATTATATGTACTAACCTTTGAGCATCCTTTTCAGACGTGGATGACATTGAGATTTCAAAAACTAAAGAAGGCCTGGATTCCGCTGGAAAATCTTCGTGCATTTTGCCCTCTGCTTGAGTTAGACGCTTGGCACAGAGAGCGCCTCTGACCTCACCTTTTGTGCCCCGTACGTTTACACGCAGGAAGCTACAAGAGAGTCGCGTAGTCCACCTGCAGCCATAACTGGCCACCTGCCGCACAGTGGCTGATACGTTTCAACACAGCCAGTGTGCGGTGAGGGCATTATCTTGTGAGGGACATAATATATATACACGATCTCAAGATTCCACAACTAAACAAAGCATCTCTAATCAGACCAGCCGTAATAAATGTACCAACCTCTCAGCATGCTTTTCAGACGTGGATGACATTGAGATTTCAAAAACAAAAGAAGGCCTGGATTGCGCTCTAACAACGTTAAGCATTTTGCCCTCTGCTTGAGTTAGACCCTTGGCACAGAGAGCGCCTCTGACCCCACCTTTTGTGCCCCGTACGTTTGCACGCAGGAAGCTACAAGAAAGTCGCGCAGTCCACCGGCAGCCATAACTGACCACCTTCCGCACACTGGCTGATACGTTTCAACACAGCCAGTGTGCGGTGAGGGCATTATCTTGTGAGGGACATAATATACATACATGATCGCAAGATTACACAACTAAACAATGCATCTCTAATCAGACCAGCCATATTAAATGTACCAACCTCTCAGCATCCTTTTCAGACGTGGATGACATTGAGATTTCAAAAACAAAAGGAGGTCTGGATTCCGCTTTAACATCTTTGTGCATTTTACCCTCTGCTTGAGTTATACCCTTGGCACAGAGAGCGCCTCTGACCTTGCCTTTTGTGCCCCGTACGTTTGCACGCAGGAAGCTAGAAGAGGTTCGCGCAGTCCACCGGCAGCCATAACTGACCACCTACCGCACAGTGGCTGAAACGTTTTCACACAGCCACTGTGCGGTGAGAGCATTATCTAGTGAGGGACCTAGTATACATACATGGTCTCAAGATTCCAAAAATATACAGAGCATCTCTAATCAGACCAGCCATATTAAATGTACCAACCTGGACGCATCCTTTTCGAACGCCGATGACAGTGAGATTTCAAAAACAAAACAAAAGGCATGGATTGCGCTATAACAACCTTAGGAATTTTGCCCTCTGCTTGGGTTAGACCCTTGGCACAGAGAGCGCCTCTGACCCCACCTTTTGTGCCTTGTACGTTTGCACGCGGGAAGCTACAAGAGGATCGCGCAGTCCACCGGCAGTCATAACTGACCCCCTACCGCACAGTGGCTGAAACGTTTTCACACAGCCACTACGCGGTGAGAGCATTATCTAGTGAGGGACCTAATATACATACATGGCCTCAAGATTCAACAAATAAACAAAGCATCTCTAATCAAACCAGCCATATTATATGTACTAACCTCTGAGCATCCTTTTCAGACGTGGATGACATTGAGATTTCAAAAACTAAAGAAGGCCTGGATTCCGCTGGAACATCTTCGCGCATTTTGCGCTCTGCTTGAGTTAGACGCTTGGCACAGAGAGCGCCTCTGACCTCACCTTTTGTGCCCCGTACGTTTACACGCAGGAAGCTACAAGAGAGTCGCGCAGTCCACCTGCAGCCATAACTGGCCTCCTGCCGCACAGTGGCTGATACGTTTCAACACAGCCAGTGTGCGGTGAGGGCATTATCTTGCGAGGGACATAATATATATACACGATCTAAAGATTCCACAACTAAACAAAGCATCTCTAATCAGACCAGCCGTAATAAATGTACCAACCTCTCAGCATGCTTTTCAGACGTGGATGACATTGAGATTTCAAAAACAAAAGAAGGCCTGGATTGCGCTCTAACAGCGTTAAGCATTTTGCCCTCTGCTTGAGTTAGACCCTTGGCACAGGGAGCGCCTCTGACCCCAGCTTTTGTGCTCCGTACGTTTGCACGCAGGAAGCTACAAGAGGGTCGCGCAGTCCACCGGCAGCCATAACTGACCACCTACCACACAGTGGCTGATACGTTTCCACACAGCCACTGTGCGGTGAGAGCATTATCTAGTGAGGGACCTAATATACACACATGGTCTTTAGGATTCCACAAATAAACAAAGCGTCTCTAATTAGACCAGCCATATAAATGTACTAGCCTCTCAGCATTCTTTTCAGACGTGGATGACATTCAGATTTCAAAAACGAAACAAGGTCTGGATTCCGCTGAAACATCTTTGTGCATTTTGCCCTCTGCTTGAGTTAGACCTTGGCACAGAGAGCGCCTCTGACCCTACCTTTCGTGCCCAGTACGGTTGCACGCAGGAAGCTACAAGAGGTTCGCGCAGTCCACCGGCAGCCATAACTGACCACCTACTGCAAATTGGCTGAAACGTTTTCACACAGCCACTGCGCGGTGAGAGCATTATCTAGTGAGGGACCTAGTAAACAAACATGGTCTCAAGATTCCAAAAATAAACAAAGCATCTATAATCAGACCAGCCATATTAAATGTATCAACATCTCAGCATCCTTTTCAGACGTGAATGACATTGAGATCTCAGAAACAAAAGGAGGCCTGGATTGCGCTCTAACAACGTTAAGCATTTTGCCCTCTGCTTGAGTTAGACCCTTTGCACAGAGAGCGCCTCTGACCCCACCTTTTGTGCCCCGTACGTTTGCACGCAGGAAGCTACAAGAGAGTCGCGCAGTCCACCAGCAGCCATAACTGACCACCTACCGCACAGTGGCTGATACGTTTCAACACAGCCAGTGTGCGGTGAGGGCGTTATCTTGTGAGGGACATAATATACATACATGGTCTCGAGATTCCGCAACTAAACAAAGCATCTCTAATCAGACCAGCCATATTAAATGTACCAACCTCTCAGCATCCTTTTCAGACGTGGATGACATTGAGATCTCAGAAACAAAAGGAGGCCTGGATTCCGCTGGAACATCTTTGTGCATTTTGCCCTCTGCTTGAGTTATACCCTTGGCACAGAGAGCGCCTCTGAACCTGCCTTTTGTGCCCCGTAGGTTTGCACGCAGGAAGCTACAAGAGGGTCGCGCAGTCCACCGGCAGCCGTAACTGACCACCTACCGCACAGTGGCTGATACGTTTTCGCACAGTCCCTGTGCGGTGAGAGCATTATCTAGTGAGGGACCTAGTATACATACATGGTCTCAATATTCCAAAAATAAACAAATCATCTCTAATCAGACCAGCCATATTAAATGAACCGACCTGGACGCATCCTTTTCGAACGCGGATGACAGTGAGATTTTGAAAAACAAAACAAAAGGCATGGATTGCGCTCTAACAACGTTAAGCATTTTGCCCTCTGCTTGGGTTAGACCCTTGGCACAGAGAACGCCTCCGACCCCACCTTTTGTGCCCCGTACGTTTGCACGCACGAAGCTACAGGAGGGTCGCGCAGTCCACCGGCAGCTATAACTGACCACCTACCGCACAGTGGCTGACACGTTTCCACACAGCCACTGCGCGGTGAGAGCATTATCTAGTGAGGGACCTAATATACATACATGGTCTCAACGTTCCGCAACTTAACAAAGCATATCTAATCAGACCAGCCATATTAGATGTACTAACCTCTGAGCATCCTTTCCGTCGTGGATGACATTGTGATTTCAAAAACAAAAGAAGGCCTGGATTCCGCTGGAACATCTTCGTGCATTTTGCCCTCTGCTTGAGTAAGACGCTTGGCACAGAGAGCGCCTCTGACCCCACCTTTTGTGCCCCGTACGTTTGCACCCAGGAAGCTACAAGAGAGTCGCGCAGTCCACCGGCAGCCATAACTGGCCACCTACCGCACAGTGGCTGATACGTTTCATCACAGCCAGTGTGCGGTGAGGGCATTATCTTGTGAGGGACATAATATACGTACATGGTCTCAAGATTCCGCAACTAAACAAAGCATCTCTAATCAGACCAGCCATATTAAATGTACCAACATCTCAGCATCCTTTTCAGACGTGAATGACATTGAGATCTCAGAAACAAAAGGAGGCCTGGATTCCGCTGGAACATCTTTGTGCATTTTGCCCTCTGCTTGAGTTACACCCATGGCACAGAGAGCGCCTCTGAACCTGCCTTTTGTGCCCCGTACGTTTGCACGCAGGAAGCTACAAGAGGGTCGCGCAGTCCACCGGCAGCCGTAACTGACCACCTACCGTACAGTGGCTGATATGTTTTCGCACAGCCACTGTGCGGTGAGAGCATTATCTAGTGAGGGACCTAGTATACATACATGGTCTCAATATTCCAAAAATAAACAAATCATCTCTAATCAGACCAGCCATATTAAATGAACCGATCTGGACGCATCCTTTTCGAACGCGGATGACAGTGAGATTTTGAAAAACAAAACAAAAGGCATGGATTGCGCTCTAAAAACGTTAAGCATTTTGCCCTCTGCTTGGGTTAGACCCTTGGCACAGAGAACGCCTCCGACCCTGCCTTTTGTGCCCCGCACGTTTGCACGCAGGAAGCTACAAGAGGGTCGCGCAGTCCACCGGCAGCCATAACTGACCCCCTACCGCACAGTGTCTGAAACGTTTTCACACAGCCACTGTGCGGTGAGAGCATTGTCTAGTGAGGGACCTAGTATACATACATGGTCTCAAGATTCCAAAAATAAACAAATAATCTCTAATCAGACCAGCCACATTAAATGTACCAACCTGGACGCACCCTTTCCAAACGCGGATGACAGTGAGATTTCAAAAACAAAAGAAGGCCTGGATTTCGCTGGAACATCTTCGTGCATTTTGCCCTCTGCTTGAGTTAGACGCTTGGCACAGAGAGCGCCTCTGACCCCACCTTTTGTGCCCCGTACGTTTGCACCCAGGAAGCTACAAGAGAGTCGCGCAGTCCACCGGCAGCCATAACTGGCCACCTACCACGCAGTAGCTGATACGTTTCAGCACAGCCAGTGTGCGGTGAGGGCATTATCTTGTGAGGGACATAATATGCATACATGGTCTCAAAATTCCGCAACTAAACAAAGCATCTCTAATCAGACCAGCCATATTAAATGTACCAACCTCTCAGCATCCTTTTCAGACGTGACTGACATTGAGATTTCAAAAACAAAAGGAGGCCTGGATTCCGCTGGAACATCGTTGTGCATTTTGCCCTCTGCTTGAGTTATGCCCTTGGCACAGAGAGCGCCTCTGAACCTGCCTTTTGTGCCCCGCTCGTTTGCACGCAGGAAGCTACAAGAGGGTCGCGCAGTCCACCAGCAGCCATAACTGACCCCCTACCGCACAGTGTCTGAAACGTTTTCACACAGCCACAGTGCGGTGAGGGCATTATCTTGTGAGGGACAAAATATACATACATGGTCTCAAGATTCCGCAACTAAATAAAGCATGTCTAATCAGACCAGCCACATTAAATGTACCAACCTCTCAGCATCCTTTTCAGACGTGGATGACATTGAGATTTCAAAAACAAAAGGAGGCCTGGATTCCACTGGAACATCTTTGTGCATTTTGCCCTCTGCTTGAGTTAGACCTTGGCACAGAGAGCGCCTCTGACCCTACCTTCTGTGTCCCGTACGTTTGCACGCAGGAAGCTACAAGAGGGTCGCGCAGTCCACCGGCAGCCATAACTGACCACCTACCGCACAGTGGCTGATATGTTTTCACACAGCCACTGTGCGGTGAGAGCATTATCTAGTGAGGGAACAAGTATACATACACGGTCTCAAGATTCCAAAAATAAACAAAGCATCTATAATCAGACCAGCCATACTAAATGTACCAACCTGGACGCATCCTTTCCGAACGCGGATGACAGTGAGATTTCAAAAACAAAACAAAAGGCATGGATTGCGCTCTAACAACTTTAGGCATTTTGCCCTCTGCTTGGGTTAGACCCTTTGCACAGAGAGCGCCTCTGACCCCACCTTTTGTGCCCCGTACGTTTGCACGCAGGAAGCTACAAGAGAGTCGCGCAGTCCACCAGCAGCCATAACTGACCACCTACCGCACAGTGGCTGATACGTTTCAACACAGCTAGTGTGCGGTGAGGGCGTTATCTTGTGAGGGACATAATATACATACATGGTCTCGAGATTCCGCAACTAAACAAAGCATCTCTAATCAGACCAGCCATATTAAATGTACCAACCTCTCAGCATCCTTTTCAGACGTGGATGACATTGAGATCTCAGAAACAAAAGGAGGCCTGGATTCCGCTGGAACATCTTTGTGCATTTTGCCCTCTGCTTGAGTTATACCCTTGGCACAGAGAGCGCCTCTGAACCTGCCTTTCGTGCCCCGTAGGTTTGCACGCAGGAAGCTACAAGAGGGTCGCGCAGTCCACCGGCAGCCGTAACTGACCACCTACCGCACAGTGGCTGATACGTTTTCGCACAGTCCCTGTGCGGTGAGAGCATTATCTAGTGAGGGACCTAGTATACATACATGGTCTCAATATTCCAAAAATAAACAAATCATCTCTAATCAGACCAGCCATATTAAATGAACCGACCTGGACGCTTCCTTTTCGAACGCGGATGACAGTGAGATTTTGAAAAACAAAACAAAAGGCATGGATTGCGCTCTAACAACGTTAAGCATTTTGCCCTCTGCTTGGGTTAGACCCTTGGCACAGAGAACGCCTCCGACCCCACCTTTTGTGCCCCGTACGTTTGCACGCACGAAGCTACAGGAGGGTCGCGCAGTCCACCGGCAGCTATAACTGACCACCTACCGCACAGTGGCTGACACGTTTCCACACAGCCACTGCGCGGTGAGAGCATTATCTAGTGAGGGACCTAATATACATACATGGTCTCAAGGTTCCGCAACTTAACAAAGCATATCTAATCAGACCAGCCATATTAGATGTACTAACCTCTGAGCATCCTTTCCGTCGTGGATGACATTGTGATTTCAAAAACAAAAGAAGGCCTGGATTCCGCTGGAACATCTTCGTGCATTTTGCCCTCTGCTTGAGTAAGACGCTTGGCACAGAGAGCGCCTCTGACCCCACCTTTTGTGCCCCGTACGTTTGCACCCAGGAAGCTACAAGAGAGTCGCGCAGTCCACCGGCAGCCATAACTGGCCACCTACCGCACAGTGGCTGATACGTTTCAACACAGCCAGTGTGCGGTGAGGGCATTATCTTGTGAGGGACATAATATACGTACATGGTCTCAAGATTCCGCAACTAAACAAAGCATCTCTAATCAGACCAGCCATATTAAATGTACCAACCTCTCAGCATCCTTTTCAGACGTGAATGACATTGAGATCTCAGAAACAAAAGGAGGCCTGGATTCCGCTGGAACATCTTTGTGCATTTTGCCCTCTGTTGAGTTACACCCATGGCACAGAGAGCGCCTCTGAACCTGCCTTTTGTGCCCCGTACGTTTGCACGCAGGAAGCTACAAGAGGGTCGCGCAGTCCACCGGCAGCCGTAACTGACCACCTACCGTACAGTGGCTGATATGTTTTCGCACAGCCACTGTGCGGTGAGAGCATTATCTAGTGAGGGACCTAGTATACATACATGGTCTCAATATTCCAAAAATAAACAAATCATCTCTAATCAGACCAGCCATATTAAATGAACCGATCTGGACGCATCCTTTTCGAACGCGGATGACAGTGAGATTTTGAAAAACAAAACAAAAGGCATGGATTGCGCTCTAAAAACGTTAAGCATTTTGCCCTCTGCTTGGGTTAGACCCTTGGCACAGAGAACGCCTCCGACCCTGCCTTTTGTGCCCCGCACGTTTGCACGCAGGAAGCTACAAGAGGGTCGCGCAGTCCACCGGCAGCCATAACTGACCCCCTACCGCACAGTGTCTGAAACGTTTTCACACAGCCACTGTGCGGTGAGAGCATTATCTAGTGAGGGACCTAGTATACATACATGGTCTCAAGATTCCAAAAATAAACAAATAATCTCTAATCAGACCAGCCACAGTAAATGTACCAACCTGGACGCACCCTTTCCAAACGCGGATGACAGTGAGATTTCAAAAACAAAAGAGAAGGCATGGATTGCGCTCTAACGACGTTAAGCATTTTGCCCTCTGCTGGGGTAAGACACTTGGCACAGAGAACGCCTCCGACCCCACCTTTTGTGCCCCGTACGTTTTGCACGCGCGAAGCTACAGGAGGGTCGCGCATTCCACCGGCAGCCATAACTGACCACCTACCGCACAGTGGCTGACACGTTTCCACACAGCCACTGTGCGGTGAGAGCATTATCTAGTGAGGGACCTAATATACATACATGGTCTCAAGATTCCACAAATAAACAAAGCATCTCTAATCAAACCAGCCATATTAGATGTACTAACCTCTGAGCATCCTTTTCAGACGTGGATGACATTGTGATTTCAAAAACAAAAGAAGGCCTGGATTTCGCTGGAACATCTTCGTGCATTTTGCCCTCTGCTTGAGTTAGACGCTTGGCACAGAGAGCGCCTCTGACCCCACCTTTTGTGCCCCGTACGTTTGCACCCAGGAAGCTACAAGAGAGTCGCGCAGTCCACCGGCAGCCATAACTGGCCACCTACCACGCAGTAGCTGATACGTTTCAACACAGCCAGTGTGCGGTGAGGGCATTATCTTGTGAGGGACATAATATGCATACATGGTCTCAAGATTCCGCAACTAAACAAAGCATCTCTAATCAGACCAGCCATATTAAATGTACCAACCTCTCAGCATCCTTTTCAGACGTGACTGACATTGAGATTTCAAAAACAAAAGGAGGCGTGGATTCCGCTGGAACATCGTTGTGCATTTTGCCCTCTGCTTGAGTTATACATGGTCTCAAGACTCCGCAACTAAACAAAGCATCTCTAATCAGACCAGCCATATTAAATGTGCCAACCCCTTAACATCCTTTTCAGGCGTGGATGACATTGAGATTTCAAAAACAAAAGGAGGCCTGGATTCCGCTGGAACATCTTTGTGCATTTTGCCCTCTGCTTGAGTTTTAAATAAACAAAGCATCTATAATCAGACCAGCCACAATAAATGTACCAACCTGGATGCATCCTTTTCGAACGCGGATGAGAGTGAGATTTCAAAAACAGAAGGTATGGATTGCGCTCTAACAACTTTAGGCATTTTGCCCTCTGCTTGGGTTAGACCCTTTGCACAGAGAGCGCCTCTGACCCCACCTTTTGTGCCCCGTACGTTTGCACGCAGGAAGCTACAAGAGAATCGCGTAGTCCACCGGCAGCCATAACTGACCACCTACCGCACAGTGGCTGACACGTTTCAACACAGCCAGTGTGCGGCGAGGGCTTTATTTTGTGAGGGACATAATATACATACATGGTCTCAAGATTCCGCAACTAAACGAAGCATCTCTAATCAGACCAGCCATATTAAATGTACCAACCTCTCAGCATCCTTTTCAGACGTGAATGACATTGAGATTTCAAAAACAAAAGGAGGCCTGGATTCCGCTGGAACATCGTTGTGCATTTTGCCCTCTGCTTGAGTTATGCCCTTGACACAGAGAGCGCCTCTGAACCTGCCTTTTGTGCCCCGCTCGTTTGCACGCAGGAAGCTACAAGAGGGTCGCGCAGTCCACCAGCAGCCATAACTGACCCCCTACCGCACAGTGTCTGAAACGTTTTCACACAGCCACTGTGCGGTGAGGGCATTATCTTGTGAGGGACAAAATATACATACATGGTCTCAAGATTCCGCAACTAAATAAAGCATGTCTAATCAGACCAGCCACATTAAATGTACCAACCTCTCAGCATCCTTTTCAGACGTGGATGACATTGAGATTTCAAAAACGAAAGGAGGCCTGGATTCCACTGGAACATCTTTGTGCATTTTGCCCTCTGCTTGAGTTAGACCTTGGCACAGAGAGCGCCTCTGACCCTACCTTCTGTGCCCCGTACGTTTGCACGCAGGAAGCTACAAGAGGGTCGCGCAGTCCACCGGCAGCCATAACTGACCACCTACCGCACAGTGGCTGATATGTTTTCACACAGCCACTGTGCGGTGAGAGCATTATCTAGTGAGGGAACAAGTATACATACATGGTCTCAAGATTCCAAAAATAAACAAAGCATCTATAATCAGACCAGCCATACTAAATGTACCAACCTGGACGCATCCTTTCCGAACGCGGATGACAGTGAGATTTCAAAAACAAAACAAAAGGCATGGATTGCGCTCTAACAACTTTAGGCATTTTGCCCTCTGCTTGGGTTAGACCCTTTGCACAGAGAGCGCCTCTGACCCCACCTTTTGTGCCCCATACGTTTGCACGCAGGAAGCTACAAGAGAATCGCGCAGTCCAACGGCAGCCATAAGTGACCACCTACCGCACAGTGGCTGAAACGTTTCCACACAGCCACTGTGCGGTGAGAGCATTATCTAGTGAGAGACCTAACATACATACATGGTCTCAAGATTCCACAAATAAACAAAGCATCTCTAATTACACCAGCCATATTAAATGTACTAACCTCTCAGCATCCTTTTCAGAACTTGGATGACATTGAGATTTCAAAAACAAAAGAAGGCCTGGATTCCGCTGGAACATCTTTGTGCATTTTGCCCTCTGCTTGAGTTAGACCTTGGCACAGAGAGCGCCTCTGACCCTACCTTCTGTGTCCCGTACGTTTGCACGCAGGAAGCTACAAGAGGGTCGCGCAGTCCACCGGCAGCCATAACTGACCACCTACCGCACAGTGGCTGATATGTTTTCACACAGCCACTGTGCGGTGAGAGCATTATCTAGTGAGGGAACAAGTATACATACATGGTCTCAAGATTCCAAAAATAAACAAAGCATCTATAATCAGACCAGCCATACTAAATGTACCAACCTGGACGCATCCTTTCCGAACGCGGATGACAGTGAGATTTCAAAAACAAAACAAAAGGCATGGATTGCGCTCTAACAACTTTAGGCATTTTGCCCTCTGCTTGGGTTAGACCCTTTGCACAGAGAGCGCCTCTGACCCCACCTTTTGTGCCCCGTACGTTTGCACGCAGGAAGCTACAAGAGAGTCGCGCAGTCCACCAGCAGCCATAACTGACCACCTACCGCACAGTGGCTGATACGTTTCAACACAGCCAGTGTGCGGTGAGGGCGTTATCTTGTGAGGGACATAATATACATACATGGTCTCGAGATTCCGCAACTAAACAAAGCATCTCTAATCAGACCAGCCATATTAAATGTACCAACCTCTCAGCATCCTTTTCAGACGTGGATGACATTGAGATCTCAGAAACAAAAGGAGGCCTGGATTCCGCTGGAACATCTTTGTGCATTTTGCCCTCTGCTTGAGTTATACCCTTGGCACAGAGAGCGCCTCTGAACCTGCCTTTCGTGCCCCGTAGGTTTGCACGCAGGAAGCTACAAGAGGGTCGCGCAGTCCACCGGCAGCCGTAACTGACCACCTACCGGACAGTGGCTGATACGTTTTCGCACAGTCCCTGTGCGGTGAGAGCATTATCTAGTGAGGGACCTAGTATACATACATGGTCTCAATATTCCAAAAATAAACAAATCATCTCTAATCAGACCAGCCATATTAAATGAACCGACCTGGACGCATCCTTTTCGAACGCGGATGACAGTGAGATTTTGAAAAACAAAACAAAAGGCATGGATTGCGCTCTAACAACGTTAAGCATTTTGCCCTCTGCTTGGGTTAGACCCTTGGCACAGAGAACGCCTCCGACCCCACCTTTTGTGCCCCGTACGTTTGCACGCACGAAGCTACAGGAGGGTCGCGCAGTCCACCGGCAGCTATAACTGACCACCTACCGCACAGTGGCTGACACGTTTCCACACAGCCACTGCGCGGTGAGAGCATTATCTAGTGAGGGACCTAATATACATACATGGTCTCAAGGTTCCGCAACTTAACAAAGCATATCTAATCAGACCAGCCATATTAGATGTACTAACCTCTGAGCATCCTTTCCGTCGTGGATGACATTGTGATTTCAAAAACAAAAGAAGGCCTGGATTCCGCTGGAACATCTTCGTGCATTTTGCCCTCTGCTTGAGTAAGACGCTTGGCACAGAGAGCGCCTCTGACCCCACCTTTTGTGCCCCGTACGTTTGCACCCAGGAAGCTACAAGAGAGTCGCGCAGTCCACCGGCAGCCATAACTGGCCACCTACCGCACAGTGGCTGATACGTTTCAACACAGCCACTGCGCGGTGAGAGCATTATCTAGTGAGGGACCTAATATACATACATGGTCTCAAGGTTCCGCAACTTAACAAAGCATATCTAATCAGACCAGCCATATTAGATGTACTAACCTCTGAGCATCCTTTCCGTCGTGGATGACATTGTGATTTCAAAAACAAAAGGAGGCCTGGATTCCGCTGGAACATCTTTGTGCATTTTGCCCTCTGTTGAGTTACACCCATGGCACAGAGAGCGCCTCTGAACCTGCCTTTTGTGCCCCGTACGTTTGCACGCAGGAAGCTACAAGAGGGTCGCGCAGTCCACCGGCAGCCGTAACTGACCACCTACCGTACAGTGGCTGATATGTTTTCGCACAGCCACTGTGCGGTGAGAGCATTATCTAGTGAGGGACCTAGTATACATACATGGTCTCAATATTCCAAAAATAAACAAATCATCTCTAATCAGACCAGCCATATTAAATGAACCGATCTGGACGCATCCTTTTCGAACGCGGATGACAGTGAGATTTTGAAAAACAAAACAAAAGGCATGGATTGCGCTCTAAAAACGTTAAGCATTTTGCCCTCTGCTTGGGTTAGACCCTTGGCACAGAGAACGCCTCCGACCCTGCCTTTTGTGCCCCGCACGTTTGCACGCAGGAAGCTACAAGAGGGTCGCGCAGTCCACCGGCAGCCATAACTGACCCCCTACCGCACAGTGTCTGAAACGTTTTCACACAGCCACTGTGCGGTGAGAGCATTATCTAGTGAGGGACCTAGTATACATACATGGTCTCAAGATTCCAAAAATAAACAAATAATCTCTAATCAGACCAGCCACATTAAATGTACCAACCTGGACGCACCCTTTCCAAACGCGGATGACAGTGAGATTTCAAAAACAAAAGAGAAGGCATGGATTGCGCTCTAACGACGTTAAGCATTTTGCCCTCTGCTGGGGTTAGACCCTTGGCACAGAGAACGCCTCCGACCCCACCTTTTGTGCCCCGTACGTTTTGCACGCGCGAAGCTACAGGAGGGTCGCGCATTCCACCGGCAGCCATAACTGACCACCTACCGCACAGTGGCTGACACGTTTCCACACAGCCACTGTGCGGTGAGAGCATTATCTAGTGAGGGACCTAATATACATACATGGTCTCAAGATTCCACAAATAAACAAAGCATCTCTAATCAAACCAGCCATATTAGATGTACTAACCTCTGAGCATCCTTTTCAGACGTGGATGACATTGTGATTTCAAAAACAAAAGAAGGCCTGGATTTCGCTGGAACATCTTCGTGCATTTTGCCCTCTGCTTGAGTTAGACGCTTGGCACAGAGAGCGCCTCTGACCCCACCTTTTGTGCCCCGTACGTTTGCACCCAGGAAGCTACAAGAGAGTCGCGCAGTCCACCGGCAGCCATAACTGGCCACCTACCACGCAGTAGCTGATACGTTTCAACACAGCCAGTGTGCGGTGAGGGCATTATCTTGTGAGGGACATAATATGCATACATGGTCTCAAGATTCCGCAACTAAACAAAGCATCTCTAATCAGACCAGCCATATTAAATGTACCAACCTCTCAGCATCCTTTTCAGACGTGACTGACATTGAGATTTCAAAAACAAAAGGAGGCGTGGATTCCGCTGGAACATCGTTGTGCATTTTGCCCTCTGCTTGAGTTATACATGGTCTCAAGACTCCGCAACTAAACAAAGCATCTCTAATCAGACCAGCCATATTAAATGTGCCAACCCCTTAACATCCTTTTCAGGCGTGGATGACATTGAGATTTCAAAAACAAAAGGAGGCCTGGATTCCGCTGGAACATCTTTGTGCATTTTGCCCTCTGCTTGAGTTTTAAATAAACAAAGCATCTATAATCAGACCAGCCACAATAAATGTACCAACCTGGATGCATCCTTTTCGAACGCGGATGAGAGTGAGATTTCAAAAACAGAAGGTATGGATTGCGCTCTAACAACTTTAGGCATTTTGCCCTCTGCTTGGGTTAGACCCTTTGCACAGAGAGCGCCTCTGACCCCACCTTTTGTGCCCCGTACGTTTGCACGCAGGAAGCTACAAGAGAATCGCGTAGTCCACCGGCAGCCATAACTGACCACCTACCGCACAGTGGCTGACACGTTTCAACACAGCCAGTGTGCGGCGAGGGCTTTATTTTGTGAGGGACATAATATACATACATGGTCTCAAGATTCCGCAACTAAACGAAGCATCTCTAATCAGACCAGCCATATTAAATGTACCAACCTCTCAGCATCCTTTTCAGACGTGAATGACATTGAGATTTCAAAAACAAAAGGAGGCCTGGATTCCGCTGGAACATCGTTGTGCATTTTGCCCTCTGCTTGAGTTATGCCCTTGACACAGAGAGCGCCTCTGAACCTGCCTTTTGTGCCCCGCTCGTTTGCACGCAGGAAGCTACAAGAGGGTCGCGCAGTCCACCAGCAGCCATAACTGACCCCCTACCGCACAGTGTCTGAAACGTTTTCACACAGCCACTGTGCGGTGAGGGCATTATCTTGTGAGGGACAAAATATACATACATGGTCTCAAGATTCCGCAACTAAATAAAGCATGTCTAATCAGACCAGCCACATTAAATGTACCAACCTCTCAGCATCCTTTTCAGACGTGGATGACATTGAGATTTCAAAAACGAAAGGAGGCCTGGATTCCACTGGAACATCTTTGTGCATTTTGCCCTCTGCTTGAGTTAGACCTTGGCACAGAGAGCGCCTCTGACCCTACCTTCTGTGCCCCGTACGTTTGCACGCAGGAAGCTACAAGAGGGTCGCGCAGTCCACCGGCAGCCATAACTGACCACCTACCGCACAGTGGCTGATATGTTTTCACACAGCCACTGTGCGGTGAGAGCATTATCTAGTGAGGGAACAAGTATACATACATGGTCTCAAGATTCCAAAAATAAACAAAGCATCTATAATCAGACCAGCCATACTAAATGTACCAACCTGGACGCATCCTTTCCGAACGCGGATGACAGTGAGGTTTCAAAAACAAAACAAAAGGCATGGATTGCGCTCTAACAACTTTAGGCATTTTGCCCTCTGCTTGGGTTAGACCCTTTGCACAGAGAGCGCCTCTGACCCCACCTTTTGTGCCCCATACGTTTGCACGCAGGAAGCTACAAGAGAATCGCGCAGTCCAACGGCAGCCATAAGTGACCACCTACCGCACAGTGGCTGAAACGTTTCCACACAGCCACTGTGCGGTGAGAGCATTATCTAGTGAGAGACCTAACATACATACATGGTCTCAAGATTCCACAAATAAACAAAGCATCTCTAATTACACCAGCCATATTAAATGTACTAACCTCTCAGCATCCTTTTCAGAACTTGGATGACATTGAGATTTCAAAAACAAAAGAAGGCCTGGATTCCGCTGGAACATCTTTGTGCATTTTGCCCTCTGTTTGAGTTAGACCTTGGCACAGAGAGCGACTCTGACCCTACCTTTTGTGCCCCGTACGTTTGCACGCAGGAAGCTACAAGAGGGTCGCGCAGTCCACCGGCAGCCATAACTGACCCCCTACCGCACAGTGTCTGAAACGTTTTCACACAGCCACTGTGCGTTGAGAGCATTATCTAGTGAGGGACCTAGTATACATACATGGTCTCAAGATTCCAAAAATAAGCAAAACATCTCTAATCAGACCAGCTATATGAAATGTACCAACCTGGACGCATACTTTTCGAACGCGGATGACAGTGAGATTTCAAAAAAAAAACAGAAGGAATTGATTGCGCTCTAACAACGTTAGGCATTTTGCCCTGTGCTTCGGTTTGACCCTTGGCACAGAAAGCGTCTCTGACCCCACCTTTTGTGCCCCGTACGTTTGTACGCAGGAAGCTACAAGAGAGTCGCGCAGTCCACCGGCAGCCATAACTGATCCCCTACCGCACAGTGGCTGAACAGTTTCCACACAGCCACTGTGCGGTGAGGGCATTATCTTGTGAGGGATATAATATACATACATGTTCTCAAGATTCCACAAATAAACAAAGCATCTCTAATTAAACCAGCCATATTAAATGTACTAACCTCTCAGCATCCTTTTCAGACATCGATGACATTGAGGTTTCAAAAACAAAAGGAGGCCTGGATTCCGCTGGAACATCTTTGTGTATTTTGCCCTCTGCTTGAGTTATACCGTTGGCACTGAGAGCGCCTCTGACCCTGCCTTTTGTGCCCCGTACGTTTGCACGCAGGAAGCTACAAGAGGGTCGCGCAGTCCACCGGCAGCCATAACTGACCCCCTACCGCACAGTGTCTGAAACGTTTTCACACAGCCACTGTGCGTTGAGAGCATTATCTAGTGAGGGACCTAGGATACATACATGGTCTCAAGATTCCAAAAATAAACAAAACATCTCTAATGAGACCAGCCATATTAAATGTACCAACCCGGACGCATACTTTTCGAACGCGGATGACAGTGAGATTTCAAAAAAAAAAACAAAAGGAATTGATTGCGCTCTAACAACGTTAGGCATTTTGCCCTCTGCTTCGGTTTGACCCTTGGCACAGAAAGTGCCTCTGACCCCACCTTTTGTGCCCCGTACGTTTGCACGCAGGAAGCTACAAGAGAGTCGCGCAGTCCACCGGCAGCCATAACTGATCCCCTACCACACAGTGGCTGAAACATTCCCACACAGCCACTGTGTGGTGAGAGCATTATCCAGTGAAGGACCAAATATACATACATGTTCTCAAGATTCCACAAATAAACAAAGCATCTCTAATTAAACCAGCCATAATAAATGTACTAACCTCTCAGCATCCTTTTCAGACCTGGGATGACATTGAGATTTCAAAAACAAAAGAAGGCCTGGATTCCGCTGGAACATCTTTGTGCATTTTGCCCTCTGCTTGAGTTAGACCTTGGCACAGAGAGCGCCTCTGAACCTACCTTTTGTGCCCCGTACGTTTGCACGCAGGAAGCTACAAGAGGGTCGCGCAGTCCACCGGCAGCCATAACTGACAACCTACCGCACAGTGGCTGATATGTTTTCACACAGCCACTGTGCGGTGAGAGCATTATATAGTGAGGGAACAAGTATACGTTCATGGTCTCAAGATTCCAAAAATAAACAAAGCATCTATAATCAGACCAGCCATAATAAATGTACCAACCTGGATGCATCCTTTTCGAACGCGGATGAGAGTGAGATTTCAAAAACAGAAGGTATGGATTGCGCTCTAACAACTTTAGGCATTTTGCCCTCTGCTTGGGTTAGACCCTTTGCACAGAGAGCGCCTCTGACCCCACCTTTTGTGCCCCGTACGTTTGCACGCAGGAAGCTACAAGAGAGTCGCGTAGTCCACCGGCAGCCATAACTGACCACCTACCGCACAGTGGCTGATACGTTTCAACACAGCCAGTGTGCGGTGAGGGCATTATCTTGTGAGGGACATAATATACATACATGGTCTCAAGATTCCGCAACTAAACAAAGCATCTCTAATCAGACCAGCCACATTAAATGTACCAACCTCTCAGCATCCTTTTCAGACGTGGATGACATTGAGATTTCAAAAACAAAAGGAGGCCTGGATTCCGCTGGAACATCTTCGTACATTTTGCCCTTTGCTTGAGTTATGCCCTTGGCACAGAGAGCGCCTCTGACCCTGCCTTTTGTGCCCCGTACGTTTGCTCGCAGGAAGCTACAAGAGGGTCGCGCAGTCCACCGGCAGCCATAACTTACCCCCTACCGCACTGTGTCTGAAACGTTTTCACACAGCCACTCTGCAGTGAGAGCATTATCTAGTGAGGGACTTAGTATACATACATAGTCTCAAGATTCCAAAAATAAACAAATCATCTCTAATCAGACCAGCCATATTAAATGTACCAACCTGGACGCAGCCTTTTCGAACGCGGATGACAGTGAGATTTCAAAAACAAAACAAAAGGCAAGGATTGCGCTCTAACAACGTTAAGGATTTTGCCCTTTGCTTGGATTAGACCCTTGGCACAGAGAACGCCTCTGACCCCACCTTTTGTGCCCCGTACGCTTGCACGCACGAAGCTACAGGAGGGTCGCGCAGTCCACCGGCAGCCACAACTGACCACCTACCGCACAGTGGCTGACACGTTTCCAAACAGCCACTATGCGGTGAGAGCATTATCTAGTGAGGGACCTAATATACATACATGGTCTCAAGATTCCACAAATAAACAAAGCATCTCTAATCAAACCAGCCATATTAGATGTACTAACCTCTGAGCATCCTTTTCAGACGTGGATGACATTGTGATTTCAAAAACAAAAGAAGGCCTGGATTCCGCTGGAACATCTTTTTATATTTTGCCCTCTGCTTGAGTTAGACGCTCGGCACAGAGAGCGCCTCTGACCCCACCTTTTGTGCCCCGTACGTTTTCACCCAGGAAGCTACAAGAGAGTCGCGCAGTCCACCGGCAGCCATAACTGACCACCTACCGCACAGTGGCTGACACGTTTCAACACAGCCAGTGTGCGGTGAGGCTTTATCTTCTGAGGGACATAATATACATACATGGTCTCAAGATTCCGCAACTAAACGAAGCATCTCTAATCAGACCAGCCATATTAAATGTACCCACCTCTCAGCATCCTTTTCAGACGTGAATGACATTGAGATTTCAACAACAAAAGGAGGCCTGGATTCCGCTGGAACATCGTTGTGCATTTTGCCCTCTGCTTGAGTTATACCCTTGGCACAGAGAGCGCCTCTGACCCTGCCTTTTGTGCCCCGCACGTTTGCACGCAGGAAGCTACAAGAGGGTCGCGCAGTCCACCGGCAGCCATAACTGACCCCCTACCGCACAGTGTCTGAAACGTTTTCACACAGCCACTGTGCGGTGAGAGCATTATCTAGTGAGGGAACAAGTATACATACATGGTCTCAAGATTCCAAAAATAAACAAAGCATCTATAATCAGACCAGCCATATTAAATATACCAACCTGGACGCATCCTTTCCGAACGCGGATGACAGTGAGATTTCAAAAACAAAACAAAAGGCATGGATTGAGCTCTAACAACTTTAGGCATTTTGCCCTCTGCTTGGGTTAGACCCTTTGCACAGAGAGCGCCTCTGACCCCACCTTTTGTGCCCCGTACGTTTGCACGCAGGAAGCTACAAGAGAGTCGCGCAGTCCAACGGCAGCCATAACTGACCACCTACCGCACAGTGGCTGCTACGTTTCAACACAGCCAGTGTGCGGTGAGGGCATTATCTTGTGAGGGATATAATATACATACATGGTCTCAAGATTCCGCAACTAAACAAAGCATCTCTATTCAAAGCAGCCATATTAGATGTACTAACCTCTGAGCATCCTTTTCAGACGTCGATGACATTGAGATTTCAAAAACAAAAGGAGGCCTGGATTCCGCTGGAACATCTTTGTGCTATTTGCCCTCTGCTTGAGTTATACCCTTGGCAGAGAGAGCGCCTCTGACCCTGCCTTTTGTGCCCCGTAAGTTTGCACGCAGGAAGCTACAAGAGGGTCGCGCAGTCCACCGGCAGCCATAACTGACCACCTACCGCACAGTGGCTGATATGTTTTCACACAGCCAGTGTGCGGTGAGAGCATTATCTAATGAGGGAACAAGTATACGTTCATGGTCTCAAGATTTCAAAAATAAACAAAGCATCTATAATCAGACCAGCCACAATAAATGTACCAACCTGGATGCATCCTTTTCGAACGCGGATGAGAGTGAGATTTCAAAAACAGAAGGTATGGATTGCGCTCTAACAACTTTAGGCATTTTGCACTCTGCTTGGGTTAGACCCTTTGCACAGAGAGCGCCTCTGACCCCACCTTTTGTGCCCCGTACGTTTGCACGCAGGAAGCTACAAGAGAGTCGCGTAGTCCACCGGCAGCCATAACTGACCACCTACCGCACAGTGGCTGATACGTTTCAACACAGCCAGTGTGCGGTGAGGGCATTATCTTGTGAGGGACATAATATACATACATGGTCTCAAGATTCCGCAACTAAACAAAGCATCTCTAATCAGACCAGCCACATTAAATGTACCAACCTCTCAGCATCCTTTTCAGACGTGGATGACATTGAGATTTCAAAAACAAAAGGAGGCCTGGATTCCGCTGGAACATCTTCGTACATTTTGCCCTCTGCTTGAGTTATACCCTTTGCACAGAGAGCGCCTCTGATCCTGCCTTTTGTGCCCCGTACGTTTGCTCGCAGGAAGCTACAAGAGGGTCGCGCAGTCCACCGGCAGCCATAACTTACCCCCTACCGCACTGTGTCTGAAACGTTTTCACACAGCCACTCTGCGGTGAGAGCATTATCTAGTGAGGGACCTAGTATACATACATAGTCTCAAGATTCCAAAAATAAACAAATCATCTCTAATCAGACCAGCCATATTAAATGTACCAACCTGGACGCATCCTTTTCGAACGCGGATGACAGTGAGATTTCAAAAACAAAACAAAAGGCAAGGATTGCGCTCTAACAACGTTAAGGATTTTGCCCTTTGCTTGGGTTAGACCCTTGGCACAGAGAACGCCTCTGACCCCACCTTTTGTGCCCCGTACGTTTGCACGCACGAAGCTACAGGAGGGTCGCGCAGTCCACCGGCAGCCACAACTGACCACCTACCGCACAGTGGCTGACACGTTTCCAAACAGCCACTATGCGGTGAGAGCATTATCTAGTGAGGGACCTAATATACATACATGGTCTCAAGATTCCACAAATAAACAAAGCATCTCTAATCAAACCAGCCATATTAGATGTACTAACCTCTGAGCATCCTTTTCACACGTGGATGACATTGTGATTTCAAAAACAAAAGAAGGCCTGGATTCCGCTGGAACATCTTCGTACATTTTGCCCTCTGCTTGAGTTAGACGCTTGGCACAGAGAGCGCCCCTGACCCCACCTTTTGTGCCCCGTACGTTTGCACCCAGGAAGCTACAAGAGAGTCGCGCAGTCCACCGGCAGCCATAACTGACCACCTACCGCACAGTGGCTGACACGTTTCAACACAGCCAGTGTGCGGTGAGGCTTTATCTTCTGAGGGACATAATATACATACATGGTCTCAAGATTCCGCAACTAAACGAAGCATCTCTAATCAGACCAGCCATATTAAATGTACCCACCTGTCAGCATCCTTTTCAGACGTGAATGACATTGAGATTTCTAAAACAAAAGGAGGCCTGGATTCCGCTGGAACATCGTTTTGCATTTTGCCCTCTGCTTGAGTTATACCCTTGGCACAGAGAGCGCCTCTGACCCTGCCTTTTGTGCCCTGCACGTTTGCACGCAGGAAGCTACAAGAGGGTCGCGCAGTCCACCGGCAGCCATAACTGACCCCCTACCGCACAGTGTCTGAAACGTTTTCACACAGCCACTGTGTGGTGAGAGCATTATCTAGTGAGGGACCTAGTATACATACATGGTCTCAAGATTCCAAAAATAAACAAATCATCTCTAATCAGACCAGCCATATTAAATGTACCAACCTGGACGCATCCTTTTCGAACGCGGATGACAGTGAGATTTCAATAACAAAACAAAAGGCATCGATTGCGCTCTAACAACGTTAAGCATTTTGCCCTCTGCTTGGGTTAGACCCTTGGCACAGAGAACACCTCTGACCCCACCTTTTGTGCCCGTACGTTTGCACGCACGAAGCTACAGGAGGGTCGCGCAGTCCACCGGCAGCCATAACTGACCACCTACCGCACAGTGGCTGACACGTTTCCACACAGCCACTGCGCGGTGAGAGCATTATCTAGTGAGGGACCTAATATACATACATGGTCTCAAGATTCCACAAATAAACAAAGCATCTCTAATCAAACCAGCCATATTAGATGCACTAACCTCTGAGCATCCTTTTCAGACGTGGATGACATTGTGATTTCAAAAACAAAAGAAGGCCTGGATTCCGCTGGAACATCTTTGTGCATTTTGCCCTCTGCTTGAGTTAGACCTTGGCAGAGAGAGCGCCTCTGACCTTACCTTTTGTGCCCCGTACGTTTGCATGCAGGAAGCTACAAGAGGGTCGCGCAGTCCACCGGCAGCCATAACTCACCACCAACCGCACAGTGGCTGATACGTTTCAACACAGCCAGTGTGCGGTGAGGGCATTATCTTGTGAGGGACATAATATACATACATGGTCTCAAGATTCCGCAACTAAACAAACCATCTCTAATCAGACCAGCCACATTAAATGTACCAACCTCTCAGCATCCTTTTCAGACGTGGATGACATTGAGATTTTCAAAAACGAAGGGAGGCCGGGATTCCGCTGGAACATCTTTGTGCATTTTGCCCTCTGCTTGAGTTAGACCTTGGCACAGAGAGCGCCTCTGACCCTACCTTCTGTGCCCCGTACGTTTGCACGCAGGAAGATACAAGAGGGTCGCGCCGTCCACCGGCAGCCATAACTGACCACCTACCGCACAGTGGCTGATATGTTTTCACACAGCCACTGTGCAGTGAGAGCATTATCTAGTGAGGGAACAAGTATACACACATGGTCTCAAGATTCCAAAAATAAACAAAGCATCTATAATCAGACCAGCCATATTAAATGTACCAACCTGGACGCATCCTTTCCGAACGCGGATGACAGTGAGATTTCAAAAACAAAAGAAAAGGCATGGATTGAGCTCTAACAACTTTAGGCATTTTGCCCTCTGCTTGGGTTAGACCCTTTGCACAGAGAGCGCCTCTGACCCCACCTTTTTTGCCCCGTACGTTTGCACGCAGGAAGCTACAAGAGAGTCGCGCAGTCCAACGGCAGCCATAACTGACCACCTACCGCACAGTGGCTGATATGTTTCAACACAGCCAGTGTGCGGTGAGGGCATTATCTTGTGAGGGATATAATATACATACATGGTCTCAAGATTCCGCAACTAAACAAAGCATCTCTATTCAAACCAGCCATATTAGATGTACTAACCTCTGAGCATCCTTTTCAGACGTCGATGACATTGAGATTTCAAAAACAAAAGGAGGCCTGGATTCCGCTGGAACATCTTTGTGCATTTTGCCCTCTGCTTGAGTTATACCCTTGGCAGAGAGAGCGCCTCTGACCCTGCCTTTTGTGCCCCGTACGTTTGCACGCAGGAAGGTACAAGAGGGTCGCGCAGTCCACCGGCAGCCATAACTGACCACCTACCGCGCAGTGGCTGACACGTTTCAACACAGCCAGTGTGCGGTGAGGGCTTTATCTTGTGAGGGACATAATATACATACATGGTCTCAAGATTCCAAAAATAAACAAAACATCTCTAATCAGACCAGCCATATTAAATGTACCAACCTGGACGCATACTTTCCGAACGCGGATGACAGTGAGATTTCAAAAAAAAAACAAAAGGAATTGATTGCGCTCTAACAACGTTAGGCATTTTGCCCTCTGCTTCGGTTTGACCCTTGGCACAGAAAGCGCCTCTGACCCCAACTTTGTGCCCCGTACGTTTACACGCAGGAAGCTACAAGAGAGTCGCGCAGTCCACCGGCAGCCATAACTGACCACCTACCGCACAGTGGCTGATACGTTTCAACACAGCCAGTGTGCGGTGAGGGCATTATCTTGTGAGGGACATAATATACATACATGGTCTCAAGATTCCGCAACTAAACAAAGCATCTCTAATCAGACCAGCCACATTAAATGTACTAACCTCTGAGCATCCTTTTCAGATGTGGATGACATTGTGATTTCAAAAAAAAAAGAAGGCCTGGATTCCGCTGGAATATCTTTGTGCATTTTGCCCTCTGCTTGAGTTAGACCTTGGCACAGAGAGCGCCTCTGACCTTACCTTTTGTCCCCGTACGTTTGCACGCAGGAAGGTACAAGAGGGTCGCGCAGTCCACCGGCAGCCATAACTGACCACCTACCGCACAGTGGCTGATATGTTTTCACACAGCCACTGTGCGGTGAGAGCATTATCTAATGAGGGAACAAGTATACGTTCGTGGTCTCAAGATTCCAAAAATAAACAAAGCATCTATAATCAGACCAGCCATATTAAATGTACCAACCTGGACGCATCCTTTCCGAACGCGGATGACAGTGAGATTTCAAAAACAGAAGAAAAGGCATGGATTGAGCTCTAACAACTTTAGGCATTTTGCCCTCTGCTTGGGTTAGACCCTTTGCACAGAGAGCGCCTCTGACCCCACCTTTTTTGCCCCGTACGTTTGCACGCAGGAAGCTACAAGAGAGTCGCGCAGTCCAACGGCAGCCATAACTGACCACCTACCGCACAGTGGCTGATATGTTTCAACACAGCCAGTGTGCGGTGAGGGCATTATCTTGTGAGGGATATAATATACATACATGGTCTCAAGATTCCGCAACTAAACGAAGCATCTCTAATCAGACCAGCCATATTAAATGTACCAACCTCTCAGCATCCTTTTCAGACGTGAATGACATTGAGATTTCAAAAAAAAAAAGGAGGCCTGGATTCCGCTGGAACATCGTTGTGCATTTTGCCCTCTGCTTGAGTTATGCCCTTGGCACAGAGAGCGCCTCTGACCCTGCCTTTTCTGCCCCGCTCGTTTGCACGCAGGAAGCTACAAGAGGGTCGCGCAGTCCACCGGCAGCCATAACTGACCCCCTACCGCACAGTCTCTGAAACGTTTTCACACAGCCACTGTGCGTTGAGAGCATTATCTAGTGAGGGACCTAGTATACATACATGGTCTCAAGATTCCAAAAATAAACAAAACATCCCTAATCAGACCAGCCATATTAAATGTACCAACCTGGACGCATACTTTCCGAACGCGGATGACAGTGAGATTTCAAAAAAAAAACAAAAGGAATTGATTGCGCTCTAACAACGTTAGGCATTTTGCCCTCTGCTTCGGTTTGACCCTTGGCACAGAAAGCGCCTCTGACCCCAACTTTGTGCCCCGTACGTTTACACGCAGGAAGCTACAAGAGAGTCGCGCAGTCCACCGGCAGCCATAACTGACCACCTACCGCACAGTGGCTGATACGTTTCAACACAGCCAGTGTGCGGTGAGGGCATTATCTTGTGAGGGACATAATATACATACATGGTCTCAAGATTCCGCAACTAAACAAAGCATCTCTAATCAGACCAGCCACATTAAATGTACTAACCTCTGAGCATCCTTTTCAGATGTGGATGACATTGTGATTTCAAAAACAAAAGAAGGCCTGGATTCCGCTGGAACATCTTCGTACATTTTGCCCTCTGCTTGAGTTAGACCTTGGCACAGAGAGCGCCTCTGACCCTACCTTCTGTGCCCCGTACGTTTGCACGCAGGAAGATACAAGAGGGTCGCGCCGTCCACCGGCAGCCATAACTGACCACCTACCGCACAGTGGCTGAAACGTTTCCACACAGCCACTGTGCAGTGAGAGCATTATCCAGTGAAGGACCTAATATACATACATGTTCTCAAGATTCCACAAATAAACAAAGCATCTCTAATTAAACCAGCCATAATAAATGTACTAACCTGTCAGCATCCTTTTCAGACCTGGGATGACATTGAGATTTCAAAAACAAAAGAAGGCCTGGATTCCGCTGGAATATCTTTGTGCATTTTGCCCTCTGCTTGAGTTAGACCTTGGCACAGAGAGCGCCTCTGACCTTACCTTTTGTCCCCGTACGTTTGCACGCAGGAAGGTACAAGAGGGTCGCGCAGTCCACCGGCAGCCATAACTGACCACCTACCGCACAGTGGCTGATATGTTTTCACACAGCCACTGTGCGGTGAGAGCATTATCTAATGAGGGAACAAGTATACGTTCGTGGTCTCAAGATTCCAAAAATAAACAAAGCATCTATAATCAGACCAGCCACAATAAATGTACCAACCTGGATGCATCCTTTTCGAACGCGGATGAGAGTGAGATTTCAAAAACAGAAGGTATGGATTGCGCTCTAACAACTTTAGGCATTTTGCCTTCTGCTTGGGTTAGACCCTTTGCACAGAGAGCGCCTCTGATCCCACCTTTTGTGCCCCGTACGTTTGCACGCAGGAAGCTACAAGAGAATCGCGTAGTCCACCGGCAGCCATAACTGACCACCTACCGCACAGTGGCTGATACGTTTCAACAGAGCCAGTGTGCGGTGAGGGCATTATCTTGTGAGGGACATAATATACATACATGGTCTCAAGATTCCGCAACTAAACAAAGCATCTCTAATCAGACCAGCCACATTAAATGTACTAACCTCTGAGCATCCTTTTCAGACGTGGATGATATTGTGATTTCAAAAACAAAAGAAGGCCTGGATTCCGCTGGAACATCTTCGTACATTTTGCCCTCTGCTTGAGTTAGACGCTTGGCACAGAGAGCGCCTCTGACTCCACCTTTTGTGCCCCGTACGCTTGCACCCAGGAAGCTACAAGAGAGTCGCGCAGTCCACCGGCAGCCATAACTGACCACCTACCGCACAGTGGCTGACACGTTTCAACACAGCCAGTGTGCGGTGAGGGCATTATCTTGTGAGGGACAAAATATACATACATGGTCTCAAGATTCCGCAACTAAATAAAGCATCTCTAATCAGACCAGCCACATTAAATGTACCAACCTCTCAGCATCCTTTTCAGACGTGGATGACATTGAGATTTAAAAAAGAAAAGGAGGCCTGGATTCCGCTGGAACATCGTTGTGCATTTTGCCCTCTGCTTGAGTTATGCCCTTGGCACAGAGAGCGCCTCTGACCCTGCCTTTTGTGCCCCGCTCGTTTGCACGCAGGAAGCTACAAGAGGGTCGCGCAGTCCACCGGCAGCCATAACTGACCCCCTACCGCACATTGTCTGAAACGTTTTCACACAGCCACTGTGCGGTGAGGGCATTATCTTGTGAGGGACAAAATATATATACATGGTCTCAAGATTCCGCAACTAAATAAAGCATCTCTAATCAGACCAGCCACATTAAATGTACCAACCTCTCAGCATCCTTTTCAGACGTGGATGACATTGAGATTTCAAAAACAAAAGGAGGCCTGGATTCCACTGGAACATCTTTGTGCATTTTGCCCTCTGCTTGAGTTAGACCTTGGCACAGAGAGCGCCTCTGACCCTACCTTCTGTGCCCCGTACGTTTTCACGCAGGAAGCTACAAGAGGGTCGCGCAGTCCACCGGCAGCCATAACTGACCACCTACCGAACAGTGGCTGATATGTTTTCACACAGCCACTGTGCGGTGAGAGCATTATCTAGTGAGGGAACAAGTATACATACATGGTCTCAAGATTCCGCAACTAAATAAAGCATCTCTAATCAGACCAGCCACATTAAATGTACCAACCTCTCAGCATCCTTTTCAGACGTGGATGACATTGAGATTTCAAAAACAAAAGGAGGCCTGGATTCCACTGGAACATCTTTGTGCATTTTGCCCTCTGCTTGAGTTAGACCTTGGCACAGAGAGCGCCTCTGACCCTGCCTTTTGTGCCCCGCTCGTTTGCACGCAGGAAGCTACAAGAGGGTCGCGCAGTCCACCGGCAGCCATAACTGACCCCCTACCGCACATTGTCTGAAACGTTTTCACACAGCCACTGTGCGGTGAGGGCATTATCTTGTGAGGGACAAAATATACATACATGGTCTCAAGATTCCGCAACTAAATGAAGCATCTCTAATCAGACCAGCCACATTAAATGTACCAACCTCTCAGCATCCTTTTCAGACGTGGATGACATTGAGATTTCAAAAACAAAAGGAGGCCTGGATTCCACTGGAACATCTTTGTGCATTTTGCCCTCTGCTTGAGTTAGACCTTGGCACAGAGAGCGCCTCTGACCCTACCTTCTGTGCCCCGTACGTTTTCACGCAGGAAGCTACAAGAGGGTCGCGCAGTCCACCGGCAGCCATAACTGACCACCTACCGCACAGTGGCTGATATGTTTTCACACAGCCACTGTGCGGTGAGAGCATTATCTAGTGAGGGAACAAGTATACATACATGGTCTCAAGATTCCAAAAATAAACAAAGCATCTATAATCAGACCAGCCATATTAAATGTACCAACCTGGACGCATCATTTCCGAACGCGGATGACTGTGAGATTTCAAAAACAAAACAAAAGGCATGGATTGCGCTCTAACAACTTTAGGCATTTTGCCCTCTGCTTGGGTTAGACACTTTGCACAGAGAGCGCCTCTGACCCCACCTTTTGTGCCCCGTACGTTTGCACGCAGGAAGCTACAAGAGAATCGCGCAGTCCAACGGCAGCCATAACTGACCACCTACCGCACAGTGGCTGAAACGTTTCCACACAGCCACTGTGCGGTGAGAGCATTATCTAGTGAGGGACCTAGTATACATACATGGTCTCAAGATTCCAAAAATAAGCAAAACATCTCTAATCAGACCAGCTATATGAAATGTACCAACCTGGACGCATACTTTTCGAACGCGGATGACAGTTAGATTACAAAAAAAAAACAGAAGGAATTGATTGCGCTCTAACAACGTTAGGCATTTTGCCCTGTGCTTCGGTTTGACCCTTGGCACAGAAAGCGCCTCTGACCCCACCTTTTGTGCCCAGTACGTTTGTACGCAGGAAGCTACAAGAGAGTCGCGCAGTCCACCGGCAGCCATAACTGATCCCCTACCGCACAGTGGCTGAAAAGTTTCCACACAGCCACTGTGTGGTGAGAGCATTATCTAGTGAAGGACCTAATATACATACATGTTCTCAAGATTCCACAAATAAACAAAGCATCTCTAATTAAACCAGCCATATTAAATGTACTAACCTCTCAGCATCCTTTTCAGACGTCGATGACATTGAGATTTCAAAAACAAAAGGAGGCCTGGATTCCGCTGGAACATCTTTGTGTATTTTGCCCTCTGCTTGAGTTATACCGTTGGCACAGAGAGCGCCTCTGACCCTACCTTTTGTGCCCCGTACGTTTGCACGCAGGAAGCTACAAGAGGGTCGCGCAGTCCACCGGCAGCCATAACTGACCACCTACCGCACAGTGGCTGATATGATTTCACACAGCCACTGTGCGGTGAGAGCATTATCTAGTGAGGGAACAAGTATACGTTCATGGTCTCAAGATTCCAAAAATAAACAAAGCATCTATAATCAGACCAGCCATAATAAATGTACCAACCTGGATGCATCCTTTTCGAACGCGGATGAGAGTGAGATTTCTAAAACAGAAGGTATGGATTGCGCTCTAACAACTTTAGGCATTTTGCCCTCTGCTTGGGTTAGACCCTTTGCTCAGAGAGCGCCTCTGACCCCACCTTTTGTGCCCCGTACGTTTGCACGCAGGAAGCTACAAGAGGGTCGCGCAGTCCACCGGCAGCCATAACTGACCCCCTACCGCACAGTGTCTGAAACGTTTTCACACAGCCACTGTGCGTTGAGAGCATTATCTAGTGAGGGACCTAGTATACATACATGGTCTCAAGATTCCAAAAATAAACAAAACATCTCTAATCAGACCAGCCATATTAAATGTACCAACCCGGACGCATACTTTTCGAACGCGGATGACAGTGAGATTTCAAAAAAAAAAAAAACAAAAGGAATTGATTGCGCTCTAACAACGTTAGGCATTTTGCCCTCTGCTTCGGTTTTACCCTTGGCACAGAAACTGCCTCTGACCCCACCTTTTGTGCCCCGTACGTTTGCACGCAGGAAGCTACAAGAGAGTCGCGCAGTCCACCGGCAGCCATAACTGATCCCCTACCACACAGTGGCTGAAACGTTCCCACACAGCCACTGTGCGGTGAGAGCATTATCCAGTGAAGGACCAAATATACATACATGTTCTCAAGATTCCACAAATAAACAAAGCATCTCTAATTAAACCAGCCATAATAAATGTACTAACCTCTCAGCATCCTTTTCAGACCTGGGATGACATTGAGATTTCAAAAACAAAAGAAGGCCTGGATTCCGCTGGAACATCTTTGTGCGTTTTGCCCTCTGCTTGAGTTAGACCTTGGCACAG
The DNA here is from genome assembly GCF_055883805.1 of Amblyomma maculatum. Lineage (NCBI taxonomy): Eukaryota > Metazoa > Arthropoda > Arachnida > Ixodida > Ixodidae > Amblyomma > Amblyomma maculatum. The sequence continues at coordinate 145,743,984 of NC_139349.1, forward strand.
AGAGCGCCTCTGACCCTACCTTTTGTGCCCCGTACGTTTGCACGCAGGAAGCTACAAGAGGGTCGCGCAGTCCACCGGCAGCCATAACTGACCACCTACCGCACAGTGGCTGATATGTTTTCACACAGCCACTGTGCGGTGAGAGCATTATCTAGTGAGGGAACAAGTATACGTTCATGGTCTCAAGATTCCAAAAATAAACAAAGCATCTATAATCAGACCAGCCATAATAAATGTACCAACCTGGATGCATCCTTTTCGAACGCGGATGAGAGTGAGATTTCTAAAACAGAAGGTATGGATTGCGCTCTAACAACGTTAAGATTTTGCCCTCTGCTTGGGTTAGACCCTTTGCTCAGAGAGCGCCTCTGACCCCACCTTTTGTGCCCCGTACGTTTGCACGCAGGAAGCTACAAGAGAGTCGCGTAGTCCACCGGCAGCCATAACTGACCACCTACCGCACAGTGGCTGATACGTTTCAACACAGCCAGTGTGCGGTGAGGGCATTATCTTGTGAGGGACATAATATACATACATGGTCTCAAGATTCCGCAACTAAACAAAGCATCTCTAATCAGACCAGCCACATTAAATGTACCAACCTCTCAGCATCCTTTTCAGACGTGGATGACATTGAGATTTCAAAAACAAAAGGAGGCCTGGATTCCACTGGAACATCTTTGTGCATTTTGCCCTCTGCTTGAGTTAGACCTTGGCACAGAGAGCGCCTCTGACCCTACCTTCTGTGCCCCGTACGTTTTCACGCAGGAAGCTACAAGAGGGTCGCGCAGTCCACCGGCAGCCATAACTGACCACCTACCGCACAGTGGCTGATATGTTTTCACACAGCCACTGTGCGTTGAGAGCATTATCTAGTGAGGGAACAAGTATACATACATGGTCTCAAGATTCCAAAAATAAACAAAGCATCTATAATCAGACCAGCCATATTAAATGTACCAACCTGGACGCATCATTTCCGAACGCGGATGACTGTGAGATTTCAAAAACAAAACAAAAGGCATGGATTGCGCTCTAACAACTTTAGGCATTTTGCCCTCTGCTTGGGTTAGACACTTTGCACAGAGAGCGCCTCTGACCCCACCTTTTGTGCCCCGTACGTTTGCACGCAGGAAGCTACAAGAGAATCGCGCAGTCCAACGGCAGCCATAACTGACCACCTACCGCACAGTGGCTGAAACGTTTCCACACAGCCACTGTGCGGTGAGAGCATTATCTAGTGAGGGACCTAACATACTTACATGGTCTCAAGATTCCACAAATAAACAAAGCATCTCTAATTACACCAGCCATATTAAATGTACTAACCTCTCAGCATCCTTTTCAGAACTTGGATGACATGGAGATTTCAAAAACAAAAGAAGGCCTGGATTCCGCTGGAACATCTTTGTGCATTTTGCCCCCTGTTTGAGTTAGACCTTGGCACAGAGAGCGCCTCTGACCCTGCCTTTGTGCCCCGTACGTTTGCTCGCAGGAAGCTACAAGAGGGTCGCGCAGTCTACCGGCAGCCATAACTTACCCCCTACCGCACTGTGTCTGAAACGTTTTCACACAGCCACTGTGCGTTGAGAGCATTATCTAGTGAGGGACCTAGTATACATACATGGTCTGAAGATTCCAAAAATAAACAAAACATCTCTAATCAGACCAGCCATATTAAATGTACCAACCCGGACGCATACTTTTCGAACGCGGATGAGAGTGAGATTTCTAAAACAGAAGGTATGGATTGCGCTCTAACAACTTTAGGCATTTTGCCCTCTGCTTGGGTTAGACCCTTTGAACAGAGAGCGCCTCTGACCCCACCTTTTGTGCCCCGTACGTTTGCACGCAGGAAGCTACAAGAGAGTCGCGTAGTCCACCGGCAGCCATAACTGACCACCTACCGCACAGTGGCTGATACGTTTCAACACAGCCAGTGTGCGGTGAGGGCATTATCTTGTAAAGGACATAATATACATACATGGTCTCAAGATTCCGCAACTAAACAAAGCATCTCTAATAAGACCAGCCACATTAAATGTACCAACCTCTCAGCATCCTTTTCAGACGTGGATGACATTGAGATTTCAAAAACAAAAGGAGGCCTGGATTCCGCTGGAACATCTTTGTGCATTTTGCCCTCTGCTTGAGTTAGACCTTGGCACAGGGAGCGCCTCTGACCCTACCTTCTGTGCCCCGTACGTTTGCACGCAGGAAGATACAAGAGGGTCGCGCCGTCCACCGGCAGCCATAACTGACCACCTACCGCACAGTGGCTGATATCTTTTCACACAGCCACTGTGCGGTGAGAGCATTATCTAGTGAGGGAACAAGTATACATACATGGTCTCAAGATTCCAAAAATAAACAAAGCATCTACAATCAGACCAGCCATATTAAATGTACCAACCTGGACGCATCCTTCCCGAACGCGGATGACAGTGAGATTTCAAAAACAAAACAAAAGGCAGGGATTGAGCTCTAACAACTTTAGGCATTTTGCCCTCTGCTTGGGTTAGACCCTTTGCACAGAGAGCGCCTCTGACCCCACCTTTTGTGCCCCGTACGTTTGCACGCAGGAAGCTACAAGAGGGTCGCGCAGTCCACCGGCAGCCATAACTGACCCCCTACCGCACAGTCTCTGAAACGTTTTCACACAGCCACTGTGCGTTGAGAGCATTATCTAGTGAGGGACCTAGTATACATACATGGTCTCAAGATTCCAAAAATAAACAAAACATCTCTAATCAGACCAGCCATATTAAATGTACCAACCTGGACGCATACTTTTCGAACGCGGATGACAGTGAGATTTCAAAAAAAGAAAAAACAAAAGGAATTGATTGCGCTCTAACAACGTTAGGCATTTTGCCCTCTGCTTCGGTTTGACCCTTGGCACAGAAAGCGCCTCTGACCCCAACTTTGTGCCCCGTACGTTTGCACGCAGGAAGCTACAAGAGAGTCGCGCAGTCCACCGGCAGCCATAACTGACCACCTACCGCACAGTGGCTGATACGTTTCAACACAGCCAGTGTGCGGTGAGGGCATTATCTTGTGAGGGACATAATATACATACATGGTCTCAAGATTCCGCAACTAAACAAAGCATCTCTAATCAGACCAGCCTCATTAAATGTACTAACCTCTGAGCATCCTTTTCAGATGTGGATGACATTGTGATTTCAAAAACAAAAGAAGGCCTGGATTCCGCTGGAACATCTTCGTACATTTTGCCCTCTGCTTGAGTTAGACCTTGGCACAGAGAGCGCCTCTGACCCTACCTTCTGTGCCCCGTACGTTTGCACGCAGGAAGATACAAGAGGGTCGCGCCGTCCACCGGCAGCCATAACTGACCACCTACCGCACAATGGCTGATATGTTTTCACACAGCCACTGTGCGGTGAGAGCATTATCTAGTGAGGGACCTAATATACATACATGGTCTCAAGATTCCACAAATAAACAAAGCATCTCTAATTAAACCAGCCATAATAAATGTACTAACCTCTCAGCATCCTTTTCAGACCTGGGATGACATTGAGATTTCAAAAACAAAAGAAGGCCTGGATTCCGCTGGAATATCTTTGTGCATTTTGCCCTCTGCTTGAGTTAGACCTTGGCACAGAGAGCGCCTCTGACCCTACCTTTTGTCCCCGTACGTTTGCACGCAGGAAGGTACAAGAGGGTCGCGCAGTCCACCGGCAGCCATAACTCACCACCTACCGCACAGTGGCTGATACGTTTCAACACAGCCAGTGTGCGGTGAGGGCATTATCTTGTGAGGGACATAATATACATACATGGTCTCAAGATTCCGCAACTAAACAAAGCATCTCTAATCAGACCAGCCACATTAAATGTACCAACCTCTCAGCATCCTTTTCAGACGTGGATGACATTGAGATTTCAAAAACGAAGGGAGGCCGGGATTCCGCTGGAACATCTTTGTGCATTTTGCCCTCTGCTTGAGTTAGACCTTGGCACAGAGAGCGCCTCTGACCTTACCTTTTGTGCCCCGTACGTTTGCATCCAGGAAGCTACAAGAGGGTCGCGCAGTCCACCGGCAGCCATAACTCACCACCTACCGCACAGTGGCTGATACGTTTCAACACAGCCAGTGTGCGGTGAGGGCATTATCTTGTGAGGGACATAATATACATACATGGTCTCAAGATTCCGCAACTAAACAAAGCATCTCTAATCAGACCAGCCACATTAAATGTACCAACCTCTCAGCATCCTTTTCAGACGTGGATGACATTGAGATTTCAAAAACGAAGGGAGGCCGGGATTCCGCTGGAACATCTTTGTGCATTTTGCCCTCTGCTTGAGTTAGACCTTGGCACAGAGAGCGCCTCTGACCCTACCTTCTGTGCCCCGTACGTTTGCACGCAGGAAGATACAAGAGGGTCGCGCCGTCCACCGGCAGCCATAACTGACCACCTACCGCACAGTGGCTGATATGTTTTCACACAGCCACTGTGCGGTGAGAGCATTATCTAGTGAGGGAACAAGTATACATACATGGTCTCAAGATTCCAAAAATAAACAAAGCATCTATAATCAGACCAGCCATATTAAATGTACCAACCTGGACGCATCCTTTCCGAACGCGGATGACAGTGAGATTTCAAAAACAAAAGAAAAGGCATGGATTGAGCTCTAACAACTTTAGGCATTTTGCCCTCTGCTTGGGTTAGACCCTTTGCACAGAGAGCGCCTCTGACCCCACCTTTTTTGCCCCGTACGTTTGCACGCAGGAAGCTACAAGAGAGTCGCGCAGTCCACCGGCAGCCATAACTGATCCCCTACCGCACAGTGGCTGAAAAGTTTCCACACAGCCACTGTGTGGTGAGAGCATTATCTAGTGAAGGACCTAATATACATACATGTTCTCAAGATTCCACAAATAAACAAAGCATCTCTAATTAAACCAGCCATATTAAATGTACTAACCTCTCAGCATCCTTTTCAGACGTCGATGACATTGAGATTTCAAAAACAAAAGGAGGCCTGGATTCCGCTGGAACATCTTTGTGTATTTTGCCCTCTGCTTGAGTTATACCGTTGGCACAGAGAGCGCCTCTGACCCTACCTTTTGTGCCCCGTACGTTTGCACGCAGGAAGCTACAAGAGGGTCGCGCAGTCCACCGGCAGCCATAACTGACCACCTACCGCACAGTGGCTGATATGATTTCACACAGCCACTGTGCGGTGAGAGCATTATCTAGTGAGGGAACAAGTATACGTTCATGGTCTCAAGATTCCAAAAATAAACAAAGCATCTATAATCAGACCAGCCATAATAAATGTACCAACCTGGATGCATCCTTTTCGAACGCGGATGAGAGTGAGATTTCTAAAACAGAAGGTATGGATTGCGCTCTAACAACTTTAGGCATTTTGCCCTCTGCTTGGGTTAGACCCTTTGCTCAGAGAGCGCCTCTGACCCCACCTTTTGTGCCCCGTACGTTTGCACGCAGGAAGCTACAAGAGGGTCGCGCAGTCCACCGGCAGCCATAACTGACCCCCTACCGCACAGTGTCTGAAACGTTTTCACACAGCCACTGTGCGTTGAGAGCATTATCTAGTGAGGGACCTAGTATACATACATGGTCTCAAGATTCCAAAAATAAACAAAACATCTCTAATCAGACCAGCCATATTAAATGTACCAACCCGGACGCATACTTTTCGAACGCGGATGACAGTGAGATTTCAAAAAAAAAAAAACAAAAGGAATTGATTGCGCTCTAACAACGTTAGGCATTTTGCCCTCTGCTTCGGTTTTACCCTTGGCACAGAAACTGCCTCTGACCCCACCTTTTGTGCCCCGTACGTTTGCACGCAGGAAGCTACAAGAGAGTCGCGCAGTCCACCGGCAGCCATAACTGATCCCCTACCACACAGTGGCTGAAACGTTCCCACACAGCCACTGTGCGGTGAGAGCATTATCCAGTGAAGGACCAAATATACATACATGTTCTCAAGATTCCACAAATAAACAAAGCATCTCTAATTAAACCAGCCATAATAAATGTACTAACCTCTCAGCATCCTTTTCAGACCTGGGATGACATTGAGATTTCAAAAACAAAAGAAGGCCTGGATTCCGCTGGAACATCTTTGTGCGTTTTGCCCTCTGCTTGAGTTAGACCTTGGCACAGAGAGCGCCTCTGACCCTACCTTTTGTGCCCCGTACGTTTGCACGCAGGAAGCTACAAGAGGGTCGCGCAGTCCACCGGCAGCCATAACTGACCACCTACCGCACAGTGGCTGATATGTTTTCACACAGCCACTGTGCGGTGAGAGCATTATCTAGTGAGGGAACAAGTATACGTTCATGGTCTCAAGATTCCAAAAATAAACAAAGCATCTATAATCAGACCAGCCATAATAAATGTACCAACCTGGATGCATCCTTTTCGAACGCGGATGAGAGTGAGATTTCTAAAACAGAAGGTATGGATTGCGCTCTAACAACGTTAAGATTTTGCCCTCTGCTTGGGTTAGACCCTTTGCTCAGAGAGCGCCTCTGACCCCACCTTTTGTGCCCCGTACGTTTGCACGCAGGAAGCTACAAGAGAGTCGCGTAGTCCACCGGCAGCCATAACTGACCACCTACCGCACAGTGGCTGATACGTTTCAACACAGCCAGTGTGCGGTGAGGGCATTATCTTGTGAGGGACATAATATACATACATGGTCTCAAGATTCCGCAACTAAACAAAGCATCTCTAATCAGACCAGCCACATTAAATGTACCAACCTCTCAGCATCCTTTTCAGACGTGGATGACATTGAGATTTCAAAAACAAAAGAAGGCCTGGATTCCGCTGGAACATCTTTGTGCATTTTGCCCCCTGTTTGAGTTAGACCTTGGCACAGAGAGCGCCTCTGACCCTGCCTTTGTGCCCCGTACGTTTGCTCGCAGGAAGCTACAAAAGGGTCGCGCAGTCTACCGGCAGCCATAACTTACCCCCTACCGCACTGTGTCTGAAACGTTTTCACACAGCCACTGTGCGTTGAGAGCATTATCTAGTGAGGGACCTAGTATACATACATGGTCTGAAGATTCCAAAAATAAACAAAACATCTCTAATCAGACCAGCCATATTAAATGTACCAACCCGGACGCATACTTTTCGAACGCGGATGAGAGTGAGATTTCTAAAACAGAAGGTATGGATTGCGCTCTAACAACTTTAGGCATTTTGCCCTCTGCTTGGGTTAGACCCTTTGAACAGAGAGCGCCTCTGACCCCACCTTTTGTGCCCCGTACGTTTGCACGCAGGAAGCTACAAGAGAGTCGCGTAGTCCACCGGCAGCCATAACTGACCACCTACCGCACAGTGGCTGATACGTTTCAACACAGCCAGTGTGCGGTGAGGGCATTATCTTGTAAAGGACATAATATACATACATGGTCTCAAGATTCCGCAACTAAACAAAGCATCTCTAATAAGACCAGCCACATTAAATGTACCAACCTCTCAGCATCCTTTTCAGACGTGGATCACATTGAGATTTCAAAAACAAAAGGAGGCCTGGATTCCGCTGGAACATCTTTGTGCATTTTGCCCTCTGCTTGAGTTAGACCTTGGCACAGGGAGCGCCTCTGACCCTACCTTCTGTGCCCCGTACGTTTGCACGCAGGAAGATACAAGAGGGTCGCGCCGTCCACCGGCAGCCATAACTGACCACCTACCGCACAGTGGCTGATATCTTTTCACACAGCCACTGTGCGGTGAGAGCATTATCTAGTGAGGGAACAAGTATACATACATGGTCTCAAGATTCCAAAAATAAACAAAGCATCTACAATCAGACCAGCCATATTAAATGTACCAACCTGGACGCATCCTTCCCGAACGCGGATGACAGTGAGATTTCAAAAACAAAACAAAAGGCAGGGATTGAGCTCTAACAACTTTAGGCATTTTGCCCTCTGCTTGGGTTAGACCCTTTGCACAGAGAGCGCCTCTGACCCCACCTTTTGTGCCCCGTACGTTTGCACGCAGGAAGCTACAAGAGGGTCGCGCAGTCCACCGGCAGCCATAACTGACCCCCTACCGCACAGTCTCTGAAACGTTTTCACACAGCCACTGTGCGTTGAGAGCATTATCTAGTGAGGGACCTAGTATACATACATGGTCTCAAGATTCCAAAAATAAACAAAACATCTCTAATCAGACCAGCCATATTAAATGTACCAACCTGGACGCATACTTTTCGAACGCGGATGACAGTGAGATTTCAAAAAAAGAAAAAACAAAAGGAATTGATTGCGCTCTAACAACGTTAGGCATTTTGCCCTCTGCTTCGGTTTGACCCTTGGCACAGAAAGCGCCTCTGACCCCAACTTTGTGCCCCGTACGTTTGCACGCAGGAAGCTACAAGAGAGTCGCGCAGTCCACCGGCAGCCATAACTGACCACCTACCGCACAGTGGCTGATACGTTTCAACACAGCCAGTGTGCGGTGAGGGCATTATCTTGTGAGGGACATAATATACATACATGGTCTCAAGATTCCACAAATAAACAAAGCATCTCTAATTAAACCAGCCATAATAAATGTACTAACCTCTCAGCATCCTTTTCAGACCTGGGATGACATTGAGATTTCAAAAACAAAAGAAGGCCTGGATTCCGCTGGAATATCTTTGTGCATTTTGCCCTCTGCTTGAGTTAGACCTTGGCACAGAGAGCGCCTCTGACCCTACCTTTTGTCCCCGTACGTTTGCACGCAGGAAGGTACAAGAGGGTCGCGCAGTCCACCGGCAGCCATAACTCACCACCTACCGCACAGTGGCTGATACGTTTCAACACAGCCAGTGTGCGGTGAGGGCATTATCTTGTGAGGGACATAATATACATACATGGTCTCAAGATTCCGCAACTAAACAAAGCATCTCTAATCAGACCAGCCACATTAAATGTACCAACCTCTCAGCATCCTTTTCAGACGTGGATGACATTGAGATTTCAAAAACGAAGGGAGGCCGGGATTCCGCTGGAACATCTTTGTGCATTTTGCCCTCTGCTTGAGTTAGACCTTGGCACAGAGAGCGCCTCTGACCTTACCTTTTGTGCCCCGTACGTTTGCATCCAGGAAGCTACAAGAGGGTCGCGCAGTCCACCGGCAGCCATAACTCACCACCTACCGCACAGTGGCTGATACGTTTCAACACAGCCAGTGTGCGGTGAGGGCATTATCTTGTGAGGGACATAATATACATACATGGTCTCAAGATTCCGCAACTAAACAAAGCATCTCTAATCAGACCAGCCACATTAAATGTACCAACCTCTCAGCATCCTTTTCAGACGTGGATGACATTGAGATTTCAAAAACGAAGGGAGGCCGGGATTCCGCTGGAACATCTTTGTGCATTTTGCCCTCTGCTTGAGTTAGACCTTGGCACAGAGAGCGCCTCTGACCCTACCTTCTGTGCCCCGTACGTTTGCACGCAGGAAGATACAAGAGGGTCGCGCCGTCCACCGGCAGCCATAACTGACCACCTACCGCACAGTGGCTGATATGTTTTCACACAGCCACTGTGCGGTGAGAGCATTATCTAGTGAGGGAACAAGTATACATACATGGTCTCAAGATTCCAAAAATAAACAAAGCATCTATAATCAGACCAGCCATATTAAATGTACCAACCTGGACGCATCCTTTCCGAACGCGGATGACAGTGAGATTTCAAAAACAAAAGAAAAGGCATGGATTGAGCTCTAACAACTTTAGGCATTTTGCCCTCTGCTTGGGTTAGACCCTTTGCACAGAGAGCGCCTCTGACCCCACCTTTTTTGCCCCGTACGTTTGCACGCAGGAAGCTACAAGAGAGTCGCGCAGTCCAACGGCAGCCATAACTGACCACCTACCGCACAGTGGCTGATACGTTTCAACACAGCCAGTGTGCGGTGAGGGCATTATCTTGTGAGGGATATAATATACATACATGGTCTCAAGATTCCGCAACTAAACAAAGCATCTCTATTCAAACCAGCCATATTAGATGTACTAACCTCTGAGCATCCTTTTCAGACGTCGATGACATTGAGATTTCAAAAACAAAAGGAGGCCTGGATTCCGCTGGAACATTTTTGTGCATTTTGCCCTCTGCTTGAGTTATACCCTTGGCAGAGAGAGCGCCTCTGACCCTGCCTTTTGTGCCCCGTACGTTTGCACGCAGGAAGGTACAAGAGGGTCGCGCAGTCCACCGGCAGCCATAACTGACCACCTACCGCACAGTGGCTGACACGTTTCAACACAGCCAGTGTGCGGTGAGGGCTTTATCTTGTGAGGGACATAATATACATACATGGTCTCAAGATTCCGCAACTAAACGAAGCATCTCTAATCAGACCAGCCATATTAAATGTACCAACCTCTCAGCATCCTTTTCAGACGTGAATGACATTGAGATTTCAAAAAAAAAGGAGGCCTGGATTTCGCTGGAACATCGTTGTGCATTTTGCCCTCTGCTTGAGTTATGTCCTTGGCACAGAGAGCGCCTCTGACCCTGCCTTTTCTGCCCCGCTCGTTTGCACGCAGGAAGCTACAAGAGGGTCGCGCAGTCCACCGGCAGCCATAACTGACCCCCTACCGCACAGTCTCTGAAACGTTTTCACACAGCCACTGTGCGTTGAGAGCATTATCTAGTGAGGGACCTAGTATACATACATGGTCTCAAGATTCCAAAAATAAACAAATCATCACTAATCAGACCAGCCATATTAAATGTACCAACCTGGACGCATACTTTCCGAACGCGGATGACAGTGAGATTTCAAAAAACAAACAAAAGGAATTGATTGCGCTCTAACAACGTTAGGCATTTTGCCCTCTGCTTCGGTTTGACCCTTGGCACAGAAAGCGCCTCTGACCCCAACTTTGTGCCCCGTACGTTTACACGCAGGAAGCTACAAGAGAGTCGCGCAGTCCACCGGCAGCCATAACTGACCACCTACCGCACAGTGGCTGATACGTTTCAACACAGCCACTGTGCGGTGAGAGCATTATCCAGTGAAGGACCTAATATACATACATGTTCTCAAGATTCCACAAATAAACAAAGCATCTCTAATTAAACCAGCCATAATAAATGTACTAACCTCTCAGCATCCTTTTCAGACCTGGGATGACATTGAGATTTCAAAAACAAAAGAAGGCCTGGATTCCGCTGGAACATCTTTGTGCATTATGCCCTCTGCTTGAGTTAGACCTTGGCACAGAGAGCGCCTCTGACCCTACCTTTTGTGCCCCGTACGTTTGCATGCAGGAAGCTACAAGAGGGTCGCGCAGTCCACCGGCAGCCATAACTGACCACCTACCGCACAGTGGCTGATATGTTTTCACACAGCCACTGTGCGGTGAGAGCATTATCTAGTGAGGGAACAAGTATACGTTCATGGTCTCAAGATTCCAAAAATAAACAAAGCATCTATAATCAGACCAGCCATAATAAATGTACCAACCTGGATGCATCCTTTTCGAACGCGGATGAGAGTGAGATTTCAAAAACAGAAGGTATGGATTGCGCTCTAACAACTTTAGGCATTTTGCCCTCTGCTTGGGTTAGACCCTTTGCACAGAGAGCGCCTCTGACCCCACCTTTTGTGCCCCGTACGTTTGCACGCAGGAAGCTACAAGAGAGTCGCGTAGTCCACCGGCAGCCATAACTGACCACCTACCGCACAGTGGCTGATACGTTTCAACACAGCCAGTGTGCGGTGAGGGCATTATCTTGTGAGGGACCTAATATACATACATGGTCTCAAGATTCCACAAATAAACAAAGCATCTCTAATCAAACCAGCCATATTAGATGTACTAACCTCTGAGCATCCTTTTCAGACGTGGATGACATTGTGATTTCAAAAACAAAAGAAGGCCTGGATTCCGCTGGAACATCTTTGTGCATTTTGCCCTCTGCTTGAGTTAGACGCTTGGCACAGTGAGCGCCTCTGACCCCACCTTTTGTGCCCCGTACGTTTGCACGCAGGAAGCTACAAGAGAGTCGCGTAGTCCACCGGCAGCCATAACTGACCACCTACCGCACAGTGGCTGATACGTTTCAACACAGCCAGTGTGCGGTGAGGGCATTATCTTGTGAGGGACCAAATATACATACATGGTCTCAAGATTCCGCAACTAAACGAAGCATCTCTAATCAGACCAGCTATATTAAATGTACCCACCTCTCAGCATCCTTTTCAGACGTGAATGACATTGAGATTTCAAAAACAAAAGGAGGCCTGGATTCCGCTGGAACATCGTTGTGCATTTTGCCCTCTGCTTGAGTTATACCCTTGGCACAGAGAGCGCCTCTGACCCTGCCTTTTGTGCCCCGCACGTTTGCACGCAGGAAGCTACAAGAGGGTCGCGCAGTCCACCGGCAGCCATAACTGACCCCCTACCGCACAGTGTCTGAAACGTTTTCACACAGCCACTGTGCGGTGAGAGCATTATCTAGTGAGGGACCTAGTATACATACATGGTCTCAAGATTCCAAAAATAAACAAATCATTTCTAATCAGACCAGCCATATTAAATGTACCAACCTGGACGCATCCTTTTCGAACGCGGATGACAGTGAGATTTCAATAACAAAACAAAAGGCATGGATTGCGCTCTAACAACGTTAAGCATTTTGCCCTCTGCTTGGGTTAGACCCTTGGCACAGAGAACACCTCTGACCACACCTTTTGTGCCCGTACGTTTGCACGTACGAAGCTACAGGAGGGTCGCGCAGTCCACCGGCAGCCATAACTGACCCCCTACCACACAGTGTCTGAAACGTTTTCACACAGCCACTGTGCGTTGAGAGCATTATCTAGTGAGGGACCTAGTATACATACATGGTCTCAAGATTCCAAAAATAAGCAAAACATCTCTAATCAGACCAGCTATATGAAATGTACCAACCTGGACGCATACTTTTCGAACGCGGATGACAGTGAGATTTCAAAAAAAAAAAAACAGAAGGAATTGATTGCGCTCTAACAACGTTAGGCATTTTGCCCTGTGCTTCGGTTTGACCCTTGGCACAGAAAGCGCCTCTGACCCCACCTTTTGTGCCCCGTACGTTTGTACGCAGGAAGCTACACGAGAGTCGCGCAGTCCACCGGCAGCCATAACTGATCCCCTACCGCACAGTGGCTGAAAAGTTTCCACACAGCCACTGTGTGGTGAGAGCATTATCTAGTGAAGGACCTAATATACATACATGTTCTCAAGATTCCACAAATAAACAAAGCATCTCTAATTAAACCAGCCATATTAAATGTACTAACCTCTCAGCATCCTTTTCAGACGTCGATGACATTGAGATTTCAAAAACAAAAGGAGGCCTGGATTCCGCTGGAACATCTTTGTGTATTTTGCCCTCTGCTTGAGTTATACCGTTGGCACAGAGAGCGCCTCTGACCCTGCCTTTTGTGCCCCGTACGTTTGCACGCAGGAAGCTACAAGAGGGTCGCGCTGTCCACCGGCAGCCATAACTGACCCCCTACCGCACAGTGTCTGAAACGTTTTCACACAGCCACTGTGCGTTGAGAGCATTATCTAGTGAGGGACCTAGTATACATACATGGTCTCAAGATTCCAAAAATAAACAAAACATCTCTAATCAGACCAGCCATATTAAATGTACCAACCCGGACGCATACTTTTCGAACGCGGATGACAGTGAGATTTCAAAAAAAAACAAAAGGAATTGATTGCGCTCTAACAACGTTAGACATTTTGCCCTCTGCTTCGGTTTGACCCTTGGCACAGAAAGTGCCTCTGACCCCCCCTTTTGTGCCCCGTACGTTTGCACTCAGGAAGCTACAAGAGAGTCGCGCAGTCCACCGGCAGCCATAACTGATCCCCTACCACACAGTGGCTGAAACGTTCCCACACAGCCACTGTGCGGTGAGAGCATTATCCAGTGAAGGACCAAATATACATACATGTTCTCAAGATTCCACAAATAAACAAAGCATCTCTAATTAAACCAGCCATAATAAATGTACTAACCTCTCAGCATCCTTTTCAGACCTGGGATGACATTGAGATTTCAAAAACAAAAGAAGGCCTGGATTCCGCTGGAACATCTTTGCGCATTTTGCCCTCTGCTTGAGTTAGACCTTGGCACAGAGAGCGCCTCTGACCCTACCTTTGGTGCCCCGTACGTTTGCTCGCAGGAAGCTACAAGAGGATCGCGCAGTCCACCGGCAGCCATAACTGACCACCTACCGCACAGTGGCTGATATGTTTTCACACAGCCACTGTGCGGTGAGAGCATTATCTAGTGAGGGACCTAATATACATACATGGTCTCAAGATTCCACAAATAAACAAAGCATCTCTAATCAAACCAGCCATATTAGATGTACTAACCTCTGAGCATCCTTTTCAGACGTGGATGACATTGTGATTTCAAAAACAAAAGGAGGCCTGGATTCCGCTGGAACATCTTTGTGCATTTTGCCCTCTGCTTGAGTTATACCCTTGGCACAGAGAGCGCCTCTGACCCTCCCTTTTGTGCCCCGTACGTTTGCTCGCAGGAAGCTACAAGAGGGTCGCGCAGTCCACCGGCAGCCATAACTTACCCCCTACCGCACTGTGTCTGAAACGTTTTCACACAGCCACTCTGCGGTGAGAGCATTATCTAGTGAGGGACCTAGTATACATACATGGTCTCAAGATTCCAAAAATAAGCAAAACATCTCTAATCAGACCAGCTATATGAAATGTACCAACCTGGACGCATACTTTTCGAACGCGGATGACAGTGAGATTTCAAAAAAAAAAACAGAAGGAATTGATTGCGCTCTAACAACGTTAGGCATTTTGCCCTCTGCTTGAGTTATACCCTTGGCACAGAGAGCGCCTCTGACCCTGCCTTTTGTGCCCCGTACGTTTGCACGCAGGAAGCTACAAGAGGGTCGCGCAGTCCACCGGCAGCCATAACTGACCCCCTACCGCACAGTGTCTGAAACTTTTTCACACAGCCACTGTGCGTTGAGAGCATTATCTGACGAGGGACCTAGTATACATACATGGTCTCAAGATTCCAAAAATAAACAAAAGATCTCTAATCAGACCAGCCATATTAAATGTACCAACCCGGACGCATACTTTTCGAACGCGGATGACAGTGAGATTTCAAAAAACAAAAACAAAAGGAATTGATTGCGCTCTAACAACGTTAGGCATTTTGCCCTCTGCTTCGGTTTGACCCTTTGCACAGAAAGTGCCTCTGACCCCACCTTTTGTGCCCCGTACGTTCGCACGCAGGAAGCTACAAGAGAGTCGCGCAGTCCACCGGCAGCCATAACTGATCCCCTACCACACAGTGGCTGAAACGTTTCCACACAGCCACTGTGCGGTGAGAGCATTATCCAGTGAAGGACCTAATATACATACATGTTCTCAAGATTCCACAAATAAACAAAGGATCTCTAATTAAACCAGCCATAATAAATGTACTAACCTCTCAGCATCCTTTTCAGACCTGGGATGACATTGAGATTTCAAAAACAAAAGAAGGCCTGGATTCCGCTGGAACATCTTTGTGCATTATGCCCTCTGCTTGAGTTAGACCTTGGCACAGAGAGCGCCTCTGAGCCTACCTTTTGTGCCCCGTACGTTTGCTCGCAGGAAGCTACAAGAGGGTCGCGCAGTTCACCGGCAGCCATAACTTACCCCCTACCGCACAGTGGCTGACACGTTTCCACACAGCCACTGCGCGGTGAGAGCATTATCTAGTGAGGGACCTAATATACATACATGGTCTCAAGATTCCACAAATAAACAAAGCATCTCTAATCAAACCAGCCATATTAGATGTACTAACCTCTGAGCATCCTTTTCAGACGTGGATGACATTGTGATTTCAAAAACAAATGAAGGCCTGGATTCCGCTGGAACATCTTTGTGCATTTTGCCCTCTGCTTGAGTTAGACGCTTGGCACAGAGAGCGCCTCTGACCCCACCTTTTGTGCCCCGTACGTTTGCACCCAGGAAGCTACAAGAGAGTCGCGCAGTCCACCGGCAGCCATAACTGACCACCTACCGCACAGTGGCTGACACGTTTCAACACAGCCAGTGTGCGGTGAGGCTTTATCTTCTGAGGGACATAATATACATACATGGTCTCAAGATTCCGCAACTAAACGAAGCATCTCTAATCAGACCAGCCATATTAAATGTACCCACCTCTCAGCATCCTTTTCAGACGTGAATGACATTGAGATTTCAAAAACAAAAGGAGGCCTGGATTCCGCTGGAACATCGTTGTGCATTTTGCCCTCTGCTTGAGTTATACCCTTGGCACAGAGAGCGCCTCTGACCCTGCCTTTTGTGCCCCGCACGTTTGCACGCAGGAAGCTACAAGAGGGTCGCGCAGTCCACCGGCAGCCATAACTGACCCCCTACCGCACAGTGTCTGAAACGTTTTCACACAGCCACTGTGCGGTGAGAGCATTATCTAGTGAGGGACCTAGTATACATACATGGTCTCAAGATTCCAAAAATAAACAAATCATTTCTAATCAGACCAGCCATATTAAATGTACCAACCTGGACGCATCCTTTTCGAACGCGGATGAGAGTGAGATTTCAAAAACAGAAGGTATGGATTGCGCTCTAACAACTTTAGGCATTTTGCCCTCTGCTTGGGTTAGACCCTTTGCACAGAGAGCGCCTCTGACCCCACCTTTTGTGCCCCGTACGTTTGCACGCAGGAAGCTACAAGAGAATCGCGTAGTCCACCGGCAGCCATAACTGACCACCTACCGCACAGTGGCTGATACGTTTCAACACAGCCACTGTGCGGTGAGAGCATTATCTAGTGAAGGACCTAATATGCATACATGTTCTCAAGATTCCACAAATAAACAAAGCATCTCTAATTAAACCAGCCATATTAAATGTACTAACCTCTCAGCATCCTTTTCAGACGTCGAAGACATTGAGATTTCAAAAACAAAAGGAGGCCTGGATTCCGCTGGAACATCTTTGTGCATTTTGCCCTCTCCTTGAGTTATACCCTTGGCACAGAGAGCGCCTCTGACCCTGCCTTTTGTGCCCCGTACGTTTGCTCGCAGGAAGCTACAAGAGGGTCGCGCAGTCCACCGGCAGCCACAACTTACCCCCTACCGCACTGTGTCTGAAACGTTTTCACACAGCCACTCTGCGGTGAGAGCATTATCTAGTGAGGGACCTAGTATACATACATAGTCTCAAGATTCCAAAAATAAACAAATCATCTCTAATCAGACCAGCCATATTAAATGTACCAACCCGGACGCATACTTTTCGAACGCGGATGACAGTGAGATTTCAAAAAAAAAACAAAAGGAATTGATTGCGCTCTAACAACGTTAGGCATTTTGCCCTCTGCTTCGGTTCGACCCTTGGCACAGAAAGTGCCTCTGACCCCACCTTTTGTGCCAAGTACGTTTGCACGCAGGAAGCTACAAGAGAGTCGCGCAGTCCACCGGCAGCCATAACTGACCACCTACCGCACAGTGGCTGATATGTTTTCACACAGCCACTGTGCGGTGAGAGCATTATCTAGTGAGGGAACAAGTATACGTTCATGGTCTCAAGATTCCAAAAATAAACAAAGCATCTATAATCAGACCAGCCATAATAAATGTACCAACCTGGATGCATCCTTTTCGAACGCGGATGAGAGTGAGATTTCTAAAACAGAAGGTATGGATTGCGCTCTAACAACTTTAGGCATTTTGCCCTCTGCTTGGGTTAGACCCTTTGCACAGAGAGCGCCTCTGACCCCACCTTTTGTGCCCCGTACGTTTGCACGCAGGAAGCTACAAGAGAGTCACGTAGTCCACCGGCAGCCATAACTGACCACCTACCGCACAGTGGCTGATACGTTTCAACACAGCCAGTGTGCGGTGAGGGCATTATCTTGTGAGGGACATAATATACATACATGGTCTCAAGATTCCGCAACTAAACAAAGCATCTCTAATCAGACCAGCCACATTAAATGTACCAGCCTCTCAGCATCCTTTTCAGACGTGGATGACATTGAGATTTCAAAAACAAAAGGAGGCCTGGATTCCGCTGGAACATCTTTGTGCATTTTGCCCTCTCCTTGAGTTATACCCTTGGCACAGAGAGCGCCTCTGACCCTGCCTTTTGTGCCCCGTACGTTTGCTCGCAGGAAGCTACAAGAGGGTCGCGCAGTCCACCGGCAGCCACAACTTACCCCCTACCGCACTGTGTCTGAAACGTTTTCACACAGCCACTCTGCGGTGAGAGCATTATCTAGTGAGGGACCTAGTATACATACATAGTCTCAAGATTCCAAAAATAAACAAATCATCTCTAAT
Organism: Amblyomma maculatum; assembly: GCF_055883805.1. Lineage (NCBI taxonomy): Eukaryota > Metazoa > Arthropoda > Arachnida > Ixodida > Ixodidae > Amblyomma > Amblyomma maculatum. The sequence goes on from NC_139349.1 coordinate 145,762,351, forward strand.
CAGACCAGCCATATTAAATGTACCAACCTGGACGCATCCTTTTCGAACGCGGATGACAGTGAGATTTCAAAAACAAAACAAAAGACATGGATTGCGCTCTAACAAAGTTAAGGATTTTGCCCTTTGCTTGGGTTAGACCCTTGGCACAGAGAACGCCTCTGACCCCACCTTTTGTGCCCCGTACGTTTGCACGCACGAAGCTACAGGAGGGTCGCGCAGTCCACCGGCAGCCACAACTGACCACCTACCGCACAGTGGCTGACACGTTTCCAAACAGCCACTATGCTGTGAGAGCATTATCTAGTGAGGGACCTAATATACATACATGGTCTCAAGATTCCACAAATAAACAAAGCATCTCTAATCAAACCAGCCATATTAGATGTACTAACCTCTGAGCATCCTTTTCAGACGTGGATGACATTGTGATTTCAAAAACAAAAGAAGGCCTGGATTCTGCTGGAACATCTTCGTGCATTTTGCCCTCTGCTTGAGTTAGACGCTTGGCACAGAGAGCGGCTCTGACACCCCCTTTTGTGCCCCGTACGTTTGCACCCAGGAAGCTACAAGAGAGTCGCGCAGTCCACCGGCAGCCATTACTGGCCACCAACTGCACAGTGGCTGATACGTTTCAACACAGCCAGTGTGCGGTGAGGGCATTATCTAGTGAGTGACCTAGTATACATACATGGTCTCAAGATTCCAAAAATAAACAAATCACCTCTAATCAGACCAGCCATATTAAATGTACCAACCTGGACGCATACTTTTCGAACGCGGATGACAGTGAGATTTCAAAAAAAAACAAAAGGAATTGATTGCGCTCTAACAACGTTAGGCATTTTGCCCTCTGCTTCGGTTTGACCCTTGGCACAGAAAGCGCCTCTGACCCCACCTTTTGTGCCCCGTACGTTTCCACGCAGGAAGCTACATGAGAGTCGCGCAGTCCACCGGCAGCCATAACTGATCCCCTACCGCACAGTGGCTGACACGTTTCCACACAGCCACTGTGCGCTGAGAGCATTATCTTGTGAGGGACATAATATACATACATGATCTCAAGATTCCGACACTAATCAAAGCATCTCTAATCAGACCAGCCATATTAAATGTAACAACCTCTCAGCATCCTTCTCAGACGTGGATGACATTGAGATTTCAATAACAAAAGGAGGCCTGGATTCCGCTGGAACATCTTTGTGCATTTTGCCCTCTGCTTGAGTTACACCCTTTGCACAGAGAGCGCCTCTGACCCTGCCTTTGTGCCCCGTACGTTTGCACGCAGGAAGCTACAAGAGGGTCGCGCAGTCCACCGGCAGCCATAACTGACCACCTACCGCACAGTGGCTGATATGCTTTCACACAGCCACTGTGCGGTGAGAGCATTATCTAGTGAGGGAACTAGTATACATACATGGTCTCAAGATTCCAAAAATAAACAAAGCATCTATAATCAGACCAGCCATAATAAATGTACCAACCTGGATGCATCCTTTTCGAACACGGATGACAGTGAGATTTCAAAAACAAAAGGTACGGAATGCGCTCTAACAACTTTAGGCATTTTGCCCTCTGCTTGGGTTAGACCCTTTGTACAGAGAGCGCCTCTGACCCCACCTTTTGTGCCCCGTACGTTTGCACGCAGGAAGCTACAAGAGAGTCGCGCAGTCCACCGGCAACCATAACTGGCCACCTACCGGAGAGTGGCTGATACGTTTTAACACAGCCAGTGTGCGGTGAGGGCATTATCTTGTGAGGGACATAATATACATACATGATCTCAAGATTCCGACACTAAACAAAGCATCTCTAATCAGACCAGCCATATTAAATGTAACAACCTCTCAGCATCCTACTCAGACGTGGATGACATTGAGATTTCAAAAACAAAAGGAGGCCTGGATTCCGCTGGAACATCTTTGTGCATTTTGCCCTCTGCTTGAGTTATACCCTTGGCACAGAGAGCGCCTCTGGCCCTGCCTTTGTGCCCCGTACGTTTGCTCGCAGGAAGCTACAAGAGGGTCGCGCTGTCCACCGGCAGCCATAACTGACCACCTACCCCACAGTGGCTGAAACATTTTCACACACCCACTGTGCGTCGAGAGCATTATCTAGTGAGGGAACTAGTATACATACATGGTCTCAAGATTCCAAAAAATAAACAAAGCATCTATAATGAGACCAGCCATAATAAATGTACCAACCTGGATGCATCCTTTTCGAACGCGGATGACAGTGAGATTTCAAAAACAAAAGGTATGGATTGCGCTCTAACAACGTTAGGCATTTTGCCCTCTGCTTCGGTTTGACCCTTTGCACAGAGAGCGCCTCTGACCCCACCTTTTGTGCCCCGTACGTTTGCACGCAGGAAGCTACAAGAGGGTCGCGCAGTCCACCGGCAGCCATAACTGACCACCTACCGCACAGTGGCTGATACGTTTCAACACAGCCAGTGTGCGGTGAGGGCATTATCTTGTGAGGGACATAATATACATACATGGTCTCAAGATTCCGTAACTAAACAAAGCATCTATAATCAGACCAGCCATAATAAATGTACCAACCTCTCAGCATCCTTTTCAGACGTGGGATGACATTGAGATTTCAAAAACAAAAGAAGGCCTGGATTCCGCTGGAACATCTTTGTGCATTTTGCCCTCTGCGTGAGTTAGACCTTGGCACAGAGAGCGCCTCTGACCCTACCTTTTGTGCCCCGTGCGTTTGCACGAGGGAAGCTACAAGAGGGTCGCGCAGTCCACCGGCAGCCATAACTGACCACCTACCGAACAGTGGCTGATATGTTTTCACACACCCACTGTGCGGTGAGAGCATTATCTAGTGAGGGAACTAGTATACATACATGGTCTCAAGATTCCAAAAATAAACAAAGCATCTATAATCAGACCAGCCATAATAAATGTACCAACTTGGATGCATCCTTTTCGAACGCGGATGACAGTGAGATTTCAAAAAGAAAAGGTATGGATTGCGCTCTAACAACTTTAGGCATTTTGCCCTCTGCTTGGGTTAGACCCTTTGCACAGAGAGCGCCTCTGACCCCACCTTTTGTGCCCCGTACGTTTGCACGCAGGAAGCTACAAGAGAGTCGCGCAGTCCACCGGCAGCCATAACTGACCGCCTACCGCACAGTGGCTGATACGTTTCAACACAGCCAGTGTGCGGTGAGAGCATTATCTAGTGAGGGAACTAGTATACATACATGGTCTCAAGATTCCAAAAATAAACAAAGCATCTATAATCAGACCAGCCATAATAAATGTACCAACTTGGATGCATCCTTTTCGAACGCGGATGACAGTGAGATTTCAAAAACAAAAGGTATGGATTGCGCTCTAACAACTTTAGGCATTTTGCCCTCTGCTTGGGTTAAACCCTTTGCACAGAGAGCGCCTCTGACCCCACCTTTTGTGCCCCGTACGTTTGCACGCAGGAAGCTACAAGAGGGTCGCGCAGTCCACCGGCAGCCATAACTGACCCCCTACCGCACAGTGTCTGAAACGTTCTCACACAGCCACTGTGCGGTGAGAGCATTATCTAGTGAGGGACCTAGTATACATACATGGTCTCAAGATTCCAAAAATAAACAAATCATCTCTAATCAGACCAGCCATATTAAATGTACCAACCTGGACGCATGCTTTTCGAACGCGGATGACAGTAAGATTTCAAAAACAAAACAAAAGGCATGGATTGGGCTCAAACAACGTTAAGCATTTTGCCCTCTGTTTGGGTTAGACCCTTGGCACAGAGAACGCCTCTGACCCCACCTTTTGTGCCCCGTACGTTTGCACGCACGAAGCTACAGGAGGGTCGCGCAGTCCACCGGCAGCCATAACTGACCACCTACCGCATAGTGGCTGACACGTTTCCACACAGCCACTGTGCGGTGAGAGCATTATCTAGTGAGGGACCTAATATACATACATGGTCTCAAGATTCCACAAATAAACAAAGCATCTCTAATCAAACCAGCCATATTTAATGTACTAACCTCTGAGCATCCTTTTCAGACGTGGTTGACATTGTGATTTCAAAAACAAAAGAAGGCCTGGATTCCGCTGGAACATCTTCGTGCATTTTGCCGTCTGCTTGAGTTAGACGCTTGGATCAGAGAGCGCCTCTGACACCACCTTTTGTGCCCCGTACGTTTGCACCCAGGAAGCTACAAGAGAGACGCGCAGTCCACCGGCAGCCATAACTGGCCACCTACCGCACAGTGGCTGATACGTTTCAACACAGCCAGTGTGCGGTGAGGGCATTATCTTGCGAGTGACATAATATACATACATGTTCTCAAGATTCCAAAAATAAACAAAAAATCTCTAATCAGACCAGCCATATTAAATGTACCAACCTGGACGCATCCTTTTCGAACGCGGATGACAGTGAGATTTCAAAAACAAAACAAAAGGAATGGATTGCACTCTAACAACGTTAGGCATTTTGCCCTCTGTTTCGTTTTGACCTTTGGCACAGAAAGCGCCTCTGACCCCACCTTTCGTGCCCCGTACGTTTGCACGCAGGAAGCTACAAGAGAGTCGCGCAGTCCACCGGCAGCCATAACTGAGCCCCTACCGCACAGTGGCTGAAACGTTTTCACACAGCCACTGTGCGGTGAGAGCACTATCTAGTGAGTGACGTAGTATACATACATGGCCTCAGGATTCCAAAAATAAACAAATCACCTCTAATCAGACCAGCCATATTAAATGTACCAACCTGGACGCATCCTTTTCGAACGCGGATGACAGTCAGATTTCAAAAACAAAAGGTATGGATTGCGCTCTAGCAACTTTAGGCATTTTGCCCTCTGCTTGGGTTAGACCCTTTGCACAGAGAGCGCCTCTGACCCCACCTTTTGTGCCCCGTACGTTTGCACGCAGGAAGCTACAAGAGGGTCGCGCAGTCCACCGGTAGCCATAACTGACCACCTACCGCACAGTGGCTGATACGTTTCAACACAACCAGTGTGCGGTGAGGGCATTATCTTGTGAGGGACATAATATACATACATGGTCTCAGAATTCCGCAACTAAACAAAGCATCTCTAATCAGACCAGCCATATTAAATGTACCAACCTCTCAGCATCCTTTTCAGACGTGGATGACGTTGAGATTTCAAAAACAAAAGGAGGCCTGGATTCCGCTGGAACATCTTTGTACATTTTGCTATCTGCTTGAGTTACACCCTTGGCACAGAGAGCGCCTCTGACTCTGCCTTTGTGCCCCGTACGTTTGCACGCAGGAAGCTACAAGAGAGTCGCGCAGTCCACCGGCAGCCATAACTGGCCACCTACCGCAAAGTGGCTGATACGTTTCAACACAGCCAGTGTGCGATGAGGGCATTATCTTGTGAGGAACCAAGTATACATACATGGTCTCAAGATTCCAAAAATAAACAAAGCATCTATAATCAGACCAGCCATATTAAATGTACCAACCTGGGCGCATCCTTTTCGAACGCGGATGACAGTGAGATTTCAAAAACAAAACAAAAGACATGGATTGCGCTCTAACAACTTTAGGCATTTTGCCCTCTGCTTGGGTTAGACCCTTCGCACAGAGAGCGCCTCTGACCCCACCTTTTGTGCCCCGTTGGTTTGCACGCAGGAAGCTACAAGAGAGTCGCGCAGTCCACCGGCAGCCATAACTGACCATCTACCGCACAGTGGCTGATACGTTTCAACACAGCCAGTGTGCGGTGAGGGCATTATCTTGTGAGGGACATAATATACATACATGGTCTCAAGATTCCGCAACTAAACAAAGCATCTCTAATCAGACCAGCCACATTAATTGTACCAACCTCTCAGCATCCTTTTCGAACGCGGATGACAGTGAGATTTCAAACACAAAACAAAAGGAATGGATTGCGCTCTAACAACGTTAGGCATTTTGCCCTCTGTTTCGGTTTGACCCTTGGCACAGAAAGCGCCTCTGACCCCACCTTTTGTGCCCGGTACGTTTGCACGCAGGAAGCTACAAGAGAGTCGCGCAGTCCACTGGCAGCCATAACTGAGCCCCTACCGCACAGTGGCTGAAACGTTTGCACACAGCCACTGTGCGGTGAGAGCATTATCTAGTGAGTGACCTAGTATACATACATGGTCTCAAGATTCCAAAAATAAACAAATCACCTCTAATCAGACCAGCCATATTAAATGTACCAACCTGGACGCATCCTTTTCGAACGCGGATGACAGTGAGATTTGAAAAACAAAACAAAAGTCATGGATTGCGCTCTATCAGCGTTAAGCATTTTGCCCTCTGCTTGGGTTAGACCCTTGGCACAGAGGACGCCTCTGACCCCACATTTTGTGCCCCGTACGTTTGCACGCACGAAGCTACAGGAGGGTCGCGCAGTCCACCGGCAGCCATAACTGACCACCTACCGCACAGTGGCTGACACGTTTCCACACAGCCACTGTGCGGTGAGAGGATTATCTAGTGAGGGACCTAATATACATACGTGGTCTCAAGATTCCACAAATAAACATAGCATCTCTAATCAAACCAGCCATATTAGATGTACTAACCTCTGAGCATCCTTTTCAGACGTGGATGACATTGAGATTTCAAAAACAAAAGAAAGCCTGGATTCCGCTGGAACATCTCCGTGCATTTTGCCCTCTGCTTATTTAGACGCTTGGTACAGAGAGCGCCTCTGATCCCATCTTTTGTGCCCCGTACGTTTGCACGCAGGAGGCTACAAGAGAATCGCGCAGTCCACCGGCAGCCATAACTGGCCACCTACCGCAGAGTGGCTGATACGTTTCTACACAGCCAGTGTGCGGTGAGCGCATTATCTTGTGAGGGACATAGTATACATACATGATCTCAAGATTCCGACTATAAACAAAGCATCTCTAATCAGACTAGCCATATTAAATGTAACAATCTCTCAGCATCCTTCTCAGACGTGGATGACATTGAGATTTCAAAAACAAAAGGAGGTCTGGATTCCGCTGGAACACCTTTGTGCATTTTGCCCTCTGCTTGAGTTATACCCTTGGCACAGAGAGCGCCTCTGACCCTGCCTTTTGTGCCCCGTACGTTTGCACGCAGGAAGCTACAAGAGGGTCGCGCAGTCTACCGGCAGCCATAACTGACCACCTACCGCGCAGTGGCTGAAACGTTTTCACACAGCCACTGTGCGGTGAGAGCATTATCTAGTGAGGGACCTAGCATACATACATGGTCTCAAGATTCCAAAAATAAACAAAACATCTCTAATCAGACCAGCCATATTAAATGTACCAACCTGGACGCATCCTTTTCGAACGCGGATGACAGTGAGATTTCAAAAACCAACAAATGGCATGGATTGCTCTCGAACAACGTGAAGCGTTTTGCCCACTGCTTGGATTAGACCCTTGGCACAGAGAACGCCTCTGACCCCACCTTTTGTGCCCCGTACGTTTGCACGCAGGAAGCTACAAGAGGGTCGCGCAGTCCACCGGCAGCCATAACTGACCACCTACCGCACAGTGGCTGATATGTTTTCACACAGCCACTGTGCGGTGAGAGCATTCTCTAGTGAGGGAACTCGTATACATACATGGTATCAAGATTCCAAAAATAAACAAAGCATCTCTAATCAGACCGGCCATATTAAATGTACCAACCTCTCAGCATCCTTTTCAGACGTGGATGACATTGAGATTTCAAAAACAAAAGGCATGGATTGCGCTCTAACAACGTTAAGGATTTTGCCCTCTGCTTGGGTTAGACCCTTGGCACAGAGAACGCCTCTGACCCCACCTTTTGTGCCCCGTACGTTTGCACGCACGAAGCTACAGGAGGGTCGTGCAATTCACCGGCAGCCATAACTGACCACCTACCGCACAGTGGCTGACACGTTTCCACACTGCCACTGTGCGGTAAGAGCTCTATCTAGTGAGGGACCTAATATACATACATGGTCTCAAGATTCCACAAATAAACAAAGCATCTCTAATCAAATCAGCCAAATTAGATGTACTAACCTCTGACCATCCTTTTCAGACGTGGATGACATTGAGATTTCAAAAACAAAAGAAGGCCTGGATTCCGCTGGAACATCTTCGTGCATTTTGCCCTCTGCTTGAGTTAGACGCTTGGCACAGTGAGCGCCTCTGACCCCACCTTTCGTGCCCGGTACGTTTGCACGCAGGAAGCTACAAGCAAGTCGCGCAGTCCACCGGCAGCCATAACTGGCCACCTACCGCACAGTGGCTGATACGTTTCAACACAGGCAGTGTGCGGTGAGGGCATTATCTTGTGAGGGACATAATATAGATACATGATCTCAAGATTCCGCAACTTAACAAAGCATCTCTAATCAGACCAGACATATTAAATGTACCAACCTCTCCGCATCCTTTTCAGACGTGGATGATATTGAGATTTCAAAAACAAAAGGAGTCCTGTATTCTGCTGGAACACCTTTGTGCATTTTGCCCTCTGCTTGAGTTATACCCTTTTCACAGAGAGCGCCTCTGACCCTACCTTTTGTGCCCAGTACGTTTGCACGCAGGAAGCTACAAGAGGTTCGCGCAGTCCACCGGCAGCCATAACTGACCAGCTACCGCACAGTCGCTGATACGTTTCCACACAGCCACTGTGCGGTGAGAGCATTATCTAGTGAGGGACCTAATATACATACATGGTCTTTAAGATTATGCAAATAAACAAAGCATCTCTAATTAGACCAGCCATATAAATATACTAACCTCTCAGCATTCTTTTCGAATGCGGATGACAGTGAGATTTCAAAAAAAAAAAAAAAGGCATGGATTGCGCTCTAACAACTTTAGGCGTTTTGCCCTCTGCTCGGGTTAGACCCTTTGCACAGAGAGCGCCTCTGACCCCATCTTTTTTGCCCCGTACGTTTGCACGCAGGAAGCTACAAGAGAGTCACGCAGTCCACCGGCAGCCATAACTGACCACCTACCGCACAGTGCCTGATACGTTTTCACACAGCCACTGTGCGGTGAAAGCATTATCTAGTGAGTGACCTAGTATACATACATGGTCTCAAGATTCCGCAACTAAACAAAAACATCTCTAATCAGACCAGCCATATTAATTGTACCAACCTCTCAGCATCGTTTTCAGACGTGGATGACATTGAGATTTCAAAAACAAAAGGAGTCCTCGATTCTGCTGGAACATCTTTGTGCATTTTGCCCTCTGCTTGAGTTATACCCTTGGCACAGAGAGCGCCTCTGACCCTACCGTGCCCAGTACGTTTGCACGCAGGAAGCTACAAGAGGGTCGCGCAGTCCACCGGCAGCCATAACTGACCCCCTACCGCACAGTGTCTGAAACGTTTTCACACAGCCACTGTGCGTCGAGAGCATTATCTAGTGAGGGACCTAGTATACATACATGGTCTCAAGATTCCAAAAATAAACAAAACATCTCTAATCAGACCAGCCATATTAAATGTACCAACCTGGACGAATACTTTTCGAACGCGGATGACAGTGAGATTTCAAAAAAAAAAAAACAAAAGGAATTGATTGCGCTCTAACAACGTTAGGCATTTTGCCCTCTGCTTCGGTGTGACCCTTGGCACAGAAAGCGCCTCTGACCCCACCTTTTGTGCCCCGTACGTTTGCACGCAGGAAGCTACAAGAGAATCGCGCAGTCCACCGGCAGCCATAACTGATCCCCTACCGCACAGTGGCTGAAACGCTTCCACACAGCCACTGTGCGGTGAGAGCATTATCCAGTGAAGGACCTAATATACATACATGTTCTCAAGATTCCACAAATAAACAAAGCATCTCTAAATAAACCAGCCATAATAAATGTACTAACCTCTCAGCGTCCTTTGCAGACCTGGGATGACATTGAGATTTCAAAAACAAAAGAAGGCCTGGATTCCGCTGGAACATCACTGTGCATTTTGCCGTCTGCTTGAGTTAGACCTTGGCACAGAGAGCGCCTCTGACCCTACCTTTTGTGCCCCGTACGTTTGCACGCAGGAAGCTACAAGAGGGTCGCGCAGTCCACCGGCAGCCATAACTGACCACCTACCGCACAGTGGCTCATATGTTTTCACACAGCCACTGTGCGGTGAGAGTATTATCTAGTGAGGGAACAAGTATACATACATGGTCTCAAGATTCCAAAAATAAACAAAGCATCTATAATCAGACCAGCCATAATAAATGTACCAACCTGGATGCATCCTTTTCGAACGCGGATGACAGTGAGATTTCAAAAACAAAAGAAAAGGCATGGATTGCGCTCTAACAACTTTAGTCATTTTGCCCTCTGCTTGGGTTAGACCCTTTGCACAGAGAGCGCCTCTGACCCCACCTTTTGTGCCCCGTACGTTTGCACGCAGGAAGCTACAAGAGAGTCGCGCAGTCCAACGGCAGCCATAACTGACCACCTACCGCACTGTGGCTGGCACGTTTCAACACAGCCAGTGTGCGGTGAGGGCATTATCTTGTGAGGAACCAAGTATACACACATGGTCTCAAGATTCCAAAAATAAACAAATCATCTATAATCAGACAAGCCATATTAAATGTACCAACGCGGGCGCATCCTTTTCGAACGCGCATGACAGTGAGATTTCAAAAACGAAAGGAGGCCTGGATTCCGCTGGAACATCTTTGTGCATTTTGCCCTCTGCTTGAGTTATACCCTTGGCACAGAGAGCGCCTCTGACCCTGCCTTTTGTGCCCCGCACGTTTGCACGCAGGAAGCTACAAGAGGGTCGCGCAGTCCACCGGCAGCCATAACTGACCCCCTACCGCACAGTGTCTGAAACGTTTTCACACAGCCACTATGCGGTGGGAGCATTATCTAGTGAGGGACCTAATATACATACATGGTCTCAAGATTCCACAAATAAACAAAGCATCTCTAATCAAACCAGCCATATTAGATGTACTAACCTCTGAGCATCCTTTTCAGACGTGGATGACATTGTGATTTCAAAAACAAAAGAAGGCCTGGATTCCGCTGGAACATCTTCGTACATTTTGCCCTCTGCTTGAGTTAGACGCTTGGCACAGAGAGCGCCTCTGACCCCACCTTTTGTGCCCCGTACGTTTGCACCCAGGAAGCTACAAGAGAGTCGCGCAGTCCACCGGCAGCCATAACTGACCACCTACCGCACAGTGGCTGACACGTTTCAACAACAGCCAGTGTGCGGTGAGGCTTTATCTTCTGAGGGACAAAATATACATACATGGTCTCAAGATTCCGCAACTAAACGAAGCATATCTAATCAGACCAGCCATATTAAATGTACCCACCTCTCAGCATCCTTTTCAGACGTGAATGACATTGAGATTTCAAAAACAAAAGGAGGCCTGGATTCCGCTGGAACATCGTTGTGCATTTTGCCCTCTGCTTGAGTTATACCCTTGGCACAGAGAGCGCCTCTGACCCTGCCTTTTGTGTCCCGCACGTTTGCACGCAGGAAGCTACAAGAGGGTCGCGCAGTCCACCGGCAGCCATAACTGACCCCCTACCGCACAGTGTCTGAAACGTTTTCACACAGCCACTGTGCGGTGAGAGCATTATCTAGTGAGGGACCTAGTATACATATATGGTCTCAAGATTCCAAAAATAAACAAATCATCTCTAATCAGACCAGCCATATTAAATGTACCAACCTGGACGCATCCTTTTCGAACGCGGATGACAGTGAGATTTCAATAACAAAACAAAAGGCATGGATTGCGCTCTAACAACGTTAAGCATTTTGCCCTCTGCTTGGGTTAGACCCTTGGCACAGAGAACACCTCTGACCCCACCTTTTGTGCCCGTACGTTTGCACGCACGAAGCTACAGGAGGCTCGCGCAGTCCACCGGCAGCCATAACTGACCACCTACCGCACAGTGGCTGACACGTTTCCACACAGCCACTGCGCGGTGAGAGCATTATCTAGTGAGGGACCTAATATACATACATGGTCTCAAGATTCCACAAATAAACAAAGCATCTCTAATCAAACCAGCCATATTAGATGTACTAACCTCTGAGCATCCTTTTCAGACGTGGATGACATTGTGATTTCAAAAACAAAAGAAGGCCTGGATTCCGCTGGAACATCTTTGTGCATTTTGCCATCTGCTTGAGTTAGACCTTGGCACAGAGAGCGCCTCTGACCTTACCTTTTGTGCCCCGTACGTTTGCATGCAGGAAGCTACAAGAGGGTCGCGCAGTCCACCGGCAGCCATAACTCACCACCTACCGCACAGTGGCTGATACGTTTCAACACAGCCAGTGTGCGGTGAGGACATTATCTTGTGAGGGACATAATATACATACATGGTCTCAAGATTCCGCAACTAAACAAAGCATCTCTAATCAGACCAGCCACATTAAATGTACCAACCTCTCAGCATCCTTTTCAGACGTGGATGACATTGAGATTTCAAAAACAAAAGGAGGCCTGGATTCCGCTGGAACATCTTTGTGCATTTTGCCCTCTGCTTGAGTTAGACCTTGGCACAGAGAGCGCCTCTGACCCTACCTTCTGTGCCCCGTACGTTTGCACGCAGGAAGATACAAGAGGGTCGCGCCGTCCACCGGCAGCCATAACTGACCACCTACCGCACAGTGGCTGATATGTTTTCACACAGCCACTGTGCGGTGAGAGCATTATCTAGTGAGGGAACAAGTATACATACATGGTCTCAAGATTCCAAAAATAAACAAAGCATCTATAATCAGATCAGCCATATTAAATGTACCAACCTGGACGCATCCTTTTCAGACGTGGATGACATTGTGATTTCAAAAACAAAAGAAGGCCTGGATTCCACTGGAACATCTTTGTGCATTTTGCCCTCTGTTTGAGTTAGACGCTTGGCACAGAGAGCGCCTCTGACCCCACCTTTTGTGCCCCGTACGTTTGCACCCAGGAAGCTACAAGAGAGTCGCGCAGTCCACCGGCAGCCATAACTGACCACCTACCGCACAGTGGCTGCTACGTTTCAACACAGCCAGTGTGCGGTGAGGGCATGATCTTGTGAGGGATATAATATACATACATGGTCTCAAGATTCCGCAACTAAACAAAGTATCTCTATTCAAACCAGCCATATTAGATGTACTAACCTCTGAGCATCCTTTTCAGACGTCGATGACATTGAGATTTCAAAAACAAAAGGAGGCCTGGATTCCGCTGGAACATCTTTGTGCATTTTGCCCTCTGCTTGAGTTATACCCTTGGCAGAGAGAGCGCCTCTGACCCTGCCTTTTGTGCCCCGTACGTTTGCACGCAGGAAGCTACAAGAGGGTCGCGCAGTCCACCGGCAGCCATAACTGACCACCTACCGCACAGTGGCTGACACGTTTCAACACAGCCAGTGTGCGGTGAGGGCTTTATCTTGTGAGGGACATAATATACATACATGGTCTCAAGATTCCGCAACTAAACGAAGCATCTCTAATAAGACCAGCCATATTAAATGTACCAACCTCTCAGCATCCTTTTCAGACGTGAATGACATTGAGATTTCAAAAACAAAAGGAGGCCTGGATTCCGCTGGAACATCGTTGTGCATTTTGCCCTCTGCTTGAGTTATGCCCTTGGCACAGAGAGCGCCTCTGACCCTGCCTTTTGTGCCCCGCTCGTTTGCACGCAGGAAGCTACAAGAGGGTCGCGCAGTCCACCGGCAGCCATAACTGACCCCCTCCCGCACAGTCTCTGAAACGTTTTCACACAGCCACTGTGCGGTGAGAGCATTATCCAGTGAAGGTCCTAATATACATACATGTTCTCAAGATTCCACAAATAAACAAAGCATCTCTAATTAAACCAGCCATAATAAATGTACTAACCTCTCAGCATCCTTTTCAGACCTGGGATGACATTGAGATTTCAAAAACAAAAGAAGGCCTGGATTCCGCTGGAACATCTTTGTGCATTTTGCACTCTGCTTGAGTTAGACCTTGGCACAGACAGCGCCTCTGACCCTACCTTTTGTCCCCGTACGTTTGCACGCAGGAAGGTACAAGAGGGTCGCGCGGTCCACCGGCAGCCATAACTGACCTCCTACCGCATAGTGGCTGATATGTTTTCACACAGCCACTGTGCGGTGAGAGCATTATCTAATGAGGGAACAAGTATACGTTCATGGTCTCAAGATTCCAAAAATAAAAAAAGCATCTATAATCAGACCAGCCACAATAAATGTACCAAGCTGGATGCATCCTTTTCGAACGCGGATGAGAGTGAGATTTCAAAAACAGAAGCTATGGATTGCGCTCTAACAACTTTAGGCATTTTGCCCTCTGCTTGGGTTAGACCCTTTGCACAGAGAGCGCCTCTGACCCCACCTTTTGTGCCCCGTACGTTTGCACGCAGGAAGCTACAAGAGAATCGCGTAGTCCACCGGCAGCCATAACTGACCACCTACCGCACAGTGGCTGATACGTTTCAACACAGCCAGTGTGCGGTGAGGGCATTATCTTGTGAGGGACATAATATACATACATGGTCTCAAGATTCCGCAACAAAACAAAGCATCTCTAATCAGACCAGCCATATTAAATGTACTAACCTCTGAGCATCCTTTTCAGACGTGGATGACATTGTGATTTCAAAAACAAAAGAAGGCCTGGATTCCGCTGGAACATCTTCGTACATTTTGCCCTCTGCTTGAGTTAGACCTTGGCACAGAGAGCGCCTCTGACCCTACCTTTTGTCCCCGTACGTTTGCACGCAGGAAGGTACAAGAGGGTCGCGCAGTCCACCGGCAGCCATAACTGACCTCCTACCGCATAGTGGCTGATATGTTTTCACACAGCCACTGTGCGGTGAGAGCATTATCTAATGAGGGAACAAGTATACGTTCATGGTCTCAAGATTCCAAAAATAAACAAAGCATCTATAATCAGACCAGCCACAATAAATGTACCAAGCTGGATGCATCCTTTTCGAACGCGGATGAGAGTGAGATTTCAAAAACAGAAGGTATGGATTGCGCTCTAACAACTTTAGGCATTTTGCCCTCTGCTTGGGTTAGACCCTTTGCACAGAGAGCGCCTCTGACCCCACCTTTTGTGCCCCGTACGTTTGCACGCAGGAAGCTACAAGAGAATCGCGCAGTCCACCGGCAGCCATAACTGACCACCTACCGCACAGTGGCTGACACGTTTCAACACAGCCAGTGTGCGGTGAGGGCTTTATTTTGTGAGGGACATAATATACATACATGGTCTCAAGATTCCGCAACTATACGAAGCATCTCTAATCAGACCAGCCATATTAAATGTACCAACCTCTCAGCATCCTTTTCAGACGTGAATGACATTGAGATTTCAAAAACAAAAGAAGGCCTGGATTCCGCTGGAACATCGTTGTGCATTTCGCCCTCTGCTTGAGTTATGCCCTTGGCACAGAGAGCGCCTCTGAACCTGCCTTTTGTGCCCCGCTCGTTTGCACGCATGAAGCTACAAGAGGGTCGCGCAGTCCACCGGCAGCCATAACTGACCCCCTACCGCACAGTGTCTGAAACGTTTTCACACAGCCACTGTGCGGTGAGGGCATTATCTTGTGAGGGACAAAATATACATACATGGCCTCAAGATTCCGCAACTAAATAAAGCATGTCTAATCAGACCAGCCACATTAAATGTACCAACCTCTCAGCATCCTTTTCAGACGTGGATGACATTGAGATTTCAAAAACAAAAGGAGGCCTGGATTCCACTGGAACATCTTTGTGCATTTTGCCCTCTGCTTGAGTTAGACCTTGGCACAGAGAGCGCCTCTGACCCTACCTTCTGGGCCCCGTACGTTTGCACGCAGGAAGCTACAAGAGGGTCGCGCAGTCCACCGGCAGCCATAACTGACTACCTACCGCACAGTGGCTGATATGTTTTCACACAGCCACTGTGCGGTGAGAGCATTATCTAGTGAGGGAACAAGTATACATACATGGTCTCAAGATTCCAAAAATAAACAAAGCATCTATAATCAGACCAGCCATATTAAATGTACCAACCTGGACGCATCCTTTCCGAACGCGGATGACAGTGAGATTTCAAAAACAAAACAAAAGGCATGGATTGCGCTCTAACAACTTTAGGCATTTTGCCCTCTGCTTGGGTTAGACCCTTTGCACAGAGAGCGCCTCTGACCCCACCTTTTGTGCCCCATACGTTTGCACGCAGGAAGCTACAAGAGAATCGCGCAGTCCAACGGCAGCCATAAGTGACCACCTACCGCACAGTGGCTGAAACGTATCCACACAGCCACTGTGCGGTGAGAGCATTATCTAGTGAGAGACCTAACATACATACATGGTCTCAAGATTCCACAAATAAACAAAGCATCTCTAATTACACCAGCCATATTAAATGTACTAACCTCTCAGCATCCTTTTCAGAACTTGGATGACATTGAGATTTCAAAAACAAAAGAAGGCCTGGATTCCGCTGGAACATCTTTGTGCATTTTGCCCTCTGTTTGAGTTAGACCTTGGCACAGAGAGCGCCTCTGACCCTACCTTTTGTGCCCCGTACGTTTGCACGCAGGAAGCTACAAGAGGGTCGCGCAGTCCACCGGCAACCATAACTGACCCCCTACCACACAGTGTCTGAAACGTTTTCACACAGCCACTGTGCGTTGAGAGCATTATCTAGTGAGGGACCTAGTATACATACATGGTCTCAAGATTCAAAAAATAAGCAAAACATCTCTAATCAGACCAGCTATATGAAATGTACCAACCTGGACGCATACTTTTCGAACGCGGATGACAGTGAGATTTCAAAAAAAAAAAACAGAAGGAATTGATTGCGCTCTAACAACGTTAGGCATTTTGCCCTGTGGTTCGGTTTGACCCTTGGCACAGAAAGCGTCTCTGACCCCACCTTTTGTGCCCCGTACGTTTGTACGCAGGAAGCTACAAGAGAGTCGCGCAGTCCACCGGCAGCCATAACTGATCCCCTACCGCACAGTGGCTGAACAGTTTCCACACAGCCACTGTGCGGTGAGAGCATTATCTAGTGAAGGACCTAGTATACATACATGTTCTCAAGATTCCACAAATAAACAAAGCATCTCTAATTAAACCAGCCATATTAAATGTACTAACCTCTCAGCATCCTTTTCAGACGTCGATGACATTGAGGTTTCAAAAACAAAAGGAGGACTGGATTCCGCTGGAACATCTTTGTGTATTTTGCCCTCTGCTTGAGTTATACCGTTGGCACTGAGAGCGCCTCTGACCCTGCCTTTTGTGCCCCGTACGTTTGCACGCAGGAAGCTACAAGAGGGTCGCGCAGTCCACCGGCAGCCATAACTGACCCCCTACCGCACAGTGTCTGAAACGTTTTCACACAGCCACTGTGCGTTGAGAGCATTATCTAGTGAGGGACCTAGGATACATACATGGTCTCAAGATTCCAAAAATAAACAACACATATCTAATCAGACCAGCCATATTAAATGTACCAACCCGGACGCATACTTTTCGAACGCGGATGACAGTGAGATTTCAAAAAAAAAAAAAAAACAAAAGGAATTGATTGCGCTCTAACAACGTTAGGCATTTTGCCCTCTGCTTCGGTTTGACCCTTGGCACAGAAAGTGCCTCTGACCCCACCTTTTGTGCCCCGTACGTTTGCACGCAGGAAGCTACAAGAGAGTCGCGCAGTCAACCGGCAGCCATAACTGATCCCCTACCACACAGTGGCTGAAACGTTTCCACACAGCCACTGTGCGGTGAGATCATTATCCAGTGAAGGACCTAATATACATACATGTTCTCAAGATTCCAAAAATGAGCAAAACATCTCTAATCAGACCAGCTATATGAAATGTACCAACCTGGACGCATACTTTTCGAACGCGGATGACAGTGAGATTTAAAAAAAAAACAGAAGGAATTGATTGCGCTCTAACAACGTTAGGCATTTTGCCCTCTGCTTGAGTTTTACCCTTGGCACAGAGAGCGCCTCTGACCCTGCCTTTTGTGCCCCGTACGTTTGCACGCAGGAAGCTACAAGAGGGTCGCGCAGTCCACCGGCAGCCATAACTGACCCCCTACCGCACAGTGTCTGAAACGTTTTCACACAGCCACTGTGCGTTGAGAGCATTATCTAGTGAGGGACCTAGTATACATACATGGTCTCAAGATTCCAAAAATAAACAAAACATCTCTAATCAGACCAGCCATATTAAATGTACCAACCCGGACGCATACTTTTCGAACGCGGATGACAGTGAGATTTCAAAAAAAAAAAACAAAAGGAATTGATTGCGCTCTAACAGCGTTAGGCATTTTGCCCTCTGCTTCGGTTTGACCCTATGCACAGAAAGTGCCTCTGACCCCACCTTTTGTGCCCCGTACGTTTGCACGCAGGAAGCTACAAGAGAGTCGCGCAGTCCACCGGCAGCCATAACTGATCCCCTACCACACAGTGGCTGAAACGTTTCCACACAGCCACTGTGCGGTGAGATCATTATCCAGTGAAGGACCTAATATACATACATGTTCTCAAGATTCCACAAATAAACAAAGCATCTCTAATTAAACCAGCCATAATAAATGTACTAACCTCTCAGCATCCTTTTCAGACCTGGGATGACATTGAGATTTCAAAAACAAAAGAAGGCCTGGATTCCGCTGGAACATCTTTGTGCATTATGCCCTCTGCTTGAGTTAGACCTTGGCACAGAGAGCGCCTCTGACCCTACCTTTTGTGCCCCGTACGTTTGCACGCAGGAAGCTACAAGAGGGTCGCGCAGTCCACCGGCAGCCATAACTGACCACCTACCGCACAGTGGCTGATATGTTTTCACACAGCCACTGTGCGGTGAGAGCATTATCTAGTGAGGGAACAAGTATACGTTCATGGTCTCAAGATTCCAAAAATAAACAAAGCATCTATAATCAGACCAGCCATAAAAAATGTACCAACCTGGATGCATCCTTTTCGAACGCGGATGAGAGTGAGATTTCAAAAACAGAAGGTATGGATTGCGCTCTAACAACTTTAGGCATTTTGCCCTCTGCTTGGGTTAGACCCTTTGCACAGAGAGCGCCTCTGACCCCACCTTTTGTGCCCCGTACGTTTGCACGCAGGAAGCTACAAGAGAGTCGCGTAGTCCACCGGCAGCCATAACTGACCACCTACCGCACAGTGGCTGATACGTTTCAACACAGCCAGTGTGCGGTGAGGGCATTATCTTGTGTGGGACATAATATACATACATGGTCTCAAGATTCCGCAACTAAACAAAGCATCTCTAATCAGACCAGCCACATTAAATGTACCAACCTCTCAGCATCCTTTTCAGACGTGGATGACATTGAGATTTCAAAAACAAAAGGAGGCCTGGATTCCGCTGGAACATCTTCGTACATTTTGCCCTCTGCTTGAGTTATACCCTTGGCACAGAGAGCGCCTCTGACCCTGCCTTTTGTGCCCCGTACGTTTGTTCGCAGGAAGCTACAAGAGGGTCGCGCAGTCCACCGGCAGCCATAGCATACCCCCTACCGCACTGTGTCTGAAACGTTTTCACACAGCCACTCTGCGGTGAGAGCATTATCTAGTGAGGGACCTAGTATACATACATAGTCTCAAGATTCCAAAAATAAACAAATCATCTCTAATCAGACCAGCCATATTAAATGTACCAACCTGGACGCATCCTTTTCGAACGCGGATGAAAGTGAGATTTCAAAAACAAAACAAAAGGCAAGGATTGCGCTCTAACAACGTTAAGGATTTTGCCCTTTGCTTGGGTTAGACCCTTGGCACAGAGAACGCCTCTGACCCCACCTTTTGTGCCCCGTACGTTTGCACGCACGAAGCTACAGGAGGGTCGCGCAGTCCACCGGCAGCCACAACTGACCACCTACCGCACAGTGGCTGACACGTTTCCATACAGCCACTATGCGGTGAGAGCATTATCTAGTGAGGGACCTAATATACATACATGGTCTCAAGATTCCACAAATAAACAAAGCATCTCTAATCAAACCAGCCATATTAGATGTACTAACCTCTGAGCATCCTTTTCAGACGTGGATGACATTGTGATTTCAAAAACAAAGGAAGGCCTGGATTCCGCTGGAAGATCTTCGTACATTTTGCCCTCTGCTTGAGTTGACGCTTGGCACAGAGAGCGCCTCTGACCCCACCTTTTGTGCCCCGTACGTTTGCACCCAGGAAGCTACAAGAGAGTCGCGCAGTCCACCGGCAGCCATAACTGACCACCTACCGCACAGTGGCTGACACGTTTCAACACAGCCAGTGTGCGGTGAGGCTTTATCTTCTGAGGGACATAATATACATACATGGTCTCAAGATTCCGCAACTAAACAAAGCATATCTAATCAGACCAGCCATATTAAATGTACCCACCTCTCAGCATCCTTTTCAGACGTGAATGACATTGAGATTTCAAAAACAAAAGGAGGCCTGGATTCCGCTGGAACATCGTTGTGAATTTTGCCCTCTGCTTGAGTTATACCCTTGGCACAGAGAGCGCCTCTGACCCTGCCTTTTGTGCCCCGCACGTTTGCACGCAGGAAGCTACAAGAGGGTCGCGCAGTCCACCGGCAGCCATAACTGACCCCATACCGCACAGTGTCTGAAACGTTTTCACACAGCCACTGTGCGGTGAGAGCATTATCTAGTGAGGGACCTAGTATACATACATGGTCTCAAGAATCCAAAAATAAACAAATCATCTCTAATCAGACCAGCCATATTAAATGTACCAACCTGGACGCATCCTTTTCGAACGCGGATGACAGTGAGATTTCAATAACAAAACAAAAGGCATGGATTGCGCTCTAACAACGTTAAGCATTTTGCCCTCTGCTTGGGTTAGACCCTTGGCACAGAGAACACCTCTGACCCCACCTTTTGTGCCCGTACGTTTGCACGCACGAAGCTACAGGAGGGTCGCGCAGTCCACCGGCAGCCATAACTGACCACCTACCGCACAGTGGCTGACACGTTTCCACACAGCCACAGCGCGGTGAGAGCATTATCTAGTGAGGGACCTAATATACATACATGGTCTCAAGATTCCACAAATAAACAAAGCATCTCTAATCAAACCAGCCATATTAGATGTACTAACCTCTGAGCATCCTTTTCAGACGTGGATGACATTGTGATTTCAAAAACAAAAGAAGGCCTGGATTCCGCTGGAACATCTTTGTGCATTTTGCCCTCTGCTTGAGTTAGACCTTGGCACAGAGAGCGCCTCTGACCTTACCTTTTGTGCCCCGTACGTTTGCATGCAGGAAGCTACAAGAGGGTCGCGCATTCCACCGGCAGCCATAACTCACCACCTACCGCACAGTGGCTGATACGTTTCAACACAGCCAGTGTGCGGTGAGGGCATTATCTTGTGAGGGACATAATATACATACATGGTCTCAAGATTCCGCAACTAAACAAAGCATCTCTAATCAGACCAGCCACATTAAATGTACCAACCTCTCAGCATCCTTTTCAGACGTGGATGACATTGAGATTTCAAAAACAAAAGGAGGCCTGGATTCCGCTGGAACATCTTTGTGCATTTTGCCCTCTGCTTGAGTTAGACCTTGGCACAGAGAGCGCCTCTGACCTTACCTTCTGTGCCCCGTACGTTTGCACGCAGGAAGATACAAGAGGGTCGCGCCGTCCACCGGCAGCCATAACTGACCACCTACCGCACAGTGGCTGATATGTTTTCACACAGCCACTGTGCGGTGAGAGCATTATCTAGTGAGGGAAATGGTATACATATATGGTCTCAAGATTCCAAAAATAAACAAAGCATCTATAATCAGACCAGCCATATTAAATGTACCAACCTGGACGCATCCTTTCCGAACGCGGATGACAGTGAGATTTCAAAAACAAAACAAAAGGCATGGATTGAGCTCTAACAACTTTAGGCATTTTGCCCTCTGCTTGGGTTAGACCCTTTGCACAGAGAGCGCCTCTGACCCCACCTTTTGTGCCCCGTACGTTTGCACGCAGGAAGCTACAAGAGAGTCGCGCAGTCCAACGGCAGCCATAACTGACCACCTACCGCACAGGGCTGCTACGTTTCAACACAGCCAGTGTGCGGTGTGGGCATTATCTTGTGAGGGATATAATATACATACATGGTCTCAAGATTCCGCAACTAAACAAAGCATCTCTATTCAAACCAGCCATATTAGATGTACTAACCTCTGAGCATCCTTTTCAGACGTGAATGACATTGAGATTTCAAAAACAAAAGGAGGCCTGGATTCCGCTGGAAAATCGTTGTGCATTTTGCCCTCTGCTTGAGTTATGCCCTTGGCACAGAGAGCGCCTCTGACCCTGCCTTTTGTCCCCGTACGTTTGCACGCAGGAAGCTACAAGAGGGTCGCGCAGTCCACCGGCAGCCATAACTGACCCCCTACCGCACAGTCTCTGAAACGTTTTCACACAGCCACTGTGCGTTGAGAGCATTATCTAGTGAGGGACCTAGTATACATACATGGTCTCAAGATTCCAAAAATAAACAAAGCATCTATAATCAGACCAGCCATATTAAATGTACCAACCTGGACGCATCCTTTCCGAACGCGGATGACAGTGAGATTTCAAAAACAAAACAAAAGGCATGGATTGAGCTCTAACAACTTTAGGCATTTTGCCCTCTGCTTGGGTTAGACCCTTTGCACAGAGAGCGCCTCTGACCCCACCTTTTGTGCCCCGTACGTTTGCACGCAGGAAGCTACAAGAGAGTCGCGCAGTCCAACGGCAGCCATAACTGACCACCTACCGCACAGTGGCTGACACGTTTCAACACAGCCAGTGTGCGGTGAGGGCTTTATCTTGTGAGGGACATAATATACATACATGGTCTCAAGATTCCGCAACTAAACGAAGCATCTCTAATAAGACCAGCCATATTAAATGTACCAACCTCTCAGCATCCTTTTCAGACGTGAATGACATTGAGATTTCAAAAACAAAAGGAGGCCTGGATTCCGCTGGAAAATCGTTGTGCATTTTGCCCTCTGCTTGAGTTATGCCCTTGGCACAGAGAGCGCCTCTGACCCTGCCTTTTGTCCCCGTACGTTTGCACGCAGGAAGCTACAAGAGGGTCGCGCAGTCCACCGGCAGCCATAACTGACCCCCTACCGCACAGTCTCTGAAACGTTTTCACACAGCCACTGTGCGTTGAGAGCATTATCTAGTGAGGGACCTAGTATACATACATGGTCTCAAGATTCCAAAAATAAACAAAACATCTCTAATCAGACCAGCCATATTAAATGTACCTACCTGGACGCATACTTTTCGAACGCGGATGACAGTGAGATTTCAAAAAAAAAAAAAGGAATTGATTGCGCTCTAACAACGTTAGGCATTTTGCCCTCTGCTTCGGTTTGACCCTTGGCACAGAAAGCGCCTCTGGCCCCAACTTTGTGCCTCGTACGTTTGCACGCAGGAAGCTACAAGAGAGTCGCGCAGTCCACCGGCTGCGATAACTGATCCCCTACCGCATAGTGGCTGAAACGTTTCCACACAGCCACTGTGCGGTGAGAGCATTATCCAGTGAAGGACCTAATATACATACATGTTCTCAAGATTCCACAAATAAACAAAGCATCTCTAAATAAACCAGCCATAATAAATGTACTAACCTCTCAGCATCCTTTTCAGACCTGGGATGACATTGAGATTTCAAAAACAAAAGAAGGCCTGGATTCCGCTGGAACATCTTTGTGCATTTTGCCCTCTGCTTGAGTTAGACCTTGGCACAGAGAGCGCCTCTGACCCTACCTTTTGTCCCCGTACGTTTGCACGCAGGAAGGTACAAGAGGGTCGCGCAGTCCACCGGCAGCCATAACTGACCTCCTACCGCACAGTGGCTGATATGTTTTCACACAGCCACTGTGCGGTGAGAGCATTATCTAATGAGGGAACAAGTATACGTTCATGGTCTCAAGATTCCAAAAATAAACAAAGCATCTATAATCAGACCAGCCACAATAAATGTACCAACCTGGATGCATCCTTTTCGAACGCGGATGAGAGTGAGATTTCAAAAACAGAAGGTATGGATTGCGCTCTAACAACTTTAGGCATTTTGCCCTCTGCTTGGGTTAGACCCTTTGCACAGAGAGCGCCTCTGACCCCACCTTTTGTGCCCCGTACGTTTGCACGCAGGAAGCTACAAGAGAATCGCGTAGTCCACCGGCAGCCATAACTGACCACCTACCGCACAATGGCTGATACGTTTCAACACAGGCAGTGTGCGGTGAGGGCATTATCTTGTGAGGGACATAATATACATACATGGTCTCAAGATTCCGCAACTAAACAAAGCATCTCTAATCAGACCAGCCACATTAAATGTACTAACCTCTGAGCATCCTTTTCAGACGTGGATGACATTGTGATTTCAAAAACAAAAGAAGGCCTGGATTCCGCTGGAACATCTTCGTACATTTTGCCCTCTGCTTGAGTTAGACGCTTGGCACAGAGAGCGCCTCTGACTCCACCTTTTGTGCCCCGTACGTTTGCACCCAGGAAGCTACAAGAGAGTCGCGCAGTCCACCGGCAGCCATAACTGACCACCTACCGCACATTGGCTGACACGTTTCAACACAGCCAGTGTGCGGTGAGGGCTTTATTTTGTGAGGGACATAATATACATACATGGTCTCAAGATTCCGCAACTAAACGAAGCATCTCTAATCAGACCAGCCATATTAAATGTACCAACCTCTCAGCATCCCTTTCAGACGTGAATGACATTGAGATTTCAAAAACAAAAGGAGGCCTGGATTCCGCTGGAACATCGTTGTGCATTTTGCCCTCTGCTTGAGTTATGCCCTTGGCACAGAGAGCGCCTCTGAACCTGCCTTTTGTGCCCCGTACGTTTGCACGCAGGAAGCTACAAGGGGGTCGCGCAGTCCACCGGCAGCCATAACTGACCACCTACCGCACAGTGGCTGATATGTTTTCACACAGCCACTGTGCGGTGAGAGCATTATCTAGTGAGGGAACAAGTATACATACATGGTCTCAAGATTCCAAAAATAAAGAAAGCATCTATAATCAGACCAGCCATATTAAATGTACCAACCTGGACGCATACTTTTCAGAACTTGGATGACATTGAGATTTCAAAAACAAAAGAAGGCCTGGATTCCGCTGGAACATCTTTGTGCATTTTGCCCTCTGTTTGAGTTAGACCTTGGCACAGAGAGCGCCTCTGACCGTACCTTTTGTGCCCCGTACGTTTGCACGCAGGAAGCTACAAGAGGGTCGCGCAGTCCACCGGCAACCATAACTGACCCCCTACCACACAGTGTCTGAAACGTTTTCACACAGCCACTGTGCGTTGAGAGCATTATCTAGTGAGGGACCTAGTATACATACATGGTCTCAAGATTCCAAAAATAAGCAAAACATCTCTAATCAGACCAGCTATATGAAATGTACCAACCTGGACGCATACTTTTCGAACGCGGATATAAGTGAGATTTCAAAAAAAAAAAACAGAAGGAATTGATTGCGCTCTAACAACGTTAGGCATTTTGCCCTGTGCTTCGGTTTGACCCTTGGCACAGAAAGCGTCTCTGACCCCACCTTTTGTGCCCCGTACGTTTGTACGCAGGAGGCTACAAGAGAGTCGCGCAGTCCACCGGCAGCCATAACTGATCCCCTACCGCACAGTGGCTGAACAGTTTCCACACAGCCACTGTGCGGTGAGAGCATTATCTAGTGAAGGACCTAATATACATACATGTTCTCAAGATTCCACAAATAAACAAAGCATCTCTAATTAAACCAGCCATATTAAATGTACTAACCTCTCAGCATCCTTTTCAGACGTCGATGACATTGAGGTTTCAAAAACAAAAGGAGGCCTGGATTCCGCTGGAACATCTTTGTGTATTTTGCCCTCTGCTTGAGTTATACCGTTGGCACTGAGAGCGCCTCTGACCCTGCCTTTTGTGCCCCGTACGTTTGCACGCAGGAAGCTACAAGAGGGTCGCGCAGTCCACCGGCAGCCATAACTGACCCCCTACCGCACAGTGTCTGAAACGTTTTCACACAGCCACTGTGCGTTGAGAGCATTATCTAGTGAGGGACCTAGGATACATACATGGTCTCAAGATTCCAAAGTAAACAAAACATCTCTAATCAGACCAGCCATATTAAATGTACCAACCCGGACGCATACTTTTCGAACGCGGATGACAGTGAGATTTCAAAAAAAAAAAACAAAAGGAATTGATTGCGCTCTAACAACGTTAGGCATTTTGCCCTCTGCTTCGGTTTGACCCTTGGCACAGAAAGTGCCTCTGACCCCACCTTTTGTGCCCCGTACGTTTGCACGCAGGAAGCTACAAGAGAGTCGTGCAGTCCACCGGCAGCCATAACTGATCCCCTACCACACAGTGGCTGAAACGTTCCCACACAGCCACTATGCGGTGAGAGCATTATCTAGTGAGGGACCTAATATACATACCTGGTCTCAAGATTCCACAAATAAACAAAGCATCTCTAATCAAACCAGCCATATTAGATGTACTAACCTCTGAGCATCCTTTTCAGACGTGGATGACATTGTGATTTCAAAAACAAAAGAAGGCCTGGATTCCGCTGGAACATCTTCGTACATTTTGCCCTCTGCTTGAGTTAGACGCTTGGCACAGAGAGCGCCTCTGACCCCACCTTTTGTGCCCCGTACGTTTGCACCCAGGAAGCTACAAGAGAGTCGCGCAGTCCACCGGCAGCCATAACTGACCACCTACCGCACAGTGGCTGACACGTTTCAACACAGCCAGTGTGCGGTGAGGCTTTATCTTCTGAGGGACATAATATACATACATGGTCTCAAGATTCCGCAACTAAACGAAGCATCTCTAATCAGACCAGCCATATTAAATGTACCCACCTCTCAGCATCCTTTTCAGACGTGAATGACATTGAGATTTCAAAAACAAAAGGAGGCCTGGATTCCGCTGGAACATCGTTGTGCATTTTGCCCTCTGCTTGAGTTATACCCTTGGCACAGAGAGCTCCTCTGACCCTGCCTTTTGTGCCCCGCACGTTTGCACGCAGGAAGCTACAAGAGGGTCGCGCAGTCCACCGGCAGCCATAACTGACCCCCTACCGTACAGTGTCTGAAACGTTTTCACACATCCACTGTGCGGTGAGAGCATTATCTAGTGGTGGACCTAGTATACATACATGGTCTCAAGATTCCAAAAATAAACAAATCATCTCTAATCAGACCAGCCATAATAAATGTACCAACCTGGACGCATCCTTTTGGAACGCGGATGACAGTGAGATTTCAATAACAAAACAAAAGGCATGGTTTGCGCTCTAACAACGTTAAGCATTTTGCCCTCTGCTTGGGTTAGACCCTTGGCACAGAGAACACCTCTGACCCCACCTTTTGTGCCCGTACGTTTGCACGCACGAAGCTACAGGAGGGTCGCGCAGTCCACCGGCAGCCATAACTGACCACCTACCGCACAGTGGCTGGCACGTTTCCACACAGCCACTGCGCGGTGAGAGCATTATCTAGTGAGGGACCTAATATACATACATGGTCTCAAGATTCCACAAATAAACAAAGCATCTCTAATCAAACCAGCCATATTAGATGTACTAACCTCTGAGCATCCTTTTCAGACGTGGATGACATTGAGATTTCAAAAACGAAGGGAGGCCGGGATTCCGCTGGAACATCTTTGTGCATTTTGCCCTCTGCTTGAGTTAGACCTTGGCACAGAGAGCGCCTCTGACTCTACCTTCTGTGCCCCGTACGTTTGCACGCAGGAAGATACAAGAGGGTCGCGCCGTCCACCGGCAGCCATAACTGACCACCTACCGCACAGTGGCTGATATGTTTTCACAGAGCCACTGTGCGGTGAGAGCATTATCTAGTGAGGGAACAAGTATACATACATGGTCTCAAGATTCCAAAAATAAACAAAGCATCTATAATCAGAACAGCCATATTAAATGTACCAACCTGGACGCATCCTTTCCGAACGCGGATGACAGTGAGATTTCAAAACCAAAAGAAAAGGCATGGATTGAGCTCTAACAACTTTAGGCATTTTGCCCTCTGCTTGGGTTAGACCCTTTGCACAGAGAGCGCCTCTGACCCCACCTTTTTTGCCCCGTACGTTTGCACGCAGGAAGCTACAAGAGAGTCGCGCAGTCCAACGGCAGCCATAACTGACCACCTACCGCACAGTGGCTGATACGTTTCAACACAGCCAGTGTGCGGTGAGGGCATTATCTTGTGAGGGACATAATATACATACATGGTCTCAAGATTCCGCAACTAAACAAAGCATCTCTATTCAAACCAGCCATATTAGATGTACTAACCTCTGAGCATCCTTTTCAGACGTCGATGACAGTGAGATTTCAAAACCAAAAGAAAAGGCATGGATTGAGCTCTAACAACTTTAGGCATTTTGCCCTCTGCTTGGGTTAGACCCTTTGCACAGAGAGCGCCTCCGACCCCACCTTTTTTGCCCCGTACGTTTGCACGCAGGAAGCTACAAGAGAGTCGCGCAGTCCAACGGCAGCCATAACTGACCACCTACCGCACAGTGGCTGACACGTTTCCACACAGCCACTGCGCGGTGAGAGCATTATCTAGTGAGGGACCTAGTATACATACATGGTCTCAAGATTCCAAAAATAAACAAATCATCTCTAATCAGACCAGCCATATTAAATATACCAACCTGGACGCATCCTTTTCGAACGCGGATGACAGTGAGATTTCAATAACAAAACAAAAGGCATGGATTGCGCTCTAACAACGTTAAGCATTTTGCCCTCTGCTTGGGTTAGACCCTTGGCACAGAGAACACCTCTGACCCCACCTTTTGTGCCCGTACGTTTGCACGCACGAAGCTACAGGAGGGTCGCGCAGTCCACCGGCAGCCATAACTGACCACCTACCGCACAGTGGCTGACACGTTTCCACACAGCCACTGCGCGGTGAGAGCATTATCTAGTGAGGGACCTAATATACATATATGGTCTCAAGATTCCACAAATAAACAAAGCATCTCTAATCAAACCAGCCATATTAGATGTACTAACCTCTGAGCATCCTTTTCAGACGTGGATGACATTGTGATTTCAAAAACAAAAGAAGGCCTGGATTCCGCTGGAACATCTTTGTGCATTTTGCCCTCTGCTTGAGTTAGACCTTGGCACAGAGAGCGCCTCTGACTCTACCTTCTGTGCCCCGTACGTTTGCACGCAGGAAGATACAAGAGGGTCGCGCCGTCCACCGGCAGCCATAACTGACCACCTACCGCACAGTGGCTGATATGTTTTCACACAGCCACTGTGCGGTGAGAGCATTATCTAGTGAGGGAACAAGTATACATACATGGTCTCAAGATTCCAAAAATAAACAAAGCATCTATAATCAGAACAGCCATATTAAATGTACCAACCTGGACGCATCCTTTCCGAACGCGGATGACAGTGAGATTTCAAAAACAAAAGAAAAGGCATGGATTGAGCTCTAACAACTTTAGGCATTTTTCCCTCTGCTTGGGTTAGACCCTTTGCACAGAGAGCGCCTCTGACCCCACCTTTTTTGCCCCGTACGTTTGCACGCAGGAAGCTACAAGAGAGTCGCGCAGTCCAACGGCAGCCATAACTGACCACCTACCGCACAGTGGCTGACACGTTTCCACACAGCCACTGCGCGGTGAGAGCATTATCTAGTGAGGGACCTAGTATACATACATGGTCTCAAGATTCCAAAAATAAACAAATCATCTCTAATCAGACCAGCCATATTAAATATACCAACCTGGACGCATCCTTTTCGAACGCGGATGACAGTGAGATTTCAAAAAAAAAACAAAAGGAATTGATTGCGCTCTAACAACGTTAGGCATTTTGCCCTCTGCTTCGGTTTGACCCTTGGCACAGAAAGTGCCTCTGACCCCAACTTTGTGCCCCGTACGTTTACACGCAGGAAGCTACAAGAGAGTCGCGCAGTCCACCGGCAGCCATAACTGACCACCTAACGCACAGTGGCTGATACGTTTCAACACAGCCAGTGTGCGGTGAGGGCATTATCTTGTGAGGGATATAATATACATACATGGTCTCAAGATTCCGCAACTAAACAAAGCATCTCTATTCAAACCAGCCATATTAGATGTACTAACCTCTGAGCATCCTTTTCAGACGTCGATGACATTGAGATTTCAAAAACAAAAGGAGGCCTGGATTCCGCTGGAACATCTTTGTGCATTTTGCCCTCTGCTTGAGTTATACCCTTGGCAGAGAGAGCGCCTCTGACCCTGCCTTTTGTGCCCCGTACGTTTGCACGCAGGAAGGTACAAGAGGGTCGCGCAGTCCACCGGCAGCCATAACTGACCACCTACCGCACAGTGGCTGACACGTTTCAACACAGCCAGTGTGCGGTGAGGGCTTTATCTTGTGAGGGACCTAGTATACATACATGGTCTCAAGATTCCAAAAATAAACAAAACATCTCTAATCAGACCAGCCATATTAAATGTACCAACCCGGACGCATACTTTCCGAACGCGGATGACAGTGAGATTTCAAAAAAAAAACAAAAGGAATTGATTGCGCTCTAACAACGTTAGGCATTTTGCCCTCTGCTTCGGTTTGACCCTTGGCACAGAAAGTGCCTCTGACCCCAACTTTGTGCCCCGTACGTTTACACGCAGGAAGCTACAAGAGAGTCGCGCAGTCCACCGGCAGCCATAACTGACCACCTAACGCACAGTGGCTGATACGTTTCAACACAGCCAGTGTGCGGTGAGGGCATTATCTTGTGAGGGACATAATATACATACATGGTCTCAAGATTCCGCAACTAAACAAAGCATCTCTAATCAGACCAGCCACATTAAATGTACTAACCTCTGAGCATCCTTTTCAGATGTGGATGACATTGTGATTTCAAAAACAAAAGAAGGCCTGGATTCCGCTGGAACATCGTTGTGCATTTTGCCCTCTGCTTGAGTTATGCCCTTGGCACAGAGAGCGCCTCTGACCCTGGCTTTTCTGCCCCGCTCGTTTGCACGCAGGAAGCTACAAGAGGGTCGCGCAGTCCACCGGCAGCCATAACTGACCACCTACCGCACAGTGGCTGACACGTTTCAACACAGCCAGTGTGCGGTGAGGGCTTTATCTTGTGAGGGACCTAGTATACATACATGGTCTCAAGATTCCAAAAATAAACAAAACATCTCTAATCAGACCAGCCATATTAAATGTACCAACCTGGACGCATACTTTCCGAACGCGGATGACAGTGAGATTTCAAAAAAAAAACAAAAGGAATTGATTGCGCTCTAACAACGTTAGGCATTTTGCCCTCTGCTTCGGTTTGACCCTTGGCACAGAAAGTGCCTCTGACCCCAACTTTGTGCCCCGTACGTTTACACGCAGGAAGCTACAAGAGAGTCGCGCAGTCCAACGGCAGCCATAACTGACCACCTACCGCACAGTGGCTGATACGTTTCAACACAGCCAGTGTGCGGTGAGGGCATTATCTTGTGAGGGATATAATATACATACATGGTCTCAAGATTCCGCAACTAAATGAAGCATCTCTAATCAGACCAGCCATATTAAATGTACCAACCTCTCAGCATCCTTTTCAGACGTGAATGACATTGAGATTTCAAAAAAAAAGGAGGCCTGGATTCCGCTGGAACATCGTTGTGCATTTTGCCCTCTGCTTGAGTTATGCCCTTGGCACAGAGAGCGCCTCTGACCCTGGCTTTTCTGCCCCGCTCGTTTGCACGCAGGAAGCTACAAGAGGGTCGCGCAGTCCACCGGCAGCCATAACTGACCCCCTACCGCACAGTCTCTGAAACGTTTTCACACAGCCACTGTGCGTTGAGAGCATTATCTAGTGAGGGACCTAGTATACATACATGGTCTCAAGATTCCAAAAATAAACAAAACATCTCTAATCAGACCAGCCATATTAAATGTACCAACCTGGACGCATACTTTCCGAACGCGGATGACAGTGAGATTTCAAAAAAAAAACAAAAGGAATTGATTGCGCTCTAACAACGTTAGGCATTTTGCCCTCTGCTTCGGTTTGACCCTTGGCACAGAGAACGCCTCTGACCCCACATTTTGTGCCCCGTACGTTTGCACGCACGAAGCTACAGGAGGGTCGCGCAGTCCACCGGCAGCCATAACTGACCACCTACCGCACAGTGGCTGACACGTTTCCACACAGCCAGTGTGCGGTGAGGGCATTATCTTGTGAGGGACATAATATACATACATGGTCTCAAGATTCCGCAACTAAACAAAGCATCTCTAATCAGACCAGCCACATTAAATGTACTAACCTCTGAGCATCCTTTTCAGATGTGGATGACATTGTGATTTCAAAAACAAAAGAAGGCCTGGATTCCGCTGGAACATCTTCGTACATTTTGCCCTCTGCTTGAGTTAGACCTTGGCACAGAGAGCGCCTCTGACCCTACCTTCTGTGCCCCGTACGTTTGCACGCAGGAAGATACAAGAGGGTCGCGCCGTCCACCGGCAGCCATAACTGACCACCTACCGCACAGTGGCTGAAACGTTTCCACACAGCCACTGTGCAGTGAGAGCATTATCCAGTGAAGGACCTAATATACATACATGTTCTCAAGATTCCACAAATAAACAAAGCAACTCTAATTAAACCAGCCATAATAAATGTACTAACCTCTCAGCATCCTTTTCAGACCTGGGATGACATTGAGATTTCAAAAACAAAAGAAGGCCTGGATTCCGCTGGAACATCTTTGTGCATTTTGCCCTCTGCTTGAGTTATACCCCTGGCACAGGGAGCGCCTCTGACCCCACCTTTAGTGCCCCGTACGTTTGCACGCAGGAAGGTACAAGAGGGTCGCGCAGTCCACCGGCAGCCATAACTGACCACCTACCGCACAGTGGCTGATATGTTTTCACACAGCCACTGTGCGGTGAGAGCATTATCTAATGAGGGAACAAGTATACGTTCATGGTCTCAAGATTCCAAAAATAAACAAAGCATCTATAATCAGACCAGCCACAATAAATGTACCAACCTGGATGCATCCTTTTCGAACGCGGATGAGAGTGAGATTTCAAAAACAGAAGGTATGGATTGCGCTCTAACAACTTTAGGCATTTTGCCCTCTGCTTGGGTTAGACCCTTTGCACAGAGAGCGCCTCTGACCCCACCTTTTGTGCCCCGTACGTTTGCACGCAGGAAGCTACAAGAGAATCGCGTAGTCCACCGGCAGCCATAACTGACCACCTACCGCACAGTGGCTGATACGTTTCAACACAGCCAGTGTGCGGTGAGGGCATTATTTTGTGAGGGACATAATATACATACATGGTCTCAAGATTCCGCAACTAAACAAAGCATCTCTAATCAGACCAGCCACATTAAATGTACTAACCTCTGAGCATCCTTTTCAGACGTGGATGATATTGTGATTTCAAAAACAAAAGAAGGCCTGGATTCCGCTGGAACATCTTCGTACATTTTGCCCTCTGCTTGAATTAGACGCTTGGCACCGAGAGCGCCTCTGACCCCACCTTTTGTGCCCCGTACGTTTGCACGCAGGAAGCTACAAGAGAGTCGCGCAGTCCACCGGCAGCCATAACTGACCACCTACCGCACAGTGGCTGATACGTTTCAACACAGCCAGTGTGCGGTGAGGGCATTATCTTGTGAGGGACATAATATACATACATGGTCTCAAGATTCCGCAACTAAACAAAGCATCTCTAATCAGACCAGCCACATTAAATGTACCAGCCTCTCAGCATCCTTTTCAGACGTGGATGACATTGAGATTTCAAAAACAAAAGGAGGCCTGGATTCCGCTGGAACATCTTTGTGCATTTTGCCCTCTGCTTGAGTTATACCCTTGGCACAGAGAGCGCCTCTGACCCCACCTTTTGTGCCCCGTACGTTTGCACGCAGGAAGCTACAAGAGAGTCGCGCAGTCCACCGGCAGCCATAACTGATCCCCTACCGCACTGTGGCTGAAACGTTCCCACACAGCCACTGTGCGGTGAGAGCATTATCTAGTGAGGGACCTAGTATACATACATGGTCTCAAGATTCCAAAAATAAGCAAAACATCTCTAATCAGTTCAGCTATATGAAATGTACCAACCTGGACGCATACTTTTCGAACGCGGATGACAGTGAGATTTCAAAAAAAAAAAAAACAGAAGGAATTGATTGCGCTCTAACA
The DNA here is from genome assembly GCF_055883805.1 of Amblyomma maculatum. NCBI lineage: Eukaryota > Metazoa > Arthropoda > Arachnida > Ixodida > Ixodidae > Amblyomma > Amblyomma maculatum. The sequence continues at coordinate 145,796,593 of NC_139349.1, forward strand.
ACGTTAGGCATTTTGCCCTCTGCTTGAGTTATACCCTTGGCACAGAGAGCGCCTCTGACCCTGCCTTTTGTGCCCCGTACGTTTGCACGCAGGAAGCTACAAGAGGGTCGCGCAGTCCACCGGCAGCCATAACTGGCCACCTACCGCACAGTGGCTGATACGTTTCAACACAGCCAGTGTGCGGTGAGGGCATTATCTTGTGAGTGACATAATATACATACATGGTCTCAAGATTCCAAAAATAAACAAAACATCTCTAATCAAACCAGCCATATTAGATGTACTAACCTCTGAGCATCCTTTTCAGACGTGGATGACATTGAGATTTCAAAAACAAAACAAAAGGAATGGATTGCACTCTAACAACGTTAGGCATTTTGCCCTCTGTTTCGTTTTGACCTTTGGCACAGAAAGCGCCTCTGACCCCACCTTTCGTGCCCCGTACGTTTGCACGCAGGAAGCTACAAGAGGGTCGCGCAGTCCACCGGCAGCCATAACTGACCCCCTACCGCACAGTGTCTGAAACGTTTTCACACAGCCACTGTGCGTTGAGAGCATTATCTAGTGAGGGACCTAGTATACATACATGGTCTCAAGATTCCAAAAATAAACAAAACATCTCTAATCAGACCAGCCATATAAAATGTACCAACCCGGACGCATACTTTTCGAACGCGGATGACAGTGAGATTTGAAAAAAAAAAACAAAAGGAATTGATTGCGCTCTAACAACGTTAGGCATTTTGCCCTCTGCTTCGGTTTGACCCTTGGCACAGAAAGTGCCTCTGACCCCCCCTTTTGTGCCCCGTACGTTTGCACGCAGGAAGCTACAAGAGAGTCGCGCAGTCCACCGGCAGCCATAACTGATCCCCTACCACACAGTGGCTGAAACGTTCCCACACAGCCACTGTGCGGTGAGAGCATTATCCAGTGAAGGACCAAATATACATACATGTTCTCAAGATTCCACAAATAAACAAAGCATCTCTAATTAAACCAGCCATAATAAATGTACTAACCTCTCAGCATCCTTTTCAGACCTGGGATGACATTGAGATTTCAAAAACAAAAGAAGGCCTGGATTCCGCTGGAACATCTTTGTGCATTTTGCCCTCTGCTTGAGTTAGACCTTGGCACAGAGAGCGCCTCTGACCCTACCTTTTGTGCCCCGTACGTTTGCACGCAGGAAGCTACAAGAGGATCGCGCAGTCCACCGGCAGCCATAACTGACCACCTACCGCACAGTGGCTGATATGTTTTCACACAGCCACTGTGCGGTGAGAGCATTATCTAGTGAGGGAACAAGTATACGTTCGTGGTCTCAAGATTCCAAAAATAAACAAAGCATCTATAATCAGACCCGCCATAATAAATGTACCAACCTGGATGCATCCTTTTCGAACGCGGATGAGAGTGAGATTTCTAAAACAGAAGGTATGGATTGCGCTCTAACAACTTTAGGCATTTTGCCCTCTGCTTGGGTTAGACCCTTTGCACAGAGAGCGCCTCTGACCCCACCTTTTGTGCCCCGTACGTTTGCACGCAGGAAGCTACAAGAGAATCGCGTAGTCCACCGGCAGCCATAACTGACCACCTACCGCACAGTGGCTGATACGTTTCAACACAGCCAGTGTGCGGTGAGGGCATTATTTTGTGAGGGACATAATATACATACATGGTCTCAAGATTCCGCAACTAAACAAAGCATCTCTAATCAGACCAGCCACATTAAATGTACTAACCTCTGAGCATCCTTTTCAGACGTGGATGATATTGTGATTTCAAAAACAAAAGAAGGCCTGGATTCCGCTGGAACATCTTCGTACATTTTGCCCTCTGCTTGAATTAGACGCTTGGCACAGAGAGCGCCTCTGACCCCACCTTTTGTGCCCCGTACGTTTGCACGCAGGAAGCTACAAGAGAGTCGCGCAGTCCACCGGCAGCCATAACTGACCACCTACCGCACAGTGGCTGATACGTTTCAACACAGCCAGTGTGCGGTGAGGGCATTATCTTGTGAGGGACATAATATACATACATGGTCTCAAGATTCCGCAACTAAACAAAGCATCTCTAATCAGACCAGCCACATTAAATGTACCAGCCTCTCAGCATCCTTTTCAGACGTGGATGACATTGAGATTTCAAAAACAAAAGGAGGCCTGGATTCCGCTGGAACATCTTTGTGCATTTTGCCCTCTGCTTGAGTTATACCCTTGGCACAGAGAGCGCCTCTGACCCCACCTTTTGTGCCCCGTACGTTTGCACGCAGGAAGCTACAAGAGAGTCGCGCAGTCCACCGGCAGCCATAACTGATCCCCTACCGCACTGTGGCTGAAACGTTCCCACACAGCCACTGTGCGGTGAGAGCATTATCTAGTGAGGGACCTAGTATACATACATGGTCTCAAGATTCCAAAAATAAGCAAAACATCTCTAATCAGTTCAGCTATATGAAATGTACCAACCTGGACGCATACTTTTCGAACGCGGATGACAGTGAGATTTCAAAAAAAAAAACAGAAGGAATTGATTGCGCTCTAACAACGTTAGGCATTTTGCCCTCTGCTTGAGTTATACCCTTGGCACAGAGAGCGCCTCTGACCCTGCCTTTTGTGCCCCGTACGTTTGCACGCAGGAAGCTACAAGAGGGTCGCGCAGTCCACCGGCAGCCATAACTGGCCACCTACCGCACAGTGGCTGATACGTTTCAACACAGCCAGTGTGCGGTGAGGGCATTATCTTGTGAGTGACATAATATACATACATGGTCTCAAGATTCCAAAAATAAACAAAACATCTCTAATCAAACCAGCCATATTAGATGTACTAACCTCTGAGCATCCTTTTCAGACGTGGATGACATTGAGATTTCAAAAACAAAACAAAAGGAATGGATTGCACTCTAACAACGTTAGGCATTTTGCCCTCTGTTTCGTTTTGACCTTTGGCACAGAAAGCGCCTCTGACCCCACCTTTCGTGCCCCGTACGTTTGCACGCAGGAAGCTACAAGAGGGTCGCGCAGTCCACCGGCAGCCATAACTGACCCCCTACCGCACAGTGTCTGAAACGTTTTCACACAGCCACTGTGCGTTGAGAGCATTATCTAGTGAGGGACCTAGTATACATACATGGTCTCAAGATTCCAAAAATAAACAAAACATCTCTAATCAGACCAGCCATATAAAATGTACCAACCCGGACGCATACTTTTCGAACGCGGATGACAGTGAGATTTCAAAAAAAAACAAAAGGAATTGATTGCGCTCTAACAACGTTAGGCATTTTGCCCTCTGCTTCGGTTTGACCCTTGGCACAGAAAGTGCCTCTGACCCCCCCTTTTGTGCCCCGTACGTTTGCACGCAGGAAGCTACAAGAGAGTCGCGCAGTCCACCGGCAGCCATAACTGATCCCCTACCACACAGTGGCTGAAACGTTCCCACACAGCCACTGTGCGGTGAGAGCATTATCCAGTGAAGGACCAAATATGCATACATGTTCTCAAGATTCCACAAATAAACAAAGCATCTCTAATTAAACCAGCCATAATAAATGTACTAACCTCTCAGCATCCTTTTCAGACCTGGGATGACATTGAGATTTCAAAAACAAAAGAAGGCCTGGATTCCGCTCGAACATCTTTGTGCATTTTGCCCTCTGCTTGAGTTAGACCTTGGCACAGAGAGCGCCTCTGACCCTACCTTTTGTGCCCCGTACGTTTGCACGCAGGAAGCTACAAGAGGATCGCGCAGTCCACCGGCAGCCATAACTGACCACCTACCGCACAGTGGCTGATATGTTTTCACACAGCCACTGTGCGGTGAGAGCATTATCTAGTGAGGGAACAAGTATACGTTCGTGGTCTCAAGATTCCAAAAATAAACAAAGCATCTATAATCAGACCCGCCATAATAAATGTACCAACCTGGATGCATCCTTTTCGAACGCGGATGAGAGTGAGATTTCTAAAACAGAAGGTATGGATTGCGCTCTAACAACTTTAGGCATTTTGCCCTCTGCTTGGGTTAGACCCTTTGCACAGAGAGCGCCTCTGACCCCACCTTTTGTGCCCCGTACGTTTGCACGCAGGAAGCTACAAGAGAATCGCGTAGTCCACCGGCAGCCATAACTGACCACCTACCGCACAGTGGCTGATACGTTTCAACACAGCCAGTGTGCGGTGAGGGCATTATTTTGTGAGGGACATAATATACATACATGGTCTCAAGATTCCGCAACTAAACAAAGCATCTCTAATCAGACCAGCCACATTAAATGTACTAACCTCTGAGCATCCTTTTCAGACGTGGATGATATTGTGATTTCAAAAACAAAAGAAGGCCTGGATTCCGCTGGAACATCTTCGTACATTTTGCCCTCTGCTTGAATTAGACGCTTGGCACAGAGAGCGCCTCTGACCCCACCTTTTGTGCCCCGTACGTTTGCACGCAGGAAGCTACAAGAGAGTCGCGCAGTCCACCGGCAGCCATAACTGACCACCTACCGCACAGTGGCTGATACGTTTCAACACAGCCAGTGTGCGGTGAGGGCATTATCTTGTGAGGGACATAATATACATACATGGTCTCAAGATTCCGCAACTAAACAAAGCATCTCTAATCAGACCAGCCACATTAAATGTACCAGCCTCTCAGCATCCTTTTCAGACGTGGATGACATTGAGATTTCAAAAACAAAAGGAGGCCTGGATTCCGCTGGAACATCTTTGTGCATTTTGCCCTCTGCTTGAGTTATACCCTTGGCACAGAGAGCGCCTCTGACCCCACCTTTTGTGCCCCGTACGTTTGCACGCAGGAAGCTACAAGAGAGTCGCGCAGTCCACCGGCAGCCATAACTGATCCCCTACCGCACTGTGGCTGAAACGTTCCCACACAGCCACTGTGCGGTGAGAGCATTATCTAGTGAGGGACCTAGTATACATACATGGTCTCAAGATTCCAAAAATAAGCAAAACATCTCTAATCAGTTCAGCTATATGAAATGTACCAACCTGGACGCATACTTTTCGAACGCGGATGACAGTGAGATTTCAAAAAAAAAAACAGAAGGAATTGATTGCGCTCTAACAACGTTAGGCATTTTGCCCTCTGCTTGAGTTATACCCTTGGCACAGAGAGCGCCTCTGACCCTGCCTTTTGTGCCCCGTACGTTTGCACGCAGGAAGCTACAAGAGGGTCGCGCAGTCCACCGGCAGCCATAACTGGCCACCTACCGCACAGTGGCTGATACGTTTCAACACAGCCAGTGTGCGGTGAGGGCATTATCTTGTGAGTGACATAATATACATACATGGTCTCAAGATTCCAAAAATAAACAAAACATCTCTAATCAAACCAGCCATATTAGATGTACTAACCTCTGAGCATCCTTTTCAGACGTGGATGACATTGAGATTTCAAAAACAAAACAAAAGGAATGGATTGCACTCTAACAACGTTAGGCATTTTGCCCTCTGTTTCGTTTTGACCTTTGGCACAGAAAGCGCCTCTGACCCCACCTTTCGTGCCCCGTACGTTTGCACGCAGGAAGCTACAAGAGGGTCGCGCAGTCCACCGGCAGCCATAACTGACCCCCTACCGCACAGTGTCTGAAACGTTTTCACACAGCCACTGTGCGTTGAGAGCATTATCTAGTGAGGGACCTAGTATACATACATGGTCTCAAGATTCCAAAAATAAACAAAACATCTCTAATCAGACCAGCCATATAAAATGTACCAACCCGGACGCATACTTTTCGAACGCGGATGACAGTGAGATTTCAAAAAAAAAACAAAAGGAATTGATTGCGCTCTAACAACGTTAGGCATTTTGCCCTCTGCTTCGGTTTGACCCTTGGCACAGAAAGTGCCTCTGACCCCCCCTTTTGTGCCCCGTACGTTTGCACGCAGGAAGCTACAAGAGAGTCGCGCAGTCCACCGGCAGCCATAACTGATCCCCTACCACACAGTGGCTGAAACGTTCCCACACAGCCACTGTGCGGTGAGAGCATTATCCAGTGAAGGACCAAATATGCATACATGTTCTCAAGATTCCACAAATAAACAAAGCATCTCTAATTAAACCAGCCATAATAAATGTACTAACCTCTCAGCATCCTTTTCAGACCTGGGATGACATTGAGATTTCAAAAACAAAAGAAGGCCTGGATTCCGCTGGAACATCTTTGTGCATTTTGCCCTCTGCTTGAGTTAGACCTTGGCACAGAGAGCGCCTCTGACCCTACCTTTTGTGCCCCGTACGTTTGCACGCAGGAAGCTACAAGAGGATCGCGCAGTCCACCGGCAGCCATAACTGACCACCTACCGCACAGTGGCTGATATGTTTTCACACAGCCACTGTGCGGTGAGAGCATTATCTAGTGAGGGAACAAGTATACGTTCGTGGTCTCAAGATTCCAAAAATAAACAAAGCATCTATAATCAGACCCGCCATAATAAATGTACCAACCTGGATGCATCCTTTTCGAACGCGGATGAGAGTGAGATTTCTAAAACAGAAGGTATGGATTGCGCTCTAACAACTTTAGGCATTTTGCCCTCTGCTTGGGTTAGACCCTTTGCTCAGAGAGCGCCTCTGACCCCACCTTTTGTGCCCCGTACGTTTGCACGCAGGAAGCTACAAGAGAGTCGCGTAGTCCACCGGCAGCCATAACTGACCACCTACCGCACAGTGGCTGATACGTTTCAACACAGCCAGTGTGCGGTGAGGGCATTATCTTGTGAGGGACATAATATACATACATGGTCTCAAGATTCCGCAACTAAACAAAGTATCTCTAATCAGACCAGCCACATTAAATGTACCAGCCTCTCAGCATCCTTTTCAGACGTGGATGACATTGAGATTTCAAAAACAAAAGGAGGCCTGGATTCCGCTGGAACATCTTTGTGCATTTTGCCCTCTGCTTGAGTTATACCCTTGGCACAGAGAGCGCCTCTGACCCTGCCTTTTGTGCCCCGTACGTTTGCTCGCAGGAAGCTACAAGAGGGTCGCGCAGTCCACCGGCAGCCACAACTTACCCCCTACCGCACTGTGTCTGAAACGTTTTCACACAGCCACTCTGCGGTGAGAGCATTATCTAGTGAGGGACCTAGTATACATACATAGTCTCAAGATTCCAAAAATAAACAAATCATCTCTAATCAGACCAGCCATATTAAATGTACCAACCTGGACGCATACTTTTCGAACGCGGATGACAGTGAGATTTCAAAAAAAAAAAGAAAAGGAATTGATTGCGCTCTAACAACGTTAGGCATTTTTCCCTCTGCTTCGGTTTGACCCTTGGCACAGAAAGCGCCTCTGACCCCACCTTTTGTGCCCCGTACGTTTCCACGCAGGAAGCTAGATGAGAGTCGCGCAGTCCGCCGGCAGCCATAACTGATCCCCTACCGCACAGTGGCTGACACGTTTCCACACAGCCACTGTGCGCTGAGAGCATTATCTTGTGAGGGACATAATATACATACTTGATCTCAAGATTCCGACACTAATCAAAGCATCTCTAATCAGACCAGCCATATTAAATGTAACAACCTCTCAGCATCCTTCTCAGACGTGGATGACATTGAGATTTCAATAACAAAAGGAGGCCTGGATTCCGCTGGAACATCTTTGTGCATTTTGCCCTCTGCTTGAGTTATACCCTTTGCACAGAGAGCGCCTCTGACCCTGCCTTTGTGCCCCGTACGTTTGCACGCAGGAAGCTACAAGAGGGTCGCGCAGTCCACCGGCAGCCATAACTGACCACCTACCGCACAGTGGCTGATATGCTTTCACACAGCCACTGTGCGGTGAGAGCATTATCTAGTGAGGGAACTAGTATACATACATGGTCTCAAGATTCCAAAGATAAACAAAGCATCTATAATCAGACCAGCCATAATAAATGTACCAACCTGGATGCATCCTTTTCGAACACGGATGACAGTGAGATTTCAAAAACAAAAGGTACGGAATGCGCTCTAACAACTTTAGGCATTTTGCCCTCTGCTTGGGTTAGACCCTTTGTACAGAGAGCGCCTCTGACCCCACCTTATGTGCCCCGTACGTTTGCACGCAGGAAGCTACAAGAGGGTCGCGCAGTACACCGGCAGCCATAACTGACCCCCTACCGCACAGTGGCTGAAACGTTTTCAGACAGCCACTGTGCGGTGAGAGCATTATCTAGTGAGTGACCTAGTATACATGCATGGTCTCGAGATTCCAAAAATAAACAATTCATCTCTATTCAGACCGGCCATATTAAATGTACCATCCTGGACGCATCCTTTTCGAACGCGGATGACAGTGGGATTTCAAAAACAAAACAAAAGGCATGGATTGCGCTCTAACAACGTTAAGCATTTTGCCCTCTGCTTGGGTTAGACCCTTGGCACAGAGAACGCCTCTGACCCCACATTTTGTGCCCCGTACGTTTGCACGCACGAAGCTACAGGAGGGTCGCGCAGTCCACCGGCAGCCATAACTGACCACCTACCCCACAGTGGCTGACACGTTTCCACACAGCCACTGTGCGGTGAGAGGATTATCTAGTGAGGGAGCTAATATACATACGTGGTCTCAAGATTCCACAAATAAACATAGCATCTCTAATCAAACCAGCCATATTAGATGTACTAACCTCTGAGCATCCTTTTGAGACGTGGATGACATTGAGATTTCAAAAACAAAAGAAGGCCTGGATTCCGCTGGAACATCTTCGTGCATTTTGTCCTCTGCTTGAGTTAGACGCTTGGCACAGAGAGCGCCTCTGATCCCACCTTTTGTGCCCCGTACGTTTGCACGCGGGAAGCTACAAGAGAGTCGCGCAGTCCACCGGCAGCCATAACTGGCCACCTACCGGGGAGTGGCTGATACGTTTTAACACAGCCAGTGTGCGGTGAGATCATTATCTTGTGAGGGACATAATATACATACATGATCTCAAGATTCCGACACTAAACAAAGCATCTCTAATCAGACCAGCCATATTAAATGTAACAACCTCTCAGCATCCTACTCAGACGTGGATGACATTGAGATTTCAAAAACAAAAGGAGGCCTGGATTCCGCTGGAACATCTTTGTGCATTTTGCCCTCTGCTTGAGTTATACCCTTGGCACAGAGAGCGCCTCTGGCCCTGCCTTTGTGCCCCGTACGTTTGCTCGCAGGAAGCTACAAGAGGGTCGCGCTGTCCACCGGCAGCCATAACTGACCCCCTACCGCGGAGTGGCTGAAACGTTTTCACACAGCCACTGTGCGGTGAGAGCATTATGTAGTGAGGGACCTAGTATACATACATGGTCTCAAGATTCCAAAAATAAACAAAACATCTCTAATCAGACCAGCCATATTAGATGTACTAACCTTCAGCATCCTTTTCAGACGTGGATGACATTGAGATTTCAAAATGAAAAGGAGGCCTGCATTCCGCTGGAACACCTTTGTGCATTTTGCCCTCTGCTTGAGTTATACCCTTGGAACAGAGAGCGCCTCTGACCCTGTCTTTTGTGCCCCGTACGTTTGCACGCAGGAAGCTACAAGAGGGTCGCGCAGTGTACCGGCAGCCATAACTGACCACCTACCGCGGAGTGGCTGAAACGTTTTCACACAGCCACTGTGCGGTGAGAGCATTATGTAGTGAGGGACCTAGTATACATACATGGTCTCAAGATTCCAAAAATAAACAAAACATCTCTAATCAGACCAGCCTTATTAAATGTACCAACCTGGACGCATCCTTATGGAACGCGGATGACAGTGAGATTACAAAAACAAACAAATGGCATGGATTGCGCTCGAACAACGTGAAGCATTTTGCCCTCTGCTTGGGTTAGACCCTTGGCACAGAAAACGCCTCTGACCCCACCTTTTGTGCCCCGTACGTTTGCACGCAGGAAGCTACAGGAGGGTCGCGCAGTCTACCGGCAGCCATAACTGACCACCTACCGCGGAGTGGCTGAAACGTTTTCACACACCCACTGCGCGTCGAGAGCATTATCTAGTGAGGGAACTAGTATACATACATGGTCTCAAGATTCCAAAAATAAACAAAGCATCTATAATGAGACCAGCCATAATAAATGTACCAACCTGGATGCATCCTTTTCGAACGCGGATGACAGTGAGATTTCAAAAACAAAAGGTATGGATTGCGCTCTAACAACTTTAGGCATTTTGCCCTCTGCTTGGGTTAGACCCTTTGCACAGAGAGCGCCTCTGACCCCACCATTTGTGCCCCGTACGTTTGCACGCAGGAAGCTACAAGAGGGTCGCGCAGTCCACCGGCAGCCATAACTGACCACCTACCGCACAGTGGCTGATACGTTTCAACACAGCCAGTGTGCGGTGAGGGCATTATCTTGTGAGGGACATAATATACATACATGGTCTCAAGATTCCGCAACTAAACAAAGCATCTCTAATCAGACCAGCCATATTAAATGTACCAACCTCTCAGCATCCTTTTCAGACGTGGGATGACATTGAGATTTCAAAAACAAAAGAAGGCCTGGATTCCGCTGGAACATCTTTGTGCATTTTGCCCTCTGCTTGGGTTAGACCCTTGGCACAGAGAACGCCTCTGACCCCACCTTTTGTGCCCCGTACGTTTGCACGCAGGAAGCTACAGGAGGGTCGCCCGGTCTACTGGCAGCCATAACTGACCACCTACCGCGGAGTGGCTGAAACGTTTTCACACACCCACTGTGCGGTGAGAGCATTATCTAGTGAGGGAACTAGTATACATACATGGTCTCAAGATTCCAAAAATAAACAAAGCATCTATAATCAGACCAGCCATAATAAATGTACCAACTTGGATGCATCCTTTTCGAACGCGGATGACAGTGAGATTTCAAAAACAAAAGGTATGGATTGCGCTCTAACAACTTTAGGCATTTTGCCCTCTGCTTGGGTTAGACCCTTTGCACAGAGAGCGCCTCTGACCCCACCTTTTGTGCCCCGTACGTTTGCACGCAGGAAGCTACAAGAGGGTCGCGCAGTCCACCGGCAGCCATAACTGACCACCTACCGCACAGTGGCTGATACGTTTCAACACAGCCAGTGTGCGGTGAGGGCATTATCTTGTGAGGGACATAATATACATACATGATCTCAAGATTCCGCAACTAAACAAAGCATCTCTAATCAGACCAGCCATATTAAATGTACCAACCTCTCAGCATCCTTTTCAGACGTGGGATGACATTGAGATTTCAAAAACAAAAGAAGGCCTGGATTCCGCTGGAACATCTTTGTGCATTTTGCCCTCTGCGTGAGTTAGACCTTGGCACAGAGAGCGCCTCTGACCCTACCTTTTGTGCCCCGTACGTTTGCACGAGGGAAGCTACAAGAGGGTCGCGCAGTCCACCGGCAGCCATAACTGACCACCTACCGAACAGCGGCTGATATGTTTTCACACACCCACTGTGCGGTGCGAGCATTATCTAGTGAGGGAACTAGTATACATACATGGTCTCAAGATTCCAAAAATAAACAAAGCATCTATAATCAGACCAGCCATAATAAATGTACCAACTTGGATGCATCCTTTTCGAATGCGGATGACAGTGAGATTTCAAAAACAAAAGGTATGGATTGCGCTCTAACAACTTTAGGCATTTTGCCCTCTGCTTGGGTTAGACCCTTTGCACAGAGAGCGCCTCTGACCCCACCTTTTGTGCCCCGTACGTTTGCACGCAGGAAGCTACAAGAGGGTCGCGCAGTCCACCGGCAGCCATAACTGACCCCCTACCGCACAGTGTCTGAAACGTTTTCACACAGCCACTGTGCGGTGAGAGCATTATCTAGTGAGGGACCTAGTATACATACATGGTCTCAAGATTCCAAAAATAAACAAATCATCTCTAATCAGACCAGCCATATTAAATGTACCAACCTGGACGCATGCTTTTCGAACGCGGATGACAGTAAGATTTCAAAAACAAAACAAAAGGCATGGATTGCGCTCAAACAACGTTAAGCATTTTGCCCTCTGTTTGGGTTAGACCCTTGGCACAGAGAACGCCTCTGACCCCACCTTTTGTGCCCCGTACGTTTGGACGCACGAAGCTACAGGAGGGTCGCGCAGTCCACCGGCAGCCATAACTGACCACCTACCGCACAGTGGCTGACACGTTTCCACACAGCCACTGTGCGGTGAGAGCATTATCTAGTGAGGGACCTAATATACATACATGGTCTCAAGATTCCACAAATAAACAAAGCATCTCTAATCAAACCAGCCATATTTAATGTACTAACCTTTGAGCATCCTTTTCAGACGTGGTTGACATTGTGATTTCAAAAACAAAAGAAGGCCTGGATTCCGCTGGAACATCTTCGTGCATTTTGCCGTCTGCTTGAGTTAGACGCTTGGATCAGAGAGCGCCTCTGACACCACCTTTTGTGCCCCGTACGTTTGCACCCAGGAAGCTACAAGAGAGTCGCGCAGTCCACCGGCAGCCATAACTGGCCACCTACCGCACAGTGGCTGATACGTTTCAACACAGCCAGTGTGCGGTGAGGGCATTATCTTGTGAGTGACATAATATACATACATGGTCTCAAGATTCCAAAAATAAACAAAACATCTCTAATCAGACCAGCCATATTAAATGTACCAACCTGGACGCATCCTTTTCGAACGCGGATGACAGTGAGATTTCAAAAACAAAACAAAAGGAATGGATTGCACTCTAACAACGTTAGGCATTTTGCCCTCTGTTTCGTTTTGACCTTTGGCACAGAAAGCGCCTCTGACCCCACCTTTCGTGCCCCGTACGTTTGCACGCAGGAAGCTACAAGAGAGTCGCGCAGTCCACCGGCAGCCATAACAGAGCCCCTACCGCACAGTGGCTGAAACGTTTTCACACAGCCACTGTGCGGTGAGAGCACTATCTAGTGAGTGACGTAGTATACATACATGGCCTCAGGATTCCAAAAATAAACAAATCACCTCTAATCAGACCAGCCATATTAAATGTACCAACCTGGACGCATCCTTTTCGAACGCGGATGACAGTCAGATTTCAAAAACAAAAGGTATGGATTGCGCTCTAGCAACTTTAGGCATTTTGCCCTCTGCTTGGGTTAGACCCTTTGCACAGAGAGCGCCTCTGACCCCACCTTTTGTGCCCCGTACGTTTGCACGCAGGAAGCTACAAGAGGGTCGCGCAGTCCACCGGTAGCCATAACTGACCACCTACCGCACAGTGGCTGATACGTTTCAACACAACCAGTGTGCGGTGAGGGCATTATCTTGTGAGGGACATAATATACATACATGGTCTCAGAATTCCGCAACTAAACAAAGCATCTCTAATCAGACCAGCCATATTAAATGTACCAACCTCTCAGCATCCTTTTCAGACGTGGATGACGTTGAGATTTCAAAAACAAAAGGAGGCCTGAATTCCGCTGGAACATCTTTGTGCATTTTGCTATCTGCTTGAGTTACACCCTTGGCACAGAGAGCGCCTCTGACCCTGCCTTTGTGCCCCGTACGTTTGCACGCAGGAAGCTACAAGAGGGTCGCGCAGTCCACCGGCAGCCATAACTGACCCCCTACCGCACAGTGGCCGAAACGTTTTCAGACAGCCACTGTGCGGTGAGAGCATTATCTAGTGAGTGACCTAGTATACATGCATGGTCTCGAGATTCCAAAAATAAACAATTCATCTCTATTCAGACCGGCCATATTAAATGTACCATCCTGGACGCATCCTTTTCGAACGCGGATGACAGTGGGATTTCAAAAACAAAACAAAAGGCATGGATTGCGCTCTAACAACGTTAAGCATTTTGCCCTCTGCTTGGGTTAGACCCTTGGCACAGAGAACGCCTCTGACCCCACATTTTGTGCCCCGTACGTTTGCACGCACGAAGCTACAGGAGGGTCGCGCAGTCCACCGGCAGCCATAACTGACCACCTACCCCACAGTGGCTGACACGTTTCCACACAGCCACTGTGCGGTGAGAGGATTATCTAGTGAGGGAGCTAATATACATACGTGGTCTCAAGATTCCACAAATAAACATAGCATCTCTAATCAAACCAGCCATATTAGATGTACTAACCTCTGAGCATCCTTTTGAGACGTGGATGACATTGAGATTTCAAAAACAAAAGAAGGCCTGGATTCCGCTGGAACATCTTCGTGCATTTGCCCTCTGCTTGAGTTAGACGCTTGGCACAGAGAGCGCCTCTGATCCCACCTTTTGTGCCCCGTACGTTTGCACGCGGGAAGCTACAAGAGAGTCGCGCAGTCCACCGGCAGCCATAACTGGCCACCTACCGGGGAGTGGCTGATACGTTTTAACACAGCCAGTGTGCGGTGAGATCATTATCTTGTGAGGGACATAATATACATACATGATCTCAAGATTCCGACACTAAACAAAGCATCTCTAATCAGACCAGCCATATTAAATGTAACAACCTCTCAGCATCCTACTCAGACGTGGATGACATTGAGATTTCAAAAACAAAAGGAGGCCTGGATTCCGCTGGAACATCTTTGTGCATTTTGCCCTCTGCTTGAGTTATACCCTTGGCACAGAGAGCGCCTCTGGCCCTGCCTTTGTGCCCCGTACGTTTGATCGCAGGAAGCTACAAGAGGGTCGCGCTGTCCACCGGCAGCCATAACTGACCACCTACCGCGGAGTGGCTGAAACGTTTTCACACAGCCACTGTGCGGTGAGAGCATTATGTAGTGAGGGAACTAGTATACATACATGGTCTCAAGATTCCAAAAATAAACAAAACATCTCTAATCAGACCAGCCATATTAGATGTACTAACCTTCAGCATCCTTTTCAGACGTGGATGACATTGAGATTTCAAAATGAAAAGGAGGCCTGCATTCCGCTGGAACACCTTTGTGCATTTTGCCCTCTGCTTGAGTTATACCCTTGGAACAGAGAGCGCCTCTGACCCTGTCTTTTGTGCCCCGTACGTTTGCACGCAGGAAGCTACAAGAGGGTCGCGCAGTGTACCGGCAGCCATAACTGACCACCTACCGCGGAGTGGCTGAAACGTTTTCACACAGCCACTGTGCGGTGAGAGCATTATGTAGTGAGGGACCTAGTATACATACATGGTCTCAAGATTCCAAAAATAAACAAAACATCTCTAATCAGACCAGCCTTATTAAATGTACCAACCTTCAGCATCCTTTTCAGACGTGGATGACATTGAGATTTCAAAATGAAAAGGAGGCCTGCATTCCGCTGGAACACCTTTGTGCATTTTGCCCTCTGCTTGAGTTATACCCTTGGAACAGAGAGCGCCTCTGACCCTGTCTTTTGTGCCCCGTACGTTTGCACGCAGGAAGCTACAAGAGGGTCGCGCAGTGTACCGGCAGCCATAACTGACCACCTACCGCGGAGTGGCTGAAACGTTTTCACACAGCCACTGTGCGGTGAGAGCATTATGTAGTGAGGGACCTAGTATACATACATGGTCTCAAGATTCCAAAAATAAACAAAACATCTCTAATCAGACCAGCCTTATTAAATGTACCAACCTGGACGCATCCTTATGGAACGCGGATGACAGTGAGATTTCAAAAACAAACAAATGGCATGGATTGCGCTCGAACAACGTGAAGCATTTTG
Organism: Amblyomma maculatum; assembly: GCF_055883805.1. Lineage (NCBI taxonomy): Eukaryota > Metazoa > Arthropoda > Arachnida > Ixodida > Ixodidae > Amblyomma > Amblyomma maculatum. Next base: position 145,812,217 of record NC_139349.1, read on the forward strand.
CCCTCTGCTTGGGTTAGACCCTTGGCACAGAGAACGCCTCTGACCCCACCTTTTGTGCCCCGTACGTTTGCACGCAGGAAGCTACAGGAGGGTCGCGCAGTCTACCGGCAGCCATAACTGACCACCTACCGCGGAGTGGCTGAAACGTTTTCACACACCCACTGTGTGTCGAGAGCATTATCTAGTGAGGGAACTAGTATACATACATGGTCTCAAGATTCCAAAAATAAACAAAGCATCTATAATGAGACCAGCCATAATAAATGTACCAACCTAGATGCATCCTTTTCGAACGCGGATGACAGTGAGATTTCAAAAACAAAAGGTATGGATTGCGCTCTAACAACTTTAGGCATTTTGCCCTCTGCTTGGGTTAGACCCTTTGCACAGAGAGCGCCTCTTACCCCACCTTTTGTGCCCCGTACGTTTGCACGCAGGAAGCTACAAGAGAGTCGCGCAGTCCACCGGCAGCCATAACTCACCACCTACCTCGGAGCGGCTGAAACGTTTTCACACAGCCACTGTGCGGTGAGAGCATTATGTAGTGAGGGACCTAGTATACATACATGGTCTCAAGATTCCAAAAATAAACAAAACATCTCTAATCAGACCAGCCTTATTAAATGTACCAACCTGGACGCATCCTTTTGGAACGCGGATGACAGTGAGATTTCAAAAACAAACAAATGGCATGGATTGCGCTCGAACAACGTGAAGCATTTTGCCCTCTGCTTGGGTTAGACCCTTGGCACAGAGAACGCCTCTGACCCCACCTTTTGTGCCCCGTACGTCTGCACGCAGGAAGCTACAGGAGGGTCGCGCAGTCTACCGGCAGCCATAAATGACCACCTACCGCGGAGTGGCTGAAACGTTTTCACAGACCCACTGTGCGTCGAGAGCATTATCTAGTGAGGGAACTAGTATACATACATGGTCTCAAGATTCCAAAAATAAACAAAGCATCTATAATGAGACCAGCCATAATAAATTTACCAACCTGAATGCATCCTTTTCCAACGCGGATGACAGTGAGATTTCAAAAACAAAAGGTATGGATTGCGCTCTAACAACTTTAGGTATTTTGCCCTCTGCTTGGGTTAGACCCTTTGCACAGAGAGCGCCTCTGACCCCACCTTTTGTGCCCCGTACGTTTGCACGCAGGAAGCTACAAGAGAGTCGCGCAGTCCACCGGCAGCCATAACTGACCACCTACCGCACAGTGGCTGATACGTTTCAACACAGCCAGTGTGCGGTGAGGGCATTATCTTGTGAGGGACATAATATACATACATGGTCTCAAGATTCCGCAACTAAACAAAGCATCTCTAATCAGACCAGCCATATTAAATGTACCAACCTCTCAGCATCCTTTTCAGACGTGGGATGACATTGAGATTTCAAAAACAAAAGAAGGCCTGGATTCCGCTGGAACATCTTTGTGCATTTTGCCCTCTGCTTGGGTTAGACCCTTGGCACAGAGAACGCCTCTGACCCCACCTTTTGTGCCCCGTACGTTTGCACGCAGGAAGCTACAAGAGGGTCGCGCAGTCCACCGGCAGCCATAACTGACCACCTACCGCACAGTGGCTGATACGTTTCAACACAGCCAGTGTGCGGTGAGGGCATTATCTTGTGAGGGACATAATATACATACATAGTCTCAAGATTCCGCAACTAAACAAAGCATCTCTAATCAGACCAGCCATATTAAATGTACCAACCTCTCAGCATCCTTTTCAGACGTGGGATGACATTGAGATTTCAAAAACAAAAGAAGGCCTGGATTCCGCTGGAACATCTTTGTGCATTTTGCCCTCTGCGTGAGTTAGACCTTGGCACAGAGAGCGCCTCTGACCCTACCTTTTGTGCCCCGTACGTTTGCACGAGGGAAGCTACAAGAGGGTCGCGCAGTCCACCGGCAGCCATAACAGACCACCTACCGAACAGCGGCTGATATGTTTTCACACACCCACTGTGCGGTGCGAGCATTATCTAGTGAGGGAACTAGTATACATACATGGTCTCAAGATTCCAAAAATAAACAAAGCATCTATAATCAGACCAGCCATAATAAATGTACCAACTTGGATGCATCCTTTTCGAATGCGGATGACAGTGAGATTTCAAAAACAAAAGGTATGGATTGCGCTCTAACAACTTTAGGCATTTTGCCCTCTGCTTGGGTTAGACCCTTTGCACAGAGAGCGCCTCTGACCCCACCTTTTGTGCCCCGTACGTTTGCACGCAGGAAGCTACAAGAGGGTCGCGCAGTCCACCGGCAGCCATAACTGACCCCCTACCGCACAGTGTCTGAAACGTTTTCACACAGCCACTGTGCGGTGAGAGCATTATCTAGTGAGGGACCTAGTATACATACATGGTCTCAAGATTCCAAAAATAAACAAATCATCTCTAATCAGACCAGCCATATTAAATGTACCAACCTGGACGCATGCTTTTCGAACGCGGATGACAGTAAGATTTCAAAAACAAAACAAAAGGCATGGATTGCGCTCAAACAACGTTAAGCATTTTGCCCTCTGTTTGGGTTAGACCCTTGGCACAGAGAACGCCTCTGACCCCACCTTTTGTGCCCCGTACGTTTGCACGCACGAAGCTACAGGAGGGTCGCGCAGTCCACCGGCAGCCATAACTGACCACCTACCGCACAGTGGCTGACACGTTTCCACACAGCCACTGTGCGGTGAGAGCATTATCTAGTGAGGGACCTAATATACATACATGGTCTCAAGATTCCACAAATAAACAAAGCATCTCTAATCAAACCAGCCATATTTAATGTACTAACCTTTGAGCATCCTTTTCAGACGTGGTTGACATTGTGATTTCAAAAACAAAAGAAGGCCTGGATTCCGCTGGAACATCTTCGTGCATTTTGCCGTCTGCTTGAGTTAGACGCTTGGATCAGAGAGCGCCTCTGACACCACCTTTTGTGCCCCGTACGTTTGCACCCAGGAAGCTACAAGAGAGTCGCGCAGTCCACCGGCAGCCATAACTGGCCACCTACCGCACAGTGGCTGATACGTTTCAACACAGCCAGTGTGCGGTGAGGGCATTATCTTGTGAGTGACATAATATACATACATGGTCTCAAGATTCCAAAAATAAACAAAACATCTCTAATCAGACCAGCCATATTAAATGTACCAACCTGGACGCATCCTTTTCGAACGCGGATGACAGTGAGATTTCAAAAACAAAACAAAAGGAATGGATTGCACTCTAACAACGTTAGGCATTTCGCCCTCTGTTTCGTTTTGACCTTTGGCACAGAAAGCGCCTCTGACCCCACCTTTCGTGCCCCGTACGTTTGCACGCAGGAAGCTACAAGAGAGTCGCGCAGTCCACCGGCAGCCATAACAGAGCCCCTACCGCACAGTGGCTGAAACGTTTTCACACAGCCACTGTGCGGTGAGAGCACTATCTAGTGAGTGACGTAGTATACATACATGGCCTCAGGATTCCAAAAATAAACAAATCACCTCTAATCAGACCAGCCATATTAAATGTACCAACCTGGACGCATCCTTTTCGAACGCGGATGACAGTCAGATTTCAAAAACAAAAGGTATGGATTGCGCTCTAGCAACTTTAGGCATTTTGCCCTCTGCTTGGGTTAGACCCTTTGCACAGAGAGCGCCTCTGACCCCACCTTTTGTGCCCCGTACGTTTGCACGCAGGAAGCTACAAGAGGGTCGCGCAGTCCACTGGTAGCCATAACTGACCACCTACCGCACAGTGGCTGATACGTTTCAACACAACCAGTGTGCGGTGAGGGCATTATCTTGTGAGGGACATAATATACATACGTGGTCTCGGAATTCCGCAACTAAACAAAGCATCTCTAATCAGACCAGCCATATTAAATGTACCAACCTCTCAGCATCCTTTTCAGACGTGGATGACGTTGAGATTTCAAAAACAAAAGGAGGCTTGGATTCCGCTGGAACATCTTTGTGCATTTTGCTATCTGCTTGAGTTACACCCTTGGCACAGAGAGCGCCTCTGACCCTGCCTTTGTGCCCCGTACGTTTGCAGGCAGGAAGCTACAAGAGGGTCGCGCAGTCCACCGGCAGCCATAACTGACCCCCTACCGCACAGTGGCCGAAACGTTTTCAGACAGCCACTGTGCGGTGAGAGCATTATCTAGTGAGTGACCTAGTATACATGCATGGTCTCGAGATTCCAAAAATAAACAATTCATCTCTATTCAGACCGGCCATATTAAATGTACCATCCTGGACGCATCCTTTTCGAACGCGGATGACAGTGGGATTTCAAAAACAAAACAAAAGGCATGGATTGCGCTCTAACAACGTTAAGCATTTTGCCCTCTGCTTGGGTTAGACCCTTGGCACAGAGAACGCCTCTGACCCCACATTTTGTGCCCCGTACGTTTGCACGCACGAAGCTACAGGAGGGTCGCGCAGTCCACCGGCAGCCATAACTGACCACCTACCCCACAGTGGCTGACACGTTTCCACACAGCCACTGTGCGGTGAGAGGATTATCTAGTGAGGGAGCTAATATACATACGTGGTCTCAAGATTCCACAAATAAACATAGCATCTCTAATCAAACCAGCCATATTAGATGTACTAACCTCTGAGCATCCTTTTGAGACGTGGATGACATTGAGATTTCAAAAACAAAAGAAGGCCTGGATTCCGCTGGAACATCTTCGTGCATTTGCCCTCTGCTTGAGTTAGACGCTTGGCACAGAGAGCGCCTCTGATCCCACCTTTTGTGCCCCGTACGTTTGCACGCGGGAAGCTACAAGAGAGTCGCGCAGTCCACCGGCAGCCATAACTGGCCACCTACCGGGGAGTGGCTGATACGTTTTAACACAGCCAGTGTGCGGTGAGAGCATTATTTAGTGAGGGACCTAGTATACATACATGGTCTCAAGATTCCAAAAATAAACAAAACATCTCTAATCAGACCAGCCATATTAGATGTACTAACCTTCAGCATCCTTTTCAGACGTGGATGACATTGAGATTTCAAAATGAAAAGGAGGCCTGCATTCCGCTGGAACACCTTTGTGCATTTTGCCCTCTGCTTGAGTTATACCCTTGGAACAGAGAGCGCCTCTGACCCTGTCTTTTGTGCCCCGTACGTTTGCACGCAGGAAGCTACAAGAGGGTCGCGCAGTGTACCGGCAGCCATAACTGACCACCTACCGCGGAGTGGCTGAAACGTTTTCACACAGCCACTGTGCGGTGAGAGCATTATGTAGTGAGGGACTTAGTATACATACATGGTCTCAAGGTTCCAAAAATAAACAAAACATCTCTAATCAGACCAGCCTTATTAAATGTACCAACCTGGACGCATCCTTATGGAACGCGGATGACAGTGAGATTTCAAAAACAAACAAATGGCATGGATTGCGCTCGAACAACGTGAAGCATTTTGCCCTCTGCTTGGGTTAGACCCTTGGCACAGAGAACGCCTCTGACCCCACCTTTTGTGCCCCGTACGTTTGCACGCAGGAAGCTACAGGAGGGTCGCGCAGTCTACCGGCAGCCATAACTGACCACCTACCGCGGAGTGGCTGAAACGTTTTCACACACCCACTGTGCGTCGAGAGCATTATCTAGTGAGGGAACTAGTATACATACATGGTCTCAAGATTCCAAAAATAAACAAAGCATCTATAATGAGACCAGCCATAATAAATGTACCAACCTGGATGCATCCTTTCCGAACGCGGATGACAGTGAGATTTCAAAAACAAAAGGTATGGATTGCGCTCTAACAACTTTAGGCATTTTTCCCTCTGCTTGGGTTAGACCCTTTGCACAGAGAGCGCCTCTGACCCCACCTTTTGTGCCCCGTACGTTTGCACGCAGGAAGCTACAAGAGAGTCGCGCAGTCCACCGGCAGCCATAACTCACCACCTACCGCGGAGTGGCTGAAACGTTTTCACACAGCCACTGTGCGGTGAGAGCATTATGTAGTGAGGGACCTAGTATACATACATGGTCTCAAGATTCCAAAAATAAACAAAACATCTCTAATCAGACCAGCCTTATTAAATGTACCAACCTGGACGCATCCTTTTGGAACGCGGATGACAGTGAGATTTCAAAAACAAACAAATGGCATGGATTGCGCTCGAACAACGTGAAGCATTTTGCCCTCTGCTTGGGTTAGACCCTTGGCACAGAGAACGCCTCTGACCCCACCTTTTGTGCCCCGTACGTCTGCACGCAGGAAGCTACAGGAGGGTCGCGCAGTCTACCGGCAGCCATAAATGACCACCTACCGCGGAGTGGCTGAAACGTTTTCACAGACCCACTGTGCGTCGAGAGCATTATCTAGTGAGGGAACTAGTATACATACATGGTCTCAAGATTCCAAAAATAAACAAAGCATCTATAATGAGACCAGCCATAATAAATTTACCAACCTGCATGCATCCTTTTCCAACGCGGATGACAGTGAGATTTCAAAAACAAAAGGTATGGATTGCGCTCTAACAACTTTAGGTATTTTGCCCTCTGCTTGGGTTAGACCCTTTGCACAGAGAGCGCCTCTGACCCCACCTTTTGTGCCCCGTACGTTTGCACGCAGGAAGCTACAAGAGAGTCGCGCAGTCCACCGGCAGCCATAACTGAGCACCTACCGCACAGTGGCTGATACGTTTCAACACAGCCAGTGTGCGGTGAGGGCATTATCTTGTGAGGGACATAATATACATACATGGTCTCAAGATTCCGCAACTAAACAAAGCATCTCTAATCAGACCAGCCATATAAATGTACCAACCTCTCAGCATCCTTTTCAGACGTGGGATGACATTGAGATTTCAAAAACAAAAGAAGGCCTGGATTCCGCTGGAACATCTTTGTGCATTTTGCCCTCTGCTTGGGTTAGACCCTTGGCACAGAGAACGCCTCTGACCCCACCTTTTGTGCCCCGTACGTTTGCACGCAGGAAGCTACAAGAGGGTCGCGCAGTCCACCGGCAGCCATAACTGACCACCTACCGCACAGTGGCTGATACGTTTCAACACAGCCAGTGTGCGGTGAGGGCATTATCTTGTGAGGGACATAATATACATACATGGTCTCAAGATTCCGCAACTAAACAAAGCATCTCTAATCAGACCAGCCATATTAAATGTACCAACCTCTCAGCATCCTTTTCAGACGTGGGATGACATTGAGATTTCAAAAACAAAAGAAGGCCTGGATTCCGCTGGAACATCTTTGTGCATTTTGCCCTCTGCGTGAGTTAGACCTTGGCACAGAGAGCGCCTCTGACCCTACCTTTTGTGCCCCGTACGTTTGCACGAGGGAAGCTACAAGAGGGTCGCGCAGTCCACCGGCAGCCATAACTGACCACCTACCGAACAGCGGCTGATATGATTTCACACACCCACTGTGCGGTGCGAGCATTATCTAGTGAGGGAACTAGTATACATACATGGTCTCAAGATTCCAAAAATAAATAAAGCATCTATAATCAGACCAGCCATAATAAATGTACCAACTTGGATGCACCCTTTTCGAACGCGGATGACAGTGAGATTTCAAAAACAAAAGGTATGGATTGCGCTCTAACAACTTTAGGCATTTTGCCCTCTGCTTGGGTTAGACCCTTTGCACAGAGAGCGCCTCTGACCCCACCTTTTGTGCCCCGTACGTTTGCACGCAGGAAGCTACAAGAGTGTCGCGCAGTCCACCGGCAGCCATAACTGACCCCCTACCGCACAGTGTCTGAAACGTTTTCACACAGCCACTGTGCGGTGAGAGCATTATCTAGTGAGGGACCTAGTATACATACATGGTCTCAAGATTCCAAAAATAAACAAATCATCTCTAATCAGACCAGCCATATTAAATGTACCAACCTGGACGCATGCTTTTCGAACGCGGATGACAGTAAGATTTCAAAAACAAAACAAAAGGAATGGATTGCACTCTAACAACGTTAGGCATTTTGCCCTCTGTTTCGTTTTGACCTTTGGCACAGAAAGCGCCTCTGACCCCACCTTTCGTGCCCCGTACGTTTGCACGCAGGAAGCTACAAGAGAGTCGCGCAGTCCACCGGCAGCCATAACAGAGCCCCTACCGCACAGTGGCTGAAACGTTTTCACACAGCCACTGTGCGGTGAGAGCACTATCTAGTGAGTGACGTAGTATACATACATGGCCTCAGGATTCCAAAAATAAACAAATCACCTCTAATCAGACCAGCCATATTAAATGTACCAACCTGGACGCATCCTTTTCGAACGCGGATGACAGTCAGATTTCAAAAACAAAAGGTATGGATTGCGCTCTAGCAACTTTAGGCATTTTGCCCTCTGCTTGGGTTAGACCCTTTGCACAGAGAGCGCCTCTGACCCCACCTTTTGTGCCCCGTACGTTTGCACGCAGGAAGCTACAAGAGGGTCGCGCAGTCCACCGGTAGCATAACTGACCACCTACCGCACAGTGGCTGATACGTTTCAACACAACCAGTGTGCGGTGAGGGCATTATCTTGTGAGGGACATAATATACATACATGGTCTCAGAATTCCGCAACTAAACAAAGCATCTCTAATCAGACCAGCCATATTAAATGTACCAACCTCTCAGCATCCTTTTCAGACGTGGATGACGTTGAGATTTCAAAAACAAAAGGAGGCCTGGATTCCGCTGGAACATCTTTGTGCATTTTGCTATCTGCTTGAGTTACACCCTTGGCACAGAGAGCGCCTCTGACCCTGCCTTTTGTGCCCCGTACGTTTGCACGCGGGAAGCTACAAGAGAGTCGCGCAGTCCACCGGCAGCCATAACTCACCACCTACCGCGGAGTGGCTGAAACGTTTTCACACAGCCACTGTGCGGTGAGAGCATTATGTAGTGAGGGACCTAGTATACATACATGGTCTCAAGATTCCAAAAATAAACAAAACATCTCTAATCAGACCAGCCTTATTAAATGTACCAACCTGGACGCATCCTTTTGGAACGCGGATGACAGTGAGATTTCAAAAACAAACAAATGGCATGGATTGCGCTCGAACAACGTGAAGCATTTTGCCCTCTGCTTGGGTTAGACCCTTGGCACAGAGAACGCCTCTGACCCCACCTTTTGTGCCCCGTACGTCTGCACGCAGGAAGCTACAGGAGGGTCGCGCAGTCTACCGGCAGCCATAAATGACCACCTACCGCGGAGTGGCTGAAACGTTTTCACAGACCCACTGTGCGTCGAGAGCATTATCTAGTGAGGGAACTAGTATACATACATGGTCTCAAGATTCCAAAAATAAACAAAGCATCTATAATGAGACCAGCCATAATAAATTTACCAACCTGAATGCATCCTTTTCCAACGCGGATGACAGTGAGATTTCAAAAACAAAAGGTATGGATTGCGCTCTAACAACTTTAGGTATTTTGCCCTCTGCTTGGGTTAGACCCTTTGCACAGAGAGCGCCTCTGACCCCACCTTTTGTGCCCCGTACGTTTGCACGCAGGAAGCTACAAGAGAGTCGCGCAGTCCACCGGCAGCCATAACTGACCACCTACCGCACAGTGGCTGATACGTTTCAACACAGCCAGTGTGCGGTGAGGGCATTATCTTGTGAGGGACATAATATACATACATGGTCTCAAGATTCCGCAACTAAACAAAGCATCTCTAATCAGACCAGCCATATAAATGTACCAACCTCTCAGCATCCTTTTCAGACGTGGGATGACATTGAGATTTCAAAAACAAAAGAAGGCCTGGATTCCGTTGGAACATCTTTGTGCATTTTGCCCTCTGCTTGGGTTAGACCCTTGGCACAGAGAACGCCTCTGACCCCACCTTTTGTGCCCCGTACGTTTGCACGCAGGAAGCTACAAGAGGGTCGCGCAGTCCACCGGCAGCCATAACTGACCACCTACCGCACAGTGGCTGATACGTTTCAACACAGCCAGTGTGCGGTGAGGGCATTATCTTGTGAGGGACATAATATACATACATGGTCTCAAGATTCCGCAACTAAACAAAGCATCTCTAATCAGACCAGCCATATTAAATGTACCAACCTCTCAGCATCCTTTTCAGACGTGGGATGACATTGAGATTTCAAAAACAAAAGAAGGCCTGGATTCCGCTGGAACATCTTTGTGCATTTTGCCCTCTGCGTGAGTTAGACCTTGGCACAGAGAGCGCCTCTGACCCTACCTTTTGTGCCCCGTACGTTTGCACGAGGGAAGCTACAAGAGGGTCGCGCAGTCCACCGGCAGCCATAACTGACCACCTACCGAACAGCGGCTGATATGATTTCACACACCCACTGTGCGGTGCGAGCATTATCTAGTGAGGGAACTAGTATACATACATGGTCTCAAGATTCCAAAAATAAACAAAGCATCTATAATCAGACCAGCCATAATAAATGTACCAACTTGGATGCACCCTTTTCGAACGCGGATGACAGTGAGATTTCAAAAACAAAAGGTATGGATTGCGCTCTAACAACTTTAGGCATTTTGCCCTCTGCTTGGGTTAGACCCTTTGCACAGAGAGCGCCTCTGACCCCACCTTTTGTGCCCCGTACGTTTGCACGCAGGAAGCTACAAGAGTGTCGCGCAGTCCACCGGCAGCCATAACTGACCCCCTACCGCACAGTGTCTGAAACGTTTTCACACAGCCACTGTGCGGTGAGAGCATTATCTAGTGAGGGACCTAGTATACATACATGGTCTCAAGATTCCAAAAATAAACAAATCATCTCTAATCAGACCAGCCATATTAAATGTACCAACCTGGACGAATGCTTTTCGAACGCGGATGACAGTAAGATTTCAAAAACAAAACAAAAGGAATGGATTGCACTCTAACAACGTTAGGCATTTTGCCCTCTGTTTCGTTTTGACCTTTGGCACAGAAAGCGCCTCTGACCCCACCTTTCGTGCCCCGTACGTTTGCACGCAGGAAGCTACAAGAGAGTCGCGCAGTCCACCGGCAGCCATAACAGAGCCCCTACCGCACAGTGGCTGAAACGTTTTCACACAGCCACTGTGCGGTGAGAGCACTATCTAGTGAGTGACGTAGTATACATACATGGCCTCAGGATTCCAAAAATAAACAAATCACCTCTAATCAGACCAGCCATATTAAATGTACCAACCTGGACGCATCCTTTTCGAACGCGGATGACAGTCAGATTTCAAAAACAAAAGGTATGGATTGCGCTCTAGCAACTTTAGGCATTTTGCCCTCTGCTTGGGTTAGACCCTTTGCACAGAGAGCGCCTCTGACCCCACCTTTTGTGCCCCGTACGTTTGCACGCAGGAAGCTACAAGAGGGTCGCGCAGTCCACCGGTAGCCATAACTGACCACCTACCGCACAGTGGCTGATACGTTTCAACACAACCAGTGTGCGGTGAGGGCATTATCTTGTGAGGGACATAATATACATACGTGGTCTCGGAATTCCGCAACTAAACAAAGCATCTCTAATCAGACCAGCCATATTAAATGTACCAACCTCCCAGCATCCTTTTCAGACGTGGATGACGTTGAGATTTCAAAAACAAAAGGAGGCCTGGATTCCGCTGGAACATCTTTGTGCATTTTGCTATCTGCTTGAGTTACACCCTTGGCACAGAGAGCGCCTCTGACCCTGCCTTTGTGCCCCGTACGTTTGCACGCAGGAAGCTACAAGAGGGTCGCGCTGTCCACCGGCAGCCATAACTGACCCCCTACCGCACAGTGGCCGAAACGTTTTCAGACAGCCACTGTGCGGTGAGAGCATTATCTAGTGAGTGACCTAGTATACATGCATGGTCTCGAGATTCCAAAAATAAACAATTCATCTCTATTCAGACCGGCCATATTAAATGTACCATCCTGGACGCATCCTTTTCGAACGCGGATGACAGTGGGATTTCAAAAACAAAACAAAAGGCATGGATTGCGCTCTAACAACGTTAAGCATTTTGCCCTCTGCTTGGGTTAGACCCTTGGCACAGAGAACGCCTCTGACCCCACATTTTGTGCCCCGTACGTTTGCACGCAGGAAGCTACAAGAGGGTCGCGCTGTCCACCGGCAGCCATAACTGACCCCCTACCGCACAGTGGCCGAAACGTTTTCAGACAGCCACTGTGCGGTGAGAGCATTATCTAGTGAGTGACCTAGTATACATGCATGGTCTCAAGATTCCAAAAATAAACAAAACATCTCTAATCAGACCAGCCATATTAGATGTACTAACCTTCAGCATCCTTTTCAGACGTGGATGACATTGAGATTTCAAAATGAAAAGGAGGCCTGCATTCCGCTGGAACACCTTTGTGCATTTTGCCCTCTGCTTGGGTTAGACCCTTGGCACAGAGAACGCCTCTGACCCCACCTTTTGTGCCCCGTACGTTTGCACGCAGGAAGCTACAGGAGGGTCGCGCAGTCTACCGGCAGCCATAACTGACCACCTACCGCGGAGTGGCTGAAACGTTTTCACACACCCACTGTGCGTCGAGAGCATTATCTAGTGAGGGAACTAGTATACATACATGGTCTCAAGATTCCAAAAATAAACAAAGCATCTATAATGAGACCAGCCATAATAAATGTACCAACCTGGATGCATCCTTTCCGAACGCGGATGACAGTGAGATTTCAAAAACAAAAGGTATGGATTGCGCTCTAACAACTTTAGGCATTTTGCCCTCTGCTTGGGTTAGACCCTTTGCACAGAGAGCGCCTCTGACCCCACCTTTTGTGCCCCGTACGTCTGCACGCAGGAAGCTACAAGAGAGTCGCGCAGTCCACCGGCAGCCATAACTCACCACCTACCGCGGAGTGGCTGAAAAGTTTTCACACAGCCACTGTGCGGTGAGAGCATTATGTAGTGAGGGACCTAGTATACATACATGGTCTCAAGATTCCAAAAATAAACAAAACATCTCTAATCAGACCAGCCTTATTAAATGTACCAACCTGGACGCATCCTTTTGGAACGCGGATGACAGTGAGATTTCAAAAACAAACAAATGGCATGGATTGCGCTCGAACAACGTGAAGCATTTTGCCCTCTGCTTGGGTTAGACCCTTGGCACAGAGAACGCCTCTGACCCCACCTTTTGTGCCCCGTACGTATGCACGCAGGAAGCTACAGGAGGGTCGCGCAGTCTACCGGCAGCCATAAATGACCACCTACCGCGGAGTGGCTGAAACGTTTTCACAGACCCACTGTGCGTCGAGAGCATTATCTAGTGAGGGAACTAGTATACATACATGGTCTCAAGATTCCAAAAATAAACAAAGCATCTATAATGAGACCAGCCATAATAAATTTACCAACCTGAATGCATCCTTTTCCAACGCGGATGACAGTGAGATTTCAAAAACAAAAGGTATGGATTGCGCTCTAACAACTTTAGGTATTTTGCCCTCTGCTTGGGTTAGACCCTTTGCACAGAGAGCGCCTCTGACCCCACCTTTTGTGCCCCGTACGTTTGCACGCAGGAAGCTACAAGAGAGTCGCGCAGTCCACCGGCAGCCATAACTGACCACCTACCGCACAGTGGCTGATACGTTTCAACACAGCCAGTGTGCGGTGAGGGCATTATCTTGTGAGGGACATAATATACATACATGGTCTCAAGATTCCGCAACTAAACAAAGCATCTCTAATCAGACCAGCCATAATAAATGTACCAACCTCTCAGCATCCTTTTCAGACGTGGGATGACATTGAGATTTCAAAAACAAAAGAAGGCCTGGATTCCGCTGGAACATCTTTGTGCATTTTGCCCTCTGCTTGGGTTAGACCCTTGGCACAGAGAACGCCTCTGACCCCACCTTTTGTGCCCCGTACGTTTGCACGCAGGAAGCTACAAGAGGGTCGCGCAGTCCACCGGCAGCCATAACTGACCACCTACCGCACAGTGGCTGATACGTTTCAACACAGCCAGTGTGCGGTGAGGGCATTATCTTGTGAGGGACATAATATACATACATGGTCTCAAGATTCCGCAACTAAACAAAGCATCTCTAATCAGACCAGCCATATTAAATGTACCAACCTCTCAGCATCCTTTTCAGACGTGGGATGACATTGAGATTTCAAAAACAAAAGAAGGCCTGGATTCCGCTGGAACATCTTTGTGCATTTTGCCTCTGCGTGAGTTAGACCTTGGCACAGAGAGCGCCTCTGACCCTACCTTTTGTGCCCCGTACGTTTGCACGAGGGAAGCTACAAGAGGGTCGCGCAGTCCACCGGCAGCCATAACTGACCACCTACCGAACAGCGGCTGATATGTTTTCACACACCCACTGTGCGGTGCGAGCATTATCTAGTGAGGGAACTAGTATACATACATGGTCTCAAGATTCCAAAAATAAACAAAGCATCTATAATCAGACCAGCCATAATAAATGTACCAACTTGGATGCACCCTTTTCGAACGCGGATGACAGTGAGATTTCAAAAACAAAAGGTATGGATTGCGCTCTAACAACTTTAGGCATTTTGCCCTCTGCTTGGGTTAGACCCTTTGCACAGAGAGCGCCTCTGACCCCACCTTTTGTGCCCCGTACGTTTGCACGCAGGAAGCTACAAGAGTGTCGCGCAGTCCACCGGCAGCCATAACTGACCCCCTACCGCACAGTGTCTGAAACGTTTTCACACAGCCACTGTGCGGTGAGAGCATTATCTAGTGAGGGACCTAGTATACATACATGGTCTCAAGATTCCAAAAATAAACAAATCATCTCTAATCAGACCAGCCATATTAAATGTACCAACCTGGACGCATGCTTTTCGAACGCGGATGACAGTAAGATTTCAAAAACAAAACAAAATTAATGGATTGCACTCTAACAACGTTAGGCATTTTGCCCTCTGTTTCGTTTTGACCTTTGGCACAGAAAGCGCCTCTGACCCCACCTTTCGTGCCCCGTACGTTTGCACGCAGGAAGCTACAAGAGAGTCGCGCAGTCCACCGGCAGCCATAACAGAGCCCCTACCGCACAGTGGCTGAAACGTTTTCACACAGCCACTGTGCGGTGAGAGCACTATCTAGTGAGTGACGTAGTATACATACATGGCCTCAGGATTCCAAAAATAAACAAATCACCTCTAATCAGACCAGCCATATTAAATGTACCAACCTGGACGCATCCTTTTCGAACGCGGATGACAGTCAGATTTCAAAAACAAAAGGTATGGATTGCGCTCTAGCAACTTTAGGCATTTTGCCCTCTGCTTGGGTTAGACCCTTTGCACAGAGAGCGCCTCTGACCCCACCTTTTGTGCCCCGTACGTTTGCACGCAGGAAGCTACAAGAGGGTCGCGCAGTCCACCGGTAGCCATAACTGACCACCTACCGCACAGTGGCTGATACGTTTCAACACAACCAGTGTGCGGTGAGGGCATTATCTTGTGAGGGACATAATATACATACATGGTCTCAGAATTCCGCTACTAAACAAAGCATCTCTAATCAGACCAGCCATATTAAATGTACCAACCTCTCAGCATCCTTTTCAGACGTGGATGACGTTGAGATTTCAAAAACAAAAGGAGGCCTGGATTCCGCTGGAACATCTTTGTGCATTTTGCTATCTGCTTGAGTTACACCCTTGGCACAGAGAGCGCCTCTGACCCTGCCTTTGTGCCCCGTACGTTTGATCGCAGGAAGCTACAAGAGGGTCGCGCAGTCCACCGGCAGCCATAACTGGCCACCTACCGGGGAGTGGCTGATACGTTTTAACACAGCCAGTGTGCGGTGAGATCATTATCTTGTGAGGGCCATAATATACATACATGATCTCAAGATTCCGACACTAAACAAAGCATCTCTAATCAGACCAGCCATATTAAATGTAACAACCTCTCAGCATCCTACTCAGACGTGGATGACATTGAGATTTCAAAAACAAAAGGAGGCCTGGATTCCGCTGGAACATCTTTGTGCATTTTGCCCTCTGCTTGAGTTATACCCTTGGCACAGAGAGCGCCTCTGGCCCTGCCTTTGTGCCCCGTACGTTTGATCGCAGGAAGCTACAAGAGGGTCGCGCTGTCCACCGGCAGCCATAACTGACCCCCTACCGCGGAGTGGCTGAAACGTTTTCCACAGCCACTGTGCGGTGAGAGCATTATGTAGTGAGGGACCTAGTATACATACATGGTCTCAAGATTCCAAAAATAAACAAAACATCTCTAATCAGACCAGCCATATTAGATGTACTAACCTTCAGCATCCTTTTCAGACGTGGATGACATTGAGATTTCAAAATGAAAAGGAGGCCTGCATTCCGCTGGAACACCTTTGTGCATTTTGCCCTCTGCTTGAGTTATACCCTTGGAACAGAGAGCGCCTCTGACCCTGTCTTTTGTGCCCCGTACGTTTGCACGCAGGAAGCTACAAGAGGGTCGCGCAGTGAACCGGCAGCCATAACTGACCACCTACCGCGGAGTGGCTGAAACGTTTTCACACAGCCACTGTGCGGTGAGAGCATTATGTAGTGAGGGACCTAGTATACATACATGGTCTCAAGATTCCAAAAATAAACAAAACATCTCTAATCAGACCAGCCTTATTAAATGTACCAACCTGGACGCATCCTTATGGAACGCGGATGACAGTGAGATTTCAAAAACAAACAAATGGCATGGATTGCGCTCGAACAACGTGAAGCATTTTGCCCTCTGCTTGGGTTAGACCCTTGGCACAGAGAACGCCTCTGACCCCACCTTTTGTGCCCCGTACGTTTGCACGCAGGAAGCTACAGGAGGGTCGCGCAGTCTACCGGCAGCCATAACTGACCACCTACCGCGGAGTGGCTGAAACGTTTTCACACACCCACTGTGCGTCGAGAGCATTATCTAGTGAGGGAACTAGTATACATACATGGTCTCAAGATTCCAAAAATAAACAAAGCATCTATAATGAGACCAGCCATAATAAATGTACCAACCTGGATGCATCCTTTTCGAACGCGGATGACAGTGAGATTTCAAAAACAAAAGGTATGGATTGCGCTCTAACAACTTTAGGCATTTTGCCCTCTGCTTGGGTTAGACCCTTTGCACAGAGAGCGCCTCTGACCCCACCTTTTGTGCCCCGTACGTTTGCACGCAGGAAGCTACAAGAGAGTCGCGCAGTCCACCGGCAGCCATAACTCACCACCTACCGCGGAGTGGCTGAAACGTTTTCACACAGCCACTGTGCGGTGAGAGCATTATGTAGTGAGGGACCTAGTATACATACATGGTCTCAAGATTCCAAAAATAAACAAAACATCTCTAATCAGACCAGCCTTATTAAATGTACCAACCTGGACGCATCCTTTTGGAACGCGGATGACAGTGAGATTTCAAAAACAAACAAATGGCATGGATTGCGCTCGAACAACGTGAAGCATTTTGCCCTCTGCTTGGGTTAGACCCTTGGCACAGAGAACGCCTCTGACCCCACCTTTTGTGCCCCGTACGTCTGCACGCAGGAAGCTACAGGAGGGTCGCGCAGTCTACCGGCAGCCATAAATGAGCACCTACCGCGGAGTGGCTGAAACGTTTTCACAGACCCACTGTGCGTCGAGAGCATTATCTAGTGAGGGAACTAGTATACATACATGGTCTCAAGATTCCAAAAATAAACAAAGCATCTATAATGAGACCAGCCATAATAAATTTACCAACCTGAATGCATCCTTTTCCAACGCGGATGACAGTGAGATTTCAAAAACAAAAGGTATGGATTGCGCTCTAACAACTTTAGGTATTTTGCCCTCTGCTTGGGTTAGACCCTTTGCACAGAGAGCGCCTCTGACCCCACCTTTTGTGCCCCGTACGTTTGCACGCAGGAAGCTACAAGAGAGTCGCGCAGTCCACCGGCAGCCATAACTGACCACCTACCGCACAGTGGCTGATACGTTTCAACACAGCCAGTGTGCGGTGAGGGCATTATCTTGTGAGGAACCAAGTATACATACATGGTCTCAAGATTCCAAAAATAAACAAAGCATCTATAGTCAGACCAGCCATATTAAATGTACCAACCTGGGCGCATCCTTTTTGAACGCGGATGACAGTGAGATTTCAAAAACAAAACAAAAGGTATGGATTGCGCTCTAACAACTTTAGGCATTTTGCCCTCTGCTTGGGTTAGACCCTTTGCACAGAGAGCTCCTCTGACCCCACCATTTGTGCCCCGTACGTTTGCACGCAGGAAGCTACAAGAGGGTCGCGCAGTCCACCGGCAGCCATAACTGACCACCTACCGCACAGTGGCTGATACGTTTCAACACAGCCAGTGTGCGGTGAGGGCATTATCTTGTGAGGGACATAATATACATACATGGTCTCAAGATTCCGCAACTAAACAAAGCATCTCTAATCAGACCAGCCATATTAAATGTACCAACCTCTCAGCATCCTTTTCAGACGTGGGATGACATTGAGATTTCAAAAACAAAAGAAGGCCTGGATTCCGCTGGAACATCTTTGTGCATTTTGCCCTCTGCTTGGGTTAGACCCTTGGCACAGAGAACGCCTCTGACCCCACCTTTTGTGCCCCGTACGTTTGCACGCAGGAAGCTACAGGAGGGTCGCCCGGTCTACTGGCAGCCATAACTGACCACCTACCGCGGAGTGGCTGAAACGTTTTCACACACCCACTGTGCGGTGAGAGCATTATCTAGTGAGGGAACTAGTATACATACATGGTCTCAAGATTCCAAAAATAAACAAAGCATCTATAATCAGACCAGCCATAATAAATGTACCAACTTGGATGCATCCTTTTCGAACGCGGATGACAGTGAGATTTCAAAAACAAAAGGTATGGATTGCGCTCTAACAACTTTAGGCATTTTGCCCTCTGCTTGGGTTAGACCCTTTGCACAGAAAGCGCCTCTGACCCCACCTTTTGTGCCCCGTACGTTTGCACGCAGGAAGCTACAAGAGGGTCGCGCAGTCCACCGGCAGCCATAACTGACCACCTACCGAACAGCGGCTGATATGTTTTCACACACCCACTGTGCGGTGCGAGCATTATCTAGTGAGGGAACTAGTATACATACATGGTCTCAAGATTCCAAAAATAAACAAAGCATCTATAATCAGACCAGCCATAATAAATGTACCAACTTGGATGCACCCTTTTCGAACGCGGATGACAGTGAGATTTCAAAAACAAAAGGTATGGATTGCGCTCTAACAACTTTAGGCATTTTGCCCTCTGCTTGGGTTAGACCCTTTGCGCAGAGAGCGCCTCTGACCCCACCTTTTGTGCCCCGTACGTTTGCACGCAGGAAGCTACAAGAGGGTCGCGCAGTCCACCGGCAGCCATAACTGACCCCCTACCGCACAGTGTCTGAAACGTTTTCACACAGCCACTGTGCGGTGAGAGCATTATCTAGTGAGGGACCTAGTATACATACATGGTCTCAAGATTCCAAAAATAAACAAATCATCTCTAATCAGACCAGCCATATTAAATGTACCAACCTGGACGCATGCTTTTCGAACGCGGATGACAGTAAGATTTCAAAAACAAAACAAAAGGCATGGATTGCGCTCAAACAACGTTAAGCATTTTGCCCTCTGTTTGGGTTAGACCCTTGGCACAGAGAACGCCTCTGACCCCACCTTTTGTGCCCCGTACGTTTGCACGCACGAAGCTACAGGAGGGTCGCGCAGTCCACCGGCAGCCATAACTGACCACCTACCGCACAGTGGCTGACACGTTTCCACACAGCCACTGTGCGGTGAGAGCATTATCTAGTGAGGGACCTAATATACATACATGGTCTCAAGATTCCACAAATAAACAAAGCATCTCTAATCAAACCAGCCATATTTAATGTACTAACCTCTGAGCATCCTTTTCAGACGTGGTTGACATTGTGATTTCAAAAACAAAAGAAGGCCTGGATTCCGCTGGAACATCTTCGTGCATTTTGCCGTCTGCTTGAGTTAGACGCTTGGATCAGAGAGCGCCTCTGACACCACCTTTTGTGCCCCGTACGTTTGCACCCAGGAAGCTACAAGAGAGTCGCGCAGTCCACCGGCAGCCATAACTGGCCACCTACCGCACAGTGGCTGATACGTTTCAACACAGCCAGTGTGCGGTGAGGGCATTATCTTGTGAGTGACATAATATACATACATGGTCTCAAGATTCCCAAAATAAACAAAACATCTCTAATCAGACCAGCCATATTAAATGTACCAACCTGGACGCATCCTTTTCGAACGCGGATGAGAGTGAGATTTCAAAAACAAAACAAAAGGAATGGATTGCACTCTAACAACGTTAGGCATTTTGCCCTCTGTTTCGTTTTGACCTTTGGCACAGAAAGCGCCTCTGACCCCACCTTTCGTGCCCCGTACGTTTGCACGCAGGAAGCTACAAGAGAGTCGCGCAGTCCACCGGCAGCCATAACTGAGCCCCTACCGCACAGTGGCTGAAACGTTTTCACACAGCCACTGTGCGGTGAGAGCACTATCTAGTGAGTGACGTAGTATACATACATGGCCTCAGGATTCCAAAAATAAACAAGTCACCTCTAATCAGACCAGCCATATTAAATGTACCAACCTGGACGCATCCTTTTCGAACCCGGATGACAGTCAGATTTCAAAAACAAAAGGTATGAATTGCGCTCTAGCAACTTTAGGCATTTTGCCCTCTGCTTGGGTTAGACCCTTTGCACAGACAGCGCCTCTGACCCCACCTTTTGTGCCCCGTACGTTTGCACGCAGGAAGCTACAAGAGGGTAGCGCAGTCCACCGGTAGCCATAACTGACCACCTACCGCACAGTGGCTGATACGTTTCAACACAACCAGTGTGCGGTGAGGGCATTATCTTGTGAGGGACATAATATACATACATGGTCTCAGAATTCCGCAACTAAACAAAGCATCTCTAATCAGACCAGCCATATTAAATGTACCAACCTCTCAGCATCCTTTTCAGACGTGGATGACGTTGAGATTTCAAAAACAAAAGGAGGCCTGGATTCCGCTGGAACATCTTTGTGCATTTTGCCCTCTGCTTGAGTTACACCCTTGGCACAGAGAGCGCTTTTGACCCCACCTTTTGGTCCCCGTACGTTTGCACGCAGGAAGCTACAAGAGAGTCGCGCAGTCCACCGGCAGCCATAACTGACCACCTACCGCAGAGTGGCTGATACGTTTCAACACAGCCAGTGTGCGGTCAGGGCATCATCTTGTGAGGAACCAAGTATACATACATGGTCTCAAGATTCCAAAAATAAACAAAGCATCTATAATCAGACCAGCCATATTAAATGTACCAACCTGGGCGCATCCTTTTCGAACGCGGATGACAGTGAGATTTCAAAAACAAAACAAAAGGCATGGATTGCGCTCTAACAACTTTAGGCATTTTGCCCTCTGCTTGGGTTAGACCCTTCGCACAGAGAGCGCCTCTGACCCCACCTTTTGTGCCCCGTACGTTTGCACGCAGGAAGCTACAAGAGAGTCGCGCAGTACACCGGCAGCCATAACTGACCATCTACCGCACAGTGGCTGATACGTTTCAACACAGCCAGTGTGCGGTGAGGGCATTATCTTGTGAGGGACATAATATACATACATGGTCTCAAGATTCCGCAACTAAACAAAGCATCTCTAATCAGACCAGCCACATTAATTGTACCAACCTCTCAGCATCCTTTTCGAACGCGGATGACAGTGAGATTTCAAACACAAAACAAAAGGAATGGATTGCGCTCTAACAACGTTAGGCATTTTGCCCTCTGTTTCGGTTTGACCCTTGGGACAGAAAGCGCCTCTGACCCCACCTTTTGTGCCCGGTACGTTTGCACGCAGGAAGCTACAAGAGAGTCGCGCAGTCCACTGGCAGCCATAACTGAGCCCCTACCGCACAGTGGCTGAAACGTTTTCACACAGCCACTGTGCGGTGAGAGCATTATCTAGTGAGTGACCTAGTATACATACATGGTCTCAAGATTCCAAAAATAAACAAATCACCTCTAATCAGACCAGCCATATTAAATGTACCAACCTGGACGCATCCTTTTCGAACGCGGATGACAGTGAGATTTCAAAAACAAAACAAATGTCATGGATTGCGCTCTAACAGCGTTAAGCATTTTGCCCTCTGCTTGGGTTAGACCCTTGGCACAGAGAACGCCTCTGACCCCACATTTTGTGCCCCGTACGTTTGCACGCACGAAGCTACAGGAGGGTCGCGCAGTCCACCGGCAGCCATAACTGACCACCTACCGCACAGTGGCTGACACGTTTCCACACAGCCACTGTGCGGTGAGAGGATTATCTAGTGAGGGACCTAATATACATACGTGGTCTCAAGATTCCACAAATAAACATAGCATCTCTAATCAAACCAGCCATATTAGATGTACTAACCTCTGAGCATCCTTTTCAGACGTGGATGACATTGAGATTTCAAAAACAAAAGAAAGCCTGGATTCCGCTGGAACATCTCCGTGCATTTTGCCCTCTGCTTATTTAGACGCTTGGTACAGAGAGCGCCTCTGATCCCATCTTTTGTGCCCCGTACGTTTGCACGCAGGAGGCTACAAGAGAATCGCGCAGTCCACCGGCAGCCATAACTGGCTACCTACCGCAGAGTGGCTGATACGTTTCAACACAGCCAGTGTGCGGTGAGGGCATTATCTTGTGAGGGACATAGTATACATACATGATCTCAAGATTCCGACAATAAACAAAGCATCTCTAATCAGACTAGCCATATTAAATGTAACAATCTCTCAGCATCCTTCTCAGACGTGGATGACATTGAGATTTCAAAAACAAAAGGAGGTCTGGATTCCGCTGGAACACTTTGTGCATTTTGCCCTCTGCTTGAGTTATACCCTTCGCACAGAGAGCGCCTCTGACCCTGCCTTTTGTGCCCCGTACGTTTGCACGCAGGAAGCTACAAGAGGGTCGCGCAGTCTACCGGCAGCCATAACTGACCACCTACCGCGCAGTGGCTGAAACGTTTTCACACAGCCACTGTGCGGTGAGAGCATTATCTAGTGAGGGACCTAGCATACATACATGGTCTCAAGATTCCAAAAATAAACAAAACATCTCTAATCAGACCAGCCATATTAAATGTACCAACCTGGACGCATCCTTTTCGAACGCGGATGACAGTGAGATTTCAAAAACCAACAAATGGCATGGATTGCGCTCGAACAACGTGAAGCATTTTGCCCTCTGCTTGGATTAGACCCTTGGCACAGAGAACGCCTCTGACCCCACCTTTTGTGCCCCGTACGTTTGCACACAGGAAGCTACAAGAGGTTCGCGCAGTCCACCGGCAGCCATAACTGACCACCTACCGCACAGTGGCTGACACGTTTCCACACTGCCACTGTGCGGTAAGAGCATTATCTAGTGAGGGACCTAATATACATACATGGTCTCAAGATTCCACAAATAAACAAAGCATCTCTAATCAAATCAGCCAAATTAGATGTACTAACCTCTGACCATCCTTTTCAGACGTGGTTGACATTGTGATTTCAAAAACAAAAGAAGGCCTGGATTCCGCTGGAACATCTTCGTGCATTTTGCCGTCTGCTTGAGTTAGACGCTTGGATCAGAGAGCGCCTCTGACACCACATTTTGTGCCCCGTACGTTTGCACCCAGGAAGCTACAAGAGAGTCGCGCAGTCCACCGGCAGCCATAACTGGCCACCTACCGCACAGTGGCTGATACGTTTCAACACAGCCAGTGTGCGGTGAGGGCATTATCTTGTGAGTGACATAATATACATACATGGTCTCAAGATTCCAAAAATAAACAAAACATCTCTAATCAGACCAGCCATATTAAATGTACCAACCTGGACGCATCCTTTTCGAACGCGGATGACAGTGAGATTTAAAAAACAAAACAAAAGGAATGGATTGCACTCTAACAACGTTAGGCATTTTGCCCTCTGTTTCGTTTTGACCTTTGGCACAGAAAGCGCCTCTGACCCCACCTTTCGTGCCCCGTACGTTTGCACGCAGGAAGCTACAAGAGAGTCGCGCAGTCCACCGGCAGCCATAAGTGAGCCCCTACCGCACAGTGGCTGAAACGTTTTCACACAGCCACTGTGCGGTGAGAGCACTATCTAGTGAGTGACGTAGTATACATACATGGCCTCAGGATTCCAAAAATAAACAAATCACCTCTAATCAGACCAGCCATATTAAATGTACCAACCTGGACGCATCCTTTTCGAACGCGGATGACAGTCAGATTTCAAAAACAAAAGGTATGGATTGCGCTCTAGCAACTTTAGGCATTTTGCCCTCTGCTTGGGTTAGACCCTTTGCACAGAGAGCGCCTCTGACCCCACCTTTTGTGCCCCGTACGTTTGCACGCAGGAAGCTACAAGAGGGTCGCGCAGTCCACCGGTAGCATAACTGACCACCTACCGCACAGTGGCTGATACGTTTCAACACAACCAGTGTGCGGTGAGGGCATTATCTTGTGAGGGACATAATATACATACATGGTCTCAGAATTCCGCAACTAAACAAAGCATCTCTAATCAGACCAGCCATATTAAATGTACCAACCTCTCAGCATCCTTTTCAGACGTGGATGACGTTGAGATTTCAAAAACAAAAGGAGGCCTGGATTCCGCTGGAACATCTTTGTGCATTTTGCTATCTGCTTGAGTTACACCCTTGGCACAGAGAGCGCCTCTGACCCTGCCTTTTGTGCCCCGTACGTTTGCACGCGGGAAGCTACAAGAGAGTCGCGCAGTCCACCGGCAGCCATAACTCACCACCTACCGCGGAGTGGCTGAAACGTTTTCACACAGCCACTGTGCGGTGAGAGCATTATGTAGTGAGGGACCTAGTATACATACATGGTCTCAAGATTCCAAAAATAAACAAAACATCTCTAATCAGACCAGCCTTATTAAATGTACCAACCTGGACGCATCCTTTTGGAACGCGGATGACAGTGAGATTTCAAAAACAAACAAATGGCATGGATTGCGCTCGAACAACGTGAAGCATTTTGCCCTCTGCTTGGGTTAGACCCTTGGCACAGAGAACGCCTCTGACCCCACCTTTTGTGCCCCGTACGTCTGCACGCAGGAAGCTACAGGAGGGTCGCGCAGTCTACCGGCAGCCATAAATGACCACCTACCGCGGAGTGGCTGAAACGTTTTCACAGACCCACTGTGCGTCGAGAGCATTATCTAGTGAGGGAACTAGTATACATACATGGTCTCAAGATTCCAAAAATAAACAAAGCATCTATAATGAGACCAGCCATAATAAATTTACCAACCTGAATGCATCCTTTTCCAACGCGGATGACAGTGAGATTTCAAAAACAAAAGGTATGGATTGCGCTCTAACAACTTTAGGTATTTTGCCCTCTGCTTGGGTTAGACCCTTTGCACAGAGAGCGCCTCTGACCCCACCTTTTGTGCCCCGTACGTTTGCACGCAGGAAGCTACAAGAGAGTCGCGCAGTCCACCGGCAGCCATAACTGACCACCTACCGCACAGTGGCTGATACGTTTCAACACAGCCAGTGTGCGGTGAGGGCATTATCTTGTGAGGGACATAATATACATACATGGTCTCAAGATTCCGCAACTAAACAAAGCATCTCTAATCAGACCAGCCATATAAATGTACCAACCTCTCAGCATCCTTTTCAGACGTGGGATGACATTGAGATTTCAAAAACAAAAGAAGGCCTGGATTCCGCTGGAACATCTTTGTGCATTTTGCCCTCTGCTTGGGTTAGACCCTTGGCACAGAGAACGCCTCTGACCCCACCTTTTGTGCCCCGTACGTTTGCACGCAGGAAGCTACAAGAGGGTCGCGCAGTCCACCGGCAGCCATAACTGACCACCTACCGCACAGTGGCTGATACGTTTCAACACAGCCAGTGTGCGGTGAGGGCATTATCTTGTGAGGGACATAATATACATACATGGTCTCAAGATTCCGCAACTAAACAAAGCATCTCTAATCAGACCAGCCATATTAAATGTACCAACCTCTCAGCATCCTTTTCAGACGTGGGATGACATTGAGATTTCAAAAACAAAAGAAGGCCTGGATTCCGCTGGAACATCTTTGTGCATTTTGCCCTCTGCGTGAGTTAGACCTTGGCACAGAGAGCGCCTCTGACCCTACCTTTTGTGCCCCGTACGTTTGCACGAGGGAAGCTACAAGAGGGTCGCGCAGTCCACCGGCAGCCATAACTGACCACCTACCGAACAGCGGCTGATATGATTTCACACACCCACTGTGCGGTGCGAGCATTATCTAGTGAGGGAACTAGTATACATACATGGTCTCAAGATTCCAAAAATAAACAAAGCATCTATAATCAGACCAGCCATAATAAATGTACCAACTTGGATGCACCCTTTTCGAACGCGGATGACAGTGAGATTTCAAAAACAAAAGGTATGGATTGCGCTCTAACAACTTTAGGCATTTTGCCCTCTGCTTGGGTTAGACCCTTTGCACAGAGAGCGCCTCTGACCCCACCTTTTGTGCCCCGTACGTTTGCACGCAGGAAGCTACAAGAGTGTCGCGCAGTCCACCGGCAGCCATAACTGACCCCCTACCGCACAGTGTCTGAAACGTTTTCACACAGCCACTGTGCGGTGAGAGCATTATCTAGTGAGGGACCTAGTATACATACATGGTCTCAAGATTCCAAAAATAAACAAATCATCTCTAATCAGACCAGCCATATTAAATGTACCAACCTGGACGAATGCTTTTCGAACGCGGATGACAGTAAGATTTCAAAAACAAAACAAAAGGAATGGATTGCACTCTAACAACGTTAGGCATTTTGCCCTCTGTTTCGTTTTGACCTTTGGCACAGAATGCGCCTCTGACCCCACCTTTCGTGCCCCGTACGTTTGCACGCAGGAAGCTACAAGAGAGTCGCGCAGTCCACCGGCAGCCATAACAGAGCCCCTACCGCACAGTGGCTGAAACGTTTTCACACAGCCACTGTGCGGTGAGAGCACTATCTAGTGAGTGACGTAGTATACATACATGGCCTCAGGATTCCAAAAATAAACAAATCACCTCTAATCAGACCAGCCATATTAAATGTACCAACCTGGACGCATCCTTTTCGAACGCGGATGACAGTCAGATTTCAAAAACAAAAGGTATGGATTGCGCTCTAGCAACTTTAGGCATTTTGCCCTCTGCTTGGGTTAGACCCTTTGCACAGAGAGCGCCTCTGACCCCACCTTTTGTGCCCCGTACGTTTGCACGCAGGAAGCTACAAGAGGGTCGCGCAGTCCACCGGTAGCATAACTGACCACCTACCGCACAGTGGCTGATACGTTTCAACACAACCAGTGTGCGGTGAGGGCATTATCTTGTGAGGGACATAATATACATACATGGTCTCAGAATTCCGCAACTAAACAAAGCATCTCTAATCAGACCAGCCATATTAAATGTACCAACCTCTCAGCATCCTTTTCAGACGTGGATGACGTTGAGATTTCAAAAACAAAAGGAGGCCTGGATTCCGCTGGAACATCTTTGTGCATTTTGCTATCTGCTTGAGTTACACCCTTGGCACAGAGAGCGCCTCTGACCCTGCCTTTTGTGCCCCGTACGTTTGCACGCGGGAAGCTACAAGAGAGTCGCGCAGTCCACCGGCAGCCATAACTGGCCACCTACCGGGGAGTGGCTGATGCGTTTTAACACAGCCAGTGTGCGGTGAGATCATTATCTTGTGAGGGCCATAATATACATACATGATCTCAAGATTCCGACACTAAACAAAGCATCTCTAATCAGACCAGCCATATTAAATGTAACAACCTCTCAGCATCCTACTCAGACGTGGATGACATTGAGATTTCAAAAACAAAAGGAGGCCTGGATTCCGCTGGAACATCTTTGTGCATTTTGCCCTCTGCTTGAGTTATACCCTTGGCACAGAGAGCGCCTCTGGCCCTGCCTTTGTGCCCCGTACGTTTGATCGCAGGAAGCTACAAGAGGGTCGCGCAGTCCACCGGTAGCCATAACTGACCACCTACCGCACAGTGGCTGATACGTTTCAACACAACCAGTGTGCGGTGAGGGCATTATCTTGTGAGGGACATAATATACATACGTGGTCTCAAGATTCCAAAAATAAACAAATCATCTCTAATCAGACCAGCCATATTAAATGTACCAACCTGGACGCATGCTTTTCGAACGCGGATGACAGTAAGATTTCAAAAACAAAACAAAAGGCATGGATTGCGCTCAAACAACGTTAAGCATTTTGCCCTCTGTTTGGGTTAGACCCTTGGCACAGAGAACGCCTCTGACCCCACCTTTTGTGCCCCGTACGTTTGCACGCAGGAAGCTACAAGAGGGTCGCGCAGTCCACCGGTAGCCATAACTGACCACCTACCGCACAGTGGCTGATACGTTTCAACACAACCAGTGTGCGGTGAGGGCATTATCTTGTGAGGGACATAATATACATACGTGGTCTCGGAATTCCGCAACTAAACAAAGCATCTCTAATCAGACCAGCCATATTAAATGTACCAACCTCTCAGCATCCTTTTCAGACGTGGATGACGTTGAGATTTCAAAAACAAAAGGAGGCCTGGATTCCGCTGGAACATCTTCGTGCATTTTGCCGTCTGCTTGAGTTAGACGCTTGGATCAGAGAGCGCCTCTGACACCACCTTTTGTGCCCCGTACGTTTGCACCCATGAAGCTACAAGAGAGTCGCGCAGTCCACCGGCAGCCATAACTGGCCACCTACCGCACAGTGGCTGATACGTTTCAACACAGCCAGTGTGCGGTGAGGGCATTATCTTGTGAGTGACATAATATACATACATGGTCTCAAGATTCCAAAAATAAACAAAACATCTCTAATCAGACCAGCCATATTAAATGTACCAACCTGGACGCATCCTTTTCGAACGCGGATGACAGTGAGATTTCAAAAACAAAACAAAAGGAATGGATTGCACTCTAACAACGTTAGGCATTTTGCCCTCTGTTTCGTTTTGACCTTTGGCACAGAAAGCGCCTCTGACCCCACCTTTCGTGCCCCGTACGTTTGCACGCAGGAAGCTACAAGAGAGTCGCGCAGTCCACCGGCAGCCATAACAGAGCCCCTACCGCACAGTGGCTGAAACGTTTTCACACAGCCACTGTGCGGTGAGAGCACTATCTAGTGAGTGACGTAGTATACATACATGGCCTCAGGATTCCAAAAATAAACAAATCACCTCTAATCAGACCAGTCATATTAAATGTACCAACCTGGACGCATCCTTTTCGAACGCGGATGACAGTCAGATTTCAAAAACAAAAGGTATGGATTGCGCTCTAGCAACTTTAGGCATTTTGCCCTCTGCTTGGGTTAGACCCTTTGCACAGAGAGCGCCTCTGACCCCACCTTTTGTGCCCCGTACGTTTGCACGCAGGAAGCTACAAGAGGGTCGCGCAGTCCACCGGTAGCCATAACTGACCACCTACCGCACAGTGGCTGATACGTTTCAACACAACCAGTGTGCGGTGAGGGCATTATCTTGTGAGGGACATAATATACATACGTGGTCTCGGAATTCCGCAACTAAACAAAGCATCTCTAATCAGACCAGCCATATTAAATGTACCAACCTCTCAGCATCCTTTTCAGACGTGGATGACGTTGAGATTTCAAAAACAAAAGGAGGCCTGGATTCCGCTGGAACATCTTTGTGCATTTTGCTATCTGCTTGAGTTACACCCTTGGCACAGAGAGCGCCTCTGACCCTGCCTTTGTGCCCCGTACGTTTGCACGCAGGAAGCTACAAGAGGGTCGCGCTGTCCACCGGCAGCCATAACTGACCCCCTACCGCACAGTGGCCGAAACGTTTTCAGACAGCCACTGTGCGGTGAGAGCATTATCTAGTGAGTGACCTAGTATACATGCATGGTCTCGAGATTCCAAAAATAAACAATTCATCTCTATTCAGACCGGCCATATTAAATGTACCATCCTGGACGCATCCTTTTCGAACGCGGATGACAGTGGGATTTCAAAAACAAAACAAAAGGCATGGATTGCGCTCTAACAACGTTAAGCATTTTGCCCTCTGCTTGGGTTAGACCCTTGGCACAGAGAACGCCTCTGACCCCACATTTTGTGCCCCGTACGTTTGCACGCGGGAAGCTACAAGAGAGTCGCGCAGTCCACCGGCAGCCATAACTGACCACCTACCCCACAGTGGCTGATACGTTTTAACACAGCCAGTGTGCGGTGAGATCATTATCTTGTGAGGGACATAATATACATACATGGTCTCAAGATTCCAAAAATAAACAAAACATCTCTAATCAGACCAGCCATATTAGATGTACTAACCTTCAGCATCCTTTTCAGACGTGGATGACATTGAGATTTCAAAATGAAAAGGAGGCCTGCATTCCGCTGGAACACCTTTGTGCATTTTGCCCTCTGCTTGGGTTAGACCCTTGGCACAGAGAACGCCTCTGACCCCACCTTTTGTGCCCCGTACGTTTGCACGCAGGAAGCTACAGGAGGGTCGCGCAGTCTACCGGCAGCCATAACTGACCACCTACCGCGGAGTGGCTGAAACGTTTTCACACACCCACTGTGCGTCGAGAGCATTATCTAGTGAGGGAACTAGTATACATACATGGTCTCAAGATTCCAAAAATAAACAAAGCATCTATAATGAGACCAGCCATAATAAATGTACCAACCTGGATGCATCCTTTCCGAACGCGGATGACAGTGAGATTTCAAAAACAAAAGGTATGGATTGCGCTCTAACAACTTTAGGCATTTTGCCCTCTGCTTGGGTTAGACCCTTTGCACAGAGAGCGCCTCTGACCCCACCTTTTGTGCCCCGTACGTTTGCACGCAGGAAGCTACAAGAGAGTCGCGCAGTCCACCGGCAGCCATAACTCACCACCTACCGCGGAGTGGCTGAAAAGTTTTCACACAGCCACTGTGCGGTGAGAGCATTATGTAGTGAGGGACCTAGTATACATACATGGTCTCAAGATTCCAAAAATAAACAAAACATCTCTAATCAGACCAGCCTTATTAAATGTACCAACCTGGACGCATCCTTTTGGAACGCGGATGACAGTGAGATTTCAAAAACAAACAAATGGCATGGATTGCGCTCGAACAACGTGAAGCATTTTGCCCTCTGCTTGGGTTAGACCCTTGGCACAGAGAACGCCTCTGACCCCACCTTTTGTGCCCCGTACGTATGCACGCAGGAAGCTACAGGAGGGTCGCGCAGTCTACCGGCAGCCATAAATGACCACCTACCGCGGAGTGGCTGAAACGTTTTCACAGACCCACTGTGCGTCGAGAGCATTATCTAGTGAGGGAACTAGTATACATACATGGTCTCAAGATTCCAAAAATAAACAAAGCATCTATAATGAGACCAGCCATAATAAATTTACCAACCTGAATGCATCCTTTTCCAACGCGGATGACAGTGAGATTTCAAAAACAAAAGGTATGGATTGCGCTCTAACAACTTTAGGTATTTTGCCCTCTGCTTGGGTTAGACCCTTTGCACAGAGAGCGCCTCTGACCCCACCTTTTGTGCCCCGTACGTTTGCACGCAGGAAGCTACAAGAGAGTCGCGCAGTCCACCGGCAGCCATAACTGACCACCTACCGCACAGTGGCTGATACGTTTCAACACAGCCAGTGTGCGGTGAGGGCATTATCTTGTGAGGGACATAATATACATACATGGTCTCAAGATTCCGCAACTAAACAAAGCATCTCTAATCAGACCAGCCATAATAAATGTACCAACCTCTCAGCATCCTTTTCAGACGTGGGATGACATTGAGATTTCAAAAACAAAAGAAGGCCTGGATTCCGCTGGAACATCTTTGTGCATTTTGCCCTCTGCTTGGGTTAGACCCTTGGCACAGAGAACGCCTCTGACCCCACCTTTTGTGCTCCGTACGTTTGCACGCAGGAAGCTACAAGAGGGTCGCGCAGTCCACCGGCAGCCATAACTGACCACCTACCGCACAGTGGCTGATACGTTTCAACACAGCCAGTGTGCGGTGAGGGCATTATCTTGTGAGGGACATAATATACATACATGGTCTCAAGATTCCGCAACTAAACAAAGCATCTCTAATCAGACCAGCCATATTAAATGTACCAACCTCTCAGCATCCTTTTCAGACGTGGGATGACATTGAGATTTCAAAAACAAAAGAAGGCCTGGATTCCGCTGGAACATCTTTGTGCATTTTGCCCTCTGCGTGAGTTAGACCTTGGCACAGAGAGCGCCTCTGACCCTACCTTTTGTGCCCCGTACGTTTGCACGAGGGAAGCTACAAGAGGGTCGCGCAGTCCACCGGCAGCCATAACTGACCACCTACCGAACAGCGGCTGATATGTTTTCACACACCCACTGTGCGGTGCGAGCATTATCTAGTGAGGGAACTAGTATACATACATATGGTCTCAAGATTCCAAAAATAAACAAAGCATCTATAATCAGACCAGCCATAATAAATGTACCAACTTGGATGCACCCTTTTCGAACGCGGATGACAGTGAGATTTCAAAAACAAAAGGTATGGATTGCGCTCTAACAACTTTAGGCATTTTGCCCTCTGCTTGGGTTAGACCCTTTGCACAGAGAGCGCCTCTGACCCCACCTTTTGTGCCCCGTACGTTTGCACGCAGGAAGCTACAAGAGTGTCGCGCAGTCCACCGGCAGCCATAACTGACCCCCTACCGCACAGTGTCTGAAACGTTTTCACACAGCCACTGTGCGGTGAGAGCATTATCTAGTGAGGGACCTAGTATACATACATGGTCTCAAGATTCCAAAAATAAACAAATCATCTCTAATCAGACCAGCCATATTAAATGTACCAACCTGGACGCATGCTTTTCGAACGCGGATGACAGTAAGATTTCAAAAACAAAACAAAATTAATGGATTGCACTCTAACAACGTTAGGCATTTTGCCCTCTGTTTCGTTTTGACCTTTGGCACAGAAAGCGCCTCTGACCCCACCTTTCGTGCCCCGTACGTTTGCACGCAGGAAGCTACAAGAGAGTTGCGCAGTCCACCGGCAGCCATAACAGAGCCCCTACCGCACAGTGGCTGAAACGTTTTCACACAGCCACTGTGCGGTGAGAGCACTATCTAGTGAGTGACGTAGTATACATACATGGCCTCAGGATTCCAAAAATAAACAAATCACCTCTAATCAGACCAGCCATATTAAATGTACCAACCTGGACGCATCCTTTTCGAACGCGGATGACAGTCAGATTTCAAAAACAAAAGGTATGGATTGCGCTCTAGCAACTTTAGGCATTTTGCCCTCTGCTTGGGTTAGACCCTTTGCACAGAGAGCGCCTCTGACCCCACCTTTTGTGCCCCGTACGTTTGCACGCAGGAAGCTACAAGAGGGTCGCGCAGTCCACCGGTAGCCATAACTGACCACCTACCGCACAGTGGCTGATACGTTTCAACACAACCAGTGTGCGGTGAGGGCATTATCTTGTGAGGGACATAATATACATACATGGTCTCAGAATTCCGCAACTAAACAAAGCATCTCTAATCAGACCAGCCATATTAAATGTACCAACCTCTCAGCATCCTTTTCAGACGTGGATGACGTTGAGATTTCAAAAACAAAAGGAGGCCTGGATTCCGCTGGAACATCTTTGTGCATTTTGCAATCTGCTTGAGTTACACCCTTGGCACAGAGAGCGCCTCTGACCCTGCCTTTGTGCCCCGTACGTTTGATCGCAGGAAGCTACAAGAGGGTCGCGCAGTCCACCGGCAGCCATAACTGGCCACCTACCGGGGAGTGGCTGATACGTTTTAACACAGCCAGTGTGCGGTGAGATCATTATCTTGTGAGGGCCATAATATACATACATGATCTCAAGATTCCGACACTAAACAAAGCATCTCTAATCAGACCAGCCATATTAAATGTAACAACCTCTCAGCATCCTACTCAGACGTGGATGACATTGAGATTTCAAAAACAAAAGGAGGCCTGGATTCCGCTGGAACATCTTTGTGCATTTTGCCCTCTGCTTGAGTTATACCCTTGGCACAGAGAGCGCCTCTGGCCCTGCCTTTGTGCCCCGTACGTTTGATCGCAGGAAGCTACAAGAGGGTCGCGCTGTCCACCGGCAGCCATAACTGACCCCCTACCGCGGAGTGGCTGAAACGTTTTCCACAGCCACTGTGCGGTGAGAGCATTATGTAGTGAGGGACCTAGTATACATATGGTCTCAAGATTCCAAAAATAAACAAAACATCTCTAATCAGACCAGCCATATTAGATGTACTAACCTTCAGCATCCTTTTCAGACGTGGATGACATTGAGATTTCAAAATGAAAAGGAGGCCTGCATTCCGCTGGAACACCTTTGTGCATTTTGCCCTCTGCTTGAGTTATACCCTTGGAACAGAGAGCGCCTCTGACCCTGTCTTTTGTGCCCCGTACGTTTGCACGCAGGAAGCTACAAGAGGGTCGCGCAGTGAACCGGCAGCCATAACTGACCACCTACCGCGGAGTGGCTGAAACGTTTTCACACAGCCACTGTGCGGTGAGAGCATTATGTAGTGAGGGACCTAGTATACATACATGGTCTCAAGATTCCAAAAATAAACAAAACATCTCTAATCAGACCAGCCTTATTAAATGTACCAACCTGGACGCATCCTTATGGAACGCGGATGACAGTGAGATTTCAAAAACAAACAAATGGCATGGATTGCGCTCGAACAACGTGAAGCATTTTGCCCTCTGCTTGGGTTAGACCCTTGGCACAGAGAACGCCTCTGACCCCACCTTTTGTGCCCCGTACGTTTGCACGCAGGAAGCTACAGGAGGGTCGCGCAGTCTACCGGCAGCCATAACTGACCACCTACCGCGGAGTGGCTGAAACGTTTTCACACACCCACTGTGCGTCGAGAGCATTATCTAGTGAGGGAACTAGTATACATACATGGTCTCAAGATTCCAAAAATAAACAAAGCATCTATAATGAGACCAGCCATAATAAATGTACCAACCTGGATGCATCCTTTTCGAACGCGGATGACAGTGAGATTTCAAAAACAAAAGGTATGGATTGCGCTCTAACAACTTTAGGCATTTTGCCCTCTGCTTGGGTTAGACCCTTTGCACAGAGAGCGCCTCTGACCCCACCTTTTGTGCCCCGTACGTTTGCACGCAGGAAGCTACAAGAGAGTCGCGCAGTCCACCGGCAGCCATAACTCACCACCTACCGCGGAGTGGCTGAAACGTTTTCACACAGCCACTGTGCGGTGAGAGCATTATGTAGTGAGGGACCTAGTATACATACATGGTCTCAAGATTCCAAAAATAAACAAAACATCTCTAATCAGACCAGCCTTATTAAATGTACCAACCTGGACGCATCCTTTTGGAACGCGGATGACAGTGAGATTTCAAAAACAAACAAATGGCATGGATTGCGCTCGAACAACGTGAAGCATTTTGCCCTCTGCTTGGGTTAGACCCTTGGCACAGAGAACGCCTCTGACCCCACCTTTTGTGCCCCGTACGTCTGCACGCAGGAAGCTACAGGAGGGTCGCGCAGTCTACCGGCAGCCATAAATGAGCACCTACCGCGGAGTGGCTGAAACGTTTTCACAGACCCACTGTGCGTCGAGAGCATTATCTAGTGAGGGAACTAGTATACATACATGGTCTCAAGATTCCAAAAATAAACAAAGCATCTATAATGAGACCAGCCATAATAAATTTACCAACCTGAATGCATCCTTTTCCAACGCGGATGACAGTGAGATTTCAAAAACAAAAGGTATGGATTGCGCTCTAACAACTTTAGGTATTTTGCCCTCTGCTTGGGTTAGACCCTTTGCACAGAGAGCGCCTCTGACCCCACCTTTTGTGCCCCGTACGTTTGCACGCAGGAAGCTACAAGAGAGTCGCGCAGTCCACCGGCAGCCATAACTGACCACCTACCGCACAGTGGCTGATACGTTTCAACACAGCCAGTGTGCGGTGAGGGCATTATCTTGTGAGGAACCAAGTATACATACATGGTCTCAAGATTCCAAAAATAAACAAAGCATCTATAGTCAGACCAGCCATATTAAATGTACCAACCTGGGCGCATCCTTTTTGAACGCGGATGACAGTGAGATTTCAAAAACAAAACAAAAGGTATGGATTGCGCTCTAACAACTTTAGGCATTTTGCCCTCTGCTTGGGTTAGACCCTTTGCACAGAGAGCTCCTCTGACCCCACCATTTGTGCCCCGTACGTTTGCACGCAGGAAGCTACAAGAGGGTCGCGCAGTCCACCGGCAGCCATAACTGACCACCTACCGCACAGTGGCTGATACGTTTCAACACAGCCAGTGTGCGGTGAGGGCATTATCTTGTGAGGGACATAATATACATACATGGTCTCAAGATTCCGCAACTAAACAAAGCATCTCTAATCAGACCAGCCATATTAAATGTACCAACCTCTCAGCATCCTTTTCAGACGTGGGATGACATTGAGATTTCAAAAACAAAAGAAGGCCTGGATTCCGCTGGAACATCTTTGTGCATTTTGCCCTCTGCTTGGGTTAGACCCTTGGCACAGAGAACGCCTCTGACCCCACCTTTTGTGCCCCGTACGTTTGCACGCAGGAAGCTACAGGAGGGTCGCCCGGTCTACTGGCAGCCATAACTGACCACCTACCGCGGAGTGGCTGAAACGTTTTCACACACCCACTGTGCGGTGAGAGCATTATCTAGTGAGGGAACTAGTATACATACATGGTCTCAAGATTCCAAAAATAAACAAAGCATCTATAATCAGACCAGCCATAATAAATGTACCAACTTGGATGCATCCTTTTCGAACGCGGATGACAGTGAGATTTCAAAAACAAAAGGTATGGATTGCGCTCTAACAACTTTAGGCATTTTGCCCTCTGCTTGGGTTAGACCCTTTGCACAGAGAGCGCCTCTGACCCCACCTTTTGTGCCCCGTACGTTTGCACGCAGGAAGCTACAAGAGGGTCGCGCAGTCCACCGGCAGCCATAACTGACCACCTACCGAACAGCGGCTGATATGTTTTCACACACCCACTGTGCGGTGCGAGCATTATCTAGTGAGGGAACTAGTATACATACATGGTCTCAAGATTCCAAAAATAAACAAAGCATCTATAATCAGACCAGCCATAATAAATGTACCAACTTGGATGCACCCTTTTCGAACGCGGATGACAGTGAGATTTCAAAAACAAAAGGTATGGATTGCGCTCTAACAACTTTAGGCATTTTGCCCTCTGCTTGGGTTAGACCCTTTGCGCAGAGAGCGCCTCTGACCCCACCTTTTGTGCCCCGTACGTTTGCACGCAGGAAGCTACAAGAGGGTCGCGCAGTCCACCGGCAGCCATAACTGACCCCCTACCGCACAGTGTCTGAAACGTTTTCACACAGCCACTGTGCGGTGAGAGCATTATCTAGTGAGGGACCTAGTATACATACATGGTCTCAAGATTCCAAAAATAAACAAATCATCTCTAATCAGACCAGCCATATTAAATGTACCAACCTGGACGCATGCTTTTCGAACGCGGATGACAGTAAGATTTCAAAAACAAAACAAAAGGCATGGATTGCGCTCAAACAACGTTAAGCATTTTGCCCTCTGTTTGGGTTAGACCCTTGGCACAGAGAACGCCTCTGACCCCACCTTTTGTGCCCCGTACGTTTGCACGCACGAAGCTACAGGAGGGTCGCGCAGTCCACCGGCAGCCATAACTGACCACCTACCGCACAGTGGCTGACACGTTTCCACACAGCCACTGTGCGGTGAGAGCATTATCTAGTGAGGGACCTAATATACATACATGGTCTCAAGATTCCACAAATAAACAAAGCATCTCTAATCAAACCAGCCATATTTAATGTACTAACCTCTGAGCATCCTTTTCAGACGTGGTTGACATTGTGATTTCAAAAACAAAAGAAGGCCTGGATTCCGCTGGAACATCTTCGTGCATTTTGCCGTCTGCTTGAGTTAGACGCTTGGATCAGAGAGCGCCTCTGACACCACCTTTTGTGCCCCGTACGTTTGCACCCAGGAAGCTACAAGAGAGTCGCGCAGTCCACCGGCAGCCATAACTGGCCACCTACCGCACAGTGGCTGATACGTTTCAACACAGCCAGTGTGCGGTGAGGGCATTATCTTGTGAGTGACATAATATACATACATGGTCTCAAGATTCCCAAAATAAACAAAACATCTCTAATCAGACCAGCCATATTAAATGTACCAACCTGGACGCATCCTTTTCGAACGCGGATGAGAGTGAGATTTCAAAAACAAAACAAAAGGAATGGATTGCACTCTAACAACGTTAGGCATTTTGCCCTCTGTTTCGTTTTGACCTTTGGCACAGAAAGCGCCTCTGACCCCACCTTTCGTGCCCCGTACGTTTGCACGCAGGAAGCTACAAGAGAGTCGCGCAGTCCACCGGCAGCCATAACTGAGCCCCTACCGCACAGTGGCTGAAACGTTTTCACACAGCCACTGTGCGGTGAGAGCACTATCTAGTGAGTGACGTAGTATACATACATGGCCTCAGGATTCCAAAAATAAACAAGTCACCTCTAATCAGACCAGCCATATTAAATGTACCAACCTGGACGCATCCTTTTCGAACCCGGATGACAGTCAGATTTCAAAAACAAAAGGTATGAATTGCGCTCTAGCAACTTTAGGCATTTTGCCCTCTGCTTGGGTTAGACCCTTTGCACAGACAGCGCCTCTGACCCCACCTTTTGTGCCCCGTACGTTTGCACGCAGGAAGCTACAAGAGGGTAGCGCAGTCCACCGGTAGCCATAACTGACCACCTACCGCACAGTGGCTGATACGTTTCAACACAACCAGTGTGCGGTGAGGGCATTATCTTGTGAGGGACATAATATACATACATGGTCTCAGAATTCCGCAACTAAACAAAGCATCTCTAATCAGACCAGCCATATTAAATGTACCAACCTCTCAGCATCCTTTTCAGACGTGGATGACGTTGAGATTTCAAAAACAAAAGGAGGCCTGGATTCCGCTGGAACATCTTTGTGCATTTTGCCCTCTGCTTGAGTTACACCCTTGGCACAGAGAGCGCTTTTGACCCCACCTTTTGGTCCCCGTACGTTTGCACGCAGGAAGCTACAAGAGAGTCGCGCAGTCCACCGGCAGCCATAACTGACCACCTACCGCAGAGTGGCTGATACGTTTCAACACAGCCAGTGTGCGGTCAGGGAATCATCTTGTGAGGAACCAAGTATACATACATGGTCTCAAGATTCCAAAAATAAACAAAGCATCTATAATCAGACCAGCCATATTAAATGTACCAACCTGGGCGCATCCTTTTCGAACGCGGATGACAGTGAGATTTCAAAAACAAAACAAAAGGCATGGATTGCGCTCTAACAACTTTAGGCATTTTGCCCTCTGCTTGGGTTAGACCCTTCGCACAGAGAGCGCCTCTGACCCCACCTTTTGTGCCCCGTACGTTTGCACGCAGGAAGCTACAAGAGAGTCGCGCAGTACACCGGCAGCCATAACTGACCATCTACCGCGCAGTGGCTGATACGTTTCAACACAGCCAGTGTGCGGTGAGGGCATTATCTTGTGAGGGACATAATATACATACATGGTCTCAAGATTCCGCAACTAAACAAAGCATCTCTAATCAGACCAGCCACATTAATTGTACCAACCTCTCAGCATCCTTTTCGAACGCGGATGACAGTGAGATTTCAAACACAAAACAAAAGGAATGGATTGCGCTCTAACAACGTTAGGCATTTTGCCCTCTGTTTCGGTTTGACCCTTGGGACAGAAAGCGCCTCTGACCCCACCTTTTGTGCCCGGTACGTTTGCACGCAGGAAGCTACAAGAGAGTCGCGCAGTCCACTGGCAGCCATAACTGAGCCCCTACCGCACAGTGGCTGAAACGTTTTCACACAGCCACTGTGCGGTGAGAGCATTATCTAGTGAGTGACCTAGTATACATACATGGTCTCAAGATTCCAAAAATAAACAAATCACCTCTAATCAGACCAGCCATATTAAATGTACCAACCTGGACGCATCCTTTTCGAACGCGGATGACAGTGAGATTTCAAAAACAAAACAAAAGTCATGGATTGCGCTCTAACAGCGTTAAGCATTTTGCCCTCTGCTTGGGTTAGACCCTTGGCACAGAGAACGCCTCTGACCCCACATTTTGTGCCCCGTACGTTTGCACGCACGAAGCTACAGGAGGGTCGCGCAGTCCACCGGCAGCCATAACTGACCACCTACCGCACAGTGGCTGACACGTTTCCACACAGCCACTGTGCGGTGAGAGGATTATCTAGTGAGGGACCTAATATACATACGTGGTCTCAAGATTCCACAAATAAACATAGCATCTCTAATCAAACCAGCCATATTAGATGTACTAACCTCTGAGCATCCTTTTCAGACGTGGATGACATTGAGATTTCAAAAACAAAAGAAAGCCTGGATTCCGCTGGAACATCTCCGTGCATTTTGCCCTCTGCTTATTTAGACGCTTGGTACAGAGAGCGCCTCTGATCCCATCTTTTGTGCCCCGTACGTTTGCACGCAGGAGGCTACAAGAGAATCGCGCAGTCCACCGGCAGCCATAACTGGCCACCTACCGCAGAGTGGCTGATACGTTTCAACACAGCCAGTGTGCGGTGAGGGCATTATCTTGTGAGGGACATAGTATACATACATGATCTCAAGATTCCGACAATAAACAAAGCATCTCTAATCAGACTAGCCATATTAAATGTAACAATCTCTCAGCATCCTTCTCAGACGTGGATGACATTGAGATTTCAAAAACAAAAGGAGGTCTGGATTCCGCTGGAACACTTTGTGCATTTTGCCCTCTGCTTGAGTTATACCCTTCGCACAGAGAGCGCCTCTGACCCTGCCTTTTGTGCCCCGTACGTTTGCACGCAGGAAGCTACAAGAGGGTCGCGCAGTCTACCGGCAGCCATAACTGACCACCTACCGCGCAGTGGCTGAAACGTTTCCACACTGCCACTGTGCGGTAAGAGCATTATCTAGTGAGGGACCTAATATACATACATGGTCTCAAGATTCCACAAATAAACAAAGCATCTCTAATCAAATCAGCCAAATTAGATGTACTAACCTCTGACCATCCTTTTCAGACGTGGTTGACATTGTGATTTCAAAAACAAAAGAAGGCCTGGATTCCGCTGGAACATCTTCGTGCATTTTGCCGTCTGCTTGAGTTAGACGCTTGGATCAGAGAGCGCCTCTGACACCACATTTTGTGCCCCGTACGTTTGCACCCAGGAAGCTACAAGAGAGTCGCGCAGTCCACCGGCAGCCATAACTGGCCACCTACCGCACAGTGGCTGATACGTTTCAACACAGCCAGTGTGCGGTGAGGGCATTATCTAGTGAGGGACCTAGCATACATACATGGTCTCAAGATTCCAAAAATAAACAAAACATCTCTAATCAGACCAGCCATATTAAATGTACCAACCTGGACGCATCCTTATCGAACGCGGATGACAGTGAGATTTCAAAAACCAACAAATGGCATGGATTGCGCTCGAACAACGTGAAGCATTTTGCCCTCTGCTTGGATTAGACCCTTGGCACAGAGAACGCCTCTGACCCCACCTTTTGTGCCCCGTACGTTTGCACACAGGAAGCTACAAGAGGGTCGCGCAGTCCACCGGCAGCCATAACTGACCACCTACCGCACAGTGGCTGACACGTTTCCACACTGCCACTGTGCGGTAAGAGCATTATCTAGTGAGGGACCTAATATACATACATGGTCTCAAGATTCCACAAATAAACAAAGCATCTCTAATCAAATCAGCCAAATTAGATGTACTAACCTCTGACCATCCTTTTCAGACGTGGTTGACATTGTGATTTCAAAAACAAAAGAAGGCCTGGATTCCGCTGGAACATCTTCGTGCATTTTGCCGTCTGCTTGAGTTAGACGCTTGGATCAGAGAGCGCCTCTGACACCACATTTTGTGCCCCGTACGTTTGCACCCAGGAAGCTACAAGAGAGTCGCGCAGTCCACCGGCAGCCATAACTGGCCACCTACCGCACAGTGGCTGATACGTTTCAACACAGCCAGTGTGCGGTGAGGGCATTATCTTGTGAGTGACATAATATACATACATGGTCTCAAGATTCCAAAAATAAACAAAACATCTCTAATCAGACCAGCCATATTAAATGTACCAACCTGGACGCATCCTTTTCGAACGCGGATGACAGTGAGATTTAAAAAACAAAACAAAAGGAATGGATTGCACTCTAACAACGTTAGGCATTTTGCCCTCTGTTTCGTTTTGACCTTTGGCACAGAAAGCGCCTCTGACCCCACCTTTCGTGCCCCGTACGTTTGCACGCAGGAAGCTACAAGAGAGTCGCGCAGTCCACCGGCAGCCATAACTGAGCCCCTACCGCACAGTGGCTGAAACGTTTTCACACAGCCACTGTGCGGTGAGAGCACTATCTAGTGAGTGACGTAGTATACATACATGGCCTCAGGATTCCAAAAATAAACAAATCACCTCTAATCAGACCAGCCATATTAAATGTACCAACCTGGACGCATCCTTTTCAGACGTGGGATGACGTTGAGATTTCAAAAACAAAAGGTATGGATTGCGCTCTAGCAACTTTAGGCATTTTGCCCTCTGCTTGGGTTAGACCCTTTGCACAGAGAGCGCCTCTGACCCCACCTTTTGTGCCCCGTACGTTTGCACGCAGGAAGCTACAAGAGGGTCGCGCAGTCCACCGGTAGCCATAACTGACCACCTACCGCACAGTGGCTGATACGTTTCAACACAACCAGTGTGCGGTGAGGGCATTATCTTGTGAGGGACATAATATACATACATGGTCTCAGAATTCCGCAACTAAACAAAGCATCTCTAATCAGACCAGCCATATTAAATGTACCAACCTCTCAGCATCCTTTTCAGACGTGGATGACGTTGAGATTTCAAAAACAAAAGGAGGCCTGGATTCCGCTGGAACATCTTTGTGCATTTTGCTATCTGCTTGAGTTACACCCTTGGCACAGAGAGCGCCTCTGACCCTGCCTTTGTGCCCCGTACGTTTGCACGCAGGAAGCTACAAGAGGGTCGCGCAGTCCACCGGCAGCCATAACTGACCCCCTACCGCACAGTGGCCGAAACGTTTTCAGACAGCCACTGTGCGGTGAGAGCATTATCTAGTGAGTGACCTAGTATACATACATGGTCTCAAGATTCCACAAATAAACATAGCATCTCTAATCAGACCAGCCATATAAATGTACCAACCTGGACGCATCCTTTTCGAACGCGGATGACAGTGAGATTTCAAAAACAAACAAATGGCATGGATTGCGCTCGAACAACGTGAAGCATTTTGCCCTCTGCTTGGGTTAGACCCTTTGCACAGAGAGCGCCTCTGACCCCACCTTTTGTGCCCCGTACGTTTGCACGCAGGAAGCTACAAGAGGGTCGCGCAGTCCACCGGTAGCCATAACTGACCACCTACCGCACAGTGGCTGATACGTTTCAACACAACCAGTGTGCGGTGAGGGCATTATCTTGTGAGGGACATAATATACGTACATGGTCTCAAGATTCCCCAACTAAACAAAGCATCTCTAATCAGACCAGCCAATTTAATTTACCAACCTCTCAGCATCCTTTTCAGACGTGGATGACGTTGAGATTTCAAAAACAAAAGGAGGCCTGGATTCCGCTGGAACATCTTTGTGCATTTTGCCCTCTGCTTGAGTTACACCCTTGGCACAGAGAGCGCCTCTGACCCCACCTTTTGGTCCCCGTACGTTTGCACGCAGGAAGCTACAAGAGAGTCGCGCAGTCCACCGGCAGCCATAACTGACCACCTACCGCAGAGTGGCTGATACGTTTCAACACAGCCAGTGTGCGGTGAGGGCATCATCTTGTGAGGAACCAAGTATACATACATG
Organism: Amblyomma maculatum; assembly: GCF_055883805.1. Classification (NCBI taxonomy): domain Eukaryota; kingdom Metazoa; phylum Arthropoda; class Arachnida; order Ixodida; family Ixodidae; genus Amblyomma; species Amblyomma maculatum. The sequence continues at coordinate 145,856,289 of NC_139349.1, forward strand.
GTCTCAAGATTCCAAAAATAAACAAAGCATCTATAATCAGACCAGCCATATTAAATGTACCAACCTGGGCGCATCCTTTTCGAACGCGGATGACAGTGAGATTTCAAAAACAAAACAAAAGGCATGGATTGCGCTCTAACAACTTTAGGCATTTTGCCCTCTGCTTGGGTTAGACCCTTCGCACAGAGAGCGCCTCTGACCCCACCTTTTGTGCCCCGTACGCTTGCACGCAGGAAGCTACAAGAGAGTCGCGCAGTACACCGGCAGCCATAACTGACCATCTACCGCACAGTGGCTGATACGTTTCAACACAGCCAGTGTGCGGTGAGGGCATTATCTTGTGAGGGACATAATATACATACATGGTCTCAAGATTCCGCAACTAAACAAAGCATCTCTAATCAGACCAGCCACATTAATTGTACCAACCTCTCAGCATCCTTTTCGAACGCGGATGACAGTGAGATTTCAAACACAAAACAAAAGGAATGGATTGCGCTCTAACAACGTTAGGCATTTTGCCCTCTGTTTCGGTTTGACCCTTGGCACAGAAAGCGCCTCTGACCCCACCTTTTGTGCCCGGTACGTTTGCACGCAGAAAGCTACAAGAGAGTCGCGCAGTCCACTGGCAGCCATAACTGAGCCCCTACCGCACAGTGGCTGAAACGTTTTCACACAGCCACTGTGCGGTGAGAGCATTATCTAGTGAGTGACCTAGTATACATACATGGTCTCAAGATTCCAAAAATAAACAAATCACCTCTAATCAGACCAGTCATATTAAATGTACCAACCTGGACGCATCCTTTTCGAACGCGGATGACAGTGAGATTTCAAAAACAAAACAAAAGTCATGGATTGCGCTCTAACAGCGTTAAGCATTTTGCCCTCTGCTTGGGTTAGACCCTTGGCACAGAGAACGCCTCTGACCCCACATTTTGTGCCCCGTACGTTTGCACGCACGAAGCTACAGGAGGGTCGCGCAGTCCACCGGCAGCCATAACTGACCACCTACCGCACAGTGGCTGACACGTTTCCACACAGCCACTGTGCGGTGAGAGGATTATCTAGTGAGGGACCTAATATACATACGTGGTCTCAAGATTCCACAAATAAACATAGCATCTCTAATCAAACCAGCCATATTAGATGTACTAACCTCTGAGCATCCTTTTCAGGCGTGGATGACATTCAGATTTCAAAAACAAAAGAAAGCCTGGATTCCGCTGGAACATCTCCGTGCATTTTGCCCTCTGCTTATTTAGACGCTTGGTACAGAGAGCGCCTCTGATCCCATCTTTTGTGCCCCGTACGTTTGCACGCAGGAGGCTACAAGAGAATCGCGCAGTCCACCGGCAGCCATAGCTGGCCACCTACCGCAGAGTGGCTGATACGTTTCAACACAGCCAGTGTGCGGTGAGGGCATTATCTTGTGAGGGACATAGTATACATACATGATCTCAAGATTCCGACAATAAACAAAGCATCTCTAATCAGACTAGCCATATTAAATGTAACAATCTCTCAGCATCCTTCTCAGACGTGGATGACATTGAGATTTCAAAAACAAAAGGAGGTCTGGATTCCGCTGGAACACCTTTGTGCATTTTGCCCTCTGCTTGAGTTATACCCTTGGCACAGAGAGCGCCTCTGACCCTGCCTTTTGTGCCCCGTACGTTTGCACGCAGGAAGCTACAAGAGGGTCGCGCAGTCTACCGGCAGCCATAACTGACCACCTACCGCGCAGTGGCTGAAACGTTTTCACACAGCCACTGTGCGGTGAGAGCATTATCTAGTGAGGGACCTAGCATACATACATGGTCTCAAGATTCCAAAAATAAACAAAACATCTCTAATCAGACCAGCCATAATAAATGTACCAACCTGGACGCATCCTTTTCGAACGCGGATGACAGTGAGATTTCAAAAACCAACAAATGGAATGGATTGCGCTCGAACAACGTGAAGCATTTTGCCCTCTGCTTGGATTAGACCCTTGGCACAGAGAACGCCTCTGACCCCACCTTTTGTGCCCCGTACGTTTGCACGCAGGAAGCTACAAGAGGGTCGCGCAGTCAACCGGCAGCCATAACTGACCACCTACCGCACAGTGGCTGACACGTTTCCACACTGCCACTGTGCGGTAAGAGCATTATCTAGTGAGGGACCTAATATACATACATGGTCTCAAGATTCCACAAATAAACAAAGCATCTCTAATCAAATCAGCCAAATTAGATGTACTAACCTCTGACCATCCTTTTCAGACGTGGATGACATTGAGATTTCAAAAACAAAAGAAGGCCTGGATTCCGCTGGAACATCTTCGTGCATTTTGCCCTCTGCTTGAGTTAGACGCTTGGCACAGAGAGCGCCTCTGACCCCACCTTTTGTGCCCGGTACGTTTGCACGCAGGAAGCTACAAGAAAGTCGCGCAGTCCACCGGCAGCCATAACTGGCCACCTACCGCACAGTGGCTGAGACGTTTCAACACAGCCAGTGTGCGGTGAGGGCATTATCTTGTGAGGGACATAATATACATACATGGTCTCAAGATTCCGCAACTAAACAAAGCATCTCTAATCAGACCAGCCATATTAATTGTACCAACCTGGACGCATCCTTTTCGAACGCGGATGACAGTGAAATTTCAAAAACAAAACAAAAGGAATGGATTGCGCTATAACAACGTTAGGCATTTTGCCCTCTGCTTCGGTTTGACCCTTGGCACAGAAAACGCCTCTGACCCCTCCTTTTGTGCCCCGTACGTTTGCACGCAGGAAGCTACAAGAGAGTCGCGCAGTCCACCGGCAGCCATAACTGACCCCCTACCGCACGGTGACTGAAACGTTTTCACACAGCCACTGTGCGGTGAGAGCATTATCTAGTGAGTGACCTAGTATACATACATGGTCTCAATATTCCAAAAATAAACAAATCATCTCTAATCAGACCAGCCATATTAATTGTACCAACCTGGACGCATCCTTTTCGAACGCGGATGACAGTGAGATTTCAAAAACAAAACAAAAGGCATGGATTGCGCTCTAACAGCGTTAAGCATTTTGCCCTCTGCTTGGGTTAGACCCTTGGCACAGTGAGCGCCTCTGACCCCACCTTTCGTGCCCGGTACGTTTGCACGCAGGAAGCTACAAGAAAGTCGCGCAGTCCACCGGCAGCCATAACTGGCCACCTACCGCACAGTGGCTGATACGTTTCAACACAGGCAGTGTGCGGTGAGGGCATTATCTTGTGAGGGACATAATATAGATACATGATCTCAAGATTCCGCAACTTAACAAAGCATCTCTAATCAGACCAGACATATTAAATGTACCAACTTCTCCGCATCCTTTTCAGACGTGGATGACATTGAGATTTCAAAAACAAAAGGAGTCCTGGATTCTGCTGGAACATCTTTGTGCATTTTGCCCTCTGCTTGAGTTATACCCTTTTCACAGAGAGCGCCTCTGACCCTACCTTTTGTGCCCAGTACGTTTGCACGCAGGAAGCTACAAGAGGTTCGCGCAGTCCACCGGCAGCCATAACTGACCAGCTACCGCACAGTCGCTGATACGTTTCCACACAGCCACTGTGCGGTGAGAGCATTATCTAGTGAGGGACCTAATATACATACATGGTCTTTAAGATTCCGCAAATAAACAAAGCATCTTTAATTAGACCAGCCATATAAATATACTAACCTCTCAGCATTCTTTTCGAATGCGGATGACAGTGAGATTTCAAAAAAAAAAAGGCATGAATTGCGCTCTAACAACTTTAGGCGTTTTGCCCTCTGCTCGGGTTAGACCCTTTGCACAGAGAGCGCCTCTGACCCCACCTTTTTTGCCCCGTACGTTTGCACGCAGGAAGCTACAAGAGAGTCGCGCAGTCCACCGGCAGCCATAGCTGACCACCTACCGCACAGTGCCTGATACGTTTTCACACAGCCACTGTGCGGTGAAAGCATTATCTAGTGAGTGACCTAGTATACATACATGGTCTCAAGATTCCGCAACTAAACAAAAACATCTCTAATCAGACCAGCCATATTAATTGTACCAACCTCTCAGCATCGTTTTCAGACGTGGATGACATTGAGATTTCAAAAACAAAAGGAGTCCTGGATTCTGCTGGAACATCTTTGTGCATTTTGCCCTCTGCTTGAGTTATACCCTTGGCACAGAGAGCGCCTCTGACCCTACCTTTTGTGCCCAGTACGTTTGCACGCAGGAAGCTACAAGAGGGTCGCGCAGTCCACCGGCAGCCATAACTGACCCCCTACCGCACAGTGTCTGAAACGTTTTCACACAGCCACTGTGCGTTGAGAGCATTATCTAGTGAGGGACCTAGTATACATACATGGTCTCAAGATTCCAAAAATAAACAAAACATCTCTAATCAGACCAGCCATATTAAATGTACCAACCTGGACGAATACTTTTCGAACGCGGATGACAGTGAGATTTCAAAAAAAAAAAACAAAAGGAATTGATTGCACTCTAACAACGTTAGGCATTTTGCCCTCTGCTTCGGTGTGACCCTTGGCACAGAAAGCGCCTCTGACCCCACCTTTTGTGCCCCGTACGTTTGCACGCAGGAAGCTACAAGAGAATCGCGCAGTCCACCGGCAGCCATAACTGATCCCCAACCGCACAGTGGCTGAAACGCTTCCACACAGCCACTGTGCGGTGAGAGCATTATCCAGTGAAGGACCTAATATACATACATGTTCTCAAGATTCCACAAATAAACAAAGCATCTCTAAATAAACCAGCCATAATAAATGTACTAACCTCTCAGCGTCCTTTGCAGACCTGGGATGACATTGAGATTTCAAAAACAAAAGAAGGCCTGGATTCCGCTGGAACATCATTGTGCATTTTGCCGTCTGCTTGAGTTAGACCTTGGCACAGAGAGCGCCTCTGACCCTACCTTTTGTGCCCCGTACGTTTGCACGCAGGAAGCTACAAGAGGGTCGCGCAGTCCACCGGCAGCCATAACTGACCACCTACCGCACAGTGGCTGATATGTTTTCACACAGCCACTGTGCGGTGAGAGCATTATCTAGTGAGGGAACAAGTATACATACATGGTCTCAAGATTCCAAAAATAAACAAAGCATCTATAATCAGACCAGCCATAATAAATGTACCAACCTGGATGCATCCTTTTCGAACGCGGATGACAGTGAGATTTCAAAAACAAAAGAAAAGGCGTGGATTGCGCTCTAACAACTTTAGGCATTTTGCCCTCTGCTTGGGTTAGACCCTTTGCACAGAGAGCGCCTCTGACCCCACCTTTTGTGCCCCGTACGTTTGCACGCAGGAAGCTACAAGAGAGTCGCGCAGTCCAACGGCAGCCATAACTGACCACCTACCGCACAGTGGCTGGCACGTTTCAACACAGCCAGTGTGCGGTGAGGGCATTATCTTGTGAGGAACCAAGTATACACACATGGTCTCAAGATTCCAAAAATAAACAAATCATCTATAATCAGCCAAGCCATATTAAATGTACCAACGTGGGCGCATCCTTTTCGAACGCGCATGACAGTGAGATTTCAAAAACGAAAGGAGGCCTGGATTCCGCTGGAACATCTTTGTGCATTTTGCTCTCTGCTTGAGTTATACCCTTGGCACAGAGAGCGAATCTGACCCTGCCTTTTGTGCCCCGTACGTTTGCACGCAGTAAGCTACAAGAGGGTCGCGCAGTCCACCGGCAGCCATAACTGACCCCCTACCGCACTGTGTCTGAAAAGTTTTCACACAGCCACTCTGCGGTGAGAGCATTATCTAGTGAGGGACCTAGTCTACATACATAGTCTCAAGATTCCAAAAATAAACAAATCATCTCTAATCAGACCAGCCATATTAAATGTACCAACCTGGAAGAATCCTTTTCGAACGCGGATGACAGTGAGATTTCAAAAACAAAACAAAAGGCATGGATTGCGCTCTAACAACGTTAAGGATTTTGCCCTCTGCTTGGGTTATACCCTTGGCACAGAGAACGCCTCTGACCCCACCTTTTGTGCCCCGTACGTTTGCACGCACGAAGCTACAGGAGGGTCGCGCAGTCCACCGGCAGCCACAACTGACCACCTACCGCACAGTGGCTGACACGTTTCCAAACAGCCACTATGCGGTGAGAGCATTATCTTGTGAGGGACATAATATACATACATGGTCTCAAGATTCCGCAACTAAACAAAGCATCTCTAATCAGACCAGCCACATTAAATGTACCAACCTCTCAGCATCCTTTTCAGACGTGGATGACATTGAGATTTCAAAAACAAAAGGCTGGAGATAAAGCCCTCAGGCTTTATCTTGTGAGGGACATAATATACATACATGGTCTCAAGATTCCGCAACTAAACAAAGCATCTCTAATCAGACCAGCCAATGTACCAACCTCTCAGCATCCTTTTCAGACGTGAATGACATTGAGATTTCAAAAAAAAAAAGAAGGCCTGGATTCCGCTGGAACATCGTTGTGCATTTTGCCCTCTGCTTGAGTTATACCCATGGCACAGAGAGCACCTCTGGCCCTGCCTTTTGTGCCCCGCACGTTTGCACGCAGGAAGCTACAAGAGGGTCGCGCATTCCACCGGCAGCCATAACTGACCCCCTACCGCACAGTGTTTGAAACGTTTTCACACAGCCACTGTGCGGTGAGAGCATTATCTAGTGAGGGACCTAGTATACATACATGGTCTCAAGATTCCAAAAATAAACAAATCATCTCTAATCAGACCAGCCATATTAAATGTACCAACCTGGACGCATCCTTTTCGAACGCGGATTACATTGTGATTTCAAAAACAAAAGAAGGCCTGGATTCCGCTGGAACATCTTCGTGCATTTTGCCCTCTGCTTGAGTTAGACGCTTAGCACAGAGAGCGCCTCTGACTCCACCTTTTGTGCCCCGTACGTTTGCACCCAGGAAGCTACAAGAGAGTCGCGCAGTCCACCGGCAGCCATAACTGGCCACCAACCGCACAGTGGCTGATACGTTTCAACACAGCCAGTGTGCGGTGAGGGCATTATCTAGTGAGCGACCTAGTATACATACATGGTCTCAAGATTCCAAAAATAAACAAATCACCTCTAATCAGACCAGCCATATTAAACCCAAGCGGCAAGCCTATGGTCGGCCCACACTCGGCCCTTGCCAATATGGCCGACTGAAACTCACCGGGCCGACCTAGGCCACCTACCTCAGCCCTAGGTCGGGGATTGACAATGGCCTAAGAACGGCCGATCATCGGCAATTGACATCGGGCCGACGAGTACGGCCGACTTGGCCATCCTATTGCCGCGCTAGGGTCATGCATGGGCCATGGCTTGCCGACTTGACCAGCCTACTGCCGCGCTAGGGTCATGAATGGGCCATGGCTTACCCACACATGGCCCAACCACTTCGGCGGTACTCGCTGGCCGGTGGTTTATCCACCGTCGGCAGTGGACCTCGGGCCAACGAGTATGGCCGACTTGGCCAGCCTACTGCCGCGCTAGGGTCATGCATATGGGCCATGGCTTACCCACACATGGCCCAACCACTTCGGCGGTACATGCTGCCCGGTGGTTTATCCATGTATAATTAGTGGTCTACTCATCCATGGCCTATGCTGTACCCATTAAAACGTCTGCAGTTCAATTGTGCATGGAAAATTAGCGCTGCGGCAGTATTTTGAGATGCGCATCTTCTCCTCCAAGCGGGCTCTAACTTTGTGGCATCAGTAATGCTGTTCTCCTGGCAGGTGAAAAGCAACGCATACGTATGTAGCTCAAAAAAGCCTGAGCATCGGCAAATGTAGGTTTAAACAGCACTTTTTATTGGTTTTCCTTAAGTATTCGAAACATGCTCAAAGCCCTGCTAATAAAAAAATGGCACTTACAGCTAAGTTTGTGAGGCTTCACATCAATTTATTCTGGCTTTCAGCTTCTAGACTGAGTTGAAGATGTCGCGTTTCCCTGCTCGTTGTGCCCGCCGTCCTATTACTTCACTGTCACGAGCCATCGCTTGATTGCTGCCGCGGTCTTCCTGGAGAGGACGTCACTCAGGTACACGCTGCCTCTCCTCAGGCATCCTAGAAAATATACGAAAGAAAATATCAGCCTTCATTCCGTATTCATATCAGTTTCCTAGCCTGTTAAAATGATAAAAGGCTGTCACTCAAGCATTTATAAGGACCTTCAGTGGTATCAGTAGTGATGTAGTCATCCGATGATATCTGAAGTCATTTGAAATATGAGGTGCACCATTTTTACACATATACTGCTTGTCCAAGCAAATTTGATCCAAGGGATAAAAAAGACATATCCGTGGCAGGGGAAGGAAACCAGATACATATTGCTGGAAGCTACCTTGAGCGCCACAGAAAAGGTTTTGTTTGGAATCCTTAATTGACATTATTTACCTGAATTACTGATTAATGACTTACACAATAAATGGTGTTGCTACATTGAAGAGTACCTGCACAAACCACGTTTCATTATTAGCGATAAAGAACCATCACGTCTGCATTTTGTTCCCCAGATACAATAGAAAACCCCGAAAATACAAAAATCAGATTGCCGGATAATACAATTGAGGCCTTGGCTTGGCTCGACAGCCGTGTGTAGCGTTAGACCTATAAGTTACCTATGGTTTCTTTGTCCGCGCCAGCCCAACCGTTCAACAAGACCGTATTTGTACTTTACAGCTGAAAAATAATGTTCCACTCATTTGTATCCTTACCGCTTTGTAGTCATTATCCGCACTGCAAAGTTCAGCGCGCTCAGTGTAACTCGCGCCTTCATGTGCGCCAAAGGGCTGACGCGAGGCATGGGACCAGCCATCATAGCGGCAGGTTGTTTCGTCCGCTCAAAATCATGTTGAGAGCAGCACAATTGAGGTGTGCGAATGGGCTGGTAACGGTCTCGGTATCTACATAACCGGTATCTAAATAACACTGCAGATAGAAAAAAAAGGTACACATGAGGTTTCTAACCGCAAATATCGAAACAGAGGTTTCCGAACGTGCTCACCGACTCTGTAAGCAGTATTTATTGTCTAAAGTGAATATTTAGTACTTGGAGCGAATAACCTCACTTCCCTACGTACAAAATAAAACTTTACTGTGCTGTCCTAAGAGGCTGCCGGCAATGCGTCATCGGTTTCCATCGCCTGTTTCTAATGGTTTATTTCTAACCCTTGGCTCAAGCTATCAAGCACAGCAGGTGTAATGTAACTTGAATAAAACCTGCATGAGATCATACATATAGGTATATTTGTAAGCTTTACAGATTTCACTTACGAATATTACGAGATTCGCGTCACTGCGGTCTTTCTCTAAAATTGACACCAATATTCGTGGCTAAAATAAAGTACTCAACGTATTAATTCAGCTTCGCAAGTACAGCTGTAACAGAAAGTGAGGGCTGGCTACACCGAAGGTGTGCCTAGCTTTCAAATTTTCTTAGATGGCCCAACCGTTCGAAATACGTAATTTTAAAAATAAGCCCTTGATAGTGGCTTTCTCACAGCGTATAAGGGTGCCTTAATAAGAAACATAATAGAGGTCCCATGACCATCTTTCGTTTCAAAGGAAATTTTTATATGTGGTGGCCAAATATCTAGACACAAAGGAATTAACCTTAGTTTTGCAAGATACGGCGTAGTTTCTTCGAAAACAAAAAAAAATATTACGGTATATCTTTAGAGGTAGAAAACGCTGCTTTTGCCATTTCAAAATGTTGCAAATTTGGATACCATGATTTTGTCACCTACTATTTTTTACTAACTAAATATATGCAGGTTTTACATTTACAAACAGTATTAGGAACCCGTTTTGTTTTTGCAGTTGAGTTATTAAAAAATCGCAAACTCTGGTTCAGGAGCGATGCGCTGTAAAAATATGCATTTTTATCCTTGTATACTGGAATGTGATGCATTAGGTCGGTTGCACTAAATATGTTTCCACTTCCTAACACATTTTCTTAATTCCAGGCAATATTTGGAGCTCCAGACCGCTAGGTGTGTTCTACACAACGCAACAAAATTGCCCAAAAATCAAAAAAAGCAGTAAAGGGTAAATTTGCTGCGATTAAAAAAAGATTTCCGATCTTCAAATACCTCTCAAGAATCTTCAGTGCCTCAACAATATCGCGGACTAAAAATTGTTGCGTTATATTGTTTAAAAATATAACATTAAGTATTAAACCAAGTGCTTGTCCTGATAATGGCCAAATTCAGCCTGCATTCTTGCAAGATCCATTACTATCCTGGCACTGAAACTATTTCTCTGCATTATCTAGGTTCCATTCTTTATTTCTGGAAAAACTTGAAGCTCTAGGTATGTTTTTTTCTACATATAATATTTAAATTGGCCAAAATTTAAAAAAAAGGTTAAATAAGGAAAACTGATTAGGACTGAAGAAAATGCCGCAACATCGATTTTTATCGAAATCTCTGGAAACAATGCAAAGTACTTTGTTAATATGAGTCAGTAAATATATTGAATTCTGCAAAATGTAAAATTAGAAATATAAAAATGCCTGTTTTTAATCTATAGATTTGCTTATATGACTCCCCCTTATAGAGTAGGCATCAAAACTTCAATTTAGTATTTGCTGAATTTAGTTACATTTTACTGTAAGTAAAATTTAAAGCTTTGTCAGCACTAATAAAGCCTTTTTCTGCTTGTCAGCAAGGACATACTCTAGCTTAAAATTGTATTAATTCGCTATTTCTGTCAATTTCATGGCAGAACGCAAGTGAAGGCTGCACTTTTTCTCTGTCTTTCATTCTTTTTTATTTCTAGGTGCAGTAGTATTCAATCTAGTCTATTAGTATATTATTCCATTTCTCAGCTTTGACCATAACTAACAATACTGTATTTTGGAAGATGGTTTTTAAATGTGTAATTTTTTATAATGCAATCATAAGCAAATTGCTTTACAGCGTTACAGAGAACACACATAGCAGCTTAGATCTCCAGATTCTGCCTTAAATTAACAATATAACCTGCGTAATAAAGACAGAATATTTTAGTGCAAACAACGTAACGCATCACGCCAGTATGTAAGGTTGAAAATAAACATTTTTGTAGCGCGTTGCGCTTGAAGCAAAATTTGCAATATTTTACTAAATCAACTGCATCAATGAAACAAGCTTTCAATACTTCTTATACAAATAAAAGTTATGTTGATGTGGTGAGTAAAAAACAATGGATGACAAAATTTTAGTGCGCAAGCAGCAGGCCTCCAAACGTGCAACATTTTGAAATGACAAAAACGGGGTTTTCCAGCTTAAGTGATAGGCGTTTGTTTTTTCTGAGAAAACTACGACGCATCTTGCAAACCTAAGGGTCTTTCCTTTGTGTCGAGAGATTAGCCCACGACATAGGGAAATTTATTGAAAACAAAATGGTCATGACTCCACGATTACTGTTCCTGTCCACGTCTCTTCAAATAGGCTGGTTTAGGCAATGCGGTGAATAAAAATATCACCATATATATTAAAGATTTCCGCGCTACACGTTGTACCTAAAGCTACCTATATTGTCACAACTGTCGTTCGTTATTTGTAGCTGAAACAACATCACAAAAGGAATTCGATTGCAAATTGTTCGCGAGTTAAATAGGCGTACGGGATGACACACGTGTACTCTGCAGAATACAATTTAAGAAAGAGCAGTCACAAACTATAGGCAAAGAAGGCTATGATACGGAGCATATGTATTACTCCAGTTAACAGTAAAAAAGCCGACTTTTACCATATTAATATATTCGACAAACTATTGCATGTTCACATAGGAACACAATTAATGAACTCATTCACGCATCTAATGTCTATGGGCATTAGATGCGGGGATGACTTCGCTTTATTCCAATTCGTGCGTTACTGAAAATAATTGAACGAGGAAAAATTTAATGTCTACACAATTTTCAGCGAGTATACCACAGAATATACTAAGGTGCTTCATATATAGTCACATCACCTAGCAAGTGAAGTGGGATAACAGAACTAATCGACACTCACCCTGATCAGCATTTCGCTTTCGCGTCATCTTTGTAAGTTTTTAGGCAGCATTTTCCACTGATTATTCTCTTCTATATACCCTTGCCACCTACAGGACACAGATCTTCTGGGGGTACCGAGCTGCTGGTTTTCGCACCAGTGATACAACTTAATCGAACCATTTCTACGTAGAAAACACTCTCGATGTGCACCTAAAAAAAATGAAAGCATGTATATTTAGGCGAAATCATTCACCCGTGATAAAATAATATGATTTGAACAATAAAATCAAATGATCACACTCGAAGCAACAAGAAAGTGGTGGAGAGATAGGAATTGAAGCAATGAAAGGCGGTTGCTTACTGCAAAAAGCCAATAGCAAGAGGTCCACCGTCTATAAGAATAGGCAATAAAAATAAGGCACATTTAAAGGTGCATGCAGCAGTTACAGTGGTGCAGTGCTACCTTTTGTTAGGCAGGCTTTTCCGCTGATTATCCTCTTCTTTATTCCCCTTCCAATCACAGGACACAGATCTTGTGGGGGTGCCAAACTGTCGGTTTTAGCACCAGTGATACAACTCAATCGATCCATTTCCACGTAGAAAACATTCCGATGCACATCTAAAAAAAATGAAAGCATGTATGTGTAGGCTAAATCATTCACACATGATAAAACAATATTATTTGAACAATAAAACCAAATGATCACACCCGGAGCAACAATAAAGTGATGGAGAGCTAGAAATTGAAGCAATGAAAGACGGTTGCTTACTGAACAAAGTCAATAGCAAGAGGTCCTGCGTCTATAAGAATAGGCAATGAAATTATGGCACATTTAAAGGTGCATGCACCAGTTACAGTGATGCAGTGTTGCCTTTTTTGTTTCACTGCAGCGGTTGGTATAAATATTACAGCAATTGCTAGTCATCTCCGGTAACCCCATTGAAAACCTCATCCAAGGTTTCTGCGGCGTGTTATTTGCAGCTGTTAACGGTAAGACAGGCTATCCTATGAGTGCATGTTCATTTACTCCTTTTTGTACCTTAAATGAAAGCGACTGAACAGTGGGTGTTGTTAGAGGTGCAGCGTCCCTAGGAATAGGGAACAAAATTAAGTTTTGCTTGTAACAAACAAAGGTACAAAAAGGAGCAAATATGCTTGCAATAATAGCATGATGACCTACCTTGTCATCAACAGCTGTAAGCAACCTGTCACTACTACTCGGTTCTTTGGATAGGGTTGTCAATGCCAGAGCTTAAAGCTAAGAGCAATATTGTAACCCGCACTAACCGTGTCAGTTCTGGAGGGAGAAGAAGACGAAGTTCTGCGGAGTGCGCGTGGTTCTGGGACGCCGCTGCTTTTGCCTGGTGAAGCGCCTGCTCTCTGCCTCCTGTGCCTCAATCCCGTCCTTTGACCCTGTCCTTCTGGACTGCCGTCCGGGTAGTGATAGAACCCGTGACATTCTGGTGGAGACGCGGGGTAAATGCAGCACAGCCCCTCAAAACCCGCTACTCTGAGTTCGCCCCCAAGTCTCAGCCGCCGCCCCTTCGACGAGGAGGCCGAGATACGTGCCAGCCGGCGACTTCAAGGACTTGCTCCTGAATTTGGTCTGTTGCCGAACTCCGGCTCACCACAACTTACCATGGCCCGGAGTACCACGACCCAATGTCAACAGACGGACTCGTTTCTCGCACCGTCCGTGGTGTACCTGCCAATGGCTCCTCGAGCGGCTACCACGTTCCATGGCGATGCCTCCGAAGATGTGGAGGATTGGCTGGAGCAGTACGAACGTGTGGCCCGCCACAATGGCTGGAATGCCGAAAACTGTCTTCAGAATTTGTATTTCTGCCTGGACAGTACGGCTCGGCACTGGTTCGAAAACCACGAGGCCTCCCTTACATCCTGGGACACCTGTAAGGAAGAGCTGCGACGGACGTTCGCCAATCAGTATCGGCGACAGCGAGCAGAAGACCTTCTGCAAACACGAGTACAACGACCCGACGAAACTGTAACGAGTTTTGTTCAAGACGTCCTACGACTTAGCTCCCGTGCCGACCCCCGTGCCACCGAGGAAAAAAAGGTGCGTGCACTCATGCGGGGCGTCAAGAGTGACATTTTCGGCGGGCTTATTCGTGATCCGCCGACTACAGTGGCACAATTTGTAAATGAGGCGACGAACATCGAGCGAGCCTTGGTTACGCGAGCGGATCATTATCGTCGCCTTGCTGGAGGTCCCAGCGTTTCGAACCTTTCAGCTGCTCGTTTCCCTGTTGGTTCCCTCGACACCGCAAGCCTACGCGAGATCATCCGCGAAGTTGTACGCGAGGAAATACGGCAGCTGCTTCCACCTGCTGATGGTACTGCATCCTGCACCCTCACTGATGCTGTCCGCGAAGAAGTACAGCGTGCCCTTTATCCACAGTGCTCCGTTGCTTCTTCACCTACTCAGCCCCCTACTCAGCCCATTGAGACTTACGCGTCCGTTGCTAGTCGCCCGCCGCCGCAGCAGCCACCACCGCCGCCTGCTCGTCGACAGTACTTGCCTGCACAACCCCGTACCCCTGTGTACGATCTTCGTCCGCAGCAGCAATGGATGAGCAAGGCTGACGTGTGGAGGACAACCGACCAACGCCCACTATGCTTCCACTGCGGAGAAGCAGGCCACGTCTACCGTCGCTGCCCTTACCGCGAGCTTGGTCTTCGCGGTTTCCAGCGGAATGCTCCCCGCCCGGAGTTCGGCGAGCAACCCCGCGACATCGCGGATTATCTGCGCCGTTCACCACCACCCGACCGGTCTTCACGTCGCGACCTTCGCTCGACACCGTCCCGCCGATACGATTCTCCCCTTCGCAGCAATCGACGGCAAAGCCTGTCCCCTCATCGGGAAAACTAAGCCCGGCGACGTCTGGAGGTGACGTTGCCGAACCCGTCCCTGTTAAAGAGCCTCCACGTTTTTCGCCCCGCTCCCCCACGCGACCCGACGATCAAGCCGACGACCTTCCCGACGAACTTCGCGCCGAACTTCTCGCCGAACTTCCCGCCGAGCTTCCCGCCGAGCTTTCCGACGAGCTTTCTGACGAACTTCACGACGAACTCCCCGACGGAGCTTCCGACGACCGTCGCGCCACAGTGTACAATAACCTCGATGTTGTGATCGACGGATACGACGTGACGGCACTCGTTGACACTGGTGCAGACTATTCTGTTATGAGTGGGGAGCTATGCCGCCGACTTCACAAGGTAACGACGCAGTGGGATGGCCCCGATATCAGAACCGCTGGAGGCCACCTCGTGAGACCAATCGGCAGATGCACTGCTCGTATTGAGATTAACGGTCTCAGGTGCCCGGTTACCTTTGTTGTACTATCGAAATGTTCCAGAGACATTATTCTCGGAATGGATTTTTTGAGTGATTGCAGCGCTGTAATCGACTTTACCGACCACCGCCTCACGCTTCGTCAACCTCGATATACCTCGGCGCAAACAAAGCCCCAAGTTTGCACGGCACGCGTCTTGGCGGAGCACGTAACCGTACCGCCCCAGTCTAGCGTATTTCTCCCTGTCACGTCCAACCACGTTGCTTCTGGCGAAGTTCTGCTGGAAGGAAGTGCTCAGCTGCTTCTTGAACGGGGTCTTGGTGTTGCTCGAGGTATCGCGCAGCTGGATACTGGCTGCGTACACGTCCTAGTCACCAACTTTTGTGGCACCCCACAGCGCCTTACGAAAGGCACGGCTCTCGGTACCATGGAGAGCATTACCGCCCCTATACAAGTTGTTGCCCTGTCCGAAGGTGCTTTCTCCTCCTCTTCGCAGCAGAACGATGCACCTTTGGGTGTAAGCATTGCACCTAATCTCTCTGTGAGCGAGAGGGCCAAATTGATAGCGCTGCTTGCAGAATTCCAAGACTGCTTCTCTACGTCATCCGGAGTTCGCCAGACGACCATTGCCAAACACAGAATAATTACCGATGACGCTGCTCACCCTGTTCGTCAGTCGCCTTACCGAGTTTCTTTCAAAGAACGTGAAGTTATTCAGAACCAAGTGCAAGAAATGCTGGCCGACGATATAATCCAACCCTCGCACAGCCCATGGGCAGCTCCAGTGGTACTAGTAAAGAAAAAGGATGGTACTCTTCGATTCTGTGTTGACTATCGCCGTCTCAACAACGTCACCAAGAAGGATGTTTATCCCCTTCCTCGCATTGATGACGCACTTGATCATCTACGACATGCCCGTTACTTTTCATCCATAGATCTGAAAAGTGGTTACTGGCAAATCGAAGTGGATGAGCGCGACCGAGAGAAGACTGCTTTTATCACCCCGGATGGTCTATATGAGTTTAAAGTGATGCCGTTCGGCCTCTGTACCGCCCCAGCAACCTTTCAGCGCGTTATGGACACCGTCTTGGCCGGACTGAAGTGGCAAACTTGTCTGGTCTACCTTGACGATGTTGTAATCTTCTCAAGCACGTTCCCCGATCATCTTCTTCGCCTGAGAGCAGTACTGCAAGCTATAAGAAGCGCAGGCCTCACTCTGAAGCCAACAAAGTGCAAGTTTGCCTACGATGAATTAAAATTTCTTGGCCACGTCGTCAGTAGCGCGGGTGTTCGTCCAGATCCCGATAAAACAGCCGCCGTCGCCTCCTTTCCTACACCATCAGACAAGAACGCCGTACGGAGGTTTCTGGGCCTCTGTGCTTACTATAGGCGCTTTGTTCCCAATTTTTCTCATGTCGCTGCACCGCTTACTCATCTCACGAAAGAGAACGTCGCCTTCCAGTGGTCGGATGAACAGCAGCGTGCATTCGACCACCTTAAACAAAGTTTACAGACCTCCCCTGTACTCGGGCATTTTGACCAGGACGCCGAGACTGAAGTTCATACAGACGCCAGCAACAAGGGCCTCGGAGCCGTGCTCATTCAAAAACAGAACGGGACCGAGCGTGTAATCGCTTACGCAAGTCGAACATTATCGAAGGCGGAGACTAACTACTCGACCACTGAAAAAGAATGCCTCGCGGTAGTTTGGGCGATTAATAAGTTCAGACCCTACTTGTACGGACGCCCATTTCAGGTGGTTACCGACCATCACTCTCTGTGTTGGCTCAGCACTCTGAGAGACCCTTCAGGGCGACTTGCAAGGTGGGCACTTCGGTTGCAAGAATTCGATGCTACAATAGTTTATAAGTCCGGTCGCAGGCACACAGATGCTGACTGCCTCTCCAGAGCCCCTATAGAATCAGTATCTGACGGTCAAGACGACGAGTATGAAGATGCTTTTATAGGTACCATAAGCACGGTCGATATGGCAGCGCGGCAGCGACACGACACTGAACTCCGTGAAGTAATCGCCCATCTGGAAGGTCAAGAAGGCACCATTCCACGCGTCTTCTTGCGCGTTCTGCCCGCATTACGTCTTCGCAACAATGTGCTATACAAAAAGAGCTTCGCAGCGAGTGCGAGGTCTTGGCTACTGGTTATTCCGGCTGACCTGCGTAATGAAATTATGGACGCCTGTCATGACGACCCAACTTCCGGGCATTTGGGATACAGCCGAACACTCGCACGAATTCGTTCCAAGTATTACTGGCCTCAACTTGCTAAGACTGTTCGTCACTATACCAGGACCTGCCGCGAATGTCAAAGACGTAAGACTCCGCCCTTACAACCCGCAGGACATCTTCACCCCATTCCGCCGCCTATGACTCCGTTCCAGCAGGTAGGCATGGACCTGCTCGGACCTTTTCCTACGTCCAACTCGGGACACCGCTGGATTGCTGTTGCTACGGATTACCTCACACGGTATGCCGAATCGCGAGCTTTACCTTCTGCAACAGCGGCTGATGTAGCGAAGTTTTTCGTCGAGTCCATCGTCCTCCGTCACGGTGCTCCCGAAGTCTTGATCACAGATCGCGGTGCCGCGTTCGTGTCCCAGCTAATGGCAGAGATCTTGCGTTTAAGCAACACGCACCACCGCAAAACTACCGCATATCACCCCCAAACGAATGGGCTCACAGAGCGCCTTAATAAGACTATGGCCGACATGATATCTATGTATGTGGATGTCGAGCACCGTACATGGGACGATATTCTTCCCTACATAACTTTCGCTTATAACACCGCAACTCAGGAAACAACCGGGTTTTCGCCGTTCCGCCTGGTGCATGGCCGAGAGGTGATTACCATGCTTGACGCCATGCTTCCCCATGAGCCGGAGGCCTACTCTTACGACGATGTCCAACTGGTAACCCAGCACGCAGAAGAAGCCAGACAGTTGGCACGACTACGCATCCAAGACCGCCAGCACGTCGATGCACGCAGGTACAACCTCCGGCATCGTGAAGTTAATTTTGCACCTGGTGATAAAGTGTGGGTGTGGACTCCCGTTCGCCGTCGCGGTCTCAGCGAGAAGCTGCTAAAACGTTACTTTGGCCCATACGAGGTCGTTCGCCGTGTAAGCGACGTGAATTACGAGGTGATTCCGATTGTTCCGAGCACATCTCGTCGGCCCCCTCATCCTGAAGTGGTGCATGTGGTTCGCCTCAAAACTTACTGTGAACGCTAGAACCACGTATTCTGACTCTGAGCTCTGCTCGATTTAACGTTTCAGTAACGCTGGAGCGCGCATCGGGACGATGCGCCTTTCAGGGGGAGGAGTAGTGTAACCCGCACTAACCGTGTCAGTTCTGGAGGGAGAAGAAGACGAAGTTCTGCGGAGTGCGCGTGGTTCTGGGACGCCGCTGCTTTTGCCTGGTGAAGCGCCTGCTCTCTGCCTCCTGTGCCTCAACCCCGTCCTTTGACCCTGTCCTTCTGGACTGCCGTCCGGGTAGTGATAGAACCCGTGACAATATGAGTAATATTTATAGCGGTCACGGCTGTAAAGAATTAGCACAATACTCCATTACTGTAACTATTCAACCGTCCATTTATACATATTGTTCATTAAAGAACCATGCACATCTTATTAAGTTGCTCTTTTCTACTCCCAAATGATTTCCTATACAATTAGAATACGTGGGTCGCTGCTTCGGTTTAAAATTTTTGTACGATGGCTATGACGTGCACTTCATGCATACAGTACGTGAAGCACAAAGAGCTATAATTGCCGAACAGGCGGACCTGACGTCCTGTCTCATTTAAAGTGCGCGCCGTGATCCAGCGCTTCGCGAGCTATATATCTCGGACGATATGGTCGCCTCATACCGGCCGTCAATTTTTTGTATAATGTGTCCCACATGCACGTTGTTTACTTTGCAGTGACAGTGGCGCAGTACACACACGGCTGATGCGCTTTTTTGCTTGTTTTGTTATTTTCCTCAGCCTTCGAAGCGCGTCTGCGAAACCGCTCTCCCATTGTCGCCGCTTCCTGAGAGCGCGCCCTCACCTGAAGTTGCGTTCTCAGAAGGGGGGCGTCGTATAAGAAAATTTTGAAAAGGAGCTCACTTGCGCTGTTCACGGCTTTCAAATCCTCAATATGATATTAACCATTATAAAAGTGGGGGTTCATTATTACTAAAGTATAGCCTAATCATCAAGCGGCATCACGCACATAACGTCTGCCCCACTGTAAAATTCGCTTGCACAGACCGCACGGACAGTTTTCAAAGCATCGTCTGTGCATTTGAAAACAAAAAACTGCCCTAACTCTTAACAAAATCCAAAAACTGAGCGAACATGGCTTCCTGCGCGCAGAAAAGACGCTGTCCAAAATATATGTACAAAGCTGAGCGCGTAGTATTCGGTTACTAATTGATTGCGGCGCACTGCGCAGTCAAAAAACTGCGCAAATGGCTGCCGGTAGTGTTCTGTCGCGCGTTGGTGGCACACACACCTGTTATGCACGGCTTCTCTATTTTCGGCGCAAATGTTGTTCATATCGCAGCCAGTAAATAAGTCCACGCACTTGCTTACATGTAACCCGGACGAAAATTCGGTTAGTTCTTGAAGTCATGCTTCGCGCAGTTATTTCGAGGAGAATACGGAAAGAGAACATTTGGGACTGGTAGGAGATTATATAGAACCAATTATGAAGCAATGGCATGCTGCAAAGATATATACTCACGGTCTAAAATGACGGCTTTCACTGAGTCCGAGAATGCCGATGGTTTCCAGCCGTTGCTGTAATCCGTACTCCGGCGACATTTCACAGCTCTACTATTCACAGATATGTAGCAAGCACAAACCGGAGCACATGTAACGTATATAGGCGCAAAAAAAATTATACACAGCACAATGAATAAGAAAATAACGAGGGAAGCAATTAAAGAAAGGTATAAGAAGCAGTCACAAGTCTTGTAGCGTCTTCATCAAGCTCTGAAATGAACGCTTCGGGAGGAGGCCGCACAGCCGCGCAGCGGGGCATTCGTAGACGAGGTGGAACAATGAACTGCTCAACCAGTGCGCGTCGATTCCCGCCGCGGTGTTGTGTTCGCAAGGGCTGCGCGTGGGAACGAAGGACCAACGACCTTCTCGACGTTCCATTCCTCCTCTACCCCAGCCCTCTCCTGTCTGCATCGGCCAGCCGTGCCCAGAGATTGGACCGCGCCGATGAGCGGCCGCCAGCGCGCACCGCTCGAGTCGAGGTCTAATAAATAGTTTTTTTCTGTTCGCAAAAGCATTGTTTCTTCAAGCCAACCGCGGACATAGCATTTTATAAAAAAAAATAGAAAGCCTCGCCATCTACCATCCACAACGTTGCGTAAATCTATACAGTTGGTGCATCGACAAAAGCGCACGTCATCTTTCCCCTCCCGCTTCCACCTATGATCGAACAAAAGACGGTCGTTCGACCTTTTATATTTACTTCAAAATATTATATATTGTTGCATGATGACTGATTAATAATATCGAATAGGCGGAGTTCCGAGCTTCTCTGCTGTTCTGGCCAAATTTAGTTATAGATTACACAAACTATGTTCAAGTTAGCTAGCTGAAAATTATCTGACTGAATATATATATATATGTTTTTATTTGTATTCAGTTAATTTTCGCTATTCGGGTAAGAGTAGATGTTTTTATAAAAATTTTCAAGATCGGCCCAAGAAACGAAATTTTCCTAAATTGCAGGCCTTTGTTTCAGAAAAGGTTCATGGTAGAGCAGCAATAATTCCACACTATATTCTCAGCATAGTTATCCGCAAACAGGTAAAGCTTATATTTTTGTGACATTTGAATTACAGATACGACCGCGCTAATTTACAGAAAACAGCGAACATTGAAAATTTCTTAGGAAAAAAAACTGCTTTAACACTGTTTAAACTTCTTCCGCCTATTCTACACTACCTCAGCTTTCAAAATCATTAAAAACACCGCGCATAATTTTGTTGCGCTAGTAATTATGGCCACTTTGATAAGGCCTTTGTCCAATTATAGCGCACCGCGCAGATCTGAAGTTCTCCAGAATTTGTGAATCGTTCAAGGTTTTTAAATTTTGGCATATTATTGTAACAGGGAGAAATACATTTATAAAAGAGGATTAAAGATATATGCATTGAGAAACAGCCAAGGAGCCAGGCAATGAGGGCCCCCAGTTCGACGCACTTCTTTTTCTTAATCTTCCACAAACAAGGCGCGCTACTTCGTCCTCATCATTCTCCAGCTATAAAAGTATTTTTTCGGTTATTGTTTGTCTTGTCTTCGGAAATTGACGGTGACAGACACAGCAATGAATGATTCAGAATCAGTTTTGTACGCGTCCAATTCCTGATGCGCTGTGGCATCAGGCACCACACAGACGTTTTTCGCAATCACCTTCACCTTAACGCGAATTACAGAAGGAGACGATAACGTTCAATGAGCAAGCAGCGTATTCCAAATCATTTTAGTAGAATGGAAAAATTGTGAAGGGCATGGAAAACTGCCTCAGTAAAACACAGTGTATCTGGGCTGCATCCGTTTTTTTTTTTTCGAATGACTCGACAGCGCACATTATTTTCATTCCTGTACAGTTTCTTCCATGCAGTCCTGGCAAGCGTGCCTGCATGAAGTGTGATCAGCAGATCAAACGCGCGGCAAAAGGCCCACTTCAGGCCGTCTGGATGCCGTCATCTGAGAGAGGCACGAGCATCCGGTTACCAATTGTTTTTTTTTTCGTTTTTTTTAGCATTCGATACCTTGCTTTGCCACTGCAGCACCAGTTATGCTTTCCACCGATCGCATATGGCGCAGCAGTTTCTCATGCGGCAGAGGCTGTCGCCCGCGCTGGTGAAGCGGGCTTCCCGACAGAGGTCGCATCTCATTAACTTCACCCCGTGTTATTGGCGTCCGGTTGCGGTGCGAAAAACAGGCGGATAGAATAGTGAAGCTCTAGTGCCGATGCGTTGAACTGCACAAGGAAGTATTTTTTATTAGTTTTGGGTAGCTTCACCATAATATATGTATCGAAGTCTGTCGGTCTGAAAACGCAAAAACTAGCTCTCACTGCACCGCCTCTTAAAACGAACGTCTAGGGTGAGCACACCCCCGCGCTCATGGCCGCTCCGGTCATCTCAACATCTCAACATTACTGTCCTCATTTCCGTCGACATCGTTTCCCTACTGTTGGACATATTTTTAGAACCTGAAATCCAATCCTGCTTGCATTTTATTCGCTTAGTGGCCAAGAAGTCAGACCTACAGCAATTGCAAATTCCTGTTTAAGGGTCTTATTGGACTGGTCGTAACTACTAGTGCACCAATATTGTGCAATGTGTTTTTATTGACATTGCAAATTGATGTAGAGAAGAATACGTGAACAAAGTTTAAAAAGGTATCATAAACAGTTTTTTTTTATTCTCCTCAGAAATTTTCATTGTAATAATGGTGAAGGTTATTGCGAAAAACGTCTGTAGGCTGCCCTATGCCATAGCGCATCAGGAACTGTACGCATACAAAGCTGACTCCGATTCATTCATTGCTGTGTCTGTCACAGCTGGTTTGCAACGTCAAGACAAAATAGACAGAGGATGATGAGGACGAAGTGGCGCGCTCGTTTGTGGAAGAATAAAAAAAGGAGTGCGTCGAACTCATTGCCTGGCTCCTTGGCTGAATACAAGTACCTTCGCACTTGTATTAAGAACTCGAGCGTAACCACTGAGCCATCATGCCTTATACGCTTCAGATTCGGATATCAATTTTGTAGACATTTTGCGGAATCCTTGTGGATTGTGGGCGAATGTTCTACTTATCATGGGTCCCGAAAGCGATAGCGCGCATGCATAGGCGGAATTTCTCGCCGTTCTTCCTAAGGCTCAATAGGCCTCACTCTGGAAGCGACGGACCAACTGAGCATAGGCATTAAAAACAGTTGAGCAGAGGCAATTTACGAAACTTTTGTGGCCACACGCCGACAAAAACGACCTTCTTTTTGAGACGTGTGTTAGCGAGGTAAGCACACCTGCGAGAAAAAGTGGAGAGGCCACGCGCTTTGAAAAGTCTGCACGTCCGCCTTTTCTGACGGTGAAGTGGTTATTTCTGTTTAAGGTACTCTCCTAAATGTACTTGCCATCTTGCCCAAACAATTTTGTCTGGCGCATTGTTTTGTATAAAATTAAAAAAAAAAGCAATCGTAGCGGTTTGCTCGAAGCTGTACGTGTTGGTTCAATGCTGGGAACTAAAGCTGGAACGTGAAACCGAAGGAGGTTCTTGCCTCTATCAGCCTCTCTCGCCTCCCTGCTGCTCACCGGTAGTCTGCGCAAGCCAACAGCGCATGTGAGACGCGCCAGCACAGTCGGTGGGAAACAGGCGGAGGAAGAGGGTGGATGGTTACTCTGGGGGCGCGTTGAGGCCAAATTACAGGCGCCGAGGAGCGCGTTTCATCTTACTGGGCGCGCCGCGTTCGAACTCGCACGATGTCGACAATCGCCAAACCTTTCGCTTTCGCCGTAGTCCCTTTATGTTCTTTCTCCGAGTGCCTTTTTTTTCGTTTTTTTTTCTAGATATATAATCTCGCTATTACTGCCTGTAATATATAGATATTGATGCTTATTCGCTTATTTAGTCGAGTTTGCATTTTTCCTCCTTTTCGCGTTTCAGGGTTTGAACTGTTGTCATATTACTTTTATGGATTCCGTTACGCGTGTTTTTACGTTGCGTTTCTTCGTGACAGCAAATAAATGCATATTGTAGCGCCCGAACAAGAAGCGCGATCGCTTTGACAAAGACGGCGACGCTGCTGCCGTGACTCGCACGCGTGCGCGGTTCCGCTGCTGTTGTGCTGCACTGTGCAGTTGCCCCGACTTAGAACCATTCTTTGCTGTGTCTGTCACAGCTAGTTTGCAATGTCGAGACAAAACATTACTGGATGATGATGAGAATGATGAAGACGAAGTGGCGCGCTCGTTTGCGTAAGATTAAGAAAAAAGTGTGTCGAACGGGGGGCCCTCATTGCCTAGCTCCCTGGATGTCTCTCATTGTATTTATCTTTATTCCTCTTTTGTAAATATGTTTCTCCCTGTTACAATAATATTGTCACGTCTCGGTAGAACGCCAAGGAGGGCCTAGCGATAGATGGTTTGGATGGTCGATCAGAGCGAGTCTTGCGTTCAAGCTTCTTTCTCTTCCAGGCTCGCGCTTGTCGTCTCATATGTCATCTTTTGCTTCGCCTTCTATGTGTCATTTGCCCGACTCCTCAGGAAGCATCGTCTCGATGAGGTCGTGGGCGATTCACAAATGCCGTAGAATCTTCAGATCTGCGTGGTGCGCTACGCCTTGCACTAGGGCCTTATTGAAGTGGCCGTAATTACTTGCGCAACAAAATTATGTAAGGTATTTTAATGATTTCGAAAGCTGGGATAGTGGAGAATACGTAGCAAAAGTTTAAACAATGTTTAAACTATTTTTACTTTCCTAAGAGAAGTTCAATGTTCGCTGTTTTCTTTAAATTAGCGCGATCGTATCTGTGTATTGAAAAGTTATATAAATACAAGCTTTAGCTGTTTAATACATAACTATGCTGAGAACATAGTGTGCATTTTTTGCTGCTCTGCCATAAACCTTTTTTGAAATAATTAGGTCTGCAAAGTAGAAAAATTTCGTTTCTTCGGCCGATTTTGCGAAAATTTATAAAAACATCTGCACCACCTTGAAAAGCGAAAAATAACTGGATACAAATAAAAACATGCATATATTTAGTCCAATTATTCTCAATTAACTGTAACATATTTTGCGTAATTCAATACCAAAGTTGTCCAAAAGAGCAGAGAAGATAAGCGCGAAACTCCGCCTCTTCATTATTATTTCGTGACGCCGGAAAAATGTTTGGCAGCAAAATAAATTGCAGATCTCTTCTTTCCATTTATCTGACAATGTTATATAAAGTTTGGAAATTAATATGAAAGGTCGACCGACAATCTTTTTTTTTCTTACGTGAAAACATTCTATTTTATTCTTCCTTTTCCACCGCCTAGAGCGGTTAGAATGGTTTGGTTTGGTTTGTGGGGTTTAACGTCCCAAAGCAACTCAGGCTATGAGAGACGCCGTAGTGGAGGACTCCGGAAATTTCGACCACCTGGGGTTCTTTAACGTGCACTGACATCGCACAGAACGGGCGCCTTGCTTTTCGCCCCCATCGAAAAGCTGCCGCCGAGGCCGGGATCGGACTCCAAACTAATAGGCGGAACAAACTAATTTGTTATTTATTGCCGATATATATGTTGCGCGCCATATAAATGTACCGGGGCTTGTCATGCTCGCAGTCTGCGCGAAGAACTGCCATTTTTTTCTTTTTTTTACCACCGTGTGAATGCCCAAAACTAAAATGTCAAACTCGAGTCTTCCGGCTTTTCATTTTCCAGGGATTGCGTCTAGAAAGTACACACATCGTATTCGTTCCTTTCCCGAGGTAAACAGACGATGCTGCGCGTAGTTCCATATGGATAATGCAAAAGCACTAGGACAAAAAACGGCTGAGAAAACGGTCATTTGTTCGATCAACTTGCGGCAACGTTTTCTTTCTCGGCAATGAAATTGCTTGGGAATTTAATGTCACATATTCGTGCTATGACAACATGGTTTCGTTTTGTATGCGCGTTCTCACGTTCTCACTAACAACTGGATTTGTACTAGAGGTTAAGTAGATCCAGGGATGTAATCGGCGTCCACTACAAGCATATTGGGTCGGGAGTGCTAGACGGCTTCCTGGCCCACATGGCACGCGGCCGACAGTGGGCTGCCAAATGCCTGAGCAACCATTGCCAAACAGGTCGGCATTCAGTTGGGGTTACAAGCTCGGGCCATGGTTGCTGGCCGACTTCTGCCCAACCTAGTACATGGCCGACCATGGGCCGCCCAATGGCCGAGCTACCATGGCCAAATTGGTCGGTGTTCAGTCGGGTGCTCGAGCTTGGGCCTTACTTGATGGCCGACTTCCGCCCTACCTGGCACATGGCCAACCATGGGCCGTCATTCGACCGAGCCCCGAATGCCGGCAGGTCGGCTGCCGACCAGCTGCCGATGACCGGCCATAGGTTGGCAGTCGGCCACTGCTGCTTGGGAATGTACCAACCTGGACGCATACTTTTCGAACGCGGATGACAGTGAGATTTCAAAAAAACAAAAGGAATTGATTGCGCTCTAACAACGTTAGGCATTTTGCCCTCTGCTTCGGTTTGACCCTTGGCACAGAAAGCGCCTCTGACCCCAACTTTGTGCCCCGTACGTTTGCACGCAGGAAGCTACAAGAGAGTCGCGCAGTCCACCGGCAGCCATAACTGATCCCCTACCGCACAGTGGCTGACACGTTTCCACACAGCCACTGTGCGGTGAGAGCATTATCTTGTGAGGGACATAATATACATACATGATCTCAAGATTCCGACACTAAAGAAAGCATCTCTAATCAGACCAGCCATATTAAATATAACAACCTCTCAGCATCCTTCTCAGACGTGGATGACATTGAGATTTCAAAAACAAAAGGAGGCCTGGATTCCGCTGGAACATCTTTGTGCATTTTGCCCTCTGCTTGAGTTATACCCTTGGCACAGAGAGCGCCTTTGACCCTGCCTTTGTGCCCCGTACGTTTGCACGCAGGAAGCTACAAGAGGGTCGCGCAGTCCACCGGCAGCCATAACTGACCCCCTAACGCACAATGGCTGAAACGTTTCCACACAGCCACTGTGCGGTGAGAGCGTTATCTATTGAGGGACATAGTATACATACATGGTCTCAAGATTCCAAAAATAAACAAAACATCTCTAATCAGACCAGCCATATTAAATGTACCAACCTGGACGCATACTTTTCGAACGCGGATGACAGTGAGATTCCAAAAAAAAAAGGAATTGATTGCGCTCTAACAACGTTAGGCATTTTGCCCTCTGCTTCGGTTCGACCCTTGGCACAGACAGCGCCTCTGACCCCAACTTTAGTGCCCCGTACGTTTGCACGCAGGAAGCTACAAGAGAATTGCGCAGTCCATCGGCAGCCATAACTGATCCCCTACCGCACAGTGGCTGAAACGTTTTCACACAGCCACTGTGCGGTGAGAGCATTATCTAGTGAGTGACTTAGTATACATACATGGTCTCAAGATTCCAAAAATAAACAAATCACCTCTAATCACACCAGCCATATAAATGTACCAACCTGGACGCATCCTTTTCGAACGCGGATGACAGTGAGATTTCAAAAACAAATCAAAAGGCATGGATAGCGCTCTAACAACGTTATGCATTTTGCCCTCTGCTTGGGTTAGACCCTTGGCACAGAGAACGCCTCTGACCCCACATTTTGTGCCCCGTACGTTTGCACGCACGAAGCTAAAGGAGGGTCGCGCAGTCCACCGGCAACCATAACTGACCACCTACCGCACAGTGGCTGACACGTTTCCACACAGCCTCTGTGCGGTGAGAGGATTATCTAGTGAGGGACCTAATATACATACGTGGCCTCAATATTCCGCAAATAAACATAGCATCTCTAATCAAACCAGCCATATTAGATGTACTAACCTCTGAACATCCTTTTCAGACGTGGATGACATTGAGATTTCAAAAACAAAAGAAGGCCTGGATTCCGCTGCAACATCTTCGTGCATTTTGCCCTCTGCTTGAGTTAGACGCTTGGCACAGAGAGCGCCTCTGATCCCACCTTTTGTGCCCCGTACGTTTGCACGCGGGAAGCTACAAGAGAGTCGCGCAGTCCACCGGCAGCCATAACTGGCCACCTACCGCAGAGTGGCTGATACGTTTCAACACAGCCAGTGTGCGGTGAGGGCATAATCTTATGAGGGACATAATATACATACATGATCTCAAGATTCCGACACCAAACAAAGCATCTGTAATCAGACAAGCCATATTAAATGTAACAACCTCTCAGCATCCTTCTCAGACGTGGATGACATTGAGATTTCAAAAACAAAAGGAGGCCTGGATTCCGCTGGAACATCTTTGTGCATTTTGCCCTCTGCTTGAGTTATACCCTTGGCACAGAGAGCGCCTCTGACCCTGCTTTTGTGCCCCGTACGTTTGCACGCAGGAAGCTACAAGAGGGTCGCGCAGTCCACCGGCAGCCATAACTGACCCCCTACCGCACAGTGGCTGAAACCTTTTCACACAGCCACTGCGCGCTGAGAGCATTATCTAGCGAGGGACCTAGTATACATACATGGTCTCAAGATTCCAAAAATAAACAAAACATCTCTAATCAGACCAGCCATATTAGATGTGCTAACCTCTCAGCATCCTTTTCAGACGTGGATGACATTGAGATTTCAAAAACAAAAGGAGACCTGGATTCCGCTGGAACATCTTTGTGCATTTTGCCATCTGCTTGAGTTATACCCTTGGCACAGAGAGCGCCTCTGACCCTGCCTTTTGTGCCCCGTACGTTTGCACGCACGAAGCTACAGCAGGGTCGCGCAGTCCACCGGCAGCCATAACTGACCTCCTACCGCACAGTGGCTGATATGTTTTCACACAGCCACTGTGCGGTGAGAGCATTATCTAGTGTGGGAACTAGTATACATACATGGTCTCAAGATTCCGAAAATAAACAAAGCATCTATAATCAGACCAGCCACAATAAATGTACCAACCTGGATGCATCCTTTTCGAACACGGATGACAGTGAGATTTCAAAAACAAAAGGTATGGATTGCGCTCTAAAAACTTTAGGCATTTTACCCTCTGCTTGGGTTAGACGCTTTGCACAGAGAGCGCCTCTGACACCACCTTTTGTGCCCCGTACGTTTGCACGCAGGAAGCTACAATAGAGTCGCGCAGTCCACCGGCATCCATAACTGACCACCTACCGCACAGTGGCTGATACGTTTTCACACAGCCACTGTGCGGTGAGAGCATTATCTATTGAGGGACCTAGTATACATACATGGTCTCAAGATTCCAAAAATAAACAAAACATCTCTAATCAGACCAGCCATATTAAATGTACCAACCTGGACGCATACTTTTCGAACGCGGACGACAGTGAGATTCC
The DNA here is from genome assembly GCF_055883805.1 of Amblyomma maculatum. Taxonomy (NCBI): domain Eukaryota; kingdom Metazoa; phylum Arthropoda; class Arachnida; order Ixodida; family Ixodidae; genus Amblyomma; species Amblyomma maculatum. The sequence goes on from NC_139349.1 coordinate 145,885,715, forward strand.
AAAAAAAAAACAAACAAAAGGAATTGATTGCGCTCTAGCAACGTTAGGCATTTTGCCCTCTGCTTCGGTTTGACCCTTGGCACAGAAAGCGCCTCTGACCCCAACTTTAGTGCCCCGTACGTTTGCACGCAGGAAGCTACAAGAGAATTGCGCAGTCCACCGGCAGCCATAACTGATCCCCTACCGCACAGTGGCTGAAACGTTTTCACACAGCCACTGTGCGGTGAGAGCATTATCTAGTGAGTGACTTAGTATACATACATGGTCTCAAGATTCCAAAAATAAACAAATCACCTCTAATCACACCAGCCATATAAATGTACCAACCTGGACGCATCCTTTTCGAACGCGGATGACAGTGAGATTTCAAAAACAAATCAAAGGGCATGGATAGCGCTCTAACAACGTTATGCATTTTGCCCTCTGCTTGGGTTAGTCCCTTGGCACAGAGAACGCCTCTGACCCCACATTTTGTGCCCCGTACGTTTGCACGCACGAAGCTAAAGGAGGGTCGCGCAGTCCACCGGCAGCCATAACTGACCACCTACCGCACAGTGGCTGACACGTTTCCACACAGCCACTGTTCGGTGAGAGGATTATCTAGTGAGGGACCTAATATACATACATGGTCTCAAGATTCCAAAAATAAACAAAGCATCTATAATCAGACCAGCCATATTAAATGTACCAACCTGGGCGCGTCCTTTTCGAACGCGGATGACAGTGAGATTTCAAAAACACAACAAAAGGCATGAATTTCGCTCTAACAACTTTAGGCATTTTGCCCTCTGCTTGGGTTAGACCCTTTGCACAGAGAGCGCCTCTGACCCCACCTTTTGTGCCCCGTACGTTTGCACGCAGGAAGCAACAAGAGAGTCGCGCAGTCCACCGGAAGCCATAACTGACCACCTACCGCACAGTGGCTGATACGTTTCAACACAGCCAGTGTGCGGTGAGGGCATTATCTTGTGAGGGACATAATATACATACATGGTCTCAAGATTCCGCATCTAGACAAAGCATCTCTAATCAGACCAGCCACATTAAATGTACCAACCTCTCAGCATCCTTTTCAGACGTGGATGACATTCAGATTTCAAAAAAAAAAGGAGGCCTGGATTCCGCTGGAACATCTTTGTGCATTTTGCCCTCTGCTTGAGTCATACCCTTGGCACAGAGAGCGCCTCTGACCATGCCTTTTGTGCCCCGTACGTTTGCACGCAGGAAGCTACAAGAGGGTCGCGCAGTCCACCGGCAGCCATAACTGACCCCCTACCGCACAGTGTCTGTAAACATTTTCACACAGCCACTGTGTGGTGAGAGCATTATCTAGTGAGGGACCTAGTATACATACATAGTCTCAAGATTCCAAAAATAAGCAAATCATCTCTAATCAGACCAGCCATATTAAATGTACCAACCTGGACGCATCCTTTTCGAACGCGAATTACAGTGAGATTTCAAAAACAAAACAAAAGGCATCGATTGCGCTCTAACAACGTTAGGCATTTTGCCCTCTGCTTCGGTTTGACCCTTGGCACAGAAAGCGCCTCTGACCCCACCTTTTGTGCCCCCTACGTTTGCACGCAGGAAGCTACAAGAGAGTCGCGCAGTCCACCGGCAGCCATAACTGACCCCCTACCGCACAGTGGCTGAAACGTTTTCACACAGCCACTGTGCGGTTAGAGCATTATCTAGTGAGTGACCTAGTATACATACATGGTCTCAAGATTCCAAAAATAAACAAATCATCTCTAATCAGACCAGCCATACTAAATGTACCAACCTCGACGCATCCTTTTCGAACGCGAATGACAGTGAGATTTCAAAAACAAAACAAAAGGCATGGATTGCGCTCTAACAACGTTAAGCATTTTGCCCTCTGCTTGGGTTAGACCCTTTGCACAGAGAACGCCTCTGACCCCACATTTTGTGCCCCGTACGTTTGCACGCACGAAGCTACGGGAGGGTCGCGCAGTCCACCGGCAGCCATAACTGACCGCCTACCGCACAGTGGCTGACACGTTTCCACACAGCCACTGTGCGGTGAGAGGATTATCTAGTGAGGGACCTAATATACATACGTGGTCTCAAGATTCCACAAATAAACATAGCATCTCTAATCAAACCAGCCATATTAGATGTACTAACCTCTGAGCATCCTTTTCAGCCGTGGATGACATTGAGATTTCAAAAACAAAAACAGGCCTGGATTCCGCTGGAACATCTTCGTGCATTTTCCCCTCTGCTTGAGTTAGACGCTTCGCACAGAGAGCGCCTCTGATCCCACCTTTTGTGCCTCGTACGTTTGCACGCGGGAAGCTACAAGACAGTCGCGCAGTCCACCGGCAGCCATAACTGGCCACCTACCGCAGAGTGGCTGATACGTTTCAACACAGCCAGTTTGCGGTGAGGGCATTATCTTGTGAGGGACCTAGTATACATACATGGTCTCAAGATTCCAAAAATAAACAAAACATCTCTAATCAGACCAGCCATATTAGATGTACTAACCTCTCAGCATCCTTATCAGACGTGGATGACATTGAGATTTCAAAAACAAAAGGAGACCTGGATTCCGCTGGAACATCTTTGTGCATTTTGCCCTCTGCTTGAGTTATACCCTTGGCACAGAGAGCGCCTCTGACCCTGCCTTTTGTGCCCCGTACGTTTGCACGCAGGAAGCTACAAGACGGTCGCGCAGTCCACCGGCAGCCATAACTGACCACCTACCGCACAGTGGCTGATATGTTTTCACACAGCCACTGTGCGGTGAGAGCATTATATTGTGAGGGAACTAGTATACATACATGGTCTCAAGATTCCAAAAATAAACAAAGCATCTCTAATCAGACCAGCCATATTAAATGTACCAACCTGGGCGCATTCTTTTCGAACGCGGATGACAGTGAGATTTCAAAAAGAAAACAAAAGGCATGGATTGCGCTCTAACAACTTTAGGCATTTTGCCCTCTGCTTGGGTTAGACCCTTTGCACAGAGAGCGCCTCTGACCCCACCTTTTGTGCCCCGTACGTTTGCACGCAGGAAGCTACAAGAGAGTCGCGCAGTCCACTGGCAGCCATAACTGACCACCTACCGCACCGTGGCTGATACGTTTCAACACAGCCAGTGTGCGGTGAGGGCATTATCTTGTGAGGGACATAATATACATACATGGTCTCAAGATTCCGCAACTAAACAAAGCATCTCTAATCAGACCAGCCACATTAAATGTACCAACCTCTCAGCATCCTTTTCAGACGTGGATGACATTGAGATTTCAAAAACAAAAGCAGGCCTGGATTCCGCTGGAACATCTTTGTGCATTTGGCCCTCTGCTTGAGTTATACCCTTGGCACAGAGAGCGCCTCTGACCCTGCATTTTGCGCCCCGCACGTTTGCACGCAGGAAGCTACAAGAGGGTCGCGCAGTCCACCGGCAGCCATAACTGACCCCCTACCGCACAGTGTCTGAAACGTTTTCACACAGCCACTTTGCCATGAGAGCATTATCTAGTGAGGGACCTAATATACATACATGGTCTCAAGATTCCACAAATAAATAAAGCATCTCTAATCAAACCAGCCATAATAGATGTACTAACCTCTGAGCATCCTTTTCAGACGTGGATGACATTGTGATTTCAAAAACAAAAGAAGGCCTGGATTCCGCTGGAACATCTTCGTGCATTTCGCCCTCTGCTTGAGTTAGACGCTTGGCACAGAGAGCGCCTCTGACCCCACCTTTTGGGCCCGGCACGTTTGCACGCAGGAAGCTACAAGAAAGTCGCGCAGTCCACCGGCAGCCATAACTGGCCACCTACCGCACAGTGGCTGAGACGTTTCAACACAGCCAGTGTGCGGTGAGGGCATTATCTTGTGAGCGACATAATATACATACATGATCTCAAGATTCCGACACTAAACAAAGCATCTCTAATCAGACCAGCCATATTAAATGTAACAACCTCTCAGCATCCTTCTCAGACGTGGATGACATTGAGATTTCAAAAACAAAAGGAGGCCTGGATTCCGCTGGAACATCTTTGTGCATTTTGCCCTCTGCTTGGGTTAGACCCTTGGCACAGAGAACGCCTCTGACCCCACATTTTGTGCCCCGTACGTTTGCACGCACGAAGCTAAAGGAGGGTCGCGCAGTCCACCGGCAGCCATAACTGACCACCTACCGCACAGTGGCTGACACGTTTCCACACAGCCACTGTTCGGTGAGAGGATTATCTAGTGAGGGACCTAATATACATACATGGTCTCAAGATTCCAAAAATAAACAAAGCATCTATAATCAGACCAGCCATATTAAATGTACCAACCTGGGCGCGTCCTTTTCGAACGCGGATGACAGTGAGATTTCAAAAACACAACAAAAAGCATGAATTGCGCTCTAACAACTTTAGGCATTTTGCCCTCTGCTTGGGTTAGACCCTTTGCACAGAGAGCGCCTCTGACCCCACCTTTTGTGCCCCGTACGTTTGCACGCAGGAAGCAACAAGAGAGTCGCGCAGTCCACCGGAAGCCATAACTGACCACCTACCGCACAGTGGCTGATACGTTTCAACACAGCCAGTGTGCGGTGAGGGCATTATCTTGTGAGGGACATAATATACATACATGGTCTCAAGATTCCGCATCTAGACAAAGCATCTCTAATCAGACCAGCCACATTAAATGTACCAACCTCTCAGCATCCTTTTCAGACGTGGATGACATTCAGATTTAAAAAAAAAAAAAGGAGGCCTGGATTCCGCTGGAACATCTTTGTGCATTTTGCCCTCTGCTGGAGTCATACCCTTGGCACAGAGAGCGCCTCTGACCCTGCCTTTTGTGCCCCGTACGTTTGCACGCAGGAAGCTACAAGAGGGTCGCGCAGTCCACCGGCAGCCATAACTGACCCCCTACCGCACAGTGTCTGTAAACATTCTCACACAGCCACTGTGTGGTGAGAGCATTATCTAGTGAGGGACCTAGTATACATACATAGTCTCAAGATTCCAAAAATAAGCAAATCATCTCTAATCAGACCAGCCATATTAAATGTACCAACCTGGACGCATCCTTTTCGAACGCGAATTACAGTGAGATTTCAAAAACAAAACAAAAGGCATCGATTGCGCTCTAACAACGTTAGGCATTTTGCCCTCTGCTTCGGTTTGACCCTTGGCACAGAAAGCGCCTCTGACCCCACCTTTTGTGCCCCCTACGTTTGCACGCAGGAAGCTACAAGAGAGTCGCGCAGTCCACCGGCAGCCATAACTGACCCCCTACCGCACAGTGGCTGAAACGTTTTCACACAGCCACTGTGCGGTTAGAGCATTATCTAGTGAGTGACCTAGTATACATACATGGTCTCAAGATTCCAAAAATAAACAAATCATCTCTAATCAGACCAGCCATACTAAATGTACCAACCTCGACGCATCCTTTTCGAACGCGAATGACAGTGAGATTTCAAAAACAAAACAAAAGGCATGGATTGCGCTCTAACAACGTTAAGCATTTTGCCCTCTGCTTGGGTTAGACCCTTTGCACAGAGAACGCCTCTGACCCCACATTTTGTGCCCCGTACGTTTGCACGCACGAAGCTACGGGAGGGTCGCGCAGTCCACCGGCAGCCATAACTGACCGCCTACCGCACAGTGGCTGACACGTTTCCACACAGCCACTGTGCGGTGAGAGGATTATCTAGTGAGGGACCTAATATACATACGTGGTCTCAAGATTCCACAAATAAACATAGCATCTCTAATCAAACCAGCCATATTAGATGTACTAACCTCTGAGCATCCTTTTCAGCCGTGGATGACATTGAGATTTCAAAAACAAAAACAGGCCTGGATTCCGCTGGAACATCTTCGTGCATTTTCCCCTCTGCTTGAGTTAGACGCTTGGCACAGAGAGCGCCTCTGATCCCACCTTTTGTGCCTCGTACGTTTGCACGCGGGAAGCTACAAGACAGTCGCGCAGTCCACCGGCAGCCATAACTGGCCACCTACCGCAGAGTGGCTGATACGTTTCAACACAGCCAGTTTGCGGTGAGGGCATTATCTTGTGAGGGACCTAGTATACATACATGGTCTCAAGATTCCAAAAATAAACAAAACATCTCTAATCAGACCAGCCATATTAGATGTACTAACCTCTCAGCATCCTTATCAGACGTGGATGACATTGAGTTTTTAAAAACAAAAGGAGACCTGGATTCCGCTGGAACATCTTTGTGCATTTTGCCCTCTGCTTGAGTTATACCCTTGGCACAGAGAGCGCCTCTGACCCTGCCTTTTGTGCCCCGTACGTTTGCACGCAGGAAGCTACAAGACGGTCGCGCAGTCCACCGGCAGCCATAACTGACCACCTACCGCACAGTGGCTGATATGTTTTCACACAGCCACTGTGCGGTGAGAGCATTATATTGTGAGGGAACTAGTATACATACATGGTCTCAAGATTCCAAAAATAAACAAAGCATCTCTAATCAGACCAGCCATATTAAATGTACCAACCTGGGCGCATTCTTTTCGAACGCGGATGACAGTGAGATTTCAAAAAGAAAACAAAAGGCATGGATTGCGCTCTAACAACTTTAGGCATTTTGCCCTCTGCTTGGGTTAGACCCTTTGCACAGAGAGCGCCTCTGACCCCACCTTTTGTGCCCCGTACGTTTGCACGCAGGAAGCTACAAGAGAGTCGCGCAGTCCACTGGCAGCCATAACTGACCACCTACCGCACCGTGGCTGATACGTTTCAACACAGCCAGTGTGCGGTGAGGGCATTATCTTGTGAGGGACATAATATACATACATGGTCTCAAGATTCCGCAACTAAACAAAGCATCTCTAATCAGACCAGCCACATTAAATGTACCAACCTCTCAGCATCCTTTTCAGACGTGGATGACATTGAGATTTCAAAAACAAAAGCAGGCCTGGATTCCGCTGGAACATCTTTGTGCATTTGGCCCTCTGCTTGAGTTATACCCTTGGCACAGAGAGCGCCTCTGACCCTGCATTTTGCGCCCCGCACGTTTGCACGCAGGAAGCTACAAGAGGGTCGCGCAGTCCACCGGCAGCCATAACTGACCCCCTACCGCACAGTGTCTGAAACGTTTTCACACAGCCACTTTGCCGTGAGAGCATTATCTAGTGAGGGACCTAATATACATACATGGTCTCAAGATTCCACAAATAAATAAAGCATCTCTAATCAAACCAGCCATAATAGATGTACTAACCTCTGAGCATCCTTTTCAGACGTGGATGACATTGTGATTTCAAAAACAAAAGAAGGCCTGGATTCCGCTGGAACATCTTCGTGCATTTCGCCCTCTGCTTGAGTTAGACGCTTGGCACAGAGAGCGCCTCTGACCCCACCTTTTGGGCCCGGCACGTTTGCACGCAGGAAGCTACAAGAAAGTCGCGCAGTCCACCGGCAGCCATAACTGGCCACCTACCGCACAGTGGCTGAGACGTTTCAACACAGCCAGTGTGCGGTGAGGGCATTATCTTGTGAGCGACATAATATACATACATGATCTCAAGATTCCGACACTAAACAAAGCATCTCTAATCAGACCAGCCATATTAAATGTAACAACCTCTCAGCATCCTTCTCAGACGTGGATGACATTGAGATTTCAAAAACAAAAGGAGGCCTGGATTCCGCTGGAACATCTTTGTGCATTTTGCCCTCTGCTTGAGTTATACCCTTGGCACAGAGAGCGATTCCGACCCTGCCTTTGTGCCCCGTACGTTTGCACGCAGGAAGCTACAAGAGGGTCGCGCAGTCCACCGGCAGCCATAACTGACCCCTTACCGCACAGTGGCTGAAACGTTTTCACACAGCCACTGCGCGGTGAGAGCATTATGTAGTGAGGGACCTAGTATACATACATGGTCTCAATATTCCAAAAATAAACAAAACATCTCTAATCAGACCAGCCATATTAGATGTAATAACCTCTCAGCATCCTTTTCAGACGTGGATGAGATTGAGATTTCAAAAACAAAAGAAGGCCTGGATTCCGCTGAAACATCTTTGTGCATTTTGCCCTCTGCTTGAGTTAGACCTTGGCACAGAGAGCGCCTCTGACCCTGCCTTTTGTGCACCGTACGTTTGCACGCAGGAAGCTACAGGAGGGTCGCGCAGTCCACCGGCAGCCATAACTGTCCATCTACCGCACAGTGGCTGACACGTTTCCACACAGCCACTGTGCGGTGAGAGCATTATCTAGCGAAGAACCTAATATACATACATGTTCTCAAGATTCCACAAATAAACAGAGCATCTCTAATTAAACCAGCCATATTAAATGTACTAACCTCTCAGCATCCTTTTCAGACCTGGGATGACATTGAGATTTCAAAAACAAAAGAAGGCCTGGATTCCGCTGAAACATCTTTGTGCATTTTGCCCTCTGCTTGAGTTAGACCTTGGCACAGAGAGCGCCTCTGACCCTGCCTTTTGTGCACCGTACGTTTGCACGCAGGAAGCTACAAGTGGATCGCGCAGTCCACCGGCAGTCATAACTGAGCCCCTACCGCACAGTGGCTGAAACGTTTTCACACAGCCACTGTGCGGTGAGAGCATTATCTAGTGAGTGACCTAGTATACATACATGGTCTCAAGATTCCAAAAATAAACAAATCACCTCTAATCAGACCAGCCATATTAAATGTACCAACCTGGACGCATCCTTTTCGAACGCGGATGAGAGTGAGATTTAAAAAACAAAACAAAAGGCATGGATGGCGCTCTAACAACGTTAGGCATTTTGCCCTCTGTTTCGGTTTGACCCTTGTCACAGAAAGCGCCTCTGACCCCACCTTTTGTGCCCCGTACGTTTGCACGCAGGAAGCTACAAGAGGGTCGCGCAGTCCACCGGCAGCCATAACTGACCACCTCCCGCCCAGTGGCTGATATGTTTCAAAACAGCCAGTGTGCGGTGAGGGCATTATCTTGTGAGGGACATAATATACATAAATGGTCTCAAGATTCCAAAAATAAACAAAACATCTCTAATCAGACCAGCCATATTAAAACTACCAACCTGGACGCATCCTTTTCGAACGCGGATGACAGTGGGATTTCAAAAACAGAACAAAAGGCATGGATTGCGCTCTAACAACGTTAAGCATTTTGCCCTCTGCTTGGGTTAGACCCTTGGCGCAGAGAGCGCCTCTGACCCCACCTTTTCTGCTCCGTACGTTTGCACGCAGGAAGCTACAAGAGGGTCGCGCAGTCCACCGGCAGCCATAACTGACCACCTACCGCACTGTGGCTGATACGTTTCCACACAGCCACTGTGCGGTGTAGAGCATTATCTAGTGAGGGACCTAATTTACATACATGGTCTTTAAGATTCCACAAATAAACAAAGCATCTCTAATTAGACCAGCCATATAAATGTACTAACCTCCAGTATTCTTTTCAGACGTGGATGACTTTGAGATTTCAAAAACAAAACAAGGTCTGGATTCCGCTGGGACATCTTTGTGCATTTTGCCGTCTGCTTGAGTTAGACCTAGGCACAGAGAGCGCCTCTGACCCTACCTTTTGTGCCCAGTACGTTTGCACGAAGGAAGCTAGAAGAGGTTCGCGCAGTCCACCGGCAGCCATAACTGACCACCTACCGCACAGTTGCTGATATGTTTTCGCACAGCCACTGTGCGGTGAGAGCATTATCTAGTGAGGGACCTAGTATACATACATGGTCTCAAGATTCCAAAAATAAACAAAGCATCTATAATCATGCCAGCCATATTAAATGTACCATCCTGGACGCATCCTTTTCGAACGCGGATGACAGTGAGATTTCAAAAACAAAACAAAATGCATGGATTGCGCTCTAACAACTTTAGGCATTTTGCCCTCTGCTAGGGTTAGACCCTTTGCACAGAGAGCGCCTCTGACCCCACCTTTTGTGCCCCGTACGTTTGCACGCACGAAGCTACAGGAGGGTCGCGCAGTCCACCGGCAGCCATAACTGACCACCTACCGCACAGTGGCTGACACGAGTCCACACAGCCACTGTGCGGTGAGAGCATTATCTAGTGAGGGACCTAATATAAATACATGGTCTTTAAGATTCCACAAATAAACAAAGCATCTCTAATCAGACCAGCCATATTAAATGTACCAACCTCTCAGCATCCTTTTCAGACGTGAATGACATTGAGATTTCAAAAACAAAAGAAGGCCTGAATTCCGCTGGAACATCTTCGTGCATTTTGCCCTCTGCTTGAGTTAGACGCTTGGCACAGAGAGCGCCTGTGACCCCACCTTTTGTGCCCCGTACGTTTGCACCCAGGAAACTACAAGAGAGTCGCGCAGTCCACCGGCAGCCATAACTGACCACCTACCGCACAGTGGCTGACACGTTGCAACACAGCCAGTGTGCGGTGAGGGCATTATCTTGTGAGGGACATAATATACATACCTGGTCTCAAGATTCCGCAACTAAACAAAGCATCTCTAATCAGGCCAGCCATATTAAACGTACCAACCTCTCAGCATCCTTTTCAGACGTGGATGACATTGAGATTTCAAAAACAAAAGAAGGCCTGGATTGCGCTCTAACAACGTTAAGCATTTTGCCCTCTGCTTGGGTTAGACCCTTGGCACAGAGAGCGCCTCTGACCCCACCTTTTGTGCCCCGTACGTTTGCACGCATGAAGCTACAAGAGAGTCGCCCAGTCCACCGGCAGCCATAACTGACCACCTACCGCACTGTGGCTGACACGTTTCCACACAGCCACTGTGCGGTGAGAGCATTATCTAGTGAGGGACCTAATATACATACATGTTCTCAAGATTCCACAAAAAAACAAAGCAGCTCTAATTAGACCAGCCATATTAAATGTACTAACCTCTCAGCATCCTTTTCAGACCTGGGATGACACTGAGATTTCAAAAACAAAAGAAGGCCTGGATTCCGCTGAACAATCTTTGTGCATTTAGCCCTCTGCTTGAGTTAGACCCTTGGCTCATGGAGCGCCTCAGACCCTGCCTTTTGTGCCCCGTACGTTTGCACGCAGGAAGCTACAAGAGTGCCGCGCAGTCCACCGGCAGCCATAACTGACCACCTACTCCAAATTGGCTGAAACATTTTCACACAGCCACTGCGCGGTGAGAGCATTATCTAGTGAGGGACCTAGTATACATACATGGTCTCAAGATTCCAAAAATAAACAACACATCTCTATTCAGACCAGCCATATTAAATGTACCAACCTGGACGCATCCTTTTCAGATGTGGATGACCTTGAGATTTCAAAAACAAAAGAAGGCCTGGATTGCGCTCTAACAACGTTAAGCATTTTTGCCCTCTGCTAGGGTTAGACCCTTGGCACAGAGAGCGCCTCTGAGCCTATCTTTTGTGCCCAGTACGTTTTCACGCAGGAAGCTACAAGAAGTTCGCGCAGTCCACCGGCAGCCATAACTGACCACCTACCGCACAGTGGCTGATATGTTTTCGCACAGCCACTGTGCGGTGAGAGCATTATCTAGTGAGGAACCAAGTATACGTACATGGTCTCAAGATTCCAAAAATAAACAAAGCATCTATAATCAGACCAGCCATATTAAATGTGGCTGATATGTTTTCGCACGGCCACTGTGCGGTGAGAGCATTATCTAGTGAGGAACCAAGTATACATACATGGTCTCAAGATTCCAAAAATAAACAAATCATCTCTAATCAGACCAGCCATAATTAATGTACCAACCTGGACGCATCCTTTTCGAACGCGGATAACAGTGAGATTTCAAAAACAAAACAAAATTCATGGATTGCGCTCTAACAACGCTAAGCATTTTGCCCTCTGCTTGGGTTAGACCCTTGGCAAAGAGAACGCCTCTGACTACACCTTTTGTGCCCCGTACGTTTGCACGCACGAAGTTACAGGAGGGTCGCGCAGTCCACCGGCAGCCATAACTGACCACCTACCGCACAGTGGCTGACACGTTTCCACAGAGCCACTGTGCGGTGAGAGCATTATCTTGTGAGGGACCTAATAAACATACATGGTCTCAAGATTCCACAAATAAACAAAGCATCTCTAATCAAACCAGCCATATTAAATGTACTAACCTCTCAGCATCCTTTTCAGACCTGGGATGACATTGAGATTTAAAAAACTAAAGAAGGCCTGGATTCCGCTGGAACATCGTCGTGCATTTTGCCCTCTGCTTGAGTTAGACGCTTGGCACAGAGAGCGCCTCTGACCCTGCCTTTTGTGCCCCGTACGTTTGCACGCAGGAAGCTACAAGAGGGTCGCGCAGTCCACCGGCAGCCATAACTGGCCACCTACCGCACAGTGGCTGATACGTTTCAACGCAGCCAGTGTGCGGTGAGGGCATTATCTTGTGAGGGACATAATATACATACATGATGGCAAGATTACACAGCTAAACAAAGCATCTCTAATCAGACCAGCCATATTAAATGTACCAACCTCTCAGCATCCTTTTCAGACGTGGATGACATTGAGATTTCAAAAATGAAAGGAGGTCTGGATTCCGCTGGAACGTCTTCGTGCACTTTGCCCTCGGCTTGAGTTAGACGCTTGGCACAGAGAGCGCCTCTGACCCCACCTTTTGTGCCCCGTACGTTTGCACGCAGGAAGCTGCAAGAGAATCGCCCGGTCCACCGGCAGCCATAACTGGCCACCTACTGCACAGTGGCTGATACGTTTCATCACAGCCAGTGTGCGGTGAGGGCATTATCTTGTGAGGGACATAATATACATACATGATGGCAAGATTACACAGCTTAAGAAAGCATCTCTAATCAGACCAGCCATAATAAATGTACCAACCTCTCAGCATCCTTTTCAGACGTGGATGACATTGAGATTTCAAAAACAAAAGAAGGCCTGGATTGCGCTGGAACATCTTCGTGCATTTTGCCCTCTGCTTGAGTTAGACGCTTGGCACAGAGAGCGCCTCTGGCACCACCTTTTGTGCCCCGTACGTTTGCACCCAGGAAGCTACAAGAGAGTCGCGCAGTCAACGGCAGCCATAACTGGCCACCTACCGCACAGTGGCTGATACGTTTCAACACAGCCAGTGTGCGGTGAGGGCATTATCTTGTGAGGGATATAATATACATACATGGTCTCAAGATTCCACAACTAAACAAAGCATCTCTAATCAGACCAGCCATAATAAATGTACCAACCTCTCAGCATCCTTTTCAGACGTGGATGACATTGAGATTTCAAAAACAAAAGAAGGCCTGGATTGCGCTCTAACAACGTTAAGCATTTTGCCCTCTGCTTGGGTTAGACCCTTGGCACAGAGAGCGCCTCTGACCCTATCTTTTGTGCCCAGTACGTTTGCACGCAGGAAGCTACAAGAGGTTCGCGCAGTCCACCGGCAGCCATAACTGGCCACCTACCGCACAGTGGCTGATATGTTTTCGCACAGCCACTGTGCGGAGAGAGCATTATCTAGTGAGGGACCTAGCATACATACATGGTCTCAAGATTCCGCAAATAAACAAAGCATCTATAATTAGACCAGTCATATTAAATGTACCAACCTGGACGCATCCTTTTCGAACGCGGATGACAGTGAGATTTCAAAAACAAAACAAAAGGCATGGATTGCGCTCTAACAAAGTTAAGCATTTTCCCTCTGCTTGGGTTAGACCCTTGGCACAGAGAACGCCTCTGACCCCACCTTTTGTGCTCCGTACGTTTGCACGCACGAAGCTACAGGAGGGTCGCGCAGTCCACCGGCAGCCATAACTGACCACCTACCGCACAGTGGCTGACACGTTTCCACAGAGCCACTGTGCGTGGAGAGCATTATCTAGTGAGGGACCTAATATACATACATGTTCTCAAGATTCCACAAAAAAACAAAGCATCTCTAATTAGACCAGCCATATTAAATGTACAAACCTCGCAGCATCCTTTTCAGACGTGGATGACATTGTGATTTAAAAAACAAAAGAAGGCCTGGATTCCGCTGGAACATCTTCGTGCATTTTGCCCTCTGCTTGAGCTAGACGCTTGGCACAGAGAGCGCCTCTGGCCCCACCTTTTGTGCCTCGTACGTTTGCACCCAGGAAGCTACAAGAGAGTCGCGCAGTCCACCGGCAGCCATAACTGACCACCTACCGCACAGTGGCTGACACGTTGCAACACAGCCAGTGTGCGGTGAGGGCATTGTCTTGTGAGGGACATAATATACATACATGGTCTCAAGATTCCGCAACTAAACAAAGCATCTCTAATCAGACCAGCCATATTAAATGTACCAACCTCTCAGCATCCTTTTCAGACGTGGATGACATTGAGATTTCAAAAACGAAAGGAGGTCTGGATTCCGCTGGAACGTCTTCGTGCACTTTGCCCTCGGCTTGAGTTAGACGCTTGGCACAGAGAGCGCCTCTGACCCCACCTTTTGTGCCCCGTACGTTTGCACCCAGGAAGCTACAAGAGAATCGCCCAGTACACCGGCAGCCATAACTGGCCACCTACTGTACAGTGGCTGATACGTTTCAACACAGCCAGTGTGCGGTGAGGGCATTATCTTGTGAGGGACATAATATACATACATGATGGCAAGATTACACAGCTAAACAAAGCATCTCTAATCAGACCAGCCATAATAAATGTACCAACCTCTCAGCATCCTTTTCAGACGTGGATGACATTGAGATTTCAAAAACAAAGGAAGGCCTGGATTGCGCTGGAACATCTTCGTGCATTTTGCCCTCTGCTTGAGTTAGACGCTTGGCACAGAGAGCGCCTCTGGCACCACCTTTTGTGCCCCGTACGTTTGCACCCAGGAAGCTACAAGAGAGTCGCGCAGTCAACGGCAGCCATAACTGGCCACCTAACGCACAGTGGCTGATACGTTTCAACACAGCCAGTGTGCGGTGAGGGCATTATCTTGTGAGGGATATAATATACATACATGGTCTCAAGATTCCACAACTAAACAAAGCATCTCTAATCAGACCAGCCATAATAAATGTACCAACCTCTCAGCATCCTTTTCAGACGTGGATGACATTGAGATTTCAAAAACAAAAGAAGGCCTGGATTGCGCTCTAACAACGTTAAGCATTTTGCCCTCTGCTTGGGTTAGACCCTTGGCACAGAGAGCGCCTCTGACCCTATCTTTTGTGCCCAGTACGTTTGCACGCAGGAAGCTACAAGAGGTTCGCGCAGTCCACCGGCAGCCATAACTGGCCACCTACCGCACAGTGGCTGATATGTTTTCGCACAGCCACTGTGCGGAGAGAGCATTATCTAGTGAGGGACCTAGTATACATACATGTTCTCAAGATTCCACAAAAAAACAAAGCATCTCTAATTAGACCAGCCATATTAAATGTACAAACCTCGCAGCATCCTTTTCAGACCTGGGATGACGTTGAGATTTAAAAACAAAAGAAGGCCTGGATTCCGCTGAACAATCTTTGTGCATTTAGCCCTCTGCTTGAGTTAGACCCTTGGCTCATGGAGCGCCTCAGACCCTGCCTTTGGGCCCCGTACGTTTGCACGCAGGAAGCTACAAGAGGGCCGCGCAGTCCACCGGCAGCCATAACTGACCACCTACTCCAAATTGGCTGAAAAGTTTTCACACAGCCACTGCGCGGTGAGAGCATTATCTAGTGAGAGACCTAGTATACATACATGGTCTCAAGATTCCAAAAATAAACAAAACATCTCTAATCAGACCAGCCATATTAAATGTACCAACCTGGACGCATCCTTTTCAGATGTGGATGACATTGAGATATCAGAAACAAAAGAAGGCCTGGATTGCGCTCTTACAACGTTAAGCATTTTGCCCTCTGCTTGGGTTAGACCCTTGGCACAGAGAGCGCCTCTGACCCTATCTCTTGTGCCCAGTACGTTTTGCACGCAGGAAGCTACAAGAGGTTCGCGCAGTCCACCGGCAGCCGTAACTGACCACCTACCGCACAGAGGCTGATATGTTTTCGCACAGCCACTGTGCGGTGAGAGCATTATCTAGTGAGGAACCAAGTATACATACATGGTCTCAAGATTCCAAAAATAAACAAATCATCTCTAATCAGACCAGCCATATTAAATGTACCAACCTGGACGCATCCTTTTCGAACGCGGATGACATTGAGATATCAGAAACAAAAGAAGGCCTGGATTGCGCTCTTACAACGTTAAGCATTTTGCCCTCTGCTTGGGTTAGACCCTTGGCACAGAGAACGCCTCTGACTCCACCTTTTGTGCCCCGTACGTTTGCACGCACGAAGTTACAGGAGGGTCGCGCAGTCCACCGGCAGTCATAACTGACCACCTACCGCACAGTGGCTGACACGTTTCCACACAGCCACTGTGCGGTGAGGGCATTATCTAGTGAGGGACCTAATATACATACATGGTCTCAAGATTTCACAAGTAAACAAAGCATCTCTAATCAAACCATCCATATTAGATGTACTAACCTCTGAGCATCCTTTTCAGACGTGGATGACATTGTGATTAAAAAACAAAAGAAGGCCTGGATTCCGCTGGAACATCTTCGTGCATTTTGCCCTCTGCTTGAGTTAGACGCTTGGCACAGAGAGCGCCTCTGGCCCCACCTTTTGTGCCCCGTACGTTTGCACCCAGGAAGCTACAAGAGAGTCGCGCAGTCCACCGGCAGCCATAACTGACCACCTACCGCACAGTGGCTGACACGTTGCAACACAGCCAGTGTGCGGTGAGGGCATTGTCTTGTGAGGGACCTAATATACATACATGGTCTCAAGATTCCGCAACTAAACAAAGCATCTCTAATCAGACCAGCCATATTAAATGTACCAACCTCTCAGCATCCTTTTCAGACGTGAATGACATTGAGATTTCAAAAACAAAATGAGCCCTGGATTCCGCTGGAACATCTTTGTGCATTTTGCCCTCTGCTTGAGTTATACCCTTGGCATAGAGAGCGCCTCTGACCCTGCCTTTTGTGCCCCGTACGTTTGCACGCAGGAAGCTACAAGAGGGTCGCGCAGTCCACCGGGAGCCATAACTGACCCCCTACCGCACAGTGTCTGAAACGTTTTCACACAGCCACATTGCGGAGAGAGCATTATCTAGTGAGGGACCTAGTATACATACATGGTCTCAAGATTCCAAAAATAAACAAATCATCTCTACTCAGACCAGCCATATAAATGTACCAACCTGGACGCATCCTTTTCGAACGCGGATGACAGTGAGATTTCAAAAACAAAACAAAAGGCCTGGATTCCGCTGAACAATCTTTGTGCATTTTGCCCTCTGCTTGGGTTAGACCCTGGGCACAGAGAACACCTCTGACCAAACCTTTTGTGCCCCGTACGTTTGCACGCAGGAAGCTACAGGAGGGTCGCGCAGTCCACCGGCAGCCATAACTGACCACCTACCGCACAGTGGCTGACACGTTTCCACACAGCCAGTATGCGGTGATAGCATTATCTAGTGAGGGACCTAATATACATACATGGTCTCAAGATTCCACAAATGAACAAAGCATCTCTAATCAAACCAGCCATATTAGATGTACTAACCTCTGAGCATTCTTTTCAGACGTAGATGACATTGTGATTTCAAAAACAAAAGGCCTGCATTCCGCTGGAACATCTTCGTGCATTTTGCCCTCTGCTTGAGTTAGACGCTTGGCACCGAGAGCGCCGCTGAAACCACCTTTTGTGCCCCGTACGTTTGCACCCAGGAAGCTACAAGAGAGTCGCGCAGTCCACCGGCAGCCATAACTGGCCACCTACCGCACAGTGGCTGATACGTTTCAACACAGCCAGTGTGCGGTGAGGGCATTATCTTGTGAGGGACATAATATACATACATGGTCTCAAGATTCCACAAGTAAACAAAGCATCTCTAATCAAACCATCCATATTAGATGTACTAACCTCTGAGCATCCTTTTCAGACGTGGATGACATTGTGATTAAAAAACAAAAGAAGGCCTGGATTCCGCTGGAACATCTTCGTGCATTTTGCCCTCTGCTTGAGTTAGACGCTTGGCACAGAGAGCGCCTCTGGCCCCACCTTTCGTGCCCCGTACGTTTGCACCCAGGAAGCTACAAGAGAGTCGCGCAGTCCACCGGCAGCCATAACTGACCACCTACCGCACAGTGGCTGACACGTTGCAACACAGCCAGTGTGCGGTGAGGGCATTGTCTTGTGAGGGACATAATATACATACATGGTCTCAAGATTCCGCAACTAAACAAAGCATCTCTAATCAGACCAGCCATATTAAATGTACCAATCTCTCAGCATCCTTTTCAGACGTGAATGACATTGAGATTTCAAAAACAAAATGAGCCCTGGATTCCGCTGGAACATCTTTGTGCATTTTGCCCTCTGCTTGAGTTATACCCTTGGCATAGAGAGCGCCTCTGAGCCTGCCTTTTGTGCCCCGTACGTTTGCACGCAGGAAGCTACAAGAGGGTCGCGCAGTCCACCGGGAGCCATAACTGACCCCCTACCGCACAGTGTCTGAAACGTTTTCACACAGCCACATTGCGGAGAGAGCATTATCTAGTGAGGGACCTAGTATACATACATGGTCTCAAGATTCCACAAATGAACAAAGCATCTCTAATCAAACCAGCCATATTAGATGTACTAACCTCTGAGCATTCTTTTCAGACGTAGATGACATTGTGATTTCAAAAACAAAAGAAGGCCTGCATTCCGCTGGAACATCTTCGTGCATTTTGCCCTCTGCTTGAGTCAGACGCTTGGCACCGAGAGCGCCGCTGAAACCACCTTTTGTGCCCCGTACGTTTGCACCCAGGAAGCTACAAGAGAGTCGCGCAGTCCACCGGCAGCCATAACTGGCCACCTACCGCACATTGGCTGATACGTTTCAACACAGCCAGTGTGCGGTGAGGGCATTATCTTGTGAGGGACATAATATACATACATGATGGCAAGATTACACAGCTAAACAAAGCATCTCTAATCAGACCAGCCATATTAAATGTACTAACCTCGCAGCATCCTTTTCAGACCTGGGATGACGTTGAGATTTCAAAAACAAAAGAAGGCCTGGATTCCGCTTAACAATCTTTGTGCATTTTGCCCTCTGCTTCAGTTATACCCTTGGCTCATGGAGCGCCTCAGACCCTGCCTTTTGTGCCCCGTACGTTTGCACGCAGGAAGCTACAAGAGGGCCGCGCAGTCCACCGGCAGCCATAACTGACCACCTACTCCAAATTGGCTGAAAAGTTTTCACACAGCCACTGCGCGGTGAGAGCATTATCTAGTGAGGGACCTAGTATACATACATGGTCTCAAGATTCCAAAAATAAACAAAACATCTCTAATCAGACCAGCCATATTAAATGTACCAACCTGGACGCATCCTTTACAGAAGTGGATGACATTGAGATTTCAAAAACAAAAGAAGGCCTGGATTGCGCTCTAACAACGTTAAGCATTTTGCCCTCTGCTTGGGTTAGACCCTTGGCACAGAGAGCGCCTCTGACCCTATCTTTTGTGCCCAGTACGTTTGCACACAGGAAGCTACAAGAGGTTCGCGCAGTCCACCGGCAGCCATAACTGACCACCTACCGCACAGTGGCTGATATGTTTTCGCACAGCCACTGTGCGGTGAGAGCATTATCTAGTGAGGAACCAAGTATACATACATGGTCTCAAAATTCCAAAAATAAACAAATCATCTCTAATCAGACCAGCCATAATTAATGTACCAACCTGGACGCATCCTTTTCGAACGCGGATAACAGTGAGATTTCAAAAACAAAACAAAATTCATGGATTGCGCTCTAACAACGTTAAGCATTTTGCCCTCTGCTTGGGTTAGACCCTTGGCAAAGAGAACGCCTCTGACTCCACCTTTTGTGCCCCGTACGTTTGCACGCACGAAGTTACAGGAGGGTCGCAAAGTCCACCGGCAGCCATAACTGACCACCTACCGCACAGTGGCTGACACGTTTCCACAGAGCCACTGTGCGGTGAGAGCATTATCTAGTGAGGGACCTAATATACATACATGTTCTCAAGATTCCACAAAAAAACAAAGCATCTCTAATTAGACCAGCCATATTAAATGTACTAACCTCTCAGCATCCTTTTCAGACCTGGGATGACATTGAGATTTCAAAGACAAAAGAAGGCCTGCATTCCGCTGAACAATCTTTGTGCATTTAGCCCTCTGCTTGAGTTAGACCCTTGGCTCATGGAGCGCCTCAGAGCCTGCCTTTTGTGCCCCGTACGTTTGCACGCAGGAAGCTACAAGAGGGCCGCGCAGTCCACCAGCAGCCATACCTGACCACCTACTCCAAATTGGCTGAAACGTTTTCACACAGCCACTGCGCGGTGAGAGCATTATCTAGTGAGGGACCTAGCATACATGGTCTCAAGATTCCAAAAATAAACAAAACATCTCTAATCAAACCATCCATATTAGATGTACTAACCTCTGAGCATCCTTTTCAGACGTGGATGACATTGTGATTTAAAAAACAAAAGGAGGCCTGGATTCCGCTGGATTATCGTCGTGCATTTTGCCCTCTGCTTGAGTTAGACGCTTGGCACAGAGAGCGCCTCTGGCCCCACCTTTTGTGCCCCGTACGTTTGCACCCAGGAAGCTACAAGAGAGTCGCGCAGTCCACCGGCAGCCATAACTGACCACCTACCGCACAGTTGCTGACACGTTGCAACACAGCCAGTGTGCGGTGAGGGCATCATCTTGTGAGGGACATAATATACATACATGGTCTCAAGATTCCGCAACTAAACAAAGCATCTCTAATCAGACCAGCCATATTAAATGTACCAACCTCTCAGCATCCTTTTCAGACGTGAATG